>NC_031971.2:36531582-37731582 GCF_001858045.2 Oreochromis niloticus | reverse complement strand
CTGGATTCATCACTCAGACAAACCTATTCTCATTACCTCATCATTTTATACTTGTTTCCTTTCCTTAGGAGTGGCTTCTTGACAGCCAGCCTTCCTCCATTTCTGATAAGACTTGAGTGAGCAGTAGATGGATCAGTGTCTCAGGTCCTGTGTCACGTCTTTGCTGCATTTTTCATGATTCTTAAGGGTGCAACTTTCTGATACAGTGGCTATAGGTTAGTATTTTAAGCCTGCCACTTATTTTGTTCTCCATTTGTCAAATTTCCTAAAATGTTTGGAAATCACAAATGAAGAGTGGCTCAAGACATCTGCATACAGTCTACATCTGCAACTGGAAGAGTTGCCCCATGCTTGGCCTTACAAAGTAATGTCACTTTTACATTGGCTTCACTTTTGAAGCCAGAAACTATGTCCATGTAGTGAAATTGGTCTATAGGACAAAGCTATGGCATCATACAATCAGAGAGGGTGAAAAGAGGGACCGGTATGTAAAGTAAACAGAGAGCAGCAGCAGCAGAGAAGAGGAAAAATTAGAAGGTATGAAGGAGAAAGATCAAATGTAGCAACAAAAAGGCTCACAAAAGACAGAGGGACAGAAATTCAGCAGCAGAAACAAAGAGATGGTTGAGTTTCTGAGAGGCAGGCGCAGCAGGGCAGGGCTGACGACAGTGAAACTGTGGAGATGCTGCCACTGGCTACATACATATTCCATCTGTAATGCCGCGTGTCTTAGAAAACTCCGTCCTCTTTCTCCACTCTCTCTCTTTCTGCCTCTCCTCTATCGCTGCTTCTTCCATCCCTCCCTCTCTTTCTCTCACTCTCTGTGCCAGAGCACCGCAATAGCAGTATGAATAATTGAACAAGCCTGAAACGGGATTGAGCATTTCTGTTGCGGTTGTGTCTTCTGGTGAGGCGGAGAGGCTGGCATTCATGACAAAAACAAAATAAAAACACACAAACACATTTCCTGACTGCCCCGTCTGCATCACTATAAATGTGAGAGTAACCTTGAATGCGCATTAACACACACACAGATACACACAGATGCACTTCCATGGCTTGCAGAGTAAGTCGCCTGTGTTACATTCTCACTGTTGGGATTTGAGTAAAGGAGAATATTCGGCTACACATGTACTGGAGCCTTTAGCAGCTTTGTATGACATTGAGCTCATGTTCAGAGTCAAGGTCTGAGAGGGAGAACAGGCAATGTTTGATTTGAATATTCCCAAGCAGATTGCCACAGGAGGGGAATCTGCAGGATCGGATCAATCAGCTTTCCCTGTGGAAAAGAGGGGGGAGGGAACATATAAAGGGCACAAGTTGGAAGTGTACTGCAGCAAATATGTGTGTTGCAAGAGGAAAAAAGAGACAAGATTACTGCAGTGTGTGTGTGTGTGTGACGGCGGGAGGGACAAAAGTGTGCAGTATCTATGTGTGTGTGTTTATGTGGATAAAACAGGCTGGGTACCTGCTTAAGTGCCTGTGAGATGTGGAACAGAAGGGAAATGTGTTTGTGTGTGTGCACGGACAGACAGGAGGGTGTATCCACAGGGTGTTGTCAGGCCAGGCCAGGCCTGTGCTCCAGCTACAGCTGCAGCGTGTGTGTGTGAGAATTTGTGTATGCATGCTCCAGTTCCGGCTTAATTGGCCCAAATCTGCCATTCAGCGAGGCCGGTTCCTCGCCCCGCCATGTGGCCTCCTGGGAACGAGAGAGCATAAGTGACACATTAAACTAGCACTCGCTCCCTTACACACCTGCCCACTCGCCTTTCCTCTATCTGGGAACAGAGCCAAGGGATGTGCAAAGTAATTAGGTCAACTGTGAATTGACGATTGCATATTAACAGGTATACAGTACACACACACACACACACACACACACACACACACACACACACACACACACACACACACACAGAAACAAGCTTAAAACAGAACATAAACCACAAACTTCTTGCTGGCAAACATTTGGCTTATGCCACTAATCTCTAACCTCAGACTTCATCACACTATAAAACAGGACAGTTGACTGTGGGTGTCCAATTTTGCCATGTTTGGGGTGTAAAATATCAACTCTAAGACTTTTTGGGAACCGTGTGATAAGAATATTAGGGTCATATCACATCACAGCCAAGCAGTAAAAACGAGTTTCATACAGTAAAGGTGAAACAGGCCGGCTGAGCAGCCGGTTTAAAGCACAGCTTGGTGCACCAGTGTGGTGTTTGGCAACCTACTTTGCTGTCATGTCCCTCCTCATCAATCTTGAAGGATGGCAGAAGTTTATAGAAATGTTACAAGATTTACAGTTATACTGCCATCAATACCGGAAAAGGACAAATGACAAGTTTGAGGCTCACAGAGACCTTTAGGATTCATACTCTGGGATCTATGAATGTCTCTTAAATTCTTTCTTTATTGAATTATTTTATCGAACTGTTGATTCCTTTTAGGCCCAATACATTCTCCTCTAAGGGCAAAAAAATAAAAAATAAAAAAATACTGCTGCTCCGTGAGGTGCTGCTGGCATTGCAGAGATAGGCGAATGGTGTCCTCTGGCATCCCCGCTGGCTTTGGCAATACTTTACTGGGATTGTTGGGAGTTAATGGTCCTGTCATAAATTTGTCAGCCAGGAGATGGGTTTGTGTGCAGTTTGGGACCTTTGCTTTGTTTTGTTGGGTTTTGAGTTGAGATGAGTTGAGCTGGTGACCAGTTTAGTTTTCAAAGTTTTACTTTGTCTTTTATTTCTGGTTAGGTTTAGGCACCAAATATGTCTTAATTAGTTTAAGGTAATAGAAACTCCTTGATTAGATTTAGGAACAGACTGTGATTTTGGTCAAAATATGTGTATTCACAAGCGTACATGTGTGATGAACTGGACCTGTGTTTCTTTGCACCGGTGCCAGAGTACAGCTTACATGAACCTGCGAGATGCCGGCAGCTATTAGATGTCCTGGGAAAGAGAAAAGTTGTGAACTGAGAAAACTGATCACACACTGCAAACTTCAAAGCCACAATGTAACTAAAACAATGGTGCAAAATAATAAATAAACACTCAAGCAGTACACTGCACAGTATGGCTGCATATTTTCATGCTGTTTCCCATGTTGTTGGCTTGTATTCGTAGTTTGTAGAAGCAGTTACATTTTCAGTCAGTCCTGTCACTGAAGTAATTTTGTCTCCGATGCAACAGAGAGGACAACTTTTACGTTTTCAAACCTGATGTTTCGCAAAATGGCTTCTTTTAGCCGGGACCTCCTTGCACACTTTGGAGAATAACTTTTGAAATGAGTTTCCCTGGATTTGAAAGCAGACCTCCTGTTTTCTTCCCTGAAGCACAAGCTAAGATATCTTGATAACACCACAAGGGTTATTTTTCTACTTATTCATGTAGAAGTGAGCTTCTAAAGGGAATCCAGTTGAATCATATGGCTCCAGGTGTAAATCTAAATGAGACATCTGTTCTGTGTAAATAGGAAGATCCAAGAATTATGGGACATAAAAGTAACATTTCTACAACTGAATGAAGTTTGGTAATTTGCTCAGTGTATGTTAGCAAGTGAAACCAAGTTCACAAAGACAGTTAGAGTGTATTGCTTAATGAATGCGTCATGGTAATAACACCGTTGTTCACTAGTCGTGACGACTGTTCGATTCAGTGTGATTCATTTCTGCATAAAGCTTCACTGGCACGGATATTGTTCTGAGTGTTGCTGCTGCAGCAAAAATAAAAAAATATATTACATAATATAACATATAAATAAGTTGGAATTACATAAGCAAGTGCAGAGAAGCAGCAACTTTTTCTTGGATCAGCGGCTGGGGATTGAGAGCTGGCAGATGATGGAGGGAAACAGTCAGAAAGAACCGAATCAAAGCGATGATTCAGCAGTGGAGTGAAAGCCAAACAGAAGGCATGTGGCCGCGAAGTTCGCAGTGACACAGGACTGAGAGAGAGAAGACACTTCAAATGCAACCCGGAGGAAAGGAGCTCTCCTCAGAAAGACGAGAGAACGCAGCGTGGAACAATCTCTTCTGATGTGTTTCTAATAAGCGCGTTCACCTCGGCATGCATACTACTGTACTGTGTAAACACGTTAATGTAGCTGTGACATGGGTGATAAGTTGATTTAAGCTAAGAGAGGTGCCATGAGAACTTTCAGTGCTGTGATGGCGAGGGGAATAGTTAAAGGATTATGTACAGAGTTCTCTGAATTCCCTTTATGTCACTGTAGCCACAGCATTGTTTTTGGGTTGTGTCCATCAGTTATGTACTCAATGCTATTCCTGCATCTTCCAAACATTTCAGAGAAATGTTGATATCTCCCACTGTCCTCAGAGTAAATAAAGCAGCAGCACTTTTAAACTGAATGTGAACATCACGTTTGATTTCCTGCTTATTGTCTAGAATCCCACAAGACGACCAGGATAACAGTAAATATATCCTGCTAATAAAAAACAGAGAGATATTACAGAGCAGTATTCTGGTGACGAGGTAAATCATGTCCTGCCTGCCTTATGGGACCATAATTTATTTCCAGTAAGACATGAAAGTTGTGGCTGAAGTTATAAGCTCATCAGAGAAGTGTTTACTAAGGTCACAGACAAATGAGCCAGGGGGCATTTTATGATAGACTGATGGCGTGCTGTCTTTCTCTGTCTTTCTCTTGCTCTCAGGTGTGATAGAGTATGCCGGAGGTTTTATATTTCTCTGTTAAATCTAAGCTGTACAACTTCTGAAACCCTATGATGTAGCCTACACTGTCACCTGATGTGCACCTCCCTAGAAGTGTAACTAAATGTTGCGTCTATGCAGCCTGCAACTATTATGAGTAGCCTATTATTTAGCAGCACTTCCTCCTGTGCATTTTAGCTGCTTATTTTTTGAAGTTTTTCTATAGATGAGTGCGAGAACAACAAAAATCGCCTCGATATAAGGACTCGCAGATATCAGCAAACTCTCCCTTGGTTCCCTGTATCCTGTCTTCTGAACTCTACCTGACTTCACAATAAGGAAACTGTGTTGGACCAGCGGATTCCCTACACTCCTGCCCAATTCCCCATTTACCTTGCAGTATATATTTTTGAGATGTCACTGTTCATTAAACTGTAAACCCGTCCTTGCATTATGCATTGGAGTCTTTTAGAGGAATCTTAAGAAAGTATAGCTTTCTAGCCCACTCAGAGAAACCATGCCCCACTGGTGCCTTTGTAGTGTGGTGGGAAAAGTGTCCATGTGGTCACAACTAATTCCAGAGGACACCTGAACACAGCCTTGTGTACACCCTCCTACCACCGCCTACTACTGTAAGAACCAACCGGAATAGAAATGTGTCACTGTAGGATAAAGGTGATGTCTTGGAACAACTAAAGCATTGGTTCTCAAACTCTTTGTTGGTTGTATTTATTTATTTTTTGGTAGTTCAATCCTCAGATCCTGTAGTCTGCACGTCAGAGTGTGCTTGGAAAAGATACTGAACCCCAAAGTGCATCAGTGCAAGTGTGTGCAGGATAGTTTGAATATAGTGTGAACAGATTGTGGGGATTAGAGTGCTCAGTTAGAAAAAAGTAGGACATTAGTTTCACTTCATACTCTTTGCATGGCCTGCAGTGGCTTTGTGCCCACAGTTTGAGAACCACTTGTCTAAGTTGACACTAAGGTGGAATAAAAAATCTCCTGCAGTATAACAAACACTGTCACTTTCAATTCATCCCAGCCTAACACATTACCTGGAACCTCACCTTGTCATATTTTAATGTTAAGGCTGTCTTCTCTAGGGTAATATTCTGATGAGGAAAAAGAAAACCTCCCGCTCTCCAGTTTAGAAGATGAAGGACGTGTGTTAAAGTCTGTCAGACCTCCCTGCATGGTGAAAAATGCGAGATTTAACGCAAGGTTTGGCTGATGCTTTTTCAATGTGACGCCAACAGGTCCTGATCAAATATTACTCTGTTACTACTCAGGAGTGAGAATGGGGTGACTGGTTGTTCTGGTATTGAAAATCCATAATCTCAAATACTATGCAATTTAATAATATACCTTACTATTTTTATATAGACTATCCCAGAAGTCTGTGCACCTGTTTTGGTGAGTGAAATTCTAGCCCTTTATAGTCTGTAATTTCACCTTATTTAGCAGGTACACAGTATTTGTTTGTTCATTGCACTAATATAGTTTATAGTCTAAGCATGCTAGCTACCGTTAACTGATAACTAAACCCTTTTCATCCAAAAACTGTCAGATTTTACTTTGGACAAACAGCATAGTGGTGGGCAAAACAAAACAACCACAGCCACTGTGGAACACTAGCTATCTGGTAAGTGTCACCAGTTTGAGTCACTGAACAGAGGCCTGTACTACAAAGCAAGTTCACCATGTCCAGCATATTTTTCCTTTGGCTGACTTCGTTTACGCTAACAAGGTGTTTATTAAGTGTATAAGTTAACTCAGGGTTTATCAGTCTAGTTATGAGCAGCTTACATGAACAGCAGGGTGCATCTGCATGTGACCATAGACAGGCCCACTGGCAGGAGAGCAGCTGATGTTGGAAAGGAAGCTAAAACTACAATGTTAGAAAAATGTGAAGAGGTTAAACACACAATACAGGTTGAGACCAACAAAGCTGCTGCGTACAAATCAGCAGTTTAAAAAGAAATCTAAAGAAGGATGTCGGGGCGTCGCGGTGTGGATAGAAGGAAGAGAGGACCCAAACGCAGGACTCGTGGGTTGGTGAAGGATGAGGATGGTGTTTATTATATAGGCAGGACGAACAGAACATAACAGAATGCCTGACGCTGACTGACTGAATGGCTCGCTAACCGAACTGAAAAACACAGTCATGGAATTGATGATGAGAAGACCCTGAACTGAGGGAAACTGAGGGATCAAATGATGACAGGAAACCTGTGAGTACACAGCTGAAGTTAATCTAACTAATCACACACAGGAAGTGGAACAGAACAAAATGCACACACATCGACGTAAACATAATAAAACAGGAAACATGAACATGTGGAAAATAAACAAAACACGAACAAACTGAAAACACTGGATCAGCGACCCAGGAACCCTGACAAAGGAGTGCCACAGACAGGGCAGAGAAGTCTAAAAAAGGCAATCTAATTGGTCGGTTTTACTTTTTTATGGGATTTGCTGAAATGACAAAAAAATAGAAATGTTAATTTCATTAAACACAGTTTGGGTTGATCTACGTTTGGACACCAAAATGCAATCAACAATCTCGGTTACTTAAGTGCATCACATCATTTAATTAAACCCACTTCTGGTAATACTTTATGCACAACCAAAAGCACTATGCTCTATAAAATGAAAACCACAATGGCCTTACAGTAACTTAGCTTCTTTATGATCTTAGTTCATCCTATGGTAGCACGAAGCACAGTATTTAATAAAGTCATGTTAAATCTACTTACAGTGATGTAAATGGATCATGGAGTTTCCATAACTCAGTTTTATCCCCAGTCTTGAGTGACATAAGCAAACATACATATTTGCAAAGAACATCTGCTTTTGGATGAAAACTGTTTGAGGGAATCTGACGGTCTCCTAAGGCCATCACAGGAAGAGGTCCTGAAAAACAACCCCAAAAACATTTCTTCAGTCAAAGGCCCAGAGTCTAATATTAATGTTCTGCTGCAACTTTACCCCAAACAACTGTCAGCATCTTCTCCACAGCAACATACTGTACTAACATTTGTTAGTAACGCATGGATTGAATTTAGATTAAAATCAAAGAGGATAGAATCATAAAAATGAACATAAGTTTCTGCTTATGTAGCAATCATGCTAAATGAAATGTTTTTGATGCTGTGCATCTTCATATGACTAGAGGCAGCTGAACATAAGGCCAGCCAGCTTTTCCAATCCTCCCTCATCAATGACTTCACTGCTGACCCAAAGACAGCTTAAATCCTGTGCCTGTTTCTCCTGTTAGCTACATACAGGTAGCTCAAAGACTCATTAAAAAGCTTTCTCCTGGTCTTGTGTTGTACCCAAATCCCAAAGGAATGTCTGGAAATCTCTTGCGATTCCACTTAACTGTCTCAGACTGACCTTCACACAGAAAAACAAGCAAATAAGCCTCCATGTATGAATAACATTATTTATTTTAACCTAAACCATCCATCTTTTTTCCTAACGATGGGATTTTTTGTCTGTACTCCTAACCCAGCAGTACGTTAAGTACATAAACTGAAAAGTAAGTGAAAACAAACAAAACTAAACGGAAAACACAAACCTCCCAAATACAGAATGAGAAATGTGGTCCACTGGTTGACACGCTTGTAATTTAGGTCACCATAACTCACCCCTACAGCCTCTTTATGCAGACTTTGTCACTCTTGCAAACAGGACTTGTTTTCTCCCAGTTCCTAATACAGCTGTTACACCAACAAAGTTTGTCTGCTACTGGCCTTGGCAGCGAAAAGATTTTTGACAGCTGAGTGCACTCATTTGGAGAAATGAGTCGAGCTTTGGCTGAAACTTATTACACTCATCACCGAGAAAGAGTTATAGTATTAAAAAGTAATGCATCAAGTAAGGGAGGAATGAAATAACTGAAGGGAGGTTTTTAAATATTAAACCTGGACAAAAATAATTTGAATCAAACTGTAATATGTCAGTAAAATCCTGCCCTGCTCTTTGCTTCTGCCCAAAAAGCATCTGTTACACAGCTTATAAACATTTTGCCATGTCAAAGCAGGAAAATCCAATTTGTCATCAATAAAACTAATGAGTACTGCTTTGAATTTAGGTGAGTCAATATCCAGAATCCTGGTATTGTCCATGCTCACTTAATGAAGAGACTGAGTGGTGCTGAGACATGGGTAGTTAAGCGTTTTCTTTTTCTGCTGGTACACAAAACAGAGAAGAGCTCTACAGGTCACAAATTTACTTTCGGATCCACTTTCACAACTGAAACCTCTACAGCCAAACCAGGCTGCTATGAACAAACCCACAGTGTAAACACAACACAATAAACATCACAGATAGAGGGAGTAAAGCAGAAGGAGTCAGATGTTTGCCATCTGAGTTGATGGGGCTGAAAACAAAGTAAAAAACAGAGAGTGGAAAATACAATATGTCAGAAATGTGCTTTTACATTCATTAATAGTGTTAAATTGTGCAGTTTTTGCAACATGTTTAACTGATCATCTTAAAAGGAATTCAGGCTATCAACATCTCGTTTTTGTTGGTTTGTTTTGGGTTCTTTTTGGAGCCGATAGTGACCATTTTTAGGTGAAAAGGTTGAGTACTAAGTTACCAGCTAATGCAAGCAAAGTGGATCCATATACTGTAGTGGTGAAACCTTAGTTTCCCGGATGTTTACTGGGGTACATCACAGCGTACTCATCAGTTTTCTTGAAAATATCACCAGCATTCCTTGAAGATCCCTCAGACCTCGAGTGGATGGACTATAGAAGGATTTAAGGTCTAACGGTGTGTTAAGTCTTTATACTTCTGGGTCTTATCTCAAATTTTCATGTAGACCAAGTGTCTGTTTGAACTGTATTTTGATATTTATTATTTACTTGCTCTCAGAGTGTTAAACACCATCAGTAAGTGCAACTGACAGCATAAAAACTACAACTGTCTTTGCAGATCTAAATCAGATTCCCCCGACTCTAAATGAGTGTTATACTCTGTTGCTGACCTTTCTGCTTTCAAACAGGCTAAACTTTATTAATAAAGGAGTTCTTTTCCTGTCTTACAGTGCACACACATTCATGTAGTGCTTTTAAAACTGAACTCCTGTACCCTGTTTTCCTGTTACTGCTGATTTGTTACGCTCAGCCTGTATTGTGTGTTTAACCTCTTGACATTTTTCTAACATTGCAATTTTATTATCCTTTGCAAAATCAGCTGCTCGACTGCCAGTAGGCCTCTCTTCACTTAAGCTGATGACACTTTTTGTGGACGTTTTTGGCATTTTCTGACATTTTTTTTAGCCCTGGAAGTCAGACAGGACTTCACAAACCAGTGGCTGATACCACAGTGACCATTAGAGAAACTGCAGGCTCTGGTATTTAGGAGTCGGCTTCATTGTTCAACCTCAGAGGTTGCCACTTGGTTCAGATTCATTACAAGGATACTGCTTCCCTTACACATGTTTATATCCTGTAGTAGATATAAACATTCGTGTAATTGGAGGTAGCTGGAAAAATGTTGACTGCGGCGTTGGATTAGAAAATGCTCAAAAGACTCACGATGTGTTGTGACAAGTGATGCATTTTGGTGTTTTGATATCCAAGTTAGTGTTGGGATTTATACCTGTTAATGTCACATCAGACGGAGGTAAGCAGACTCAGAGGCGGTGCTCGCTGTAGATGTTTAGAATGTTTATTTACAGGCAAGAGATAACCACAGGGCACACAGATGAACAGGGTTAATCTGGGGGAAGATCCAGGTTACAGCGAGTCCAAACATCCAATCCTCAAGATCCACTCACACCCTCACGGTTTGAGGGGAAACTCTCTCTCTCACCACACTCCAGGGACACAACGAAGGGGACACCTGCACACAAGGAAAAACGAACAGTCACTGAGGGAAGCCGCAAGGAAAAGCAGGAGAAGTCAACTAGAGAGGAGCCAGGGTTTCACTAACGATGTAGGTCAACGTTCCAGCGATGAATGGTTGTCCACCCCGGCCTTAAAAAGGGCCGTGATTGTTCATCCGCTGCAGGTGGGTGATGAGCCACATGTGACTAGACTCAGGAAGAGTCTAGCCCACGATCAACACTTCACACATCAACATTGGGTGGAGAAACAAGAAGAATCCACGGGGAGATCCAGGGCCATGACAGTTAAGAAAAGATCTCCCTCCTCTTCTGGAAATTAGATATAATTTCAGCACATTGATTTCTGATTCTGGATTGTCCTTGAAAACTTTGAGGATATTTTTCTTTGACTCACAGATTGAACCCTCACATTACACTTAAAGAGGTTAACAGTGGGACAGTTCTGCAGAGGTGAGAGACCGGCACAGAGAGGACACCGAGCTGGACGAATGTAGATAGAGCTCTTTAGTTTGCAGTAAAGAATTCCTGCACATCACTCTAATGCAGACACATTCTCATCTGCTTGAACACACGGTGTTTCCCTCAACCAGGAAGGCGCAGGAGGTGTGTTCTTTATGTTCATGTTTTGTGCAGCTCTGTATATGATTTCTGTCTTGGCCTCTTTTATCTCCATCGAGCTGAAAAGCACCACAAGGTGCAGGTATACAGTAGCTGCTCCAGGAGGGAGACATAGACAGTTAATATTTAATGGCTGTAGACTTTCAGCTCATGAAGAGCTGGGGACCACATGAAACACCGTTTGATGGTTAAACCGAGTAGTGAGAAATCAGCTGGGTGAAACCCTCGGGATAAAAGCGACTGGAAGCAATTCATCTCTTCCTTCTGTTGGAAGTCGTTCATCTGAAGGAATTAAATATTGTTTTGGATCACAAAAATAGTTGTTTCCCATTTCTGTGATTCTGCACAAAGTATCAGTGACAGTGTGATGCTTACACAGACACCAGCATATCAAGGAATACCTCTCAGTGAAACAAAGGAAAACAAGGGAGTCTTATTCATCTACACATGATAAAAGGTCTGGATGTTAAGCCTTGTACTACACAGAGGTGACTGTGTGAGACTCGGATTTCAGTCGCTGATGATCAGCTGTATAAAACTTCTGTTGATACACTTGTGCTGGTGTTCGAATTGGCCAATAGTGGCTAGATTAAAGCAGGAGGCTTGAGGCAAAGAGGTGCACACCAACCAAATGTTTCGTTGCCAACATGAACATGAAATGAAAAACTAGAAAATCTCACCCACTGATGGCACCCGGCAGCCTTTAACAGACGAGCACTGATTGACCTACAAGTGATTCATTTGTGAAGAGCAGGCTGATCAATAAGAATAACCAGATTACATATATTAGACTAAATTTTAGCAAAATCCTTTATAAATCAGTCACCTAATTTAAATAAGATAAACACGCAGCCTATTATTTCAGCAGAAATTTCAAACACATGTTTACATCTCCATCTTCATTTGGTGCATTAATACTTTGTGTACAATTATTCCTGTGCTATCCTAATACTTTGTTATCATAATATTTCCAAAATTGCCAGTGTGTGAATCTATGATTTGCTTCATTGAGAGAAAAATGAAGAGGACCATCACATTATTTTGAAATTTTTCCTAATGATTTCACAAACAAGGCTATTTCTATGAAAAATGAAACAAATGACAGAGGCATTTATTAAAAACTCGTTATAAAAACAAAACGCAGAAACAAAGACAAGTTTCAGGCCTTCTGGCAGTTTTACAGTTTAAAAAAAGACACAAACAGTCAGACATGACCTCGATTTTGACAATAAAAGGCCATTCTGCATTCATAAAAGCAGCATTCACCCTAAAATAATGAGGCACTGTTATATAAGACTTTTGGAAGGATGTTACCTCTCTCTGTTGATTTGTTGTTCTAACTAGCTGCATGTACAGTATTTTTTTAAGAGATTGTCCTAGGAAATGTTTAAAGAAACACACATGTAGTCACTGAAATGAATATCTGTGAAAAAGAAAATGTCATTAAATGCAATATACCGTCTGTATTTCACATTCTGGTGGATTTTATTTTTCTTCACAGCTGTAAAGAAACTCATCAGCCTGCTGCAGACTTCACCGCAGACACTCGCTTTCTATCTCAGACGACTCCACACAAAGGAGAGCTGAACTTTTCTCTTTCAGAAAACCACAGCCTTCACCTCCATCTCATTTTTGTTTGGCTTTGCTGCAGTTCTGCTGAAATGCTGCAGCAAAGCCTGTACTCATTTATCCTGGTCGTGCCTTCAACAGTTTGACTCTTTAGGACTTCCTTTTATTCTTGTTCCAGGCTTTTAAAGACAGTTTCTCCTTTTGCTGTGTAGGCTTGAAAAAAAGAGGAACTCCTCTCTCCACTGATGATTACGGTCCATTGCTTTATCGCCTGTATTTTCTCCTGACCTCAGTGGTTGGAAAATGAAACCAGTGTGGATGTACCAAAACCTCCAGTTCCTCTAATGGCCACTTGAGTCTGCCTGCAAAAAAGAGGGTCAAATCCCGTAGACTCCTAAAATGAAACATGTTTACAGCCTGTTACGAAAATAGGTTTAGTCTGTATGCATCAGTGGTATTCACTCCTTCCTCGCTGAAAAATTATAAAATATGATTACTTCTTTATTAATCATAAAAAATACCATTAGCTGACAACGATGAGTGCGGACGATTTTCTCTTTGAATTATTCCTTAGTAAAAGTATTAAAACACCTCGCCAAACTTAAAACATTATTATTATTATTATAGTATCAAGTATAAAAGTAAAAGTTAAACAGAAAATTGTTCCCCTCCAGTGTTATATGGGTCAATGTTGATGCTGTAGATGGTTGAGGTTTGATACACAGTAATGCATCATGTTTGATAAAATCATGGTTGTAGTGTGTCTTTCCTGATAACTATGTATTTCTAAAACAATGCTTTTAATGAAAAATACCTAAATATCAAAGTATGTTTAATAATGTAGGTATGTATTAGCAAAAATGCAGGTGACCTCTTAAATCTTCTGCATCACTAATGATGGCCAAGATGGTCAGTCAAAGAAAAATTATTGGTTAATAGAATAAATCAGAGAAACTGATTTACTTGCTAATGCTAGGCATATAATTTGGACATATAAGGCTTCAGGAAGGGGTGATTCAGACTGACTGAGTAGACTGCCAACACATTTTAGTCTTCATTGTCTGCTCCTCTCTGCTGTGTTTGAACTGCTTTTCAGAACATTTTCAATTTAATAATATAAATAATAATATGGCTGTCTGTGTAGTACATCCAGTTTTGTTCTTTTTGTGAAAAGCTTGTATTTTATTCATCTGCTTAGCACTGAATAGCAGGTATGTATATATGTGCATTGTAACCATAGAACCATATGAATAAAGTCTATTTTCTCTTTGAAATTTGATCAAATCTTGCTTCAAAAAATAAAAAAATGCCATACAATTTTATTTATGTAGCACTAAATGACAACAACAGTTGCATCAAGGTGCTTTATGTTGTAAGTTAAATGTCCTACAATAAGAAAACCAGAGAAAACCCCAACAATCAGACGACCCCTTGGCAACAGTGGAAAGGAAAAACTCCCTTTCAACAGGAAGCTCCCAGCAGACCAGGCCGATTGTGGCGTAACATTCTACTTTAAAATGTCCTTGGAATCAAAAGTACAGATTCCTCCCAGCGTTACTCGAATCCAGAGTAATGCCATTGAGAGTAAGCATCTAGCTAGATACCGCATAGGTACTAAGACTTTTAGGGCCAAGTTCAATAACTTCAGTTTAATCTTAATTTAAAAGCAGGAAATTACAGGTCACCCAAGTTCTTTATGTCTTTAAGACATTCTTTCATTAAGGCAAGCAAAATCTGCATTTAAAAAGCAGTGTGTGACATCATGTTGGTGACGTACGGCATATCAAATAATGGTTAAGACTGAGCTTAAAAACTAAGTGTAATAAATTAACCCATTGCATTTTACTGTTATAAAAAACAACATAGAAGTGAGAAAGTCATATGGAGCAAGATATGCAACGCTGGAGAAGAGGCCAATACGAGAACTGTATAAAGATGGGAAAAACAAGCCAAAAAGTCATAGTTTATGCTCAGCCGAACAACTTGTTTCTTTAAAAACAACAGGGAAAATGGAGAAGACAGAAATGCTGCAGAGAGAACAATAGCAGAGCTGTCAGAACAGGACTGCAGGATCACTGTCCTCTGTCAGAGTCCTCGGGCGCTAAATAACGAAAAAGCAAAGATGCCCGCCTGCTCAGTGCCTCTGAAACACAGCGACCGAGAGGGGAGATGGAGGAGAAGATGGAGTGATTGCAGATGGGAAAACTGTGAAGCAAACAAAGAACTGCAGAAGAAGCTGTCAGATTCTGTCTCTCAGTGTCAGCTCCTCCCTGACCAGTGAAGCTGAATGATCCAGTAACAACAGTTTACTGAAGACAAAATATATCGCAAAGAAAAATCCAGTAGCATTTACACCGCTAAAGCCTTACCTTCACACAATTTATGGAAGATTGTATTCACACATTAAAATATGACCAGGTGAGGGGCACAAGTAGGAATTTATGTGTTAAAGGTAATGCTCAGGTGCCTCAAACCACCATTTTTGTAAAGTTCAGGATGAACTTTGGTTGAAATTTATATCGAAATTTAAGAGAATATTAATCTACTTCCTAAGCACACATTTTCCTGATGGATTTAATTGCTAGTTGAGCAGCTGAGCTATCAACTAGATCCCCTGTCCCCAAGCATTTAGTTATGGTGTGCTGGGAACTTCTGTCAGACACTCTAGTCCACGAGAACTCCAATTCCTTCCTCCAGCACAGCTTCAGTTGTATTCATGAGGGAGGTTAGGGACTTTGAGTTGAAGAACGAGTCCTGTAAAGGGTTGGTTAGCCTGTGAGACACCAGAGGCTCCGGAGGCAGAGTGTTTTAGGCATGTCCTACTACAACGTGGCCCTAGAGCAGACCCAGGACTTGCTGGAGAGATTGTGTCTCTCAGTTGGCTTGGGAACGCTCTGGTTAATTTGGAAGAGATGACTGAAACTCGCACCTGGATAAGCAGCAGAAAATGGTTGGATGTTTACATGTACAGAAACCTTTTAGTAGCAGCAAAACACCTTTCAGACCTCCTAGTTTCTCTGTTTTAAAAAGTTCACGACGAGAATGCAATTTCAATGTATTTTTTTATAGACAGGGCTTTTGAATTCCCTGAGATCCCTGATCTCATCAGCAATCACTCCGGCAATTTTTAAGCAATATCAATGAGAGCAAACATTGTTAGTTTGTAATCAGTCATCAAGGATATCATATCGCAATCTGTTCACTGTGTATCTACAGTATAGTATTTGTCCAGTGTTATAAGATACATACTTCACTCTGTCCAGTCTGCGGTTTTCATCAGCTGATCTTCCGACCCCTCCTGCTGATCAATACTGCCCCATCTGACCACTTCTATTCCTGGCCACATCCCTGCAGAGTCAGCCCCCTTCCCCCCCGCCCTTTTCCGCTTGCCTCGCTGGGACCAGGCTGGCACAGCGGTGCAGGTTGCCAAGTCCAACTCATTTAAAGAGAGCCACTCAGCGACAACACGTACAGGATATGGCCAAAGTGATGTTTGTGTGCAGTTACCACATGCAGCCATTATAGCTCACCACATAATTCAACATGAATATTACACACATATTAACAGCTGACAAGCACTCTGCAGATCAAGGACATTTATGATTTATTTACAAGGTTCCCAGAGTAAAAAACTGAGTGACCCAAAAACGTAATGAGAACAGTACATAAAAAGAGCCACGCTGACCCATATCCAATTTAAATATGGGGCAAGTACATAAAAAGATACAATTAATCTGACAGTGTCTTTTTGGCAGAGAGTAAAACAGCTTCGCTTTTAAAAATTACTGCGCGCGCGCACGCACACACACACACACACACACACACACACACACACACACACACACACACACTGATGGACTTTTAAGGTGTCTTCTGTACTTGCTGGCTTTTATCGCTGACATCCTTCTCTGCATCATTTGCAACCTGGCACAAGAGAAAGAAAGACAAAGAGCAAACCATTTAACCAAAGACACATAATACAAAATCTATTTTACTGAGTCAACAGTATTAAAGACCAAAAAAGAACAATGTTAAAAAACCTGTAAGTCAGCGTAACTGATGGTCACATTAAAATAAAAGTCATTTAGCATTCAGTAGCTGCTGTCACCTCAGACTGCTAAAAAACACTTGAGCTTTTGTCTATTAAGCATTTCAGAATCACTCGTATTGAAAATTAACCTCAAACTTAAAAACACTCATACTAAGTGGGATGTGAGAGGTATTCATTATGTGTCGTACTCAGCTGGAAGACTGCGTAACATTGCTCTTTTACGCTGCACAGGAGTAGAGACTTTGATCACATGTTGGTTTCTCTTACAGCTCTGGCTTTAAATATTAGTAGTAAAATGTGACATGCAGAAAATATTAGCACTTTATTATGTGTAGATTTTATATATATATAAGTTAATATGCAAAAACAGGTATGAACCGATTTATCAACCAAACACTGACGGTTGAGATTCACCTTTTTGAACATATTACAGTGGCTGGTGTTAGTTTGTGGCTCTTGCATCCAGGATTCACTTTCATAAACTTTTTTTCATGATTCAGTGATTTGTGACTGAATGCTTTTGGCAATATAGTGCATGTTCTTCTTCTTTGGCACCAAGTGTGAACAAGAAAAACAAAGAAATGAGCTAACATCATTGAAACAAACTGTTACTGTAAACAGAGTATCTGCCCTGAAATTCTTAACTGGTGCATCCCAGGACTGTAAGCTAGTAGACGATAATAATATGATGATATTAACATATGCAAACAGAAGCGCTCTGCTGTCTTAGGAAAATGTCAACTATTGAGTAAATGTATTACATGACTGTTTTTAATTAAGTTGTAGAGTGCTCATACTGAGATGCCCAGCTGTGTGAACAGTTTGATTTATGAATCATCCACTCGAACAGTCATCACTTTTTTAAAAGCGTCTCTATTTTACCTTTATTAGACGGGCACGTAAACAGGAAGAGAGGAAACATGGAGATGGACCATTTTTTTAACCTCTAGAGTGAATCTGCATAGCTGTCCTCCTCTACTCCTCAATAATGTTTTGCCACCATTGTCTTACAATAAACTTATAATTGCAGAGATACATTTGGAGTGATTTGTTTTTTTGTTTGTTTGTTTTTTGTTTTTTTTTACATTTAGTCAAGATTCGGACTGAAGGTGGACCAACAAAGACAAAAACATCTAAAACTGAAGTAAAAGTGAATTTTATTAAAAAGCTGATAAAGTCCAACAAACAATGGCAAGAAAAGTGAAAACCACAAACTGGTAAACTGGTGTCAGAACCAGAATCAGCTTTATTGACCAAATGTGCACACATGTCACAGTCTGGCTGCAAAGCTGTGTGGAGTGAGGAGGTGGACCCATGAGCAACACGCGAAGAGACAAAACAAAACTTGAGCGTGACAAAAACGAGCCGTTTATTAAGGCTGGCAAAAAAAGTACAAAACGAAAGGCAAAGATGAAACTAAACAATAACCTAAACTGGGTGAACTAAGATTAAAACATGAAAAAAACCTTGAATGTGGGACTTGGCATGGATACATGGAAAAACCTGGAAACATGACGTGAACTTAGCAGACGACCTGACGACAAATGACTGGAAACACACAGACTAAATGCACACATGAGGTGATCAGGTGAAGTGGAAACGCATGGGAAAAACAGCTGATATGAATGAAAATAACGACGTCACAGGGGGAGAGTAAAACTAAACACACTGAACATAGGACCACAAGACCTCTTCAAAATAAAACAGGAAACATAATGAGACGCAGACATGACAACAAGAACTTGACAACAGAAGACATGCAGACATGAAACACCTGAAGGGCAAAGGAGACTTAACACAGGGTTGAAGACACAAGTCAAATCTAATAAACTAAGAACTATAACGGCAACCTAGGCCTGGTAGAAATGAACTTAGAAAACCTTAGAAAAGGACTTAAACATCAAAATAAACTAAAACTCAAAACGCCGGGTCAAAAGACCCAGGATTGTGACAACACATAAAAGGAACTGGACTCTATTTCCAGAATCAGAATCAGAATCAGAAAGACTTAATTTATCCCCAAGGGGCAATTAAGAGATGAGGTAGAAGGCACCGGAGACTCATGGGAGGGAAAACAGATAATCTGACAAAGTGAAAGTCAAGTCTATACACACACACACACACACACACACACACACACACACACGTATATATATATATATATATAGATATAGATATTCATACATAAAGAGCTGACTATAAAATGCGACACAGATGGAAACAATCAGACAAAGCTAAGATAAATGATTGTGGAGCAAACAAAATTAGGAAGTAAAACCAAAACAAGTGAGAAAAGCCTTAAAGCAGGGGTCCCCAACTCCAGCCCTCGAGGGCCGGTGTCCTGCAGGTTTTAGATCGCACCCTGGGTCTACACACCAGAATCCAATGACTAGTTCATTACCAGGCCTCTGGAGAACTGGAAGACATGTTGAGGAGGTAATTTAGCCATTTGAATCAGCTGTGTTGGATCACGGACACATCTAAAAACTGCAGGAGGCCTCGAGGCCTGGAGTTGGGGACCCCTGCCTTAAAGTAAAACAGGAAGCAACCACAAGAAGCCAAAGGCTCTCATGAAAAGCAGCAGTAAACCTTATGACAGACAGAGTAATACAGAAGGCATGGGAAGAAAATAACAGAACAACTTAAAACTAAACCCGTATAGAAACCATACTAACCATAACTTAGCTATGTCACAACGAGAATTTTCAACCACAGTAATCTCCCGCTGATCAATACGAACCCCAATCTCTTCCTGGGAAAGTATCCTGATGGTGGAGAAGTGATTTTACTTAAAGGGCAGTTTTCCGCCAGGGGGATTCATCATATATTACTGCTCATATTATAGCATCCTACCACAACTCTGTGCTGCAGCAGCAAAAACTGGAACCTAACAACGAGGCCCATTAGCAGCCCGTGTCATTATTTTTCCCCCTCACTGCAGAGGCCGAGCTTGCACCTCAAGTCCAGTTAGTTTGGGCCCTATAGCAACACTACACAAAGCAATTTGCTCCCAATGGCCACCCAGGATATTTCCAGTGCATTACAGAGTCAATCAGTATCAGCAAGTTAACTGGAAGGAGAGCAACACAGAGACAAAAGCGAGAGCCAGATGGAGAAGGAGATGGAGAACTGTCATCGCTCTACAGGTGACTACCGTGCTGGTCAAGGTGCTGAATGGGTAATAAAAGGGCATCGTAATGGAGTGGTAATGGCAATGTGGTCATTACACGAGGCTGAACCAGGGTCTCAGTTGGAGGAAAGAAGATGAGCCCACGCTGTGTCTGCATCAGTGAGTGACGGCCCCCACTGGAAGTGATGTTAATATACTACCGGATATATTAGTTATTAGATATGGACACATTATGTCATGGCTGGTAATTATGGAGAGGTATTATTAGTTCTGTTGGTGGTCATATTGCTTCCTGGAAAATTACCTCTGTAGGTGGAGCTCTGTTAAATTAACATAGCACCCTTGAGTCTGTCCTGGGAGAATAGCACAACATCAAATATAAGAAATTATTTTTCTTATTTTTTTTTTCTTTCTCTTTGTCTTTATAAGTGCCCTTTCTCACTGTCCCTTTTCCCTTCTGTTTTTCTTTTCCTTCCTCTCTTTCTTTCTCCCTTTCCTATCCCCCAGTCATGTCTGTCCATCTGTAACAACTGAAAATAAAATAAATAATAACAACAAAGTTTGATCAAATGGACCAATACGGCAATGCCATGATGATCCATTTGGCAAAATAAATCCATTTGGTATCCTTGTTGGTCTTCAGACAACAATTCTGACGGCTTAAGAACCAAATGGGACAGACAAAAAAAAAAAAAAAAAAAAAATTATTTTTCTCTCTTATTTTAAATTGTAGCTTTATAGACAAAAGTATTCCAGTTCACTGAAAACTGGTCTGTCACAGCTGAGCCATTTTTAGCCTGCTTTATTAATCAAATGTTTTATAACTTGACCTGTTTAGCTGACTTACTTACTTATGTCTACTGATTATGGACTTGGGTGGGCTAGATCATTCTTACTGTATATGAATGTTAACTGTGATGAGGTGACACATTAAACACATTGACATTAAACTGCTCCATCCCTCCCTCCCTCTGAGCTGCTAAGTGGACGGGGTTAACACCTTTTCTAGCAGAAGCCTTTAATTTACTTTATTACTGGCACTTTTTCCATGCAATCCTACTTTCAGTATCAGGATTAAATGATATTTCCAGTGTAGTGCAACTTGTCCATAATTTCTGTCAGTAACAAAGATAGTGTACCTATCAAGAGATACCACACGGAAGGCAGATGGGCAACAAATACAAGCTGCCAGATATTAGACATACCCATGATAGTATGGCATTATTTCTGTATTATGAGTTTTAGGTACCTGTGGATCCCTCTGGGATAGCTTTGTGTGTAATGAGCTGCAGGTGAGCTTCTCTAATTGGCTGACTGAATAACTGTGTTAATGAATATATTCATAATTTTCCATCTTGTGACCAAAGCCCTGTAGACGAGCAAAAATGGGTAACAGTTTCAAGCCAAAAATTGTACAGTCCATTTTTTTATGTTTCAAATTACAAGTATATAGATTATTATTCAAAAGAAAAAAAGCACAACACTGCAGAATTCATGTCATCACTCTATGTGTCTTTCTGAAAGTGCTGTAACTAAGTTTAAGGATATAATTCTGCCACTGTTATATTCTTCAATGCAATGTCCCAAAACAATGCAGAGCAGCTACCTAAACCCTAGTTTTACATCTTCGCTGCGTACGACTCTGGATACTGTGGCTCCTCTGAAAAAGAAAGCCTCATATCAGAACTACCTGACTCCCTGGTATAACTCGACTGCGTTGCGATTTGGAGCTGTATAAATAAAATTGAACTGAATAGCACCAAATTACAACAACAGTCATCTCACAGCACTTTATATTGTAGGGTAAAGATCTACAATAATTGAGATAAAATTTCAGAACCCCTTATGAGCAAGCACCTGGTGACAGTGGGAAGGAAAAACTTCCTTCTAACAGGACAGAACCTGTAGCAGACTAGAGTCAGGGAGACGCAGCCGTCTGACACGACTGGTTTGGCATGAGGAAACTGCGTCAATAATATTTTAAAGAGGTTAACACAAATAGTTATGAAAATATAAAATTGTTTGTTCTATAATTATTTACTATTATTATTTTACATCTGTGCCACATTCTATAATCTTGAATGACCCACCATAGCTAACCTTAGGTGCGCTGGAGAAGACGGGTTTGGTGCATTATGGCCACTGTGCTTGAACACCTTTCTAGCAGCTGTGAAAAAGTATCTAGTAGAAAGTCTTCCAATTTAACAGTAGTGATTACCTATGCTGACAGGCCACTGTTAGTCTGTCACGTACTGGTGTGTGGTGAATGGAACAGAGGACCCAAATGCAGGACTGCTGAGAAAGTGCCCGACTTTATTGACTAAACTGAGAGGCTAAACATAAATGACTGAATGACAGGAAACACGAGAGGAGTTGACGACACCGAGACAAGGAACTGAGAGAAACTGAGTGCTTAAATAACTGGATAATGAAGAGGACTTGAAACAACCGAATCTAATTAATGGAGCTGAGGAAGTAAAATTAAACATAATGTACACTGACAAGAGGCTAACACAATAAAACAGGAAACAGGTATGGGGTCACTAAACAATGGCAAAAGGTCCAAAACTGAAAACACTGAGTGAACAACCCAGGAAGCCTGACACAGACAAATATAAGTTTAGCTTCCTAACCTAAATGCTGACAGCTTAGTAAAGTTTGTTTTCAATATTGTAGAAAACAGCACAAGATTTGAGACAAAGACTTGATGGGCTTTGACAAAGAGTTTAATTGCTTTCAAAAGCTTATTAATAAGTAATGAGATGGATTACTGTTTGCAGTTTTCATTTGCACTTTCAAGACAGTGTGACTGATCTGTATCACACGAAAAGGTGTCATTTTCTGCTTTTATATTGTTATTTTTTCTGTTTTTTAAACTGTTTATAGCATCTCCATTAAGTTCCACAACCCCAAAATTTGTATGAATGATTAACAACAATAAAAAAAAAATCCAAGCTGATTTTAAAAAACTGAACAGCTTGATAACATCTGCAACTCCAGCTTAATTTAGTTTAATTTCCCTTCTTAAATCAGAAGATTAATTTGAATTCACCTGGATTTTTCACATGTCTCAAAGCACTGGCTCTGTCTCTCACAGTTTGAGGAACAATTTCATGTTTTGTCTTGCTTTTCACGTGTGGCTTTTACCTATAAAAATGTAAAAATGTAAAATAAAAACACAGACAATGTCAGACTGACATAGAATAGTTGAAAAGAGCAAGGTGACCTATTCCCATTTCGTCCTGTATTTCTCTACTGTTTGCTATTATAGACACTAATTAAAGTAAAAATATCCTCACTGTTGAGTGTGGCCTCAATCTTTTTTTAAACACATGCTTCCAGCAACACATTTTGACATTGCATGTGTTGTCTATTAAAAGGTGATTGTTAATTAAAGACAGTTAATGAGTGCTGGAACTGACAAAGTAGAACTTTGATGGCTGATGGCTCAGATAATTAGTGTTGGAGAGCATTACTCTAATAGGCTATAATGGATCTTTTCTAAATAGATATAAGACATGATAATACATGAGAGGATACTGTAGGGATGCACCACTAATTATGAGTAGGGGCCACTTTAATTGTTTTAAATACACCCAGACTTGATGCATTTACAAACAGAAAACATGAAGTTAGTACTTTTTTTACTCCTGTGCTGTCTGCATGCAGGTGTCTGGCTGTGTTCAGGTTTAGCCAATAGCCTTGGGTTTCTTTGCTTCAGTCCTCCTTGCTGTGCTGTCAGACACCCCATGAGCTGTGTGTCAAGCAATATTGTACCATTTTTCAAAAAGGAAACCCTGAGGTTCTTTGAAGGATGAAGGAAGAGGAAATCTACTGAGTCCCAAATTATTGATATTGTAGCTACAGGTAACTTTTGAAATAAAATAGAGACTCTGAGTAAACAAAGCTGCTAGGCCTGATTTTCCAGGAAGAGTTGAAATCAATCACAAGTGCCAATGACAAGCAGGGAAAAGTTCTTTCAAATACTGGTTTAACTCAATTTAATGATCAAACTCGGTCACTATTATTCTAATAACGCAGTGTCATTTTAAGTGGGATGCCACAGGGATCCAGATTGGGACCACTTTTGTGCAACCTACCCAATAAATGTATACAAAAAAACCCAATTTCTTTTTTTAAATGAGACTTTCAGGTGATGTTATGGTGTTCGACATTTGCTGTTACAAGTTACATACCAGAATCATTGTCAGTCGACACTCTGAGCATTTTTTAAACAAAAACCTAAATGTTATTATATTCAGAGATAACAAGGTTCAGATAACAAGTCAGTATAACAATCAACCCATCTACAATGTATTTATATCTCATAACCCTTGGCTACACAAAGTTATATATATTGCTGATGACATAAAATTGTTCATTTCCGTGTCCCTAATGATAAAATTCCACAGACTCTCTTTAGAGGCTGTGTAGGGCTTGTTATAGATGGTAAGCTGCACTTTCATAATCACATTTCTAATTTGTTAATGAAGAAATATCAGAAGCTTCTTAGCCCTAATGTGATTCACAGTGCATTTTACACATAGTTCTTTACTCCATTTCTCTCTTTTTGATTTAAACTAAAAAGCATTCATTGACTGAAGCTAATTGTCCACAGAAATCTGCTCTCTGCTTGTTTCAGTTTTCTGTATTCAAATCAATTAAGCCTCTCCGAGTGTCCAAGACCCTTAATGGCTCTAAACAACATATCAGACCCACTTTCAGCCTAAACCTCTAAGGTCTCAAGGCACTCATATCCTTCAGCATCCTAAAGCTTTAAGCCAAGGGTGTCAAACGTACGGCTTGTGGGCCACATCCGGCCAGGGATAATTTCATATGTCACTTATTAATGGCCCCGTCAGTATGTGGGAGCTGAATCTTCAGCCCTGCTGAGAATCCATGCAGGCAGTGGTGGGACTTTATTTTGATGGGCACACCAGGCAGCCAATCACATGCAAAGGCAGACTGGGATGATTATGTGAAAGAAGGAAGGGGGGCAGACGTTCCGAGACAGCAAGTGTAGTGGTACAGGCCAGGTACACAGAGAGACGGGGAAGCTGGATTTAATTGCAAGCATGTCGGAAAAAAGTGACAAAAGGAGCACAAATGCTAAATGAGCAGCATTTGGCTGCACTTTAATGATAGTGGAGACTGCAAAGTGGAGGAAAGAATTTATAAAATTAGGAGCTGGATAAAGGATAAAGTAATACCTGTGAAGGACAAAAACTTTCATACTCATCCAGGCCTTAAATCTCATGTGTGTTCTCCCTCTTACTATTAAGTCCATTTTATGAAAACTAAACAAAATTAAAAAAAATTCCTTCCTTGAAAAAGATTGAAGTTACAGTTCAGCATTGAATATTACATCCAATAAACTATATAGAAAGTGTCTTTGAATGGCAGAGGTGCAGAAAAGTGTGCATGTAGCACACAGCTCAGTGTCTGAGTCGCTAAATGAGTCTCACAGGCCTCAGCGTGTGCTTGAAGCCATTTAGAATTCTTAAGTTGTCTCATCTGCTGCTCACCACAAACAAGCACAAGCAGAAATTTTGGACTTTTAACTATATTTTCACAAGTTTTACAGCTTCTCATTCTGATAAAAACCTCAGTTATGGCCAGTCATACTACACAAAGTAATTAAGCAATAAACAATTAACCTGTTGAACCCCAATATCCCCGCTAACAGGGGTGAGAGGGAGAACATCTGGTTTAACGTGATGTAGCGTCTGATCTGTTATTTAAATACAGACGTGTGGTATCCATAGAAACGTCAGAATCTCAGCTGAAAGCTCACAAACCATTTCAACAACCACCAAACAGCTAATGAAGCAAACGATTAAAGACAGATTCCTCAAAAAGATGTAAACACAAAGCACGGATCTACCCGTTCACCTGACGGCACAGACAAGCCCTCAGGTGCTGAAAGCAGTTTTCGTCTTGCTCTGACCAAAATTCACTGAACCTGCCAAAAAAGGACCTCTGGCAACAAAGCCTAATTTCTGCTATTCAGTACCAAAAAAATTTCAACATTCACAAACATGCCAAATTACAAGAGGCATGCCTCTAATAAAACCCTCAAAACTTCTGCTTTACAGTTTAAAACAAAACAACAACAAAAAACTGGACTGAACTACAGAACCATGTAAAATGAGTTTGACACCTCTGCTTCAAGCAAATCAGGTTAAAAGATTTTATAAAAATTCATCAAAAAAACAGCTGATCTGAAACTTGCACAAGACCATATGTCAGTTTGTAACATCCTTTTTGACTGTTTATGGCTTTTAGGATTTAAAGTATAGTATACATGGCTGCTGAATTTGAAGTTTTCTTCAATTAAAACCAACCTATTTATTCATTTTGTTCTCCTTTTCAATATTTTTTAATATACTTGGAGTAAAAACTCCTGGTCGATTCAATATTGAAGGGCAGTGTTAAACCTGTATAAGAGTGTTTCAGCTGAACTTTAGAGCTATCTTTCACTAAGTGGTTTTACAGAAGGAAGGAAAGAGATAAAAAGGTTGACCTTTGACATTAGCAGCCAGGTGCCATCTCTGCTAACCCGTCCGACCCGTGTGTTTAGTGATCCGCCTGAGTCGGATCTGGTTTCACTGCCCAACCACAGTCTAATTGTATGTCAGACACACAAGAGTGGACACATAACAGAGAATGAGAGCAGATCAGAGGAAATGAGACAGGATCTCTTAGTGCGTGCCAGTGAAAACTAATGGCAACGGAGCCAAAATGTCTCTGTTGCCATTAGAAAAGCCTGCCGCACATGTCTATGGCAGGTTTTCTTTCACTTTAAACACGTCTACTTTTTATATTTAGTTTTATAATAAATACTGCAACATCACCATTTTAAAAGCATTTTTCTCCCACATTATTTGTCTATGCAAGATAAAAGTATTTTTATAGAACATTTTTTCCAGTCAGCATATTTAAACAAAAACTGCATCCCTATTTTCATAACCTTTAGTGGACAAGTAACAAGAGGAAAACCCATTAACTTTTGGCAATCACATTCTACAAAGTTGCACGTTTACATTGTTATCAGCCTTGACAGACAATCCATATCTAAAGGCCGTGACATTTTGTGATAGTTATACCTGCTAAACACCAGTATGTTAGCTTTGCTATTAAATTAGATGCACATGCTTTGCCTCACAGAGCAGCTATTTCAGCTGACAAGTAACACATTGTGATTACTTGTTACAAATCTGATAAATCATACTCCTTTAAAATTTATTGGCAAAATTCAAAGTTATCTGCTCATTATGAGGGGATGCAATTCTGTAGTTGAAAACTATTTCAAACAGAAAGAGGTTAAAAAAAGGAATCGGGCCTCTGCACATCCTTCTTTTGTATGACGTGCATGCAAAAACTGCAAATAACAGCAACATTATGTAAACGTTAAAGAACAAATACAAGACATTATTAACTCATAGAGATTTTTGAACTGAATGTAGTTGTGTGATATACACTTGAGGCTGGCTTCAAAAGCAAGCCAAACCCCACAGGCCCAATCTTACAGTAAAAAATAAACATGTTTGCAGCATAGTACAAAAATGATTTTGCTCTCTATGCATAATTCTTCCTTCTTAACAGCTTTATGGTGGGTGAATATTTATATAACATCCATCTGGATACTGGAGATAGGGGTATGGCTGCTTCGACAGACAGGTGTCCTGACACAAGGAGCTGCAGCCAGTTGCTGTTTGTCTCCTTTCCACTAATTTGAGAAACTCAACTGGAACTAAAAACTCATGTTTGTATTGTTGGTGCCTTTGAGAATCTCTATTAAACATTATGGCATATTGTGAGGTACCAACTGTCCAAGAAGTTTGTGCTTCAGCTTTGCTGAGTAATTAGTCTGCTACTTAATTAGTAACTAAGTAACGGTGATTAGCAGATATGTGTGTCAGTGCATTGCACCCATATAGTTTATAGATGCAGCTTGCTAATTATGCTCACTAGGGTTAGTTGATGACTTAGTACCTCACCCTTTCATCCAAGTACGGTCACTTCTGGCACCAAAAACTCAACATAACCGGAGCCAAATGCTGACATTGAGACTTCAAACTGTGGAGTCCAGAAACAAACAGGAGGATGGTGGTTACATCTTTTATATGTGTTCATAAGGAAGTAATGACACTGACCTTTAATTTACATAACATGAACAAATGGGCATTGATTTATTGTGGAACATTAGTCAGCTTCCCTTTCACTGCCCACCAAGATGAAAATGCAATATAGATTAAAAAAGAAAGAGGAGGAAGAAGAGAAGCACTGCTTATGAAACATACAGTACAGCAGTCAACAACAGCCAGTCTCTGGGTGTTTTTTAATGTACAACAATACATTTACATTTTATAACCCCTGGTCTCACACACACACACACACACACACACATACACCTACACACACACACACACACACACACACACACACATACACACATACACCCACACACACACACACACACACACACACACACACACACACACACACACACACAGTTCTGAAAATGCATCCGCGTGTGTAGAAACATTTGCACATAAAACTCTCTGAAGTCAGCACATTTGTAGATGGTAAACAAGCCTCCGAGCTTCTTTGCCATGCTGGTCAGGCTTCGGGCATTACTAGCGCACACAAGATTTCCTCCACCCACCAACACACACACACACACACAACCACACGGCTGTAAACATTAGCAATATTTTCCCATTTCCTCTGCAAGGCAGGCAGGAGAGCAGTAGATCTTCAGCCCTTCACCGGTAATAATCTCCTTTACACTTCACCGTGCCAGGGAGATGAATCGTGGTGGATGGGGTCACAGTGTGTGTGTGTGTGTGTGTGTGTGTGAGAGAGAGAGAGAGTGCAAGAGAGAGAGAGAGAGGGAGAGAGTAAGAAGGGGGCTCTGATGTACCATGCGAAGGCTGCCCTTTATGGTCTTTGCATGTGGGGTGCAGACAGAGGCCAAGGGTCTTACAGATACAGCCTGTGGAGGTGCTGAGCTATTTTCACTGATGCATATGAGGTCACTGTTTTGTGTAAAGACCTCTAATTTTCCAAACAGCTTTAGGTCACCTTTTATGGCTGATATACATATTGTACTTTCAGTTGATATAGTAGCAATAATGAGCTTAGATTATGCTATGTTTTGCTGTCATAATGTGTTTTCTCGTATCAACAACACACACACCCTTCCTTCCTGTGGACATGCCACAGAAATATCCATCCATCCAAAGAGGCTGATGCCTTCCCGGCTGTGATGGGGGAGAGGCTACAAACAGAGTGGTACCTCTGAGGCTCAATTACTAACATTAACATTACTTCTATAAAATCTCCATACAGTATGCAAAGTATAAGTTGCAGTCTTACACGCCTCTCTGCAGCTTCTCTCCTCCTGCTACCCCCCAAAAACCCATCTCCATAGAGACTGTGTCAGCTCCCAAACAGACAAAAAACAAACCAAAAACCAGCAATAAACAACTTAAACATAAAAAATCACAAAGAAAGAACAATACAGTATCCACATCTGAACCAAAGAGTAAAACAGTGAAATGTGGATTATTAAATATTAGGTCTCTCTCCTCCAAGTCTCTGTTAGTACATGACTTAATAATTGATCAACAAATCGATTTACTCTGCCTTACAGAAACCTGGTTGCAGCTGGATGATTACGTTAGTTTAAATGAATCAACACCCCCGAGTCATTCTAACTACCAGAAACCTCGAAGCACAGGCCGAGGGGCGGTGTGGCAGCAATTTTTCACACCAGTCTATTAATTAACGAAAGACCCAGACAGACTTTTAATTCATTTGAAAGCCTGATGCTTAGCCTCGTCCACCCCAGCTGTAAAACTCAGAAACCAGTCTTACTTGTTACCATCTATCGTCCACCTGGGCCTTACACAGAGTTTCTCTCTGATTTCTCAGACTTTTTATCTGATTTAGTGCTCAGCTCAGATAAAATAATTATTGTGGGTGATTTTAACATCCATGTAGATGCTAAAAATGACAGCCTCAACATCGCATTTAATCTGTTATTAGACTCAATTGGTTTCTCTCAAAATGTAAACGAACCCACCCACCACTTTAATCACACTCTAGATCTTGTTTTAACATATGGAATAGAAACTGAACATTTAACAGTGTTTCTGTTAGGATGCCTGGGTCATTGACCCAGGGTTTTGAGGTTATTATGTTATTTATCATTTCTAGTCTTTGGTTTCTTAGTTGGAGTTCTGTCTTATGGTTTATGTCTCTGTGTTATGTTTCCTGTTTTACTTTGAAAGTCCGTGTTTCATATTAGTGTATCTGGTTTTGCTTTCCTTGTCTCGTTAGTTCTGATTTCTCCCAGCTGTGCCCTCCTTCTGTGTCTCATTCCCCTCGTTACTTCCCAGTGTACTTAAACCCTGTGTTTCTTTGAGTCAGTGTCGTGTCGTCCCTCATGCTGTGTGGATCTCCCTGTGTTTCCCGTGAGTTTATGTTGTTTCCCAGTTTAGTTTAGTTTGCTTTGTATGCTCGTTTTCCCGTGCCAGCAAATAAAGCTGAGTATTTTGAGTTCATCCCTTGAGTCTGAGTCCTGCATTTTGGGTCCACCACTCCTCTTTGCCTGCCTGCCACACAGCCAACCTTAACAGTTTCCTGAAAACCCTCTGCTGTCTGATCATTTCCTGATAACATTCACATTTACAATAATTGATTACACAGCAGTGGAGAGTAGACTTCATCACAGTAGATGTCTTTCTGAAAGTGCTGTAACTAAGTTTAAGAATATAATCCACCCACTGTTATCATCTTCAATGCCCTGTACCAACATAGAGCAGAGCAGCTATCTGAACGCTACTCCAACAGAGGTCGATTATCTTGTTAATAATTTTACCTCCTCACTACGTACGACTCTGGATACTGTAGCTCCTGTGAAAACCAAGGCCTCAAATCCGAAGTACCTGACTCCGTGGTATAATTCTCAAACACGTAGCCTAAAGCAGATAACCCGTAAGCTGGAGAGGAAATGGCGTGTCACAAATTTAGAGGATCATCATTTAGCCTGGAGAAATAGTTTGTTGCTTTATAAGAAAGCCCTCCGCAAAGCCAGAACATCTTACTATTCATCACTGATTGAAGAAAATAAGAACAACCCCAGGTTTCTCTTCAGCACTGTAGCCAGGCTGACAAACAGTCAGAGCTCTACTGAGCCAACAATCCCTTTAACGTTAACTAGTAATGACTTCATGAACTTCTTCACAAATAAAATTTTTATCATTAGAGAAAAAATTACCAATAATCATCCCACAGATGTAATATTATCTACAGCTACTTTTAGTACCATCGATGTTAAGTTAGACTCTTTTTCTCCAATTGATCTTTCTGAGTTAACTTCAATAATTAATTCCTCCAAACCATCAACGTGTCTTTTAGACCCCATTCCTACAAAACTGCTCAAAGAAGTCCTGCCATTAATTAATTCTTCGATCTTAAATATGATCAACCTATCTCTAATAATCGGCTATGTACCACAGGCCTTCAAGCTGGCTGTAGTTAAACCTTTACTTAAAAAGCATCTCTAGACCCAGCTGTCTTAGCTAATTATAGGCCAATCTCCAACCTTCCTTTCATATCAAAAATCCTTGAAAGAGTAGTTGTCAAACAGCTAACAGATCATCTGCAGAGGAATGGCTTATTTGAAGAGTTTCAGTCAGGTTTCAGAGCTCATCACAGCACAGAAACAGCTTTAGTGAAGGTTACAAATGATCTTCTTATGGCCTCTGACAGTGGACTCATCTCTGTGCTTGTCCTGCTAGACCTCAGTGCTGCGTTCGATACTGTTGATCATAATATCCTATTAGAGCGATTAGAACATGCTGTAGGTATTACAGGTACTGTGCTGCAGTGGTTTGTATCATATCTATCTAATAGACTCCAATTTGTACATGTAAATGGAGAGTCCTCTTCAGACACTAAGGTCAATTATGGTGTTCCACAGGGTTCAGTGCTAGGACCAATTCTATTTACATTATACATGCTTCCCCTAGGCAACATCATTAGAAGACATAGCATAAATTTTCACTGCTATGCAGATGACACGCAGCTCTATCTATCCATGAAGCCAGGTAACACACACCAATTAGTTAAACTGCAGGAATGTCTTAAAGACATAAAGACCTGGATGGCCGCTAACTTTCTGCTTCTTAATTCAGATAAAACTGAGGTTATTGTACTCGGCCCTGAAAATCTTAGAAATATGGTATCTAAGCAGATTCTTACTCTGGATGGCATTACCTTGGCCTCCAGTAACACTGCGAGGAACCTTGGAGTCATTTTTGACCAGGACATGTCCTTCAACGCACATATTAAACAAATATGTAAGACTGCTTTCTTCCATTTGCGCAACATCTCTAAAATTAGAAATATCCTGTCTCAGAGTGACGCTGAAAAACTAGTTCATGCATTTATTACTTCCAGGCTGGACTACTGTAATTCATTATTATCAGGATGTAATAAAAACTCACTGAAAAGCCTTCAGCTGATCCAAAATGCTGCAGCAAGAGTCCTGACAGGGACTAGAAAGAGAGAGCATATTTCTCCTGTTTTGGCTTCCCTTCATTGGCTTCCTGTTAAATCCAGAATTGAATTCAAAATCCTGCTCCTCACATACAAGGTCTTAAATAATCAGGCCCCATCTTATCTTAATGACCTTGTAGTACCATATCACCCTATTAGAGCACTTCGCTCTCGCTCTGCAGGCCTACTTGTTGTTCCTAGAGTATTTAAAAGTAGAATGGGAGGCAGAGCCTTCAGTTTTCAGGCCCCTCTTCTGTGGAACCAGCTTCCAGTTTGGATTCGGGAGACAGACACTATCTCTACTTTCAAGATTAGGCTTAAAACTTTCCTTTTTGCTAAAGCATATAGTTAGGGCTGGACCAGGTGACCCTGAATCCTCCCTTAGTTATGCTGCAATAGACGTAGGCTGCCGGGGGATTCCCATGATGCATTGAGTTTTTCCTTTCCAGTCACCTTTCTCACTCACTATGTGTTAATAGACCTCTCTGCATCGAATCATATCTGTTATTAATCTCTGTCTCTCTTCCACAGCATGTCTTTATCCTGTTTTCCTTCTTTCACCCCAACCGGTCGCAGCAGATGGCCCCGCCCCTCCCTGAGCCTGGTTCTGCCGGAGGTTTCTTCCTGTTAAAAGGGAGTTTTTCCTTCCCACTGTCGCCAAAGTGCTTGCTCATAGGGGGTCATATGATTGTTGGGTTTTTCTCTGTATTTATTATTGTGCTATCTATCAATATAAAGCGCCTTGAGGCGACTTTTGTTGTGATTTGGTGCTATATAAATAAAATTGAATTGAATTGAATTATAAACGTCTTGGTGGATATGGTTACTTCATGCATTTCTCAATATTCTGTGTATTTTTCAATTAATAAAACAAAAATATAAAACAAGTATTTCTTTAATGAGCTGCTGGCTGTAGTTTCCTATTTATTATTTATTTCATACCACGGGCACACTTTCAAACTATTACTTTAAAAAAGTACCAAGAAACCAAAATTATTGATGCATGTGATCAAATGTGTCTCATAAATTAATGAAATATTCAGTTTGCATTGTTGCTACACTGAGAGTTGAATTACTGTTTTTTTCCTCTTGTCATATTTTACTATGATTATTTTCAGCTGCGTGGGACAATCATAATGTTAAGTTAGTAAACCAGACATTTGCTTGCTGTATATCAGAGAGAGAAGCTAGACTCACACATAAGATCTTCACCTTGAGCCCTAATCACTAATGCATAAAGGCATCAGACACTTAACCCATGTCATCTGTGTGGGTGTCTGCAGTGTTTGGGTGGTTGAGTTCACAAAGGGCTCTAAAGGCAATAAGAATGAGCGATGTTGACCCACCATCATGACATAAAAAAACCCACTTCCAGTGTTTTATTTTGCATCTATTCTGACAGTTTTTACTTTGTTTGGACTTTTCTTGATAAACCTTTCGCTGGCCTTTCCAAGTAAACATTCTGCTAGGAAAAACAGAACTGAGCAGTTTGATACCACAAATAATTTTTATTTACTCAGAAGTCACAAAAGTCCTGCGACAGACAATAAATAACTAAACTGTTTTTTTAACTGAGGAATTTATGTCCTATTTGTTTTGTCTGTGTAACCAGTGTGTTCCTGTGTTGTGTCTGACGATGAAAGGTAAAAAGAAAGAAAGTCCTCCAAGTAATTAACTCGCTCCAGCTCCTACAACCAAATACAAACAGTCGGGAAGAGGGTTAGCTCAGTCCAACAAGCTAGCAAGAATTATCCATTCATGCTAGCACTGACGGTGCCTACAACACATATGTGGCACACAAGTACTACACATTTATAGCATGTAGCAAAGACAGGAATACTGATGACAATAACTGAACTAAAAACACACAATCAGAAACATCAGGGTGGCTAAATATACAGTATATGTGTGTTGTACAGTGTTGGAAAAAACTGACACCAACTTCTCCCACAGGGGGGAGGGGAGAGGCCAAAGGGGTACCCCGAATTTATAGGGGTGCACCAAAGAGGAAGAGGAAAAGGATGAGGAGGGGCTCTAACTGATAATGAACATAACTACAGGCTTGGAGGGCCTAAAAGTCAGGTATAAAAGGAACGGTTTGGGGTCTAGAACACATTTTGTGTAATTATAACAATATGTAATTTATGGCCCAGTTACATTTGTACCGTAATGAATTTACAAACCATGAACAATATGAGTGTGTTAAAAATGTTGCTGGATTCATTACATGGACACAGTGTCAGTTTTGTGACTGAAATGTGTACACAGGTTTAGGGGAAGAGAGTAAGCAAATTAATTATACAAAGTGATTTACTAAAATTCATAGCATGCAATTTACTGCAGATTGCATGTGTCTTATACTGGAACTTTCTTGCTTTGCATTAAAATGGCAGTAATTCCTACACAGCTGTGCAGTGTTGTTGTTAAAGGTCTTAAATTAAAGCTCAGTCTGCACCTCATTTACATTCTGATTGTTTTAATTCAATCCATCCAAGGCAAGATTACCCAAGAAAGTGTTACTATCCCAAAACCTATCCATAACTGTGCCATACCAAAATATGCTTTCTGTATGGTGAAAATGTATTTTCAGTTTTATGAGTAATTTATGACTAAACTAAATTTTGTATCTGTGTTGTTTTAATGAATCCTGAGCTGTCCCTTAAGCAGTATACATGACCTTGGATATGATTCTTGACTATTTTATCTCATGTATCTTTATTCATTCAAGCACATTATGCAAGTGTAAATATTAATATCCCAGTCCAGAGGACATATATGAATGTAGAGCTGTTCAGTTTGTTGATCGCTCCGTCTTTGTGACATTTCAGTGTTTACACATTTAGAAAACATCACAAGAATATGTAAATCTCATGCTCACATTTCATTAAAATGCAAACAGCTTCACAAAAGTGCAATAAATAACTACAAAAGCTGTCATTTACCACATGACAGCGTCTAGCTTGAGCTTTTTTCCCTACACTATCCTATGTTCTGTTTTGGTTTTTTGGGGAGTGGCAGTATGACCACATTCACGTGTCACTGATGGGCAAGTCTCTCAGGAAAGTTGGCACATACGGTGAATTACAGAAAGTGTGCGTAGGTATTAAGCACTCCTGCCTATGAATCCTTCACTGTGAAAGCTGAGATTGTGCGATTGAAGTGCAGCAAGGTTGATTTTCATCTGAAGTTTGAATGAGATCAATGTGCACTGTAAAAGTATTTATGTGCAGATACATGATTCATGTGTGGAGACATATATTCCATTTAAAACCTTTAAAAATAAAAACATCAAGGTTCAGCCTTTTACTTTAGGCTCTTTCACTTTAAGAAAAGTCAAGATTTTTTACAGCTTTTCACCTTTGTCAATAGAAAATTGTACTTAGTAGTCAGTATAATCTTTTAATAATATAAGTTTGCATATGATAGAATACTGCATGATGACCTCTTTATAACTCAGACTGTTTTTAATTCACTGTGACCCGTTATCATGCAGGGAAGGAGCAGTACCTGCTAGATAAGAGCTTAATAAGCAGTTTCACTTTGTACCAGGTAGAGGAGCCTCTCCTGGCGCGCGCGCGCGCACACACACACACACACACACACACACACACACACACACACACACACACACACACACACACACACACACACACACACACACACACACACACATGCTCGCGCATCAATATTCCACTGAACAAACGTATTCACTGTTGTATTACTCTTCTTGTATATAAATAAAGATCAGGGTAGTGGCAGAGTGCGAGTCTCGGAGCCCTCACTCCAAGTGCGGGTGCTCTGTGGTTGCCCTTGCATGCAAGTAAAACTGTGTGTCTGTGAAGGTTCTCAGTCATCGAGGTCATCGTAGTCAAAGGAGTTTGCAAAGAAAAGCGTCTGGACTTCTTTGAGTTGCTTGAAGACGTTTCACCTCTCATCCGAGAAGCTTCTTCAGTTCTAAGGTCAAATGGCCGAGAGTCCCAGATTTAAACCCAGTGGGAGTATCCCCCCAAAGAGGGAGAAAGGACCCCCTGGTGATCCTCTAATCACATGCGCCAAGGTGTGAAAGTGGGTGTGGGACCTAATCAGCCAGGGTTTCGGGTGAGCTCATTGTGAAACCTGGCCCCACCCTATCATGTGATTTCCTGAGGTCAGATGGCCCAGGATGTGAGTGGGCGTTAAGGCGTCTGGGGAGGGAACTCAAAACTGGATTATAGATGGCAGACAGTTGGTGTCGTAAACCACCGCCTCTGTTCAAAGATGGTCGCTCACAGTGGACATAGATGGCCTCTTTCACTCCTCTTTCAAACCATCTGTCCTCTCTGTCCAATATGTGAACATTGGCATCCTCGAAAGAGTGACCTTTATCCTTAAGATGCAGATGGACTGCTGAGTCTTGTCCCATGGAGGTGGCTCTTCTATGTTGTGCCATGCGCTTGTGAAGTGGCTGTTTGGTCTCTCCAATGTAGAGGTCCGGGCATTCCTCACTGCACTGTACAGCATACACCACATTGTTCAGTCTGTGTTTTGGAGTTTTGGGGGGATACTCCCACTGGGTTTAAATCTGGGACTCTCCACCATTGACCCTTAGAACTGAAGAAGCTTCTCGGATGAGAGGTGAAACGTCTTCAAGCAACTCAAAGAAGTCCAGACGCTTTTCTTTGCAAACTCCTTTGACCAAGTAAAACTGTGTGTTTCTCCTCTCTGATTCTCAGCTGAAGAAGTGTCTTAGAGTACATCTCTTGACAACCTTTAACTGCTCAGACCTCTTGTATCTATAGTCAGCCTCCCATTCTTAGGGTCAGTGGTTCCCAAGTCAGCCAAGAGTCATAGGGCCAGATCTGGGGATTGTGGGTAATCTCCAAAATAGTGCTGACAGGTGTGATTAGTTTTACAGGTGATTTACAGTTGTACTCTTTACAAACACAGGTGCAGTCAGTTCATTTCAATATGAAGTGCTAAAAATAAGACATGCCTTTTTTTCTGTATCACATTCTGATTCAGTAAAAGGACTAGATGTTACAATCCCTGACCATGCATTGCTTTAAATGGAGAAAATCTTGAGGGATGGCTGTTATGAGGAAAGGCAGCCCAGAAACTTTACCAGGGGGACACATCGTTGTGTGCCTCAACTTTCGGTCTTTTACCCAAGCTAATCTGCCATTTTTTTCCTTTCTTGGTTAGGTTTAGGGATTAGAGATCTGATCTAGATTATCATGTTAAAATTTGGGACACATCGTCAGTAGTGGACCTTGGATTCATCGGGTGTTTCGGCCATTATCAATAGACACCCTCATCTAAGCAGGCCCTGCCAGGGTTGATCAGGCCCTGGAGTGTGTCACTGGTTTATGTTAAATTATTATTTCTCTTCTACTTTCTTCTGTTTAGTTTCTACAGTTTATTTTCTTCTATCTATTCACTGCAACTGAGAAGTAATACTTACCTCTTTAATATTTATGGAGCCTTTATGGAGGTGATAGAGACAAGTAAGACAAAAGGGACAAGATAGGAGAGAGCAGAGAGGAGAGCCGGAAGGGGGCACCCGATCTGGCATCCCCCACCTCCCTCACGCCTCACAAATGTTTATAACTCAGGTTGTGCGCTTGATTTAATTATTCTCTTCACTATATTTTGCATCTTGAGAAACGAAATCCCAGAGTTCCTACATTTTACATGCAATCCTGTCACAGCTTTCTCTTAAGCCAATCTAGCCCATAATCTCCCCAGCATGTCCTGGGTCTGCCCCGGAAGCCTAGACCCCCTCAGCTGGCTCCTGTCAATGTGGAGGAGCAGCTCTTCTCTGAGCTCTTCTCTCTGCCTCCAAGGCTTAGACCTTGAACCCTTTGGAGTGTCAGCTGTCTCTTTATTACAGAGATTTGGTAAAGTGTACTCTCCCCCAATCATGAACAACATCCTGACAAATTCCTCGTCTTGGGGCAGCACCTCTTCTCCAGCACTGTACTCTTTTCTGGCTGCTGGAAAGAGTGCAAGAGTTTTCAGTTTTTTATCTCATATTTATAAAATCATTGGAATAGTCTTACTCTCACTAGTCTGAAATAGGTTCCGTGAAGAAGAAGTCAATTAAAACAAGTATTTACTGGTCACACCCTTGAAGTATCTAGATGAAAGAGAGGAGAGGATGATTGACAGGTATCCCGTGATAATATAGAACTTGGAGTATGTGAGATGATGCACTTTCAGGCCTCAGATCAACACTGTGACGTTAGCAGTAACCTGACTGATAAGGACATGGCAGTGTAACAGAGAATGGGACACCTGGCACTGAGCCGGTCCCCAGGAGATGCTTGCTACCTACGCACAACGCTGACCGACTTATGGAGGGGGGAAGAAAAAATGTAGAAGCACCAAAATTTATGGCTGACATCTGTGGTGTGGTGACAGGCCACAAGTCAAGATCAGAGGCTGAGTTTGTAAGAACTCATGCCTTCATGATTCAAAATGACATCAACAGCACATTAGGAGCTGACACTTTTACCAAATATTTATGACAGAAACTTAGAGCAGCAGACTTTGCACACTGCAAATGCATCAGCTGTGCATAAAACATAATGTTGCAGATTAAACTTCTCATATATAAGTTTACGGTTATCATTAATTGGATTATGTTATACAGAAATAAGTTTTTAATGAAGACGTTTTTACGTGGGGCGATAAAAAGGAGGCTGCACCTACTCCCGGGATAAATAAGGACGCACTGGCCAAGGCAGTAAGATATAAATATAGATATAAATGAGCATGCAGATGATGCAATTCGAATTTCAGCTAATGGTTTAAAGCTAGAATACTGATGCAGTGGTGGAGGCAATGCACAAGGATCCACAGAAATGTGCCGGTGAAAAGCAGCAAAGATGGAGCTCAGAGTGTGAGAGAAACACAGCCTGTGCAGAACACATTTAACTTAATGTCCAAACTGAAACACTGAATCTTTTTGGACTGTTTAACTTGTGGCATTTTTTACCAAATGTGCCTCGTGTCAGTCACAACCATGAGAGAAAAGTAGTTAATGTCACCATTTGATCTCTTTTAGCATTTGTACTTTTTGCACCTAATGTATTTCATGCTTTGAATTTAGTAACACAAAAGTGATTTTGTTACAAATTATTCTCTGGTGCTTTTTTCTTCTCTGTGCTCTCGCCCGGTTTTTTGTTTATCTTTGCAGTCGATAATGAAACACTGTCAGGATTCCTTTGAAAACAACGGATCCTAATGAGATTATCCTGTACACAATGAAATCGGCTCAACAGTAGTATTAGTAATAGTACAATAGGTGTTATGTTGGTCTACTGCTATTAGCAACATGTAAAGGCATTGTTAGCAGCAGAGACCACAGACTGCTTTTGGCAGTGTTAACATCAACAGCTTGCCTGCTGAAGCCCACTGGCTCCTTTCCAAAAAGAAATTATTTACAAAAAAAAGGAATATTCCCTCCTTTTCAGCCAGTGGAAGAGAGCGAACAGGAACAGAGTACTACTGTGACGGCTAATAAATGCTGACAGTGTGTTTCAATTCTGCTCAGGATTCAATAACTTACATTACATCTCCATACCTAGCCTGACTCATTTGGCTGAACTGTCCCTAGCACATGTGCAGCTTCTTGACTAATCAGTCAAAGAGAATCAGTGAACAGTGAGAAGTTCAGTCACAGTCCTTCATTTGCTGTCCATCTGTCTCTATGGTTTCTGCTCTACAGCAGCTGCTTGCCAATAGCTGACAATCGCTTTGAAGAGATGCTCCTTCATTCTGAATTCTGATTGGGCCGGTGCGATATGATTCACTGCCTTGCCTGACAGCTGTGTACCAGAGTGAGAAGGTGATGGACAGGAGGAAGAGTCATAGAGACGGCTGAAGCTGGAGAAATGAAGAAGAGGAAGGAAAAGATGATAAGGAAAAAAGGAACAAGTCATATGAACGGTGGACAAAATTGGATGTGGAGAAAAAAGGAGGGAGAAAGAAAAAAATAAGGTAGAAAGGCAGAAGAGGAAAACAAAGTTAGAAAGAAAACAGAGAAATGTTCAGTAGAAAGATAAAGAGACAGAATGTGCAGAGGTGCAGGTGTCACATTAAAAGTCAGGTTTTACCTGCTGAGCCTTGACACTGAATCTAAGATAAGAAGGGGGAGAAAAGATGAAGTATCCATCTGTTACACCCTGTCAGTGAAGAGAACTGACATAACATAACATGCATACTGTGCACCTATAACAATCAGCCCTACTGCCACATAGCTACATGTTCTGTAGCTATGTGGCACAATGTGGCAATCAGACAGCTACAAAATATTATCAGAATGCTGCTGCTTGAAGTTTAACAAACGCTAAAACGATCAAGCACATTACTCCTATTCTCAAACCTCTCTGTGTCCCAAATGATAGATTATAAAATATTTCTACTAGTTTACAAATCACTAAAAGCGCCTAGCTACATTTCAAATCTTCTTTGGCCTTACAAAACATCCTGAACTCTCAGGTCCACAGGAACAGACCCTCTGTGTGCTGCCAGAATTACAACAAAAGAAAGTGAAGCAGCTTCTAGTTTTGATGGTCCTCACCTGTGGAACAAGCTCCCTGAGATCAGCTAAAACTAAATCTTTATTAGGCTTATCAATAAACCATGCCTGCTCTTAACCTTATATTAATTTCTAATGGGTGTTTTTCTGTGTTCACACACGGTATAAAGATCATTCACTGCCAGAGTAAACAGCTGTCTTTAGAGGACTGGATCCTCCTATAGTTTTACTGCTGTTTTGAAATTGCTTTCACAAAAGTTTTAGTAGTAAAACCAGAGGCCTGTACTACACAACAGGATTCCATCTTAACCTACTTCAGGGTTAACCAAGGTTTTCAATACTACAAAGGAACGAAGGATCACTTCTTTCTAGGGTAAATCACCATGTAATGTAACCTGAACATGACAGTATGTTTATCAATACTTTTATCCATAATTGTGATTGGTTAGAAGCTACCAACGGCACCCTTTCATGAGAGCGTGCAGGAGAAACTTAGGATTTGATAACCAGCTCTGCGTGACCGTTTATCCAGATTGCCAATGTTAAGGTAAATAGATCCTGGGTACAGTATGCTAAACTTGCATGCTGTCTACAGTAGACATTAGAGCACCAGATAAATAGACATCTGTGAACACTTCTAATTGTTGCTGTTACATTTCTGTCATCATTGCTTGTGCATGCTTTTCTTGCATGCACAGTTATACGGTTTATACGGTGTAAATGTCTCTTTGCATTCCTCTTTCTAGCCCTCTGCATTACCCTGTGTCTAAATGATGCTATTCAGATAAATTTGACTTGATTTGACTGTGACAAGCTGTCTTTCATAAATTCATGACCGTAGAGTAGATGATGCTTGCATGCATGTGTGTGACATTTGACTTTGAAATCAAATACCAACATAGCTGATTCACTGCTCATCTCGTCAACAAATCACACTCTTGCCTCTTGCCTGGAGTAAAACACCATATTACTCTGATGCAAATCAGCTGCAGTGGGCGTGATGCATGGAACAGGATCTCTTTAGGAAACTTGCAGGCAATACAAGCCGCCACTACTCATGTTGATCTACTCTGCACCAACAAGCACATTCTGGCTTATGAATGGCCTGTGAGACGGAGCATTACAGTGGGCTGCAGTGAAAGAGGCTGCGGGTTCTTTATAGTGACTAATGTGTGTGTGACTGAGCGAGCGGGGTTAGTGCGTGTGTGTGCATATAAGCTGAAGCTTTTTCCCACGGTGAAGTGTGAGCATGACGGCATATTGCAAAATAAATAAATAGGAAAGCCCATACTCATGAGCTCAAACACATACCTGCAGCGAGAACCTCAGGGGAAATGTGAGCGAAGAGCCACACGTGGGCGAGAGGGGATAATGGCACCATAGCTACCGATGGGATGTCAATATGAGAGGCTGATGCTGCAGATCAGAATGTGATTATTTCAGGGGCTTCAACCTATATTTCCTCAGAGGTTATAATTAGTGTACATGGGCATAAGTGTGTGCTTATGTTATAAGAAGAGTTTAAAGTCAAGTGTGCGTGTATGTGGGCAAATATGACAGAAAGAGTGAAAGGGGACAGAAACACCGGCCTGAAGTCCTACCACTGCAGCACCTCATCATAATGATGACTCACCAACAAAAAGTTTAGTTTTAATACACCTGATGTTCAGCTGTATTTTTATAATAATCACTTTTTTTATCTGTAAATATAAAATATAATCTTTGTACTTTTCCGATGCCTATAAGTCAAATTTATACATATAATTACCCTCCTACACTTCATGCCTCCTCACAGGTTAAATAATTTGCTCCATAGCACACATATGGACCAATTTTAAGTATATTTATGACAAATTGATGACACAAATTGTACAAATCTGTCCTATCTTACTACATTAAAGAATCATTTAAAAAAATAGTGTTAATCCCAATCTGGATTCAGATGAATGTCAAACAATGTATCAACAACAGCTATACACCTGCTAACAGCCCCTAGTGACTTCGAAGTTCTTTATGAACCACAACACTAAATTACTTTTCAATCAATTTATTTATACAGCACAGTTCATATAATGAAAGTTAACAAACTCAATAAAAATCCAAGAATTAAAAGAAAAACACAAAATAGAAGAACTAAACATTTCATTAAAAAATAGAAAAACATTTTTATTAGTCCAAAAGAAACTAATAAAGCGAAATAAAAAACTGGTGCACTCATTAAAAGCTCAATTAAAAAGCAAAGGTTTTATGACTTAAATCTGTTTAAATCATCCAAAACTATTTAAAGCTTGAAAAACAACAAACAAGCCTCAAAGTTTATGCTAAAATGTTGTCATACTCAGGAAACGATGGGTTAAATGGTGTCTCAGCTACTCATTTTTGACCCAACACTGCCTGGAAGGTTTAATTAAGCTACTGTTCTCTGAACGAAAGCACTGAACAGTTGAACTTAAATGGCTGGACTGTTAATTTAACATCCTTATCATGGACCAGCAGACACCTACTGAACACACAACTCAATAGTTTAACACAACAGTTCAATGTTACGCAACAAAGCTAAGGTGGGAATCTCATTAATGCCCAAAACGTCCACGTCGGTGGGAAAGACTTCTGAGAGAATTAATCCCACTCTTGACGAAGCCGACCATCACTGCTGACTAAAGCACCTTACAAGTGGGAGCGCAGCGGTCTGCCGCCAGCAACGATGGAGCCACTAAGCAGGGGTGGACTTCACATAATAGCCACTCAATGAAAACAAAAGCCTTGGCCCTGTCAGCTGAGCCTCTCTTCCCCTCGCAGGAAAATCAAATAACCGCCGCCCCCAGTATCTCCTCTGCCTCGTCCAAGGCTGATACGTCCTTATTACAATGGATCGTCCTCAATTGATTTGTCTTTAGAAGCTTCAGGGAAAAAAAGGCCCAATTGATTTTATGGTTTACAGGGAGGCCATGTGAGAAGTTTGGACTCATGGTGAAGACACCTGCTTGGGGTAAAAACACACAGGTGTGATGCTGGTGTTGATGGCTGTGTTGGCGCCGAGGCTTCTATTGGATATAAACAAGGCAATTTGTCCGATGCTGCAGCAGAGCACTTGTCGTTATAAGTCAAGCACCAGGCGGTGTCAGCCCCACCGTCTATCAATCACTCACATGTCAGGTTGCCACAACAGAGCAGGAGGCTGCAGATAAAGGTGGAGACACGGTGTGAGGTCAAAGAGACACTGTTTTTCATTTCTGGGAGAATGAATACAAAACAGAACAAAACCCAGACAGTGTTTCTTTTTGGGTTTAGCCTTTCACAAAGAGAAAAGTGTCATTAAAGGCCGTGTCAAACACACTCTTTGGACATTCATCTTTTACATTTAGATGCTGTGAAAATTCAATTGAAGCCCCTCATCATTAGCCTCTAACACGGCATTGAACATAGGAATGGCATATCCGCATGAAAGGGAGAATAATTTACTGCACAATAAGAACCAAGCAGTTAATCATGGCTAGATTGTTCAGGCTAAAGGCACAGTGATTTATCACTTTGACTCATATGTCTTCAGGAACTAAAATATTCTACAGTTCTCGAACTTACAAAGTTTACTCTAATGATTCAGTAGTATTTGTATATCCACAGAGTAAGGAGGAATTTTCCAAGAAAACTTTAAAAAAAATACCCTTTGGATTATTCGTCTCAGTGCATTTAGAAATGTTCCTCAGACATTTCTCATAGTTTCAGACTATGGAGCCCAAAGGTAAACTGACCTTACTGTGTTAAATTGTTGGAATTCATCTTTGAGAGAAATAACATTAAATTTCTAACCTTGTATTAAATTTAACTCAAACGCAAATCAGTCAAAACGTGGAAAAATTCAACCCAAATTTAGATCAAATCCACTTCAAGGTTATCTTATTGTGCACCTTTGAGCTTCTATTTCCAGTCTATGGTCTTTTTCACATTTTTCTGGATGTCCTGACAACATGTGACCAGATACTACATTTTCGACATGGACTTATAATAAAGCATATTACAAATAACTCCAGAATGTAACTGACTGTCTTTAATTTGAAGGATCATCACTGATGATGAGAGCTGGGAGTCCGGTTTTGTGAAAAAAAGTCCACACACAGTGCGACAGATCAGGAATGTTGGCAGAAAGCTTGTTGGTTTTTTCTGTTTTATTAAACACTGACAGGGCTGCGCACCTTGGCTTCATCCCTCAGGGTGAGACTGTCAGCACTCTCCTCTCCTGTAACATCATCACACATCTGAGGGAGAACTTTCAGTGCAAACAACCTAAAGTGTGGCTTCCTGCCTCCCTGAAGATAAGTCTTCTCATAACTATATCCTCTTTCCCAAAATGAAATTCCAGTTGACAGATGACTAGATTCAGCACACACCACCGACACAATGAAAATGGAGGATGAGCTGGAAGTGGTGCAGAGATGCACTTGATCTTGCAAGTTGCAGGTCGAGTTGTAAAACTTTATCGCACCTCATGCAAATCAAAAACTTTATTTTAACATCAGTGTTAACAAATATTATACCAGAATTAATGGGAATTAATTTATCCATTTAGTAAAACTGTCTCTAGTTATTTGTCCCATAAAACTAACCACAAGTTTAGCAAAAGCACAGCAGTAGTCTTATACAAGTCTTGTTCCCCAATAATCCCTCTCGGTTCCTCTAATTTCTCCAAGTCATAGTTCTTCCTGCATATGGAGAGACAGAGGGGGTGTGATGTATCCCCACATTTTACTCAGAAACAGACAAACAAGATCTTTCCACCCAGTGATTTGTTGGAGCGGTTCATCAGTGCATGAACCTCGATATCAGGCATGACTCCCTCTCACTGACATTATTCACCAGCAGAAAAGGTCAAAGCATGATGGCAGCAGAGAGAAATTGATTAACTTGTCTATGTGTCTTTCCACATCTTTGAGTCACCCAAAGACCTTTCTCCTGCTGAACCGGTGTCCTGCGAACAGAGCAGTATGCGGCAGGAACCTGCGGTGTGACTCAAACCTTCCAACACGACTGCCTGGGTGAATTTTTTTACCGTGACGTGGCTGGAATTGATGGCACTGTTGGGATACGGAAGCAGGCAACAAATATTTATCTTGTCGTGCAGTGACACAGCTTAAATTCACAACTCATCAGCAGCTGAAAAAAAGACCTTAATCCTCTTGTGCCACAGTTTGAAACCTCAACGTCAATGAAATCCTCCTGTAGGTGAAACATTGTGTCATGTGGGGACAGTAGAGCTATTCACATGACCATGTGTGTATATAAAACTGTCTTTTACCTTTAATTTACTAAAAACTACACAAAGAAATTCTGCCATAACATGACGACCATGTTTACCCACAGCATGCGCTGTCAGCCAAAACAGTGCTGTAATGCATACAAATGATACTGTCCTGCATTGTAATGCTGAACAACATGTAAGTATGGAGACATGATTATACATCAGGATTTGATCATCATTTAAAACTCTCATTGAAAAGTTTGCACACCCTGAAACTTACATGTGTTTTAAATTAATACACCCTGTTTTTTTTTTAAACACTTGATTTCTGCAACTTTTTCACCTTTATTGGATCATAGTGATCAGCTCCTTAAAAATGCACCTGACCACCACCTCAAGAGGTCAGACACCGTCTACCATTGTGCTTCATATACATTTTATTACTGGCGGTGGATCCCATACATCACTGTTCTCTATTCTGCTATTAAATGTCAGTCTCTGCATATTTTCTGACTTATCTTTGTACATAGATGTGTAAAAATCAGTAAGGTCTTTAAACTAACAATATATCACGTTTGTCCCCAGGGTCAGAAAAGAGCTAAGCAATAAAAAAATAAATATATGTCACCATTCTTTCCTGAAATAAGCAGCGGAAAGATGTAAAATCAGAACTGGCAACTGTGGGGGAGATTAAGTCCAGTTTAAAGGACGGAGGAAAGATTTATCTTGGTCAGTGTCTTGAAGGTGTTTTTCATATGTTTTTGCAAATGATTAGTCAGACTTTAGAGATGGACTCAAATGCAGGAGGCAAAAGAAAAACAAGGGGCAAGGAAAAAAAACAAGCAGTTGATTGCACATCAAGAAAATCCACAGAAGTTCCACACCTTCACAGAGTAGGGAGGACCGGACTATATGCTAACTGAGGGCTGATTGGGGATTAGACTCAGCTGTGGAACGAGGTGCACGTGCAGGTAACTGACACAGGTGAAGACCATCAGACAAGGAGGAAGCAAAACCCAAAGCAGCAAACAAGAGGAAACATGTAAACCAGGACATGAATAATCACCATACTGAAACAAGGAGACCCTCAAAAATCAAAGATTAATAATAATCAGAAATGAACTCATTCATGAGGGAACACAGAACATTAAGGAAGTCAAACTAACACAGGACTTCAAAGCAAAAGAGGAAATGACTTAAAGGCTACCAACATAGACATAAAAATGGAGGCTTAACAAACACAGGGAGAACTAAGGCATTATTACAGAGATACAAACAGGGAAAAGCCGAGGGAACTAAAAACACAAGAGATAAACTCAGAAAAGGAACTGAAGCTAAATAGAGAACAAGAACTCTAAACGAACACGAGAACAGTAAAAACATATTCAAATATTACAGTCAAACTAAAGCTTACGGTAAAGATGTCAAAACAGGAATCCAGTATATCCAATATATATTCAATGTAAAAATCAGAACTCCAAACACAAAGTTGTTACAATTTGCTGACAAATGTGTTTCACACATGAAAAATGATGCCCAAAGCATGTTAAACTAAAACTAAATTAATGTTTGCAGCTGTGTTTTCATTTCTCTGCCCCCTTCCTAGAACACACCTACTTATCCACCTCTCCTTTTGTCCTTCCCCTCTATCTCCTCGTCTCTGATTCCTGGGGTTCAGCGATTGTTCTTGTTATTGCTGAGGAGCATACAGGGGTTTTGTGTCAGTGTGTTTGACGATGAGACGGCTGCGGTGAAAAATGAGGTGGGTGGTGGCAATTTATCAACACTTGAGCGGCATCCTGGCAGAGGTAGGCAAGGCGGCACAAAATGCGATGCCGAGGGTTTTACTGTGTGCGGCCATGGTGGAATTAATGCAGTTTCTCCTCCAATGCATCAGACAGACGGGAGGGAGGATAAATAAAAAGAAGAAGAAAAAGACAGAGAGGGGAGGGTCGTTTCTCTATCTGCAGAATTCCACATAAAGCATCGGCTTTTCTCCTTTAGAAACTCCCTCGACATCTTACTCCTCTCCTCTTTCTCCTCCTCCTCTGCTTATCCCAGGGAGTCAGTCTTTAAGTGCAACGTGTCCTTTTTACTTTCCCCTCTCTTCTGTTTTCTATGCAATTTGTATCTCTGCTGACGTGGAAACTGATGACAGAATGCCGATAGAAACGGGAAATATACAAGGAGAGAAACTCTTTTACAGTCCAATGATGCCAACTCTTCCTCTCGCCTCCTCCCAGCTTTTAGGTTTCAAATCATCTCGTTATTCGTCTCCTTCCCCATCATCTCTGCTCACAACCTCCTAAATCTGATCACGCAAACCCCTGCCCATCCTTGCACTGCCCGACCCTTTTGCAGTTTGTCTTCTTACTTATCACCCCATCAATGCATAAACACAGAAATGCACACTCATCGTATACACACTCTTCACTGTTACTGTACTATGTCAGCCTCAGGCTAGCTGTGCAACTCTCTCCACTGGGAAGGGTGCAGGAAGGGAAACACACATCAAGGCAACCCAGAGTCAAGCACTAACAAGTAGAGAAGAAAAGGAAAGAAAACATGGATTTAAAAAAATCTTGGCTGAAGGTTGCCCTTCACTAATTCAAAATTACTAATGACTCCATCTGCTAATATCTCAACACAGAGTAGAATGTGCCAGTGATTGCATCTGACTGCCAGATAAAGGAGGAGTCACACAGCGGATTAGAGGGAGCTAAATATATACAAAGCACAAATAAATTTTGATGAAGCTGAGCCAGTGAAACTTGAACAAGTGAGTGGGGACTGTGAAATGAGGCCTAATAAGAAAAGGAAACGGGAGAAGTACCAAAGGGAGTCCTCGGGGATTCAGACAAAAATGGCCTCGTCATAATTCCAGCTTCAATTCCAACATTAAATTCAACAGGGAGCATTTTCTGTTTTTTGTTGCATGCACACACAAAAAACAGAGACAAAGAAAAAGTACAAAGCAGAAACGGAGAAAGAAACAGCCCAACAAACAGTAATAATGCGGTGACATTACTCTGCACCCCGCGCCGACAGGATGTGATAAAGCATATTTGGATTTCGGGAAGTTAGAGATAAAGAGAGATTGTAAATACACGCTGGGCTGCTTGAATGCAGTTCATCGGGCACTTAAAAACAGGGATTCCATATATTTGATTATGAACAGAAGAAATATGAAAAATCTGACACTACTGATGGCCAAATGTTTGGATTTGCAGTTATTGTGAACGCCTACAAAAAAAACAAGCTTCGAGAACACACTGCACGCTTTAAAATGCAGGTTTAAGGCAGCATAAATCAGTGTTTTTTGCTGCTTGGGGCAGAATCACACAGAGGAGGCTGTAACCCAACCCTACTGCAGCGTTAACAGATGACACTGGTTTTTGTTATTTGTGTGTGTTATGTACTCATCAAAGTAACACGTCTGAGAAAGCATCGAGAACAAAGCAATGAAATCTCACCCAACAGAAGTGAGCAGAGAATCAGACCGGCTGTTAAAAAGCCAACTGTTCAGCTAGACTATCTATGTCACTTTAGTTGGAGCTAGAAAATGAGCACAGCCGAAATGTCAATAGATTTTATTGCACGGGAAAAACCGTGTTTATGTTTCCATTTTCTCTTTCCAATTTGTATGTTTAGCCTTTTGGTTTACTGTTTAACCCTCTATCTGCTCGTGTAAATCAATGGCTCACAAATGATATTGGCGTACTCACTAACAATCATCTCTAACTGTACTCCTTCACATTAACTTAAATTGTGAATTGATGGTGTATGCATGCAGCAAAGAGAATGAAAATGAGGAACAAATGGACACAGAGAGTAATAGGAAAAAACTATCATTACAGCTTTGTGCCCCTTATTCACCTGAACATGTTTTATTTACTGTCCCTCAGAAGCAGAGTTGGCGTAAGAAGTGTTTGTTCCACAGTCTGGGTCAGTCTGGGCCGAGCGCCTGACACACACAGCCGGAGGCTACAGTCCTGCAGGACACACTGAGCCGTGGCGCCCTCCACACACAATGATGAAGCAAACTTTGGGATATTGTGTCGGGCCGAAATCTAACAATGATACTCAATTTGAACTTAAGGCAAGACTTTTGATCTAAAATAATCTCTCTGTCACAAATGACATGTTTCATAACTAATAAAATCCCTGCTTGATTCAATGGACTCGAGGTTTTTGATGCTACAGTTCAAAGTAACTGAAGTTAGCTAACATTAGGAAACTCCTCTACCTGTGCTACTGTTTCTCAGCCCCTTTAACTTATTGGTAAATTTGGAGTTTATGTACTTCTAGTGAGTTATCTGTAGTTTTTGTCCACATACAGAGCAGTTTAACTCTGCATATTGTTTTATTTCATAATTTTCATTGCGTTTTCTAGGGCTTGTGTAGCCAACAGTAGTGTTTAGCAAGATTTAGTTATTAATAGGCCACCTTAATTGAGACTAGAAACAGAGGAGAGGTTTCTGACACAACTTCAGCCACCCCACGGTCCACAGAGAAGAGGATAAGCTGTGATAGGACATGATGATGTGAAGTGGTTAAAGTTCCAGTAAAGCTTACAGGATCTGCAAAGAGCAGAAAAATGTGAAAAACAACCAGTTGCATGAACATATACATCTGCCACCGCAGCACCAACAAGGATGGGCTGGTCATGTAAGCACATGGTTTAGAGTCAGGCGATGGGGAGTGTCCAGTGAAACAAATCTGGGTGGTTACAGCGCCATAAGGTGTTAAGATGCATCTGAGCAATGGCGCTTTAAGTTTTGCACCAGCCAAAGTCATACAAATCCACTTAACTCATTTACTTATGCTCTTTAAAATGTTGTACAGGTATTCTTAGCTTTCTAAGACAAACATTTCGGCCATTTACACTAATATTTTCTTACTTTAATTTGCTAAAGAGAAATTAGAGCTAATTTAGTTTGCTAAAGTATTAAGTTCATGTAATGTATCTTTTTTAAGTACGGCACATTCAAAATGAGTATATTTCTACAAACATATTTGTGTGAAGAAGCATAAAAAATCTCTCCTCATACGTGCCAGACTCAAAAAAAGATGTTAGCTTAACTCCAATATAACGCAGCCTGGGCACAAACACACATCTTCGCTCATGACGGCCCAATTAATCAGTCCAAAGTGAGCTGAGACTGAGTGATTGTGTTTAAAAAATGTCAGACTGACAGCCGGTGATAGACGGTGGTACCTGTGTTTCTGAGATGGAAGAATAGAAACACCAAATGCCTCTGCAGCTCCGTCCTCCAGCTAATACTCATGCTGAATACTACTTCCAGCAACAAGCTGTGTCCTTGTACTGCTATAAGTTTTTAATGAGTGCGGCTGCTCCCAACAGAGCTCATCGGCCCAACCTTGGGCCCGACTAGTTCTCCAACATTTTCCTTGACATTTTAGAAATGTTTTTGTAAAGGGCAGTAAAATTTGTATAACAGCAGGATGTAGACTGAACTGATCTCAATAACTCAAACTGAATAGTTTGCAGATGGCTTATTGAAAGTTTGTGACAATGCTACAACGGGGCTATTAGGATATGAAACAACAGAACCTGGACATACTGTAACTCACAAATACTAGCACTCAACCTGTTCAGCCTGTGGCTCATCAGCTTCTTCCCTCTGTCATTTTCTCTCCTATGGAGATGCACATCCTTTCCAGCTCAATCTTTCTTCCTAGCCAAAAGTCCTTTTCTCCTTCCTTAGTGTCCAGCCTCACATGCTTCTCCCTCTGTCCAGAGGATACAACAAACACATTCATGGCAGTTTCTTTCACCACATCAGCTGTACTTTCACAGCTATCTGGTAATTCCTTCCTACCACTCAGAGCTTGTCTCAAGTCCTTCCTGGACTCTGCACAACATTCTTCCTTCTTCAGCTTCCACCATTTAATCCTTAGCGTCTGCCTTCACTTGCTTCCTCTTCTTGATTTCCGAAGCCATCCTACAGACTATCATTAAATGTTGCCTAGCTACAGTCTTCCCTTTACACCACTGTGGAGTCTCCTTTTTCAGAATGCACCTTCTGCATAAGCTGTAGCCCACCTGTGTGCACCTCCCTCCTCACTTATATGTCACCCTATGTTCCTCCCGCTTCTTGAACTAATCAAAAGATCAAACTAATCTATATTAATCTTATACTGGGACTTGGGGAATCCACATAGTTCATCATTTTTCTGAAACAAGCTATGCTTTCCCTGCTCCCTTAAACCTTACTTACTAAACTTTGTAGTTTTCTCTCTGTCTTGTTTTAATCGACAACTTTGTCATGGAGAATAAAAAATATATGCTCACCAGAAACTTTATTAGCACGGGTGCACATAAGTGGTCCGCAGGTGCGCATTCGTTGTCAAAATAAAAGACGCGCACCAGATAAGAAGTTGCAACACGCGTTTGCGAACATAAGATTTTCTGGAGGAGGACAGACATTTGTTTAGGACTCTTAAAGATGTTGAAGAAGCAAGCTCCTTTAAACAATTACTTTGGTGTTCCTCCACCTCCAAAGAAATGTCAGAAGGAGTCAGAACCACAAAAAAAGCGCGTATTCTCGGAAAAGTGGTTGCAGGAGGTGAGCTGGCTTCAAACAAATGATGAACGCACAGAGATGTGGTGCAGAATATGCCATGAAAATCCCACTCTGGCGGACAAAAACAGTGCCTTTTATATGTACGCAAACACACGTTGCAACTTCTTATCTGGTGCGCGTCTTTTATTTTGACAGCGAATGCGCACCTGCAGACCACTTATGTGCACCCCTGCTTATTAGCTATAGTCTAACCTAATTCTCTGGGTGGTCCAAAGACATGCATGGGGTTAGGTTATCTGGTGATTCTAAATTGGCCATAGGCATGAATGTGAGCGTTAATGGCTGTCTGTCTCTGTATTAGCCCTGTGACAGACTGGTAACCTGTCCAGAGTGTACTCTGCCTCTCGCCCTATGGCAGCTGGAATAGACTAAATCCAGACTTGGATTTTTACAGTAATTCCCATGTAAAATACACAGCACCAAGTAGACCACTGAGCCCATTCAGCCCATAGACGAAGGGTTACATCAAACCCTTCTGTAAACATAATGGATACTGTTATGATGACTGTCATTTACTTTGTGCTGTGTTTAAATGCAGAACTGAGACGGCAAAACAGCAGAAAGACAAACTGAAGTCGAGGCAGAAGCAAACTGTCATGCAGAGTAAATCACAACAGGTAAGCACATCCAGCATATCTCTCTATCACTCACATTACTGATAAGCTTTTATCGTCTTGCCTTGACTCCTTTCCTTTTCTGTCTTACACAGCCATTGATTTGTTTTTCCACACTCTTGCTCTGTCTCTCTCCTTCTGCAGCTCCTGTTGTATCCATCCTTTATTGGATCTCCTCATTTCCTCTCCTGCTGCTCCGTCTTTCATGTGTCTCTCCTCTTTCTGACAGACACAGAGACTATTTCTCTTCCTCTGCCACCCAGGGACAGAGTCTTCACAAGGTTAGATATTTTAAATCAGGTAGACTAGCACTGCCGGAGTAGTAAGTGTCCAAAACGTGTCAAAATTAGAGACCTCTTTTAAATGATGTTGAACAGAACTACCTCACATTTCTAAAAGTCTAAAGCTTCAAACACACTTGGGAAAGTAGCTCATAAATCATTGGAGTCACGCAAAAATAAAAAATAATAACAATAAAAAACAAAATTGGATGATGAAATATTTTAGGCTTATGTTATGTTCACATTACGTCTAATCCACCACAAATAGAAAGAGAAGAGAAACAAAACAAAAACAAAACAGAAGAAAATGCATGGATGGATGAGCAAACAGTACAAAGCATTTAGTTAATTAAAAACTGGTATCAAAAAGAACCTATTATGCTCTTGAAAAATATGTATTATTAGCTTTAAATTTTAAATCAGCACTCTTTCAATTGGCTGCCCCTAAAAAACAAAGCGATGGAAACCTGCAGATCCTGGAGTAAAAAAGTTGTCAGAAATCGAGCACTGAAGTCAGTCTGATGCTCAGACAGACAATCAGGAAAGCATAGTGGATCCACTTAAGTGTTGTGGTAGTGGGGTGTGGTTTGTGGCTCAGCTGTGGGAGGAGAGAGGGGGCGGGTGATTCAGGGTGCAGTGCTAGGGGAGGCTCCGTGGAACACCTGTTACATAACGTCCAATCAGCCTCCCCTATTCATGCAGTAGCATGTTGGGACCGGGTGGAGGAGCTACAGTGTGGAGGAGAGTTGACAGCAGCTGAAAATTCAGTATCGAGGTGCACAACGCCCAATCCGAGCACGGTGCAACAAATAAAGAGCACAGCAACTATTGTGTCCGTGTGTGGCGTTGGGAAGGTGGTTCTCACCTGTTCCTATGCAGCATCCCTTTTTTCTGATAGAAAAACATTTCAAAGTAGCAATTTCCTACAAAACGGTCAGCACGCATACAAGTCATAGTCTATCTATTCTTTAAATGAAGCAATTACCTGCCTAAAGTGTGTACTTCAGCTCAAACCACTAAGGTACAGTGCATCTGATCAAATGTGCCTGCAGTGAGTGAGAGGGTAAAGCTGGGTTAAGGCCTGGAGGAACCCGCTGTAGCCCTGCCTACTCAGCACAAAGCCTCTCTCGCTGTCTCAGTCTCTTTGTAGAGAGGGTGATCAAAGTGTGGAGCGCGCTCAGAGGATTCACAAAGTCAGGGAGCTTCTGAGCGGATGAACACGGACGTCCCATTATGTTTCCAAGTAGGGTATCAAGGGACGTGAGGGTGCACACATCCTCAAGCGCGTGAGTGTGAGCTCGCTCGAGCATCTGCACTCCAGACCCAAAGGTTTGATTCTGTGCACGATTAAAAATACTCGGGAAAATGAAAGATGATTGCGTTTTCGAAGCATCTGAGTGTGCTAACTGTCTGCAGCTTTGATCAGTAATGAGGAAGGTAGGGTAAGATTCGGCAGCGCTGCCTGTTATTTCAGATGAGAATCAGAGGATCAAAGGCTTGTTCTCTCCTCATCCTTCCCTCTCTCTGACTGCCTGTGTGTCTCTGCTTAACCTGAAGTGTCCTTGGTTCACCTCTGGCCTGTCCACACCCCCCTGAAAATGCAGAGAACCCGTCAAAGGCTCTTCAACATAAACTTTTCCACTCTTCTGTGGCAGGATGGAGTTGTTTACTGTTGCAGAAGACAAGCTGTAGGACTGCTGCTTCACAAATACTGTAGATGACCTCTGACCTCCCTGAGGATGAAGGATAAAGCTCAAATATCTTCTTACAGACATCGGCATTTGTGCCGTGGAGTCCATAAATATTTGGAGCAGTTTTACGGGTTCTTTCCTGCCGCTCTGCCTTCAATGCTTGAACTAATAAGCAGTAAGAAAACTGACTCTGAGACAATTTCAGTTTTCTGAACACAACGCTATCTTCTGTTTATTCATCTACATAATAGATTTGCTTAATTCCGGCAGCAAATTAAATGAGAATGATGAGGCTTTGTACCAACAATCTGGGCTTTACTTTTGGATTTGGGGAATTTCCTTTGAGTCACTGGCTTTAAAGCTTTTTTTAAGACTGTAAATTACTTTAGCGATGAAGTCACTACACATACTTCGGAGTGTGTATGTGTGAGCGTGTACACCGAAGTGTGAGACCCACACGTGTAAGATTTTGACGCTTACCTCATTCTCTGAATCACGTATCTGCAGCTGGGAAGTGTATGCGAAGGTATTCTCTGGAGCGACAGTCGGCCTGCGGGGAGGGGGAGGTGGGGGAGGGGGAGGATGAGGATGAAGTGAGAAAAAATGAGATTCCACATTTAACACATTGTCCCAAACTGTGTTCAGCAGCGGAGCTGTGATCCGAGGTGAGCAGGAACGCCCTTACACCCCGAAGTCATTCCTCAGAAGTTTGAAGTTAAAATTAAGTGCCTTGATGCTGACTTTGTACAAATCTCTTCTGTTTGCTACCAAATCTGACAAACAAACTAAATGATACAGCAACTGTTTGCACATACGTTTCTGAGGCAGCATTCTCAAACATCATTAGATTTCAGAAATTTAGCTTTGGGTGAATTAAAATCTCCAATTCTTAAATTGTAGCTCTGACTAATCTAACAGAAGAGACAGCACGTGCAATATGATCAAGGGGCCAAAAACTTCCCCAGTTTGTTACTTTGTTACAATTTTTCTAATCTGATAGCTTATATTTAAATATGTAAATGAGACATGATCTACTATCTCACACCACAAAAGCTTTTCTTCATTGTCCTTCAAAGTGCTTCCTTCCTTCCTTTCCTTTGGAATCAGCTCAGAGTTTGGGTTTAGGATACAAACACTCCCTACTTGGAAAACCAGGCTTGGTTAACGCTTCTATTTTCTGTCATTTACTTGTGTCTACTCTCCTGTACAGTCTGTTTTTTATTCATGGCCTTTCTTTGCTCCTCTTTTCTGTCTTCTCTTTCCTCTCCCTGCGCCTGGTTCTGCCAGAGGTCTCTTCCTTTTAAACGGGAGTTCTTCCTCGCTTTCATGACCAAGTGCTTGCTCAGATGGGATCAGGAGATCGTTGGGTTTTTCTCTTTAATATTGTAGATTCTTTACTGCTTACATTGTAGAATACCTTGAGATGACTGGTATGGGGGAACTGGTGCTACAAATCTACACAGACATGTCCTTGACACATTTTTCTCTAATAGTCTGCAGGAAAACATGTTATTTAAGAACAGCCACAGTCTCAATGTGAGACAATACCAAAACAAAATATGTAACAGGTGAAAATGAGTTTTTTTAAGCCTGTATATTTCTTGCATCTTGGTATATTCATCTGATTATTGGTTTATTGCATACATTTCTGTCTAAAAACTGACTTGAACATACCTTTTTTAAATTTGTGTGTTTTGTGGATATACAAATAAATCAATCCCACACTGGAAGAATGGCACTGTCACCTGACATAACAGCAAAAACTACAAAAATAAATAAATAAAAGATAAAAAAAAAATAAACCTCAGTTTGATCGTTTTTGGTTAATTTGTGTCTTCTTTCCAACACATCAAACAGAAGTTACATTCACCAGCGTTTGATCAACACTTTGATTCAGTGAGGCTGTTTCAGTTCATTACGCCACACTGATGTGAAATACTTGCAAGAAAGCGGTGGAGTGTGGGTGTGTTGAGGGAGACGAGCACTTTTAAATCAATAAAAGTGAAGCTGCAGTGTGAGACAAACGAAATAAAAAATAAAATAAATACACTTGACAAAAAGTAAATCATTATGTTTCTCCCAGTGCAACATGCTTACCATAAAGCTGGGATTTTCTTAAGACTGGAAAACTAATAATTGAATCACCTCTATCACTCTGCTGAATACTTCTCATGCTGCCTTAAAGGCATTTTAGCCATCGGCACTCTCATCTAATCTGAATGTGGCGACGTCACATTTCCAAGCTGAACTGTGGATCTGTTGCTTCCCTTTTATGGTGCTCGTTGTGCTGAGACGAAAAAAGTTCTCACAAAGTCGTCCAGCCACTCTGACGGAGCCAGGTAGCTGTGTGTTCAGACTGTGGTTGGAAAAGAAGGAGCTGATCACATTGGTGAACTGGTAGCACTACTGAGCCACTACTACTGCACTACTGGGCTCCAGTTTCATCTGCTAGGTTCCTGTAGGACACTCCCACAAAAGACATTCTTTTTCTCAAGTGTTAGATAAAGATAACCCTTTGTATGTGAACAGACACCGAGTGCAGCTCATGTTAACAGCTCACAGATGGTTTATTAGCATGGATGTACGCAGCTTCCAGCTGTGAAAAGTGAAGCCAATGAGGAAGCGCTTTAAACCTGCAACTTAGAACTTTATTTATTGTCATTGTACAGTTGCCTGCACAACAAAATTAGGTAGCAAAACCACAAAGGTGCAAAAAAGTGACAAATTTCAAAACAACAATATAAAAACACTATATACACAATAGACAATATATATACATTTTATACAATGTATAAGTTACAAAAAAAATGTATAAGTTACCAAAGAAAAATGGGATTATTGCACATTTGCCAAGATATTGCACAGAATGACTGTATGAGAGAGGTCTGCTCACACGTACACACCCACATCCACCCACGCTGACATACACACACTCAGGTTACCATAAGTTCAAAGGGGAAGACTGCAGGTTTGTCAGTGTTCTGGTGCATTGAGAGTTCTGACAGCCCAAAGGTAGAAGCTGTTTTTAGTCTGTTGGTTGGATCTGAACCTTTTTCCAGAGGGCAGGATGTTGAATAGGTGGTGGTTAGGATGGAGGTGGTCTTTGGAGAGACATCTATAACTGTCAATGGAGTCCAGGGAGGGGAGTGGACGGCTGATCACCTTCTTTGCAGTTTTCGTGACCCTCTGGAGTCTCTTCTTATCGGCTGTTGTGCAACCAGCGTACCACATGGAGATGGCGTGCACCAGCACATTGTGGCTCGATAGAAGGACAGTAGTAGGTCAGTCTGCAGCCTGTGCCATCTCAGAACCCTCAAACAAAGAAGGTGCTGCTGGGCTTTCTTCACTAAGGCGGTTTGTAGTGTTTGTAGTCCAAGATAGGTCCTAGGAAATGTGGGTCCTGAAGAACTTAGAACTTAAAGGAAGACACCCTCTCCACATAGGTCCATGACCACTTGTTTGGTTTTCCTGGTGTTGAGGGTTAGGTTATTGTAGTCAAGCCATTCTGTCAGATGCTGGACCACATCTCTGTAGGCGGTGTCATCATCGTTAGTGATGAGCCTTATCAGAGTGGTATCTGTGAATTTGATGATAATGTTGCAGGGATGCATGGGGATGCAGTTGCTGGTGTAGATGGTGTACACGAGAGGACTGTGCTGAGTGACAGGGTGGATGATCTTTGGTTGCCAACCTTGACAGATTGTGATCAATCAGTAAGAAAGTTTTTGATCCATGCACATGTAGCAGAGGGGGGAGTCCAAGTTAACCAGCTTGGCTATGAGGATGTCTGGGATAATGGTATTAAATGGTGATGATGCTACTGATAACCAGCAGGGATCGACTCCTTGGGTTGCACAAAGACGTGTGGTTGTATAGAAGTTTGTGGAATAACAGCCTTTTGCACTGTTGATCTATGTGCCACGTCATGGTTGGCTACACCAAAAACTCAGCTAAAGGCTACAGAAGGACACTACACTGAAGAATGGGGAACATCGTGATGGCATTACTTGCTGTATATGATTAGCAGCAAAATGCTAGTTACACTGAGAAAAAGTCACCTGAAACAAATGTGCAATGTTATACAGTTTTGGTCGTGTGATTAACAATTTTCAATGGCTTTTAAATATATATTCAGTATTTAATCATTTAACCTTGACTATTAAATTCACTTCGGAAAGTTTTCTCAGAGTCTTCTTACTTTTGCAGCATTTGAGCCCTCTGATTTTTTTTCTCTCATGCAATCAGCAAGCAAATGTGTTTCAAGGAGCATCCCTAACTTTTATAAACCAAGCATTTCCTGCTCTACGTATGATTATCACAGTGCACCTGTTTGATCAACAGAAAACGGCAGTAAAAATGCAGAGAAGACTTTGTTTAAAACCAGTTTGCTCTGGCCACAGCTCTGCCACGGTGGGAGCTCAAGAGGTGAACAGATGTGCACCGTTGGCTCTCTACAGGGGCTTTCGATACATTCAGGCCACACATATACAAACACTCACACAAGAAGAGCAAAGGCTCTGGTCCAGTGGCCCAGGGCAGGTCTTTATCCTCCAACTCCCCCAAAGGCCCTTAAGCCCTGCAGCTCTGCCTGCATGCTCTGCTCTGTCTTCCCTTGAAATCCATCCTTCTTTTACCAATTCATTCTCCCTCTACCTGGAATTCACCTCTCATCACTTTCTTTTTTCAAGCCAAATCCTTTTTATCACTCTACTCAAACTTTTTCCTCCAAACCTCAACCTTTCTCCCCCACGCCTCTCTCATGTCCACCCCAGGGCTTCCTCTTATGCTTCTTTCCAACTCTCCTCCAGTTTCTGTCTATGAAGGTCCACAGTCCAGTGACTGCAGCACCAGAATGTCAGACAGCCATATATTAACATTTAGACAGCCTCGGGGCCTGAAGGGGAGCTCCAGTTTAAAACAGTCACATCCTCTCAGCACATTCAGAAAAGTTGCACAGTCCGACTGCTACAGCTGGCACCGGTGGAGCTCTGCTGTCAATCTTCACCAATGTTTTATCCTGTCAGCTGTTCGACGTGACTGTTTTACGGCTGTGTAGCCTTCTCGTTCGCTGAGTTTCTCCTCACAGGCATGTCTCTTTTCTCTTCAAATTCCACTAAAGACATCGTGCTGTGATGCTATCATTATCAAGTCAATGAGATGCTGCTCCACAGAGAATCTGGTTTTTAAAGCAGAACAAATGAGGAGATTCATGCTTGGACTATGAAGTTATTTACTTCGATTAATCTGTCAGGTTGTGTTATTTTTTTTAAATTGAGCCATAAAGTGTCTAAACAAAAAATACACAACCCATTTAGCCTAAACTGGCAGAGCAAACTGAAATATGTTCAATTTTCAAAGAAAGGAAGGAAGATTAATCATTTGAGTCTAAGTCACTGTCAGACTGCCAAACAGCTGGTTTACCATCTTAGTCCAGACTAAACTATCGTGAATTGTATGCTTGAAAAACTGTGTTGATCTCCTAATTGAGCTAAATGGAAATAATGAACAGATGAACTAAAAAAGTATTATGTCTGCTATCTACCACAAACCCTGCCTGAGAATAGTTTAATATTTGCACAAAACTTAAGCTTTACCGTGCACGACAGCCCTTCAGATACACGTGCAGAGACACGCTGTGTGGTAGAAAACATACTTTCTAACCAGGAGCGTGGGTTTCACGATGAATCACATTTGTCTGCATTTTTGTTAAACATTTGCATCTTCTAGAATCATTTGATCACACACGCTTAAAGCACCTAAACACTAAACAATACCACAACATGTGTAACGGTAAAGCAGCGGTCATAGTGTGCGTCATGTCAATTACAGACTGTATATAAAAGATGGACTTAGCTATCGCTGGACATTGCCACCACAACGCCACCCACTGCCTTCTGGATTCTGCATTTTGAAGAGTCGTCTTTATCATTTTTGTAGTGGTTAACACATTTGCCTCATATGCATAAGATCAAAACCAGAAAGAGACAAAAACCCAGTTGCAGGATAAACGGGAGGTTGTGTCAGGAAGGGCATCCCCAAAATCTGTGCCAAATTAAGCATGTGGATCAATCTGTTGTGGAGTATCCAAAAAGTATCTTTTTATCATTGTTGGTCACTGTCGTGTTTTTGTTTGTTTGTCTGGTTTTTTGGGGAGGTGTTTGGAGCCAGAAGTGTCCATATTTAATGTGCAGTGAAAAAGCATCATTACTTGCATAAATACACTTTGTAAGTGAAATGCAGAGGCAAGTGTATCTGCTAATTAGTTGTAAGTAACAAACTAATAAAATACTAGAATTTCATTTACTAAACTTGAGCGCCACCAAACGCCAAACAAACAGTTTTATTTGTTAGATAATTCGATAAAAAATGTTCCAAAAGGTCAAGTTTAGTGACGTGATTTAGGGAAGGTGAGGCGTCGCGAACAGCGATTGGCTGAGGTAGCCTGTGCAGCACACCTGTCAATCAAAGCAGCCACGCCCCTAACAACAAGACCTAGCAGCATCCAAAGAGATTGTTTTTGATTTTAAATGCACCCCCCGGACACGTTTGTCTGTGTAATGCTTTCCTGAATAAGCTGTAATAAACTTCTTGGTATACAGTTAGTTTGTTAGGAAGTGACTAACTGCTGGATGATTTCTTAATTTGAGAGTTATGTATTTTTCCGTGAAGTTCGTGGAAAACATTTTGGATACTGGACCCTTACTCCATGAATACTTTCACTATTACAGCATTATCATGTGAGGTCTATGTTGCCCCTTCAGGATGTGCTGAAAAGAAAACCGGTGATTGAAACTTTAGATGAATCCCTCGATGATTCCTGACATCCACAGGATGCAGTGAAGCCTGGGGCGTTTTATGTACTCAAATATTTTAGTGTTGCCTACAAATTCAAAACTGGCCTTTAAATAATATGTAAATGTGTTGCTTTATTCAGCAGATTTTACACTTAGCTTAATGATAGATTCTTGATCTCAATGGGACTAATGAAGACAAATAATGATTACATTTATAAAACTAAAGCCTGGCTTGTAATGACTTCTAAATTTATTCCAGAAACTGCCTAAAACCCAAAAGTCAGCACATGCACGAAAACAAGTAGAAGTAAAGGGAAATCCATGTGAGCAAAAGCAGGCACTGAAAGTTTCAGAGTTTTTCCTTTCCCCACAAATTACTCAACACTCCAACTTTCTGTAACTTTCGAAGACAGAGAAAAGTGAGACATATTATTATTCAGCGCTGGGACAGCAGGGCAGAGACGGGGTGGAGCACGGTGATGATGTGAAATCCCTGTAAGTACGACTCTTCTTAGTTAGCGAGTCTCAGCGGTCTTACAGAGTCTGGTTCTTTTCTGTCTGCATCGTTTGTGAGGATCGGCACGCACGGGTGTGCTGGCATAGTCACGTGTGTACGTGCATGCACGCGTATGGGTGTATTTGTGTTACTGTTGAGGTGACAACAACCAAAAATACACTAGCTCTGCAGGCCTGAATTATTCAGAGAGTGGAGACACAGCTGCGGGTGGCGGGGGGTGGAGGTAGATGGATGGATGAGAGATGGTGGCGGGAGAAGAAAAAAAACAAGTACAGCAAAGACGAACAAAGTCAAGAAGAGCAAGAAGCGAGAAAGCTGAGAAAGTGGGCACTCGTCAAAAGCAAAAAACACACATGCCATGTACAGAAAAACAGATTTTGTTACAGTCGGCAGAGGGTGTAGAATAAATTCATGCATCTGTAGTCTTAAAAAAACAAAATGTAAAGCTATATATCTGTACTTCTTGCACAAAATGTTTCTGGGTTTCAATAACTGCACACAAACCATGCATCAGCAATATCTCTCAAGCACATGCATACCTCCTCCTTCTCTTCCTCTATCTCTTTTATTCTATGCATGCAGGCTCCCATTGCCAATCACTCACATTGAAATTCCATCTGTTTTTGCAATCTGGGAGCACAGCTGTCAAACATTTCTGTCTCCCTGCCCGACACGGGGGGATATATCGAAACCCAAAAGGGAAACTGGAGCGTGGAGTCACATATATCGCCTCTTAGCATGGGAAACGTGTGCATCTTACATCCAAAGAGGAGTACAGGACTGCCAGGGAAGATGTTATTAGCATGGCTGACTCTGCAGGAAGGTTGTTCAGATGTAGTGTAAATAAATTTATATTGTATGAGGAAAAGAAAAAAAAAAAATCCAAACTTTATGGTGCCTTTTAAGAATGTTATACGTGTTAACTAATTTTTATAGAAGCACACAGCAAGTCAGATGTTTACAGGTAACATCTGTAGGAGGAGCAGGAACATAATTAGCTACTTGTGTTTTGTAAAGCATCCAGGAAAGGAGAGGTCTGGAAACCTGCTGTTACCGTACATCTCAGCCAAATCCACAGAGTCCTGTTACCAGTGGATGTCTTCCCATTAGTGTGTGGAGGAGGAAAGTCTGCATAATAATGGATTTCAATCCCTCAAGTAGGCTTTGTTTTTCTTTTTTTTTTAAATTTCTGCCTAAAAATTATCCTCCAAATCTGTCAGTTATGGCTACACAACCATACGGCCAAAATAAAAGATACGGGGCTGGATAACCTTGGATAATGTTGGAAGTCTCGCCATAGTGGGATTTGAAGTAGTCCAACAATTACTTAGCAAAAAATTCAAGAAAACAACATATACCATTGCTTCAGTGATGTGCTTGAAAAATTCAGTTGCAGCTCCACCAAATTAGATGCAATAGAGGCAAAGCACCACCATCACCACCAGCTGAAGTGATGACAGCTTTATATCTTACAGTACTTGATCTATTCTCTCCGTGAATACTTGAATAGGTGATAAGATTAAGATTTCAAACATCACAATGTTCATTTACAATTTCAGAATAAGGCAAAGTTTGCTCATTGGCTAACAGCTTGTGATTAACAAATTTTGTAGTTGTAATACTACTAGTCTGTACTACTGACAGTAGTACAAAAAGTAGTAACAGCTGTACCAAAATAAGAAGGAAGCATCAGAGAGGCCAGTTACATCCGAGTGAAGCAGTCTGACAGGATATAAGTATGTTTGTCAAGGAGCATTAGCAGAATTAGGTTTCACTGTTGTCCATTAGCGCTTTTAACTGACTGCTGAAGAAAAGGGTGGAGGCGGAGGAGATCGACTTGTTGTGCATGCGTATGTGCACTGGATGTGTGTGTCCATGTATGTTTAGTGTCTGTATACAGTACGTCTGAGCGAAGACATCAGCAGTGTGAGCGTCTAACCAGAAGACAGATGCATTAGGAAAAAGTCGCTCTTGTTGTTGTATTTTTTATTAATGGATTTCCTAATAGATTTTTATATGATATTTCAGTTTGATTTTAACTGGAACATACTTAGTGAAGCTAAATACTAAAGCTACTTATATTATTTTGGATGCAAACACAATTGCTGGTTCACAGAGAAATGTCCTTACAGTTATATTCTCTCTGGGGAGCATGACTTGAATAAAAGTCAAAAGAAAATATTAGAAGTGGTAATTATTTATCAAGCTCAACTGGTGAATGAAGCATCATAAAAGATGAAAGATAAAAGAGCCTGAAAAGGTATATTTTCTTAAAACATAATATATGACACTAAAAAGAGTGAAAAAGCACAAAACATCACCTCAGACAAGAATATTCATAAAACGGAGTCTGCCAAAACTCACAGTTTCAGAAATCATTAGGTCGGTGGTAATTAATGTTTCTCATTTATCATTTAATAAATGCAATCCATTATTGCACCTCCCAGTTATTGTCTCCATTCATCATTTCATCTGTAACATGTCAAAAAATATGAAAAAAGGTCCACTATAGCACCCAGGCTCTACATTATGGTATTTTTGGTCTAGCTTTCTTAAAACAGCAGTCCAAAAGTGAAACATATTCAGCTTTAATTATATAAAAGAAGCAAACAAAGCTGCAACTAATTAGAGAAACAGGAACTAAATCACTTGGCGGGTAGAGGTGGCTGTGGCTCAGGGGTAGAGCAGGTCATCTACTAATCGGAAGGTTAGCGGTTTCATCCGTGCTCCGGTCTGCATGCCAAAGTATCCTTGGGCAAGAACTGAACCCAGAGTTGCTCCCGATGTGTTCACTGGAGTGTGAATACGTGTAAACAGAAAAACACTTTGATATGTTTGGGAAGTGCACAAAGTTACCGTCGAGATTGTTTTGGTTGGTTAAAGAAAGTCTTTTAAATGGGCTTTGTTCCAAAACGTGATGCAAATGCCACAGCTGAGGTTCCTGTTGAATGTTCTCCCTCATTGTGTTACAGTAAAACTCAGCCTGTCTTGTCTGGTAGCTTTTGCAATCAGAATTCGAGTCTTAATCCAGTGTTGTGCCACACACGTGCTGTAGGGTCTTGCCCGAACACAAAGCAGCACATGGAGTGGCCTAGCCAGTCTCTAGACCTCAATCCTATAGAAAATATGTGAAGGAAGCTGAAGCTTCGAGTTGCCAAGCGTCAGCCAAGAAACCTAAGACCAAAACCCTCCTTAGATGTGTGAAAACCTGGTGACCCACTACAAGAAACGTCTTACCCCTGTGCTTGCCGAGGGTTTCTCCACCAAGTATTAGGTCATGTTTTGCTTCAGAATCAAACACTTACTTCACTGACACGCACGTTAATTGATGACTTTTATGTACTGGATTTTTCCTGGATTTTTGGTATTTCTGATATGATAGATGATATATGATTTTTGATATTCTGTCTCTCGACTAAAATGAAACTACCATAAAAATTATAGACTGTTCATGTCTTTGTAAGTGAGCAGAAATCAAATTGAGCCGGGGATAAAATAATTATTTCCCCCGCTGTATATGAAGCTATACATCTTAACAATGCTGCAATCTCTGCGAATTAGAGTGAGCTGCACCTCAGATGACGACAATGAAATCTCTAGAGATCCACGAGATACAGTGAAGTTCTCTACGAGACAACGAACGAAACCCAGAAAAGCTTTTACACGGATTAGATTTGTGTTTTTTGATCTGCAACATCCCTCTGATGTGTTAGCCTCCTTTATCTGCCCTCTGCTTGCTATGCTCTTGATGTCATGGGGACCGCAGGGGATAAGCTGAGGCAGGTGTCTGCTGGTCTTTTACCTCCATCACATGTTGAGGCGTGGGATACCAAAGGACTGTGAGAATTTAATGGAGTGAGGGAGCACAACTGAGCTGAGGCGTGAATTAGCTCTGTGTGTGTGCGTGTTTAAGGCTTTCCACGCTAACATTCTGCTGCAGTGCATTCACACATGAGCCTTCACTGCAGAATCCAACCATGATGTCATCTTTCCCTTTCAACTTTTTTCTTTGTGAATCTCTAAAGCTGCTGAAGGCGGGGTTTATTCCAGTCGTGATGCAAGGTGAGAGGATTTTTGTCAGGCGCGGGAGAGAAGAACAGAGAAGAACACAAGAATTATAGAACACAGGATTCAGATGCACTTGTGTTTAGTTTGAAGACGTAAAAAAAATCCAAGGTCATTTTACAGACTTATAACCAACGTAATGGGGAAAAAGCCCCACAGATATTAAAATCGGCTCTCCTTTAGTTTCAGAAATAAGAACATTTGCTGCCTCTTTCCATCACTGTATGCTAAAAAAAAATAAAAATAAAATCCAGCTCCCAAAAGAACAGTTCAGTTTAACGTTTTTAAAAATAAAGGGCCATTTTTGTCATGATGGAGTTTATCAGTCTTTCAGTTTGATATTATTCATGTTAAAATTTGGTTCTTGTTTCCTTTTATTTGTAAGCCTTCCTGTGTGTCCTCTGTATATCTTACTCTATCACCTGAATTTTTACTTTAGAATATCTTTATGTTTAGTTCTGTTTTTCCTGGTATTAGTTTAGTATTTCAGTTGTCGGCATTCTCCCTCTGTTAAGTTCTCATTTCTCTGTTGATATTGAACACTTCCTGTTTTACATCGATAATGAGTTTCTTCTGTTTAACTCTGTTTAATCTGACTTTCTCCTGTCTCAGTGTTTTGTTTGTCATCACCTGTTTCTTGCTCCCCAGCTGTTTCCATTTTCCTTGTCAGCCCTCAGTAGTTCTTGTATAAGTAGCCATATCTTTCAGTGGCTCATTGTCCAGTCGTACCGTTCGTACCGTTCCCCCAGGTGCTCCAGGTGCTTGTTTCCCTGTTTCCCTTATTAAAGGCTTTGGATTCTAATCAGACAAAATAAATGGTTTGTCCTTCAAAATTCTACCTCAGTTCTTGCATTCAGGTCCTAAACCTCCACATTGCATGACTTCATAGTCAGAAGTGCAAAACTTTCTCTTTTTTTGGTTTAGTTTTACATAACTTGAGTTCTGAATTAAATGATTTGATGTGAAAATGAAAATCAGTTGATCATCTAATTCAGAGAAAACAGGAAAAAACCAGACTGAATCACATTATTTCAAAATGGGAATAATAGTAATAGAGTTATTTTTAAAAGGTACGCAGATAAGATAAAAATATGAAAGAAAATTTCAATGTTGTTAGGCACAATTTCAGCTAAGACATGATTATAAAAAAATACGATTCAAATAATAGGAGCATAAATGAATTACATTTTTAATGGGAGCATGATAAATTATATCAACATCTATGGATCATTAATGATTAAATAGCACAAAATCTGTGATATTTAGAATACTGAATAGCACAAAATAATATATCAGTGATTAAACAAAATATGCAGAGCAACTATTCAAACCATTAACTGCCAGACATGCCAACAAGAATTTAATTAAAGTAAAGAAACTAGTTAGATTCAGGTTAACAATATTAGAAAAAACAGCAGCTATGTGGTGACAATCTTAATAATGGCTTTTTTTTTCTGCAACATGTTTGTGGATAGACTGATCAGCGCCTGTATGTGGCTTTATGAATTACAAATACACAACAGTGCCTTAACAGATTTACACTTTGGGCCTCTGCAAATGGAAATTGGAAATCTGAGTTGAGAGTTACATTCCACATGTAACTATATATGTTTTTTTTTTAATATATGTTTTTTTACACATATATGCACTGATGAGCACAACTTGCCAAATGGTTGTCAACAGGTTATAGTCCGATTAAAAATAATAATAAGATGATTCATTAAATAAGACATTTTTTGCAGTTAAATCACCATTCTGCAGCAACTATATCACTATTTGTGAACGTATTTCTAAATTTTTGCTTCAAGTTAATGAAGCTGTAACTAGATTCTGAATTTAAGTGACTAATATGAATTTCTGTGCACGTAGACAGCAACTGATTTGTAACAGACAACAAGTTTGCACTTTATTACTGTTTGTCACAAACAAATTTGATGTAACTGCTAACTTGTCCCTATTTAACTGAAAACTGATAGCAGACTGACATCTAATTGCTGTTTTCCCTAGCATGACTTTAACATAAAGGCTGTGCTCTCTGATTACTGATTTGTAAGCAATTAAATAACTGGTTATTTGTATAGAACAATTAACACATTACTTTTTCCATTGCAACAAAAAAACAATTTGAATACTCTAATGTGGTTCTTTGTAATCACTTACATTGGAGGGAAAAAAACTGAAGTCTGACAGTGAAGATAGAGTTGCTAAACTGGGGACACAAAATGAAAGAAATATGTAGGACCAGCCCTTCTTCCTGAAGCCAAGGAGCACATCCTCTTAACCTCTAAATCATGAATTATCTCACATTTCTAGTTTTCATGGATCAGACTGAAATCAGTAATTAGGTTTCTCATTTGTCTCTCCATGCCTCTGTGGCACTGTACAACACCATCTATTCTTCACCCGTTCTCTTCATCTAATTATTCATATTCCTACCCTGTGCTTAATTTGTAGATCAGCTGCCAGAACAAAGAGAGGGAGATACTCCAGCGGGTCAGAGGAGAGATAAAATGTCACAGAACCCATCAAACAAATTCACAGAGCTTGGAGCACATCAGAGCTAGTCAGCTCTAACACTGCCTGATATATGTGATTCATGTAACCAATGGCACAATCTACACAGCTTTAACAAAGCTCACACCAAATAAAAGGAAGCCTGAATGCAAATCTTTATATACATAAAAAAGCACTTAGATGCTAAACTGACTTTCTGTGCACAAACTATGAACATCAAGGGTTTTTTTACATTTTATCACAATGACCTCAAAAGAGAAAGTTCAAGCACTTCAACTAAACGAGGTGCACACTCCTTTAAGAATAAATTACAGTTATGCAAAAAAACATACCAAGTTCTAGGAACATAATACCAAAAATAAAGTTAGTTTTAATGTTTCTGTACATCCCAGCTTAAAAATAGAGGAGATCTGAGTTTGTCTGTTTTTGCACCACAGGGTCAGCCACTCAAGGGGACCTTCAGTACCTTATGCTCATTTCCAGCTTCATTTTTTATTGCTGAACTCTCATAGAGCAACTTTGAATGACTAACAGTTTAAAATCATCCATATTTATCTCATACTGGTCCAGTTTGCTCCTCTCCTTTCACTCTAAGACGCTTTTTCTCTGATTAAACGGCGCTCACAAGCAGAACATTTGAACAGATCTGACCGTATTAGGGCTCTCACTGACAAGCAAAGGACTCACAGTACTTGCACATGCATTGACCTCATTACTTGGGAACCTTTGCCATGTTTAATATGATCACTCACCATTTTAACATATTTGATTATAAATAAAGAAAAGCACAACAGGTCCCCCTTAAAAGCCCTGTCAAAATGAGACCAGTGAAGGATGTGTCATGTTTCGGCTGTGTGGAGGCAGGAGAAGGACCCAAACGCAAAACTCACCATGCAGGAATTAAACTCAAAAAGCTGCTTTATTGCAGAATGGCATGAAAACCATAACAAAACTAAACTGGGACACAGATAAACTGACACACAGGAAAACACAGCCATGAGGGAGACTACGACACTGACAAAGAGAAACACAGGGCTTAAATACACAGAGGGATAACGAGGGAATGAGACACAGAAGGAGAGCACAGCTGGGAGTAATCAGGCTGGACGAGACAAGGGAAGCAAAACTAGAATCACTCACATGAGACACGGACCTTCAAAGTAAAACAGGAAACACACTAACTGAACTCTAGACATGCAAACTTAACAGCAACTGAGGAGACAGAACATAGGGACCTGAAACATGGGACAGAAAGGCACAGTAGACACAACATGGACATAACAACGCCACAGGGAAAGAGTAAAACAAAACACAGAACCTCTCATAATGAAACGCAGACATGACTACATGAACTTAACATCACAGACACATGAAGGGCAAGGGAGACTTAACAGGGGTTGGAAGACACAAGGGGAATCTAATAACAAGGAACTAGAAAAACTCATGAGCTTAATCATATAAACATCCAAATAAACTAAACTCAAAACACTGGGTCATAAGACCCAGGATCGTGACAGGATGTTTTTCATCAAGTCCTCCTTCGGAATTTCTTTCTTACTTATTGCACACACTTGTAATGGAGGTCGTGTTATAAATATATAATCTCAAGGCCCAGTCAGTAATAAAAATGTAAGTGCAGTATCAGGGACAAACTAAGGAAGGAATCTCTTTACTTAATATTAAACATGTTCCGTCTGGTTCAGCTCTCCTCTCTTTTTGCTACATACAGATTGGTAAAGGCAGAAGAGCCAAAACAACTCTTGAATACATGCTAAACCTTGATATATTCCCAACCAAGCCAAAGAAATAGGAATGAAAAGCAAGCTCTCAGGAATACACTTGCAAGCAAAATATAACAAATGCGGATGCTTCCATGTTCAGTGAACAGTTTGAGGATGATGTGAATCATAGTTTTTGACCTTTAGCCACCAGACGGCAAGCAAGGACCTGCAGAAGATATCGAGCAGTCAGTTCCATCACATGAGCTCCAAATGAGCCAACGTCTTTTCGAAAAATTCCCTATATATTTTCAGAAAAGTTTAAAAAAGACCTGAAGAAACATAAAGAGGCGCTAAAGTTACTAAACAGGAGGCTCACAATGGAAACATCAGCTTACTGACCTTTGCTTTATTGCCTCTCCTGGCACAAATATTAAGGACTGTAAAAATCTTGCCTTCCTTTCACAATAATGCCCTGGCTGATCTTATTACTGACATTTTAACACTCGTGCAGCACCTGTTCAGGAAGAGTGTCACACGTGTCACCCCAGGCTATCATAAACTCTGTGTTTTGAAAACAGGACAGCCACAGTTATGACGGTGCACTAACTTAAAATCTGTTTGTGTGTATAACTCGTTGTAGGTTGCAGCTTATTCGGGAACTGCTCGTCCAAACAACACAAGTGACTGAAATCATTTGTGACAGCAAAGACAAAAAAATAAATACAATGAAAGGCAAACGTGTCAACCTATCTTTCTGAGAACCTGTTTTTGGCCATGATGCAGTTTTCTAAATGCTAGAACTTTTTGGCAGGCACTCATTAATATTTTACACCTTTCAGTCTCTTTAAGCGTTAAGGTGCGAGAGACTTGGAAAACTTGGACTCGTGTCAGTGAATATCCCCTGAGGCCTGTGTGTTTATGTTTGTCCTTCCCCTTACATACTGAGTGGAGACAGCACGTCTCACTCTAAAGGGAAAAACAGGTTATAGAGGACAACTTTTAGCCAAATTATGAGAAGTCCTTATCTAAATAACATCAAACTCAGCACAGCAGTTCCCAGCAACACACAGTGCATCGGATGAACTGTTGCTAAGCTACAAGAAGAAAAGACAGGTGGACAGAGAGGGATTTCTTGAATTATTCGTAACATCCAACGACCAGTTTTTCACTCCAACCATCTCACATGGTCATGACATCAGGGTATGACCAGTTAATGTCACAAACATTTGTGTGTCACAAGCTTTAAAGTAACAGGTTACTGCAATCACCATTTTTAGTGATGCAATAATGTAAATGCAAATATAAAAATCTGTAATCACACTACAGTTACAATTATTATTACTTGTATAACAAGGGTTTATTAGTTATCTGCACAATGGGAGGATAGGACGAAAAACACGCCTTTTTCTTCCTGGTAGGGGGAGGAAAATGGTGAAGCAGTTTATGATTTGAGGACTGGAGATGTGGACATGACTTTTATTTTTATTACACAAAAAGGAAAAGAGTCCAATGGTAAAGTGCAAACTGTGTCAAGGATGGAAACAACTGCTCTATGCTTGCAAAGAGCCGATGCTGTCGGCTCTTTGCAAGCATCTGCACAAACAGCATGCTAACACAAAGCTAGCCAAGATCCCAGAATGATGTTAAACCTGAGTGTATGCTGACCCCAGCCCAGCAGCCAGAGCCTGAACTTTAACAGGTAGCAAAGGCAGCGATGAGCAGTCGACAGTAGACATAGTACACATGTAAACAATAAAGAAAGGTTGTATGTGTGCCCTCATTAGAACACTGGTTTGTGTCGGTGTGCAGGATGTAGCATAATGGTTATACTGTTAACTAGTAACTATGTGATGGTGTGTTTCAGGTCATGTTATGGAGTAACATCAAAATAATGCAATAAGTAGTGTAACAATTTACTTTCTCAGGTGAATTATTAAGCAACGTAATGCAAACCTTTTGAGAAAAGTAACAAGTAATGTGTAATATATTTTGAATACAACCGGCTGAAATGAGTTTTGTCTGTAGGATGGCAGGGCTCAGCCTTACAGATGAGGAGCTCAAACATCCACAGAGAGCTCAGAGTAGAGCTGTTACTCCTTTTGTGTTAAAAGGAGCCAAGTGAGACGGTTCAGTATCTGATCGGGATGCCTCCAGGGCACCTCCATTTGGAGGTTTTGTTGGGCACTTTGAAGACCCAGAAGAAGATGTGGAACCCACTGGAGAGATTATATTGTTGGGACCTCTCATGCAAACCCATGCTGGGGAGAAGGACATCTGGAATACCCTGTTTAAACTGCTGTTACAGCAACCCGACTTCAGATGAGCAGAAGATAATGGATGACGAATGGTTTAAATGTCTGGCCCAGTACATTAAAGATAACATTTCAGTCAGGCTGAACCATCAAAGGATCAGATCTTCACTTCCTCCCACTTTGCCTTGAAAATCAAGGCACAAATATCTGTATGTTGTTTGTTGATTTCAACCCAGCAGCACAATCTGACATTAGACGTTGGACGTCCTCAGACAGGAGCGTCACACCACAAACCTCCAGGGTTGAGTGTTCAGCCTCGTCTTGTTCACACTATTCTCCCATGATTGCATTCAGAGACGCAGAGAGAACTCTATCGTGAAATCTGCAGAGAGTGCAACCGTTCTGGTGAGATTATAAACACTGATGAGAGGAAGAGAGGATTTATATCTAGAGGAAATCAATAATCTTACAGCATGGTACACAGAGAATAACCCACTGCTCAACATCAGCAAAGGTAGAGAGACAAGGAAGCAAAAACACGCTCGCTGGAGCTGAGGTGGAGCCGATGCAGAACAAGAGGCTGACTAGATGGTCAGCCAAGCAACCTTTGGATGTAAAGTCCTACCAAGTATGTGCAAGTGTGGGACTGACACACAATCTGTTTAAGTGTGGGTAGTTATATATATTTGCATGTTTTTAGTTTGTCCATGATGGACATTTGCACACAAAAACCTGTTTTCATTTTCTATTGTCAGACATATTCAGTTATTCAGTCTTCCTGTCAGGTTGATATCTTTTTGATTTTGCTTTTTTCATGAGATGTGACTGTGATTTCAAAAGCCTGAGAGATGAAAATTTGCCTGCCAGCGAGAGCAAACAGAACTCTAGACGTAACATCGCAGCTGGATCTATGAAGGAGAAAGTACCTGTGGCAGAAGCCGGGAGAGAACACAAGGGCAATACTGGGAGACACAGAAGGGAAGGTGGATGTCAGAGACTGAAAGCAGAACAGTTGGCAAAGAAAGGACGATGAAGAGGGAGGCACCGGTGACTGGACAGAGGAAGGTAAGATTGTTCCTGCTTCTCTCTGATGTCCACATTCAGTCCCTGCTGCTGCCGGCTGCCCCTCTTCCCACCAGCTAAAACACATCACACTTTGATGAAATAACCACACACACACAGGAGGAGGTGAGTTAGCCGCTGCTACTGCAGCTCCCCTGGCGAAAAAACTGATAAAACTGATTTTGAGTGTGTGTGTGTATGTGTGTTTACAGTGCAGTCAGGTGGCTTGCAGTAATCATATGCTGCACTGCAGAAGCACAGCACAGCCTAGTGGCAGAAAGAAAAAGGTGAGGTGAAGCTTGTTCCTCCTCTTCCTCAGGAGAACATTTAGTGGTTGTTTTTGCTATTTTATGTAGTGACTAAAACTTTTAAGACATTTAAAAAAGCACTTAACTTTCTATCCCAACTTACCCTGTTAACAGTGCCAGCATGCACAGGGCAGGAGGCAGAGTACGATATAGCTGAGCAACACGAGAAAAAGGACACTAAAAAATTCATAGTGAACTTAATCGCCACCACTGGGCAACAATTCAGCTCACTTTATTGGGTTGTCTTAGATTTTTGCAGGCTGCAGTTAAACAAAAGGAATCAACAGCACATTGAGTCTCATGCATAAATATTTTTTATCAGTGGGATTTTTAAAACCAAAACCAATCAGTGCAGAGGGCTCATGGGAAATCAGTAATCTCTATCAGAAAAGAAAAAACAGTTGAAATCAGGTAAAAAAGTGTTGATTGTGGACACACCTCCAGCCTCCGTAAGCATTTAATCAAAGGTTTGGTTGCTTCATGACAGTGTGACAGCTCAACTGAAACACTGAGAAGAGCTAACAAAATGCACTCTGGCTTAAACTGTATTTATGTTTCACTTTAAGGAGTGATGGTAGTACAAAAACAACGTCTCACCTTTGCAAAGTAAAGAAGGAAGGAAATTTTGACTAATGATACATTTTATACAAATGTACTCGCAAAGTATTTCAACCTATCAATAACAACAATAATAATAATAATAATGAAAATGAAAATGTTCTCTCCTAATAAAGCACACTGTTTATATATTTAAATGAATAAATATTTAAAATTTCGATTAAAAAAATTGAGTGCATATTTTGATCTATGCAGGCTTACTTTGTAAGCACAATGCACTCTGTGTCAGTGTGGTGAACTGGTGGCACTACAGAGCTGTCATTATGAAAGCTGATTTTAGGTTACACGGCTCTTAGTCGACTAAAAAGAGCTTTTACTTGTTGATGGTCACAGAGAACGTCTAAAGTAAGTAAAATATTATTGGTCTAAGTAAAAAAGTTCACTCTGTTCATCATCCATTCATTTCTGTGCATCTCAAATATAATAGCAAAGTATGAACCATATACTTTCCAACTTTGCAAAGATCCTGTCTGCCTTGCAGTTAAAAATATCTTCAGTGTCACACTATAGCTTTGTTGCACTTGTGTCTGACAGCCGGCATCATCTTATCGTTTGAAACTGTCTGCACAGTTTTCTGCGCCGGGGCTGGAATTCATATAAAAATACAGCCAAAATTGGAACATCCCTAATTTGGCTGCATATATTCTTCTTCTCTCCATTTTTACATGTCTCCCAGGCCCTGCTGCCAATAAAGCACTGCATAGCATGATGCTCACACCTCCTCGCTTCACAGCAGGACACTGTTACACAAGTGGTGAGCACTGCTCGCTCCCTGAAACAGTGTTCTGCTTCTAAGATGAGAAGTTCAACTTTTGTTTCTACTGTTCACAAAAAAGGCTTCTAGCGTTCCTGCAGCTGCTCTGCTCAACACTCCTGATGGCTTTACAGTGTGTGTGTGTGTGCGAGTGTGCACGTAGGCCCACCTGTCTGATTGGCTCAGGGACCCGGTAGCGGCAGCATGCGTGTGTGAGGCGGACAGCTGTGTCCAGGCTGATCTTGTGGCCCACAGACACGTACACTGGCTTCGAGCTCTTGTCAGAGCTTCGCAGTGCCTGAATTCAAAGACAGAAGTCTGCTGTAACTTTTCAGCATTCGTCTCACTCTCCAGTTGTGATCATCATAAAAAATTTGCTGCGTTTGACTTTCAGCAGGGAGGGTTTTCTTTGAAGTCAGCAGCAACAAGACAACACCTTTGTCAGAGGTATTTGTTTCTATTTTCTGTGCATCTGTCCTTTGCCGCACCTTTCCGAGCACTTTGCCTGAGGCGCCTATGAGTGGGAAGCTGTCTCCTCCTCTTTGCAGAGCAGCTATCTGTGGAGGCAAAGAAACAAAAATCAAAGTCAAAACAGATGTACAGCTTGCCAAAACAAATAGCAGCAAGCTGAAACAAAGTATTAACCTCCTGCAGAGGCTTCACACTCGCGTCACTTTGTCTCTAACCTCTGCGTGACCCCACTTTCATGTCTAAAACCGGACCAAATCTTTATTCTACTGAAAGAACGGCGGGTTATGACTTTGAAAAAGAAAATCTGGCACAAAGGCGTACAATAATAAAACTCCTGATACAGATTAGAACAATTAAATAAACTGTATTTTGAAAAAATGTTTTTTCAAAAATAGAAACTTTTTTAATCTAATTTTTCACAAGTAAATAAATAAAATTAGGAATGAATTCATTTAAAAATGAAGGCAAAGATTTTATTTGGACTTTGTCTCTTTGGAAAAATGTCAAAATCTTTTTTCTAAAACTGTGTAAAAACAGAGTTTTGTCTCAACAAATTCAAATTCGTGACATTTTTTAATATTCCTTATTTTCAGTTAACCACCACATATCTAAAGAAGTCTGCCGACTGAGTTTGAGTAGACTAGAGGCCCAAGACCACATTTCAAGTTGTGTTTGAGTTTTGTGAAACGAAAGCATGTGATCGTGCAAAAATATAATTATTATGTATGAGATTCAGAGAGAGAGATTTTGACTCAGCTAGTTACCAATATGTCACTCACCACCAATTGCTAGGAGACGGTCTTCTGTCAGAATCACTTGGGTATGCCATCTGTGCAAGCTGTTAAATACAACCTGAAGCAGGACCGTGCAACAGATCGAATTTAGATTTCAACTGCAATGTTGTCTGCCATCAATTATTAAAATAAGATAATCAAGATAAAATGGTTATTGTGCCACATTCTGCTCATTCTTTTCTGTCAGCGCTCCGGCTTTCATTTCCTTCTGCCGCCCGCCTGCCACTTTGATGGAATATAGTTTCTTTGTTCTCAGTTTGTTTGCTGTCTAAGTTTTGGTTTTCTTTATTCCGGGTTATTTTAGTTTAAGTTACTGTTTGTATTTATAGAGGTTATGTTTTTTGTATTTTCCTCTATGTGTTCCCCTCCCCTGCTGATTCATGTCTCTCTGCTTCCCTGTTCAGTTACTGAGTTATTATTAGTTATTTGTGTCCTGTGCCTTGCTTATAGTTTCACTTCCTTCCCATCCTTTCCTGATTGCCGTCACCTGTCTCTCCTAACCCAGCTGTTTCCATTGCCTGCACTGATCTTTCACAAATCATATCACTGCCACACTGTGCCATGTTCACTTTACTTATCAATTCTTTTTAAGCAAATGTTCTGTTAAAAAGACAAGTTTTTGTCTTTTGTTTTTTAAGTTTGGTGACTCAAATATTATTTTACAAAGTCTCTGAGTAATAGTGTTATATAATCACGACTCAATAGTGGCTAAAATATTTGTGATGAGAACATTTGTCCTAACCTAATCTATGTTATAAAGTTTGGACTTAATATTTTAGACACATTAGACAGCAAAAGCAAACATTTGATGTGATCGTTCAGGCGTTAGACTTGAAGTGTCACTGAGATATAATGAAATAGCCAGACAGGACATAGAAACAGTCCTTGAGTCTGAAAAACCTTTAAATGTATATTTTTTTCCAATTAAGATAGTTTTAAATCTAAAAAAAGAGCTAACTCTAATAAAAGACTAGAAAATTATTGATGTACTAACTGGCTCATCTTTGACGTCTCATGAGAGCCCATCTGCAGGATGTTGGACTCAAAGAAAGATTTTAAACGACCTCTCTCTTGATTTCTGTTAGAGCTAAAGTTTTGTTCTCACAGTCAAAGAGACGGAGCAAAGTCAGATGCAGTGATGCGGGCTGCTGTTGACAGGTGTGCTCTGGGTTATGGGCCAGAGCGATGAAGGGAGTTTAGCCTCCATGATGGATGGAGTGTCTGCTCTACTATGACTGATTACAGCAAGCAGCCAGCAGGGAGACAGGAGGGCCGCACGGGGCATCCAATCCCGGCTGGGATGAAGCCAATAGTGTGTGTGTGTGTGTGTGTGTGTGTGTGTGTCTGTGAAAGAGAGGGTTCGATTCAAGAATAGGACTGAAGCCAGCGCACCAGAAGTCAGAAACACGGGGTAAGTCATCAATAACACACTAGTTTGAGTTACAGCCAGGCTATCAGCGAGAGAAGAGACAAAGAGAGACAAACAGGGAGAAGGAGATGAAAGCGAGAAAGGGGATAGAGTATGAGAGGAGGACCGATAAACTGGAGGTTAAGGGAGAGAGGAAGAAAGAGAGGAGAGGCGATGAAAACCTGAAGGACTCTGAGCAACACAAAACTTCAACAGAGATACAATTTTCCAAAAGTGTACTGAGGACAAAAAGGAGGGAAAGAAACATTTTCTAGCCTCTTTCATCCTGTCTCTTTTGTCTAAAGCTCGGCTCAGACAAAGGCCCACTGCATCACTTCCAGCACAGGGACATCATGTTCAGCTTCAAATAAAAAACAGCGAGCAGAGAGAGAAGGACTTTCATGTTCATGGACACTTCAAGGGGACGCATGCATGTGCTTTAATGACGACAGAAGGCAGGCAATACAACCTAATGATTCTCCATCTTAACAAGTTATCCGGTTCTTATTCACTGCTAAAACATGAAGAAACAGCTGTCTGTTTTCAAGACCTGTGGCACTTTGCTTTACTGACTATTACTATATATAAAAGACGAACTTAATTATAGTCACACATTGTATGTGGACTAATATTTTAAAGCCTCGCATCTGGCATTCTGCCCATTGTTTTCTTGTTTTCTGGAGTCAGCAGTGACACACTTTTGACAAGAGGCTGGAGGTCTAAACATCAGCTGATGCTTACTCGTTTGCTTTATTAGCAAAGTGAATCTATAAGTGCAGCGCTGCTCATAACACTGGAGTTTCACTCTCCAAGCTGGAGTTTAGACAGTGTGTTAGTACAAGCCATATTAAGCAGATAAGTGCACAAACACGACTGGGATTGAAATTAGATGAGGTGAAGCACAGCGTCAGTTTTAGCAGTGAGGCCCCTAAAAATGCTATTTTTACGATACAATTTAAATAGGTGAGTTACAGAAAATAACCCACTCTATGTGGAATAAAGCTGCAAATATAAAGTTGGCATTTTAACCATGTACTGTAGGCAGGTGTAGCTTTCTGAGTGAAGCCACTGCATGCTTAAGTGTGCTGAAGCTGTTTTCTTTTTTCATGGCAGCACAGGGTGACTCCTCCGGTTTAAAGTCTGACTGTATAAAACTGTGAAATTCCCTCCTGCTCACATCTATGACTTCAGTAAACACTGATGGGTTTAAGATGTATTTGATGTAAATTATGGTCGTCATTGGACTCAAAAAGGATGATAAAGCAAGTTGAGCTTTCGGAAGGTATACCTTGTGATTAACAGCCATCAGTATTGGCTGGGACTTTACTAACTAATCGCTGATGTCATGTTGGCCATTCCTAACTTTACCATATGATTTTAAGACTTCAGCCTTAAGCGGCCATTTGATGAACTGCAGTTTTTGGCACTTCCGTGTTTCCTTTTTCAGTCTTGGAGGCTGACATTCGTTTACAGGCTCTTTTCCTTGAATTTTTTTAAACTGATTTAAATCACTCTTACAAAACAGTTAATTTTTTTCCCCCCCAAGTGATAAATCAGAAGATTAATAACTCATTTAAAAGTTTCATCAAAGCAGAATTCATATAATTTTATGCATCTCTATTAAAGGCAACCAAACCCTGAACAAGTTACATTTAAGTAAGAAAATGGTGAAAATGTTTTGACCTACATACAGGTGTAATACATGTGTGATCTTTTACATTTTGTACCTGACAAACTTTGGGTGACACCAAGACCACTAATTGCTATCAAGCCCAAAATAAACAGATAAAATTAGAGCGACATTAATACTCTCATCTCAGATGATGCACTGAGTGTTTCTTCTTCAGTCACCTTTCTCACTCACTATGTGTTAACAGACCTCTCCGCATTGAATCATCCTTGTTATTAATCTCTGTCTCTCTTCCACAGCATGTCTTTATCCTGTTTTCCTTCTCTCACCCCAACCGGTCGCAGCAGATGGCCCCGCCCCTCCCTGAGCCTGGTTCTGCTGGAGGTTTCTTCCTGTTAAAAGGGAGTTTTTCCTTCCCACTGTCGCCAAAGCACTTGCTCATAGGGGGTCATATGATTGTTGGGTTTTTCTCTGTATGTATTATTGTAAGGTCTACCTTACAATATAAAGCACCTTGAGGCGACTGTTGTTGTGATTTGGTGCTATATAAATAAAATTGAATTGAATTGAACTGAATAGAGGTCTACTGTTTCTTAATGAAACTGAAACCTCCATGCAAAAATTAATTTGTTTTACAGTGTCTCTTTAACATTTATGTACATTATAGTTTCTCTGAGCACAGGCTCATCCTGCAACATATTATGTGCATTCGTACATTAACACAATCCCTGTGCTTTACAGTGTTTCATTTTCACCTTTTCAAGGAGCCTCCATCTGATAAAAACACACATACACACCTTTACTTTCGAGGTTTGCACATTTAATTGCTGCAACTAAGAGAAAGTTCTGTAACCTTGAGAGACACTTCTCAGACTGCATATTGGCTTTCAGAAACTCTGTTTGCTGGAAATGTTGAAAGAAACTCTGACATCTGATCTAATCGAGTATGGCAGCGTATCGCTCGTCAGTGGTACGTGGCGGTGTGCTCGTAGCTCCAGTAATGGCTAATCTTGTTTCAAAAGAGCTAATTTTCTGAAATTTGGTAGGAAGCCTGATATGGCTTGTGTTTCACAGATTACTTCACAGCTAATTTCCCACCAAGCGCTCAAGCGCCAAAGCTGGTGTTCCCTTGAAGCGTCGCAATCGTGTGCGTGCCTGTAGACAAATTAGACAGAGCCCCAGAGAGTGACAATTACATCAATATGGGCGGGAAGGGACTTCTAAAATTTCACGCTGATCCAAAGCTAATAGCTTGAGCCAAACATGCAGCATGGCCGTGTAATGCCTGTGCTACCTGATCCTGAAAGTAAACGAGCCACATGTATTTGGACACACATTGTTTCAGTAGATAAGTGTGACTGGATCCTCGGGGGTGACCATGATAGGTGTAAACAAAGATCAGATTCCCCCCAGGGGGAAGAGACGGGCGTAATTTTTCTGACGCCAAAGCCACTAACACTAATTCATGAGATGGATACATTGCAGAGAATTGAATTAGCATCTTACACGACTACACGAAGATTGCCGGGGTTGTAATCACACTATGTATCTGATGCCAATTGAGAAGTGGATCGGATGTCTGTCCACTCCTCTCCGAAACTTTGGAGGACCACTCAGCATTAAAATGCTCATAACTGCAGACCTTTAGATTCTATTTAGAATTTGCATAATGGCTTTTCATAAGTGACCACACTTAAGCTCAGCTAATTCACTGTCAACTCAGACAAGAAGGCCACAGGGTTCGAGCTTTTTCTGTGAGGAATCTGGAAGTTTCCGAGGAAGATGAAGTCTTAAATAACCTCCTGGAGCTGCATGAGCATGTGAATGTGTGAAGTTCATGTAGGATTCAGATTTATTGATCCTTCTGCTCCTCCTGCCTCAAAAAGGAAATAGCTTTCACAGTTTTCACAGGACTGTGCAGTTCTCTGAAAAACGAAATAAACTCCATGATTCAGTACCAATAACCTTCTATAATTTCTGTGAATGGAGTGAAGGTGTACTTACACAGATTCCTGTAAAAACCTCTGACTATATAAGTTGTTTTACTCAGTTTGCGCTGGTTTTGTTGCAGTTCCTTAGTCTATGCCACATGTAGTTTTCGGTTCATTCCTATTCATTAGTTGCATCAGGTTTGACTTGATGTGGTTTCCTCCTTATTACATTAAAAAGAGGGAACAGTTTTTTAAATATTTTCCTATGGCTTTACTGGTCTGTCCCTCTTCAGTTCAGTTTGGCCTGAAGTGAAATGAAAGTGACGCACCTGCTCGGTTCATCAGGTAGATTTAACTTTAAAGAGTTTTGTTTTTTTTCCTCAGCAGGTCACTGAGCTGCAGACTGAAACAAAGGGAGCATTTGCATATTAATGAAAACCAGGTTTTGCTGTCCCACAGGTATACTTTGACCAGCACACATTTGTTGCAGCTTGATTTGTATTCAAAAAGTCACATTAGCGTTAGCTACACAGCAAGGCCTTGGCTCGCAATAAAAGTCACAGTGAGAACAGAATACACACAAACAAAGCGCACTCTCACACACACACACACATATATAAAATGAGAAGTTGTGAGTTTACATGCACACAGAGTCACACACTGAAAAACAACTGAAGACTCTGTCCTTTGCTTCGTCCCTCTCTGACATTTCTTTGCTTTTCTTTTTAGATGCAGCGAGCAGAGAAAGCGATTACACTTTGAAAACTTCAATAATTCATCCAGTGACTCCTGTCAACACTGGGAGCTCTTAAACAAGAGAAACATGTGTACACAACTACAAGAAACATTAAATATGAAGCAGGTTTTCTGAAGGCCAAACCGCAGAGTGACGAGGCTCTGCAGCTCGGTGGGATAAACAGACGTTCAAGTCTTAGACTCGTCATTTTAAAATGGCCTTCTTATAACACTGAAAACCACAATGGATACAACAATGTTGTATGACTGGAGACCTGAGCATAACAAAGTCCACACATAGATTCAGTAGGTTTAATGAGCCAAAGTTTAAAACAAAGAAGATCTTAAATTAAATTAAAAAAACAGGTGATGTTTCCTCACTTGTGACTGATGCTCCTCACTCTTGTTGACTCCTTGCACCTGCAGCAGGTTTTTGGCCACGCCCACACAGGGCAGCCCTGACAGCACTCCCAGGTGACACGCCAAACCAAACTCTGCAACGATCCAAACAGCGACAATCAAGTCACATCCAGAATTAAACAGCGGAGAGTAAACATGCTTCACTGAACTGTGTGATGCAAAAAAACGTTACAACAGAGCACTTCACGGTGATTCACTCAGGACTGATTTTGTCAGGTGTTACACCTAAAAGTCCCTTTGGTGAAAACCAAAGTTTATACAGCTCATCCTCAAACCTCGCTAGACTCACCTTGAACTCTTAGTTAGTATTTTTAACAAGCTCGAGTGGAGCTGAATGCAAATCTCTGAAATAATGATCAGTGAAAATCAGACTGAAATTTTTAGCGATCTCTTTTTTTGAAGATGCGCTGCTGACGAGCGTCATGCTACGACCCGAACAGCAGCATCGGCGTGCACGTCATTTTTTCCATTTTCCTTTCAGAAGGTTATTAATGTCTTTTACAGTAATGAGTGTACTCTAACATGCCGAGCCGGCTCATGGAAAACAATCAGTGGAAATCCTGAGCCTAGGTTATGTGTCACTTCTTTGGCCACACAGACACACAATCACTGATCACTACCTGCCCCGCTCGACCGATCTGAATCCCTACAGCTGTCTCTTATTCCACAAAATTATGTTCAAGCTGAAGGGATGCTGCGTTGATATAACAGAGGATCAAACCAGAATTTTATCATGGGGTGGCAAAAGCAGAGTTTCCAGCATCAAATATAGGTTACTTGAAAAATATGGTAAAGAGGAGAAAATAAACAGAATTATTTACCTAGTTAATTTCCTGCTAATGAATTTGAAAATATGTACATATGAAAACCAAATAAGATTTTAAAATCCAACCATCCCTTTAAACATTCTTCCTCACTCTTGTGCTCACGTTTATTAAAATTATTACCAACACAGAGGCGGCCACTGGGGGGCGGGCAGCAAATTTTGAGGGGTGGCCAGTGCCCCTCCGGCCCCCCTTTGGTGGTGCCTTTGAATCCGACGTGAATCACTAAGGCCCAGATGGACAAGAAGATGACCTTGAGGGAAAACTGGACGATGATTGTACAGGTACAGAGAAACTAACAAACACATTATTCATTAAATGTGTGTTTTGTTTAGATTTTTGTTCTTTGTTTGATTTTTTACAGTGAACTGTTAATATTTTATCAGTGTTATTAAAAGTTTATTACATTATGTTATCTTTAAAGTAAAAACAGAAAATCTAAAATCCTTTCTTCGGTCAGTCACCTCACCTCTGTAATGAAAGAGACCATTCCCATCCACAAACACCACCTGTACAGAGAACACACCTGACATGAGTTTGACTGCAGGAAGCTCGACATTACTCTATATTTCGCTTTTTCCACAGCAGACTTTTCCACGTGTCTGAGGATTAAAAGCACAGGTGAAATAATAAACAGGGCTACTTCATCAACAGAGGCATTATTAATCTTTTGCTTCTACCTGTGCTATGAATGACATGATCAACTAAAATGTCCAGAGTGAAAGATTTTTGTTGTTATCTATTGTGTCTATAACCCTGGGATGGCAGAAGATCCTCAAAAGCCGAAGTTAGAAAGAGCTCCTCAAACTGATATTGGAGCGCTGCCAGCTCCAACACAACGATGAATTTTTGAAGCCAAAGGTGACTCCACAGACATGTTTCTGCTGTGAATCATAAGTCACCAGCAACACTCACTTCAAAGGTTGCAGATAAAGGGAGCAGTGACTGCATCTGTCCAGAGCTAAATGTCACTGGAAGTAAATCTGAGTTTGTGTGTGTGTGTGTGTGTGTGTGTGCATGAATTTCTAAGTGTGAATGTGTGCGTTTCTGCACACCTGCGTGCACGAGGACGACAGAGGGACAGAGTGGGAGGCGTGTGGGCTGCGACAAACAGAAGCGAGTGGGTGAAGATGAACAAGAGGCGTCGCTTTAGAAAAACAAAAAACCGAGAGGACAAACAGAGGAGCTTCATCGTCGGAGCTGCACTTAATGTGCATGAAACGTGACGCGAGGTTTTAAAGCACTTGTCCAAATCCAGTAATGTTAGCAGGTTGTCGGTCTTGTTGGATTCATAGGTAACTTTTTCCACCTTGGAGGATTTATCGGTTATTAAAACATTTCCAGCTCACTGTGGCCTGGAAATGGGAATTATATCACTTCTTCTAGTACTACTACCATAAATATAATAATAATAGTAATCACAATAATAACAAGGTCTTACTGAAGAAATTTTAATTACTTAGTTTGCCCAAAATTCTCAGGCTCAAGGTTTCTAACCTTTTCTGTAGGAATTATGCCAAAACTGCAGACCAAGGCTAACAAGCACAGACCAAAACATTTTCTTTTCACTCTATTCTGAATATGAACCATCAACATCAACAAAATAATGAAAAAAGAGTTTGTTTTACTTCCTGGTCAAATAAAAATGCAAAATATATATATATATTTTCCTTTTCTGTGTAGCTTTGAGTAGTTAATCTGACAGAAACAAGTCAGATACAACAAATACAGTTATGATGACATTAAAAAAGTGAACAGAACCCATTTCAGTAGTCACTAAAACAGGGGTGGGCAACTCCAGGCCTCGAGGGCCGGTGTCCTGCAGGTTTTAGATATCACATTGGGTCAACACACCTTAATCACATGATTAGTTCGTTACCAGGCCTCTGGAGAACTTCGGGACATGTTGAGGAGGTAATTTAGCCATTTGAATCAGCTGTGTTGGCTCAAGGACACATCTAAAACCTGCAGGACACCGGTCCTCGAGGCCTGTAGTTGCCCCCCCTGCACTAAGAGGTCATTATTCAAGTTCTAGCACATCCAGACCTGAGGAAGGAGTGTGGGCTGGTTCTTCTTCAGCCTCTGCAGAGCCTCCAGGAGGAAAGGAGTTTCTCTGAATGCCAGAAAGCCAGCTATGTAGGGAGCCGTCAGGGTCACCATCTGACTGTCTTCATACAGCACCTGGCAGGAGGGAGCAGAGACGGCTTCATTTCTTCTGACTGAATTTTACTAAAACCTTTTTTTTTTTAATAACCCATCTTTTTTAAATTTTGTTAGGGGCATGGCTGCTTTGATTGACAGGTGGGCTGACACAGGCCAGTATCTGCCAGGTGTCACTTCTGCTGACCTAACAAGTGTGTTACTGTTATTAACCTGGATCATTGTGCAGGACGTCCTGAGTTCAGTCAGTCAGATGACCTCAGCTACACAGAGAAGTTCATGTTAGACTCAGTGACTGCGGAGTGCCCGGGTCCTGTGGCTGCACAACAAGCACAATCATCACTCCTCCACCACCGTGCTTACAGTTGTTATGAGGTGTTTGTGCTGATATGTTGTCTTTGTTTTTTTCCAGATGTGGTGCTGTGCATTATAATCAAACATCTCCACTTTGGTTCTGCAACTCTTGTGGTTTGTTCAGATGCAACTTTGGGCTTTTTTGGAGAGCAGAAGAATTCTCTCGACAACCATTTGAAAAAAAACTATCTTTGTTCATTTTTTTTCTTTTAACATAACGTTTGCATGCTAATTGAGGCCTGGAGAATCTCAGATGGAGCTCTTGGGCTTTTGCAGTTTCTCTGACGATTGCATGGCCTTGGGGTGAATTTGCTGTGACATCCACACCTGGGATGTTTATGGCATTGTGTTAACACACACCTGAATCCTGCAGACCAGCAAACTGCCCAAACTTCTGCCTTAACAGAGGTGCTCACAATCGCTGATTAATCAAGTGCATTTGATTAGAAGCATTGGCTGCTTCTCAGCCTTTTATGTTCTAAGGAAGCAGTAAGTCTGTACTCAGCTTTTCACAGCACTGCACAGAGTCCTGTGAAAACTTACATTATTGCATGACTGTACATAAATGAGTCAATCAGGGACACTGTCAGGGTGCTTTGGACAAATGTGTCCACCCTAGTGTATATGTAAGGGTGAGTCCAAAGGCACAGACAAGCTGTACAAGATAATCACCAACATCGCCCATCTGGTACAAAATGAAACATCTGCTCTCAGTTGACTAAAGGCTGTGAGTATATTCTGAACATCTGACAATTTATTTCATTTAAGTGACCTGGTGAATTAAGTGGACACAGTTACAGTTTAACTGTATAAACTGTTAAAATTATTATTTTTATGCCTATTTTGGTGTACATCTAATCTCATCCTCGGGAGGCCTGTAGTGCAGAGCAAGTTCAACAGCAGGATATCTACTCGTTGTCAGACTACCTTAACATCAGTGTGGTTACTGATGTTAAGGTAGTCTGACAACCACAAGAGGCCACATGAACTTGTAATGAGTCAGCCCACATTTTCTAAATCCCGTTCAAATTAAACCGGTGATCACCAATCATGAACATGGAGAGGTCTAGAGCCACAAATTTCTCAGAAGAATACACTATAAGGCTCAACACATACGAGCCAAGCTAAAGCAACAACATTGTTTCTCCATGCTCCATGAAAGTTAGCTTAAAGGAAGAGGATCTAAACTAGTTTTTAAGAGGAGACTGAACTCAAGGGCTTCACCGGCATAAGATAAATGAGGGTTATTTTGAACTGTGAATCATACAAAGATACTTTTGTGTCCATGAATACAAATGTGGAGCAGAAAAGGGCCTTTTCGTTTATGTAAAACACCATCAATACTGCCTAATTAACAGTCTTTGTATTGCCATGCAGACTACACTTTGAATAGAACCACAGCAGGTTGTAAAATCAGCACAATATATACTGTAAACAGCCTTTCCCATGTTGGCAGGATCCATGTATTTCTGTACCTCTCTCGCTGTCCTGTCTATTTTAAGCAGCATCGCCGCAGGTAAACATGTCTGCCATGATCTCCTTCCGAGTATCCTGTGAGGTATCAGCAGGGTCCAGGAGACCCTCTGAGACCATATGCAGATTACAGGTGCACAAGCTGTCGCAACTTTCTGACCAGTATAAAAAATCCTGTTCTCCTCACAGCAAAGAGATGTGCTAACATCTCGAATGATGTAACATCTAACAGCATCACGTGTTATCAAAGCTGTTATCGGGCAGGAGCTACAAACAAAACACACAAAAGCTGTCCGCTGAGTCGAGCTCGCAGAGCCTCAGAGCAGAAACCTTTCTGAATACCTGCCTTGTTATCTGGCTTTAGAAATGCCAAACACCTTTCAGGATATGTCATTGTCATATTGTTGGCTGCCGTGACCTTCATCTACTCCTGAAAAACAAGCACTGATACATCGCCGCGTGTGACGCAAGACAGTATTGTTATAAAGTATACTGAAGGCATATTTATTCAGCGAGAAACAATAAAATTATGAAACTTTTGCCTTTTTTCTGTGTAACTTGCAGCAGCATTGAGCACACTGTGGAACCTGTAACTAGCATTCTTTTGAGCCCCAAATAGCCTCAGGTGGCAATGTTGGAGTAAATTGAAAACAAGCAGAGAACATAATCACATTATTGAACAACATTTCTGAACACATTTCATTAGCCTCACTGGGTCCATGTATCAACAATGTATGGTGACATATGTCATTAATTATAATTGGAAGGTGCCAGCAGGCTGTGTTAATGCACAGATAAATAACTGCGAGGAGCAGTGCTGGTGAAAGGCTGCGGGGAAAGTAAATGAAATGAAAAGCCGGACTGGGAAGGTCACTTTGAGGAGCTCTATTGCATATTAACACTTTCACTGCCAGACTGCTGTTTAGAATTTATGTGGATATTTTAAAAAGCAGGAAATTACATTAGGGACACAGGATGCATACAGGATGGCGTTCAGGCACAGCTTTCCTGTGTGTTTACAATTCTATTTTACTTTAAATGAGATCATAATTTACAAAATTAGAGAACACGCTGCACTGAAGAAAAATTAAAACCAGCGGCTGAGTGCATGAACTCATCAGGGAAGATTTTATCCAGGTTATAAATGAAGTGAAACAAAGAGTCTTTTTCTTCTTCTATACAACTGGATCAGAAGGTATATCTATGCATGAAGTTTAATTATATTTAACACTGTAATTACTTGACATAAACGTATATATTTATCAAAATGTGGAAAGCCAACAGAAGAAAGCACCACCTCTGAGGAAAACAAATATGTGCTCCTCGGGTTTGCATTCTAATATGCCTAAAATAACATTGTTGGCATATGACTGTTCATAAGCCCCACAGGCAAAAGCTCACAGGAGAAGTTATCAAAAGGTGAGGGTAAAACATTTAAAATCACTTCAGTGGCTCCCTAGAACAGCCCGACAGCCCCGGTGAGAGCGAGAATAATTTCTTCCTCATGCCGCCAGCTTTCAGGAGTCATAAAAAAAGCTGTGACTTCAAGGCGAGGAAGTAAGAGGAGAAAAACACCCATAAGGACTTTGTATTCAGTGCCCAAACAAAGTAAATGCGACTACTTTAAAGGTTAACAGCTGGCCTTGCACAATATTCCAGCTGCACGTATTACAAAGCCTTCAAAGGCCAAGCATTTTTTTTAAGGATAGCATTTTGTATCGTCATGTGTTTCCTTTTCATTAAAGGTGTCACTGGTGGAAAAAAATGCAGCCTGTGGAATTCAATTTCTGATCCTCAGCCTTCTCCTCGAAGCACTGCTGCTGTTCCCACCTGTCACCACTAGAGGTCAGAAAAGCTTAGAAAACCTGAAGGGTTAAATAATTTCCAGAAAATTCAGATGTTTTTAACTAAAGTGTTTATTGAACTGTCTCACAAATTAAAAAATAGAAATTAAATTTTAATTTACATATATGAGTTTTAATCTGTAATCTTTTATTTATCTTAAACAAACAAAAAACATAAAAGGGGTTAGGGTTATAAAATAACACTAATGTTGTATGAAATATGATATATTTGGCATTACAGGGTTATTTTATCTGTGTTTACTGGATGTAGCGCCCAGGTAGCTCACCTGCAGATCTGGGTAGCTGAGTACCACGAGCTGGGCGCAGGCATTGACGTCATCCCCTTTGATGAAGGAGAGGTCCACCCCACCAACTCGCTCCAGACCTGAAAAGTCTGGGCTCCCCTGCCAGTCCTCTGTGTCCTCCTCCAGCACCTGCTGCCTCAGACGTGCCTGCTCACTGCATCAGGAAACAAATATATAAACACACTCGCTGGCAATTACTTCATGTCAAAATATGAGGCCGGCATGTAAAGTCTATAGCAGACAAAAGGGCTGTTAACAGCAACAAATCTGAAAATCTCACGGCAACTTGATGAACCCAGGTGGCTCGACTCCTGCTGTGGTTTGTAGAGCTGCAACTAATTTAATTATTCAAAACAAGGGCTTATCTGGACAGCTTTCAAAACCAGTGACATTCACATCATGAATGTTTAATAATGTCTAAAAGAAGAATCAGTCAGCTGATAATATTGTACTGTTGAAATGTAAATATATGAAAATGCTGTAATGGTGTCTCTCTGCAGGACTGCAGGAGCTCCACACGCTCACATTAATCAGAGACATCAGGACATGATATAGACTAACATGATGATATCACTGGTCTTGTCTTTACAAACAAGTAAATCAATGAAAGGCTGATGAGGTGTGAAGGTGGCTCAGCTCCAAGAGCTGCCTGTGTCGTGCCAAAGTAGTTGGCCCTGACAGAAGTTGCATCCCCAGCACAGCAGCATCTGTCAGCACAGTCGCTGCTTTTTTACTAACAAATGACATTTTTACAAACTGTAAGACACGTAAGACAAACATTTACTGTGAAACAATTACTGCTGCTCTAATGTAGGGTGAACAAAAACAGAGTCCTTACTGATACAGAGATACGCAGAGAAAAGAAGAATATAAACAGGAAAATAATACAATCATGATGAAATTAAATAATATGGTAATGAAAATACTAAAAATATATTTTTAAAGAATAGAGATCTCTGGTATTTTTATATATCATCATTCTTGAAGTTGAATTTTTGTCATTTTAGGATCCCAAAATATGGATGAGGTGGTTATAACTGTATCCTTGCGTTAAACGATTATAAGTAAAGCATAATATGATTAAACTCTTCGGCACTGGTGCTGTTTTGGTATTTCACCATCCACTGAAGCTGACTTCTTCTGGATGGGACACTTTAGAAAACTTTGAAGATAAAGAATCAGCAGCGTTTGGAGCAAAATGCGTCTAATGGACTTAACTGCAGAATAAAAACTGGGTCGTATCTAAGGTGTGCTGTGAGAAGCTGAGGCAGAACAGCACTCTGACCTTTCCCACTGCTGGAGCAGATCTTCTGCGGGAGGAGCGGACATCTGTCAGCCTGCTAATGAAGACACGACCAGCTGTGAAATTACTGTTTTTAAGAAAAGAAAACACCAACTGACAGCAGCAGGGAGCAGGCTGTTTACTTCCGTACTGCCTACGTCGCTTTGAGGGCGGGGTCACTGGGACTATCCGGGTAAATGCTGCCATCCAGCGGTTTAAACTGTGAACTACAACAGGTTTCTGCTCACTGCATGCAGCAGGATGAGTTAAGGTCCGAAATATTGCTCCTCATGTGGCAGTTCCCCATGTTCCGCCGTTCAGAGGATCCCTGTTCAGCTGTTTTCTGGTACCTTCTCCACACACTTGAGACAGCAGGTTAGCAGGTGGACTCGCAATGGCTTCTGTTTCCTAACTGAACAGATTAATATCCCTGAAGTTAAAAGTGATTTTGCCTTTTACAACCTCAGACGCCATGCAGGATGGTCATGCACTGAGGTTATTACAGTTAACTGCAATTAAAATAGAAACTAAAATCAGCTGAAACTAAAAACAAACATCATAGTTAACTGAAATAAAATTAAAGGATTCATGCCATATATCACATTAATATATTAATTTTTGAGTCCTCGCAAAAACTTACAAAAGTGACTGAAATGAACAAATAAACCAACAATATAAAATAAAAGGTTTTAAAAGTTTTAAAAATTTCAATACAATCAGCTTTTTAAAAGAATCTAAACTGGGATGACCACATGACATGTTCATGTCCTCCACAGTTTCCTCTAGTTACTACGTGAAACCGAACTTAAAAAAAAAAATTACAGGACAAAAACTAAAATATAAAACTAAATTACTTTAGCCAGGTGAGAATATGGAGCAAATCTAGAATGACTGACTGTAATTTTTCAGTACAAACATTTTATTAATCATTGATGACAAAAATACAGGCTCCTGAGTGAGGAGTGAAATAAAAAGCACTGGAAGGAACGGTCAGTGCAAATCATTACACAGTGATCATGTTGGACCACCTTTGTTCTTGATGAAACACCTGGATCCGGATGGGAGTCATCTCCCGCCACAGCACAGCAGGGGTCACTGAATAGTTTGAGGATGAAAATGATGTGAATCATCTGCTACGGCCTTCACAGTCCCCAGATCTAAGCTCATCTACAGAAATGTCTCCAACCCCAGTGTGTCAGTAAATAAGAGGATATCTTCTGAAAGTATGGTGTGTAGTGGCTCCAGCAGAGATGCAGACTTAGAGAATAATTGTTAAAGAGCACTTAAGTTATTTAAGACCTTATTTAAACAATTTATGTTTTTGGAGACGTCCAAGAGTTAAGGGATAAATTGAATAGAAGATATTTAATCAGCATTGTTTTGATAACCTTGTAAATTTTTTTTCCATTTTTATCCAGACAGGTTCTGACATATGAAAAGCTACAGTCTTTGTTTTACAGTGAAAAGCTACACAAACAAACAAGAAATAATACATCAGTGTGGAGCTGCCATGAAATCAAAGTCAAACTTCACGATCCAAGGAAATAATCAGCCAGACCTTCAAGACAGACTCAATACAATGCATGTTTTTTTTCTTATTTAATTTAATCACAAATCCTTACCAGTAGAATAAAACATATTCAGCGTGTGTTCTGCATTAGTAGAAGTACCAACACAGATTTATTTACAGTCTACATAAAAGTCTGTGAGCGAGCCTTTCGTCTCTGTGGCAGCGACGCCTCCACAGGTTCACTCCTTGAACTTCCACTCCTGCCGGCACATGGGGCACTGCTGCTGGACCTGCTGTGAGTTCAGCCACTTCAGGATGCAGTGCATGTGGAAACAGTGGGAGCACTGACCCCAGACCAGCGGGCAGTCATCCCCAGGCACTTTGCCTGCAAAACAAACAAACAAACACATTAGAGATACTGGGCAGGATTTTGCATTCAGTTGCTGATTAGCAGATACTTGTATCCTCTTGTAATACTAAATGAGGATAAAACAAGTGTTTCCCCACACAGACCACTTAAGTATATTTAAGAACTCATTTCATCCATTTGTGTGAGCAGCGCCATTCCCCGATCAATTTAGGCATTTGCTCTTATTTTGAAAGTTGAGTTGCTGCTAACTAGCTACCCGTGACCTTTCCCGTGTTGCCTTTTCTCCAGTGAGTGGCTCACAGACCTAGCTGCTGTTGTGGCGGTCTTCAATATCAACCTAAAGAACCTACGGACAATACTACAAGACACTGCAGCTGGAGTTGATCTCCAAGATGGGTCACTGGAGCAGCCATCCATCCATTTTCCATCGCAACTTATCTGTGATAAGTGGTGGTGGAAGCTCTTTATCCTAACTCGGGGCCTCCTCCCAGTTGGACATGCCTGAAACACCACCAGAACAACCTCAAGTGTCTCCTTTCGATCTAGAGGAGCTGAGGTTCTGCTTTGAGCGTCTCCTGACTAAAGTGCTCATCCTGTCTGTAAGGCTGAGCCCAGACAAGCTTCACAAGAAGTTAATCTCTCCCACAAATATCCCAAATTAATATCTTTCAGACGCCTCTCACAGCGACACCTTTTCCTTCATGCTACCGTGTCAACAGCGTCTGTGCTGTTAACAACCAGGAAGGTTCCTCTCCTCTTTAGTCCAGAGGATGTGGTGACCCAGTACAATTTCAAATTTCAATTCATCTGACCTAAGAACAGTTTTTCTACTTTGCCTCGGTCCATTTTGAATGAGCCCAGAGGAGATGTTGATCATGTTCACATACAGTTTGCTCTTTGGATGACACAAACCTGGATTTGTGGATATTTGTGGTAAAACTGTCTTCACTGACAGTGATTTCTGGAAATGTTATTGAGCCCTTGCAGTGATTTCCATGACAAAATCGCGTCTGTTTTAAATGCAGTACAGCCCTAAGATCACAGGTATCCTATTGATTTTTGCCCTTAACCCCTTCACACAGATACTATGTGCTGTAGACGACGCGATATTCTGAGGCTTTACAATTTTATTTTGAGGAACATTTTTCTAAAATTGTTCCACAGCTTGTAGAAAAGTTTTTTTGTAGAGTGGTGATTTTTTCCCGTCTCTGCCATCGTTCTCACTACTTAGTTTGTACAAACGGGAGGGGCAGGATAAATTTGGCATATTGTCGATCGGATAATACGTAAAGCGTTATATGTTTTAGAAGCAAAACCACCAAAATAATAATCTTGTTTTGTTATGTTTGCATCTTTAATGCGGACACTCGTTACTTAATGCTATGTTATTAGCTCTGATACTCACAGTCAGGACAGCAGCCGTTGAAGGCCATCCTGCAGATCCCACAGTTGTCATCGTTGGCCACCCAGAGCCAGGAGGCAACCCCGTTCCACTGTTTGATTTTCACCTTCATCCTGCGGATCTGACAGGAGCACAAAAGCATCACACCGGAGCAGCTAACGCTAGCACGAAAGCTAATGTTGACACACGATTTCTGAATATTAATGTTCAGCAACACGTTCTTACGTACAAGGCAGCGACCACCGTCTCCTTCAGGTATCTCACACTCGTTAGGTTAGTCCGTTTCTTAGCAAAAAACAAATCATTTAGAGCTTGTTTGACTGAAGTCTACAACATAAAAGTGATGTTTTAGCAACCCGGGCAAAAATCGTCTCTTCTTCTTCTGTTGAAAGACTGCCAGGCTATGTCCCGGGATGGCGCATGCTGCCCTCTACAGTCGGATGGGGGGAAACCTCAAAATAAAAGAGCACCAAAGATCTGATTTTAAAGAAAACAATCCTGACATCATCAGGTTAGTAACACAAAGGAGCTCCTGCCAGATGTTTCACGAGCTCTGTAACGATTTTGAAAAGGTGATGCTGTCATTCTAATGTTTACACTTGCTTATTTTTTGACAAACATACTTATTTTAATGAACCTTTATTCTATCATTGACCATTTGAGGCAATCTCATTCATTTGGACCTACCTGATATTTTCTATAATATAAGAAATAATAACAATGATTTTTTAAGGGGCTAAACAGAATTGAAATTGAAATATTTGCAGGATGGACACTTGTACAACAATAAATCTGTAATGTGCACATAAAAGCAGCACATTTGGAAATTAATAAATAAATCCTTATTGTTAATGTTTAAAACAACTAGTTTTCGCAGCAACATCAAAACAGACAAGAGCATGAATATGAAAATAAAAGGATACAAACAGCGAGGTAGTATATGCAAAATAATAGTGCATGATGATTATAATATACAGTGCAAAAAATGAAGAATGAGAGGGACAGGGGTTAATTCACTTGTAGTTCTTGGGGTAGGGGTTTATTGCAGTAGAATAGGAGAAGAACTGGGGGGATGTATTTGACTTGCCTGTGGGAAGAAGCTGTTTTGTAATTTGTAATCTATTGTAATCTGTTAGAGCTCAATCAGAAGCAGAACCATTTCCAGAGGACTGTGGCATTGCTTCAGGTGATGTTGAGGATGTATCCATTAAACTTAGTTTTTTTTGCACTCATCCTGCGTAAATCTCACTCAGGGATGGTAGTATCACACGTCTGGAATGACCCAAGCAGGTCTTTTCCGTTTTTGATGAACCACACCGTGCAGCAATAGATGATGAGGCCCGCTATTGTTGACTGAGAGAAGCTGGTCAGCAGGTGATGAGAGAGGATCTTTAACTTCCTAAGGATATAAAGCCTTTCCCCACCCGATGGGAGATGTGTGGTGTGGGTGAGATCGACCAGGATGTCCACACCAAGGAACTTAAAGCTCTCCACTTCCTCCACCTGTACGCCTGGAGCAGAGTGCTCGGTATGCTTCAGGTTTCTTAAGTCTACATTGCTTCTCTGCTTTTTGCTGTGTTTACGTCCAGATTATTGTGACAACATCATACAGTCAGAGGCTGAACTCGTCACCTGCCATCATCAGCAAATTTGACAGTGGTGTTGGTTTGGTGTATGTGCAGTCATGGGCTAAGAGCGAGCTGAGGACAAATATGCACACATACATGAAAACCTTGACACGTCTCCATTTTGTTTTGTTTTCTTTACAAGCAATTGTAATGCTAGATGTCCACTAGATGTAGTTGGTCTGCAATCCAGTGTGCTGAGGTAATGCTCACACTTACAGCACTGGAAGCACATCTGGTCTTCCTTCTCCCGGACATTTTTGTGTACACTTTCTATTCCTGCATCTTGTTAAAATTTTATGTATCCGTTTCTATTTTTTCTAACATTATTTTTACATTAAGGGAAACAAGCACCATTTCCATTTTACAGAATCTGAGATGATCAACTTTCAGTGATGAAATGCAGGTCACTCAGTGCAGAGAACCTTTGATCATTAGTGGAGTTGGAGATGCAGCATGAGGCCCGTATTTGTAACTTCACAGATCACCATGTCACTAACAGATGACTGCAAGGAATGTAAAAGCAATTTTTAGTTCTAAGTAATAAAAACATTTTAATACAGGACTTAAATAACCGTGACAGGAGTCTGCAGTTTCTTATAATTCAAGTTTAATGCTGAAAAACGTAAAGCCACCATTTTCTCATTAATCCACACATCCTTTTTACACAATATCTCACACAAAGGTAAAGAGAAGATATGCAAAGATGAACAGGGAGCAGAGAGACTGATGAATGTGATGAACAGTCACGACAGACAGTTATAGCCCTCATTTTTCAGTGAGATGTTGGTGAGAGGTGCTCACCCTCCAACAGCTAAAGTCAGAGGCAGGTGAAATTTCTGGTGTTCAAGAGAATGAACTGAAATGGAAATGAAAACCCATCGCATCTGAGCACACTTACTTATGCCTACAGCTTCAATTCAAAAAAGGTCCACTCTGCTTTCTAAGATCTACACACAAAACTGGAGTGTGAAAGTGTGAGAATAGTAAAAGGAATATAAAGCAGTAGTCAGGTTTGAACTGTTGCCTCATCAGTCGAACCTGTGAGAAGATGAAGATCAAATCGCCTGAAGGAATAACCAGGTGAAGTCAAGTGTGCCGTCTTAGAGCAGGAAGAGAGAAGAGTGGAGAAACACATTTTACAGGCATCTTCCTCCCCCCACTGTAATTAACATTCACCCCTTTACCCCATCACACACCCATAGCCCTCATCACGAAGAGGGCCACTCAGTAAAACAATTCATGTTATTGCAGTTAATGACATGTAGATACCACAAGTTAACCAGTAACTATTAAAAAAAAAGGAAAAAAAGAAGCAGTTTTGTGTATCAAAAACAGGCAGGGTCCTTATTTTTTTTTTTTTCGTAGGAGGGAAAACAAATATGAACACACAGATGCCACAGCTGTCTTGCTCACGAGGTCTGAGCATTTCCTGTCATCCAGTCCTATAAATAACGCCAAATTTTTGTGCTTCTTTTTGATGTTTCAGTGAAAGAAATGCTAAAACCAACTTTCCACAGTTGTTTTACCGTTACAAATGTCTTTAATTTGGTATACCAAAAAGTAGTCCCGACTGTCTTATATCAGCTAAAGGAGATTCATATTTTATTTATCATTAAATATTTGATCTGATATTCGGTCCAAGTGCTCCAACATGCTCTAGAAAGACTTGAGTCATGTGAGCTACAGAAACCTACAGAGCTGCTTTCAGGGGGACTTGTTTTGGTTAAAGAGTCCCAGAATAAAGACAGACTGCAGGAGTGAGAGAAAGACCAACACTGGCTCATCTGCAGCTCTCTTTTCAAGTCAAACTTTGACGGGACAATAAACACGTTAAAGTGATGCAGTAATCCTGTTGCTTTTTACAGCAGAGTATCACAAAGAAGCAGCTGCCGGACTGTAACATTAGATTAAGCATTATAACTGTTTCAGCACATGTATCATAAACAAAGTTTTAACGTTTGTAACCCAAACTGCTCGAAAATCTGTTGAAAATTCAGCGAGGTACAATGATCCGTGATCGTGTGCAGATGTGCGCTGCCCGAGGAACATGGCGCTGCGTGAAGTCATTACAGTGAAGAGCAACAACCAGTGTGGCATCTGTGTGCATATATGTATGAGGAAACCCCCCCCCTCTTATTTTTTTGCCGTTGTTGTCAGCTGCACTGTGTAACCATGGCAACAGCACCCAATGACTCTTGGCAAAGCTGAACATTTCTGCCCTCGACGGGGAGTCTGATCTGTGCGAAGTCATCAATGCTTATCAACCAAATAGAACACGTTTTAAAAAAGAAAATGAAATGTTCATTCGACTCACGATCGCTTGTCTATTACAGTGGTGACTAAGTGATGCTTACAAAGGCTAAAATGGTATTATTCATTGACACATGGCTCTTAAAATGGCTATATCTTAAATCTTAAATAAGAGATCCGTAAACCCAATCACCGCGTGAGCATGCGGCAGGCCGCCATGCCACTTCACCCATCAATTGTCTCCAAAACACAAACAAACCAACACTAGCACTTGTACAGTATCGATGTGGTCTACTGGCGCGCTGTCAAATGATAAATCACAAAGAAACATTCACCCCTAAAGCACACTGAAATCTACATCACTCTGGAAAAGTAACGATGGCAGTTCCACCCAACTGACCACAACCGTCCAAATTCAGGCATTTCATTGGTTAGCAAGCGCCAGCCAATCAGTAGCACATTCACCAATCAGTGACAAGGCATTTCCTTGACTGCTTCATTTAACTTGAGTTCCTCAAATGTGCAGACGCTTGACAGAAAGCAAAGTAACTGCGGCCGTTCCACGTTAAGATTATTTTTTTATATATATTTTCAAAGCATGAGGTAGGGATGCACCGATGAATCAGCCAAGTATCAGCTGATAAGATGGCGTTACTGACTTTTGCGCTGGCTAAATGTTCAAAAACTGTTCCATGAAGAGCTAAAACATGCATTTTTTTTTTAAATAAAGTTTTTTTTTTTCTTTTCATTTCACCTAGAACAAAAACAAAATAAATACTGAAAAAAAAAATGTCAGTATCAGTGCTGGATTACGGCCTAGTATTTCACAGTCAGTGCATCCCTTACTACGAGGACAGAACACGTGTCGAGGAGAAAATCTGGCAAATTATTTTTGTTTCTCTCCTGACAAAATGTCTGTAGACAAGAAACGGTGGTGCCACAGAATTCAGCCGTTTACCGACTCGAGTTTGCCCGTCTGTCTGCCTGTACACAAGAAAAAGTTCATCTGCAATCAGCACCCGTGATGACGGTGGCCCAGCGGTGCAGCGCAGACATAAAAAGAAAAAGACAACATTTCACTGCAGAGGAAGAGGTAATGACATTGTTGTTTTTGAAATACCAGAACCAAAGTCAAAGGACAATCATGATGTACTTTTTGACACGACTTTAAAATGTCCTTTCAAACCCTGAAAGCACACCGAGATAACAGGGCGGTGTGTGCATGCTGGTTAGGACTGTAGCCAGAGTGTAAACATTTCTTAAGTAAAGTATGGCCTGTGTTGTATAACCAAAGATAAAAAGGCAGCAGTCGCACAAGACTTCAGGAATAAGTCACCTTTACCAATCATGTCAAACATGACTCAAGTTTGGTCACATGACAGGAATGACTGTTGGATCTGTCAACTTATGCCTGAAGTATTGTGAGTGCTGCCTTTTTATCTTTGGTTATTCAACACTGGGCCCACGTCACTTTGATAGTTCAAGTCTTTGACTCTCATAATACTCATTTCTAAATGTTCTCTATCAACTTTCTTCTTCCATCCTTTCAAACTTTAAATTCATGTCAAACCTCTGAAAGTATTACAGAAACAGGAAATGACATCACCCTAACATCAGGTACTTTGGTTCTGCCAATTCAAAAACAAAAATGCATGAAATGTCCCATTTTCAGAAATGTTACTGGTATAAGTTTTGTCATCTTGTTTTCTGAAATGTGGCATTTCTACTTTAGTTACTGCATTTTGCACCTTGGGGCCACCGTAAATGATCCTCATACATTTTCACGTTAAATAGAAATATTTCACACAGTAGAAAGTCAAACTCGTGTTATTGCTTCTAGTGGATTTACTTCGCTAAGTGTCAGATCTGGGTCAAATATTCAAAAGATGTGAAGCAACCTGTACAGCAATGCAATGAGTGTCAGAAAGCTCAACTCAGCCACAGGAGCACGCTGGGAAGATTATACCTGTCAACTGCCAAAGTTACTGACACCTGTACTGTCGTGATACAGAGAGCTGATCTTATTTGACCCAGATCTATTAAAAGATGTTCACCCCACCCACATTTGACCTATAAACAGCTCACCAGAGACATAAACCCTCCAGTAACAACATGGCAAACACTGTCAACTTTTTGCATGTCAAACGTTCTCGTGTGCGTTTGTGCCCGAGTGGCGTTTGTATGTAACAGCTCATCCAGTCTTTATCAGCAGACGCACGTGAATGAGGTATGCGTCGCCTCGGTACTGTGTATATGTGTGCATGTGTAAATGCATATATGTAACAGCGCCTCCAGTGTCGTCATCCCATTCCATAGCTCCTAGGATGAGAATATTGCTTCTTTCTTTCAGCTTCTGGTGCCTGAAAGGCGCCACTCCTCACCTCCTGACCTTTAGCCGCTCCATCGTGCACAAAACATTCTGCTGAGGGTCTTATTCAAACTGCAGCCCAGCTGAGATGCCAGGCATGAAAAATATACGACCCTTTGTGCAAAAATCAGCCCTTTAAATTGTACATTTAGTTTCTTTTTGCCTCAGAATTTTTAAATTCTTTGTCTTCCGTTTGTGCAAGCATGCATCAGTTCCACAGAGACTGGCTGTGCAATAGGAACAGAATCCAAAGATGATGGTTTAAGAGTATGGGGATAGGAAAAGTTGGCGTCCGTGTTGACGGTATGGGCAGTGGAGGGGGCATGTGGGTTTTGGGAAGTGTAGTCCTCTGACACCAGTTTCTACCTGGAGATCATGGAGCTGGACTGGGATTGGTTGGAGTTGGTGGTGGCAGCACTGAGCTGAGAGAAGCCGCTGTGGCTCGACTCCAAGCTGGTCATCGATCCCCTGAGAGAAGAAACAAACATGCGGTGAACACGCGAATGTGGTGAAAACTCACACTTCAGCTAATTTCATTTGTACGTGACACCTGTGCAGCCTTAAGACTGCTTGGCACTAACTGAACGCACTATGCGTGCATGACCCGTGCTCATGATGCAGAACCATGCAGTCAGAGCAAACCTAAAGGAGGGAGAATCACTCTGAACCCTACAACATTCAGGCCCTGCCACAGGCTGCAACAACTCAGGGAACGGTTTTACACCAGCCACTGTTTTTAATTTTAGAATGAAAAAAAAACAAAAAAAACACCCCAAACAAAAACAAACAAAAAAACAGCCAAAGTTCAGGCCGTAAAGGGGATCCATTGTCCTTTTATCATTTCCTGTCATATCTGTATTAAGAAAAGTTTTGTGGTGGATGTTCATGTTAAATATGGCAAAATTTTCCAATAAGGGAGGTCCATATAACAATCCCTGGAAGCTCGAGACACTGTAATGTTAGCAGTCATCTCAGGCACAGAAGCCACACCCACATGCTGTCCAAACTGTCTGTTTACAAAAGGCACCAATCAGAACAAAGCTGCATGAAATTGGGAGGAGCAGCAAGGCCCAGTATAAGGTAAACAAAACTGTAGAAAGCTACTCTAACGAAATCTAAAAATAAAATATGCAGCTGGAAGTGAGCAAAACCGGCCCACTTTAATGAGGCTTCCTGTGGCAAAGCATGGGGCACCATTTTTCTTCTATTACTTTTGAATGAATAAAAGAAACCTTAGGTATCAATTCCCATGTAGTAGGTAGACTGGTTTTGCATTTATATGGATGCAATATAAAATTACCATGTGCACTGATAAAACCCATGTCTGTCATGTTTTCATATATGCCTGAATAAATTCAAAAGGCTGGCTTGTATTAAGCCAAATTAAAATAATTTACAAAATATGACATATGGCAGTTTTATTAACCTCATCCATTTTGTATGAAGTTATTAAATCCTCCATAAAAATGGTTATGGATGATTATGACCCGCGATACCTCAACTTGTATAAATGTTGTTCATTTTTGATTCCTTTTAACTGTTAACTGTAATAACCCATCCTAAGTAATTGGAACTGACCTAGATAACTCTGAGGGACTCACCAGAGAATTAAAAATGAATAAAAAGAGCAGCTTTAAAGAGGATGACTTTAGTTCACAGGAACCTTTTAACTCCCAACTCTACAGTATAAGGAGCCATAAAAGGGTAATAGAGAATTACTGTTGTGGCATGTATTATACATTACAGACATGGGAAAAAATATTGCCTATATTGAAATAAATTCTACATTTACTTGATGCAAGAAGGCATTTCACATAAGTAAATGTCAACCTTTAGCAAAACAGCTTGTTAAAAACTACTAGTATGAGTTAGATGATCACGCCAAGTCTGTTTTTGAAGATAAAATAAACTGAAGCAGCATGTGCACTGAAAGCAAAGTGAGACTGAGCTGGTAGTGCAATGTGATGAGTGAAGAAAAGCAAATACAAGTCAGAAAATGACAGTGTGTTTGCGTGTCAGTTGGGCGGCTGTTTGCTGAAGTTAACCAAATCAAGTAATCCTGAGAGTTTTAGTTATGCAAGCAGGGTGATTAATGCCAGCAGGTTGCACCCGATTCTTTCACCAGTGTGAAGAAAGCAACAACATCCTGTTAGCCAACACTAACAAAAGTCACAAGCAAGAACAGATGCAAATTAGCATCTCTTTGCAGCATCAGAAGCAAGACTGCCATGGAGGGAGGGAGGGAGGGGCACTCAGATTAGCAGCCAAAAGCAGCGATGATGATGAGCTAGTGCTAAAGAAAAAGGGGCAAACACCGAGCCACTTACAAACTTTGCACATCACAGCAAGCCGTTCTTCACAGGAAGAAGACAGAGCAGGAGGAGGGGGTTGTGAGCGATAGAACAGGAGTGGATTGGAAAGAAAAAGCTGGATTAAAGTAGACTTCAAGGAAGGGAACAGTATCCTCATCTCAAAACTGTGGGCCTGGAAAACTCATTATAGTCCAAAGGCAATTCCGAAAGTAATCTTAGCAACATTACTGATTTCATTCATTCAAGTATCAAATGTCATACGTGGCACTATGTGGAGGATTGTAGAGAGGGAAAACTGAAAGAAGACAGGAGTGAAAAATGAGTAGTAATAAATGGATGATGTCTAAAATAAAAACCTTAACATCACAAACAGCAAAAATATGAACACATGACATATTTACACATCACAGATGCATATAAATGTCTCCATCTTCCACCCACACACTAACCTGAAGTCCTCAGAGCCCAACACCTCAGTGTAGTACATGACTTTACACTTATGTGAGGAGACCTGGAGGGTGGCCAGCACGTCATCCACTCTGGGCAGGTTGGTGGCCGAGCAGGCCGCCATGTTGTGGAACTTCCACTGGAGGATGTAGAAACCCGGCCATCTCGTTATGTGGGAACCCTGAGGAAAGGAGGGATTCAAAGTGCAAACAAGCAAAAATGAGGATCTGTAGAAGTAACAATGATCCAAGAAGACATCAAAAGTTCACGACCATAAACCAACCTGCACACTCTCGCCCTCCTTGCAGGTGAGCGGAGACTCGACCATGCTGTAATCCTGACCCAGCGTCCAGGACTTGTCAATGAGCTGCACGTTGTTGCCTCCTGGGGAGGTGATGCCGTGGGCTCCCAGGGTATCTTTGCGCGGTACTTGCGGAGCTCGCTTTGAGTGGTAGATGTTGAAAACAATGTCGCCTTTGCACATATCGAAATCCCAGGTAATGACCGAGGAGGCATCGATGATCTCGATCACAATCTGATGGGGTGGAAGAAATTAAGCGGGTTAAGTAAAGTGCATGGACTGTATAAGATGATGTTTTTGGAATTAAAAGTTAACCGACTGACTGCAAAAAGAAGTACGGCTGTGAAGATGTGTGGGAAAATAACTCTTTACCTGTCACTTTTGATGATCTAACCCAGAGGTGTCCAACTCAAGGGCTAGTGTCCTGCATGTTTTAGATGTGTCTTTGATCCAACACAACTGATTTAAATGGTTAAATTAACTCCTCAACATGTCTTGAAGTTCTCCAGAGGCCTGGTAATGAACTAATCATTCGATTCCAGTGTGCTGACCCAATGTGATATCTAAAACACCAGCCCTTGATGCCTGGAGTTGGACACCCTGATCTAAGCACTAGTTTTGATGCTGTTAGCTCTGGTCACATATGTAAAATATGTATGTCCTCAAATATGTGGGAAAAATGGTATAACTTCAAGAGGGGAAAGAGAAGTATCTAAAACATAAGACCAGCGATGCAGTTTTTAGACCTGGTGACTGCTGAAATTAAGCTCAAACTTGCTACTAGGAGGAAACTGGCTTGTAGTCTAAAATGGTAAATGGCCTGTATTTATATAGCGCTTTCTAGTCCCTAAGGACCCCAAAGCGCTTTACATATCCAGACATCCACCCATTCACACACACATTCACACACTGGTGATGGCAAGCTACATAGTAGCCACAGCCACCCTGGGGCACACTGACAGAGGCGAGGCTGCCGAACACTGGCGCCACCGGGCCCTCTGACCACCACCAGTAGGCAACGGGTGAAGTGTCTTGCCCAAGGACACAACGACCGAGACTGTCCAAGCCGGGGCTTGAACCGGCAACCTTCCAATTACAAGGCGAACTCCCAACTCTTGAGCCACGATCGCCTAAAAGCAACTTGAAACATCAAGCTCAGAAAAATAACAATCCTTCTGAGAACCAAGAAAACAAAACTGTTTTTGTGATTTGTGTGTCCACTACAGAGGACATAAATGAATAGTCTGGGTCTCAGAAGGCTATAAATGCCAAATCCTTTCCATATACAAGCTTCAGGTAAACAGCAAACTAGAGAACTCAGTTAGCAAAAGCAGTGAGATAAAACGGTTGATTTGCATGTGACGGTCTGAGACCATTAAGATAAAAAGCAAAACCATTTCCAGATGGGTGATTATGTTTGACAGTGTTCCTTTGGTATAAATCATGCAACATGAGGTTACGCCACATCACTGCAGGCAGATTATATTTCAAAGTCACGCTACGTGTGTTCCACATCTGAATTCAGAATCTACCTAAGTTACAACCACTAGGTGGCAGAAAGTTTCACAACACCTCCATCAGAGGCACTGTGCAGTTCTCTGTTGTCCTGACCTACATATTAATATCAGAGCGACACAGGCCTTCCATCCTTTTCTTTTACTTTCCGTGCATTCAGCCTCACCTCATGTGGAGCTCCTTTGAAGATGCTGGCGCTTTGATAGATCATCTCAGTCCACAGACGGATGTCCTCGTTCTCGACCTCCTCGGCTGTGCGGTACATGGACTTGGGAACCAGGCCACCCTCCGGTACCTCACACTGCAAAGGAAAAAGCACACGTGTACACTGGGTCAGTAAAGGAAATCTCGATGTGGGTGGTGTCATGTCCTAGGATCAGATTTTACTCTCAGAGTTTAAATCTTACAGTGACACTCACCATGCACTCTCCTCCCAGGAAATCAGGAATGATCTCCTTGTCTATGTAGTCCACGAGACCTCCAGCACCCTGATAGTCATTGCCTGCGTAGATCAGGAACTTCTTGCGGGTGTTTTCATCAATAAATGGGCTCACCTGAGGGAGAAGGCAGATATCAAATGCATGACCTGACTGCAGTAACATGAGGAAATGCTGGTGCAGCATATGAAACTTGTGTTTGATAACAATCCACATTCCTTTCCCACCCTAAAACTTATAAATACTAAAACAAGGAAGTTGTTTAATCAGTTTCTCGGTTAATATATTTAAGCAAATAATGTAATAATGCAATAATATGCAACAATTCTACCTTTAAATAACCAGTCAAACCCATGTTTAAAATACATTGACTTAATTATGTGTGACCCTAAAGTCAGGAAGGTAAACACTATAAAACAAACTAAAGTCTTCTGTGACGTGCTTTTTGCATGAGCAGTCAAGAGGCAGCAGAGCTAGGTGACCAGGTGTCCTATTTTATGTGTGACTGCACAGCATTTTTATCCCTTGTCCCTCATTCTACATATTGAGTCAGTGCTCTACATTTAAAAAACCTTTCCTTTTTCAAAGTCAACACTGCAGGACAAAGCCTGGCTCTTTTCCAAAGACTGTAAAGAAAGCAGGAAAGTTATCATCGTGCATCAAGCGCAGGCTAACCTGTAACCTATCTTCTGCCGCCTAAGCAATGTGTAACAGGGAAAACTGTGAATCCTGCCAATTCAAATTCACAACTAGACACGTTTTGTCACAATATGATGGAAAACCAATAAAGAAAATACAGGTCGAACAGCTGGAAGGTGATTCTTAGAGACAGCTCTTCATTTTTGCCAGAGTAAAGCGATCCTTCACATGCCAAACCTGTAACATTATCAGATACAACCATACTCTGTTTGCTGTGATCTTGTCACCTTAACTACAACCTGGCAGAACTTCCGGGACTCAAAAGCTCTTATTTCCATTTGGGGCCAATAATGCTGCTGTTGCCACTGCTTAGCAAATACTACACATTTGTGAATACTGGCAACTTCTGCATGTATCAAAATAAGGGTATGAAACAGACTGAAAATTCACTGTGTGCATAATCTGGTCCTGTAACAGGATGACCCCACAGGGGCTGAGTCTCTTATCCTGGGTCTCACCAGTGTCCAAAGGACTGGGAAGACTCTTGGAGCTCTCAATATAAGCAGCCGTCCTAGAGTCTCAGGGTAGTTAGCCTCCACGACCTCGATGATCCTCAGCAGCGCCTTGACTCCTGGTCGCCATAGGTGACGCATGTTCAGCCCCTCCAGATCTACTAGACATGTCCAACAGCTAGACAAGAGGAAGTGAGAGGATTAGTGATACGTGTGTATAAGGACATGCCACAAACCCATAACTGGGCTACAGCCTCTTTTTGACCACTTAGCACTTGTCACTCTGAAGTGAAGCTTAAGTGGTGAAGGCAATGCTTGCTAATTCTGGATCCCTCCAACCCTTGCAGGACATTCTTCCTTTCCTTCTATCTGTCCTGGCAGAGTGCTGTGACGTGACAGCCTCTCATAGTTCACATGCCTTCCTGCGCAGCTCTTATCCCAGCCATCTCCTCCTCTTGCTGCTGCTTCAGAGAGCTGACAGATGACAGATACCATCTCTGTTCCCTCCCTCTCACTCTGTCAGTTGCCATCTGAATGAGTCCCCTGAAAGGCGAGCCTCATGTGCACTTTCCATTTTGGGGGAGATAAATTCTGCGCTGGACTCACTCATAGTGTGTATTTGTGTGTGTACCTGTGCCCAGTTCTGACTGCTGAACTGAATCAAAAACGGCTTGCATGTTTTTAAGCTGCTTTTAACCTGCATTTATATTCATCTACGACCACATTCAAAGCAGTTTTACACAAGCACTGGACTAGAGCTGCCACTGATGCTGATTATTTTTCTTTGTCAACACTGACACTGTGACATTAGTTCATATTAACTGTCTAGATCACAGGCAGTATGGTGAATTCTGTCTTCATACTCTCAACCGCTATGGAGGCTTCTTTAAAAAACCAAACATCTAAATTCATTTAGACTGACATAATGTATAAAAACAGCAAAAAAACAAAAAAAAAACAAAAACAACAAAAAAACAAAACAAAACATGTAAACCTGCAAGTTCTGAAACTCCAGAAGCTGGAAATAAAGTATGCTGAAATGGTTCCTTCATATGCAACAAATAACTGATTAGCAAAAATTACTACTTTTTTTTTTTTTTTTAAACAGGTATTAGATACATGTAAGTAAAAACAAAAGAAAAAAAAATCCATCTTAACAACACAGAAATAATACAAAAAATAATAATTTTCAGAATTAAATTGAGGGTGATGACATGTAAATGTTACCTTTTAAAATGTTCTAATAAATTATTTTTCAGTAGTACATTACTTTTCTAAAGCAGCAAAATAACTGAGACCAGTTTTTCTAAGGTCAGTGTGAATAAAAGGTGCAGCCTCTGTCATACTGTCGTGTGATATGAGACCAAGTACTGTGTTTAAAAGTAACCAGAGAGCAGAGATAACAGTTTTTGAAATGGAGCCTTTTAAGTCAACGTCACACAGTGCTACTCCCTTGTTTGTTATGGAGGACTATCAAACTCTTGTATGATGTAACAACAAGCGAGAAAAGTATCACTTGTGATGAAGCACAGCACAGTTTAACAAATAGATGTTTTATATTTATATAAATCACAATAAGCAAGCACAGACAAAACAGGAAATTGTACAACGGTGTTATGAGTAATAGAAGAAAAACTGATTTGTTTCTGTATATAGTACATATATATACATATATTTATATCAGGTCTTTATCTTCAGTTTTCTTGAGTTGTTCCACAAGGAACAACTTGTGAATCTAGCATCCAGTCAAAGGCCTGTTTGAATATGTGATGCATTTCCATTTTACTCTTTTCTTGAACTAAACTCAAAGGCAGTCTGTAGATTTAAAGCAAGTACCAGTGGAATATAACATAGTATCACCTTTGAGAGGGAGAGATATATTGGTTTACATATATGATGAATAACAGAGGTCCAAGATTTTTTTAAAGATCTAACATATTGACAGGTTGTAAAGGTTTACCTGATTGGCCGACCAAACACCTTTGTGTTCTCCTCACAGCGTCTCAGACCCTCCTCATTGATAGAAAGCACCTGCAGTGACATGAATTGTACATTTGACACACTTGGCTACCAGACTCCACTCCACAGTGACTGCAGCATTATAAATGAGCACCATTTACACAGCCTGTGTTCTGTATATAGCCTGGTGTTAATTTACCTGTCAGGAAATGCCACCGGACATTAATTCCCTAACCCTGTAATCCAAAACCGACCTGACCCAGGGCTTCCACCCGTGTATTACAAACCCAGCGGCCTGCCTGGACTAAATTGCCCACTTTTTCTCTCTCTTGCACAAACCGTGTGTGTAGAAATGCAACTAATAGAACAAAGCATCAGGTTGATAACATGGGTAAATTAATTGAGTGGGTCATCAAATTCTCCCGTGCAGGTCAAAGCAGCAGGAGTTAACAAATATTGCGGCAGAAACCCTGTCTGACCTATAAACTCATCAACCTGCACTACTGCATTACAGTGTGTGTTACATACATGTCTGAGCAGAGACTCCTCCCCGAGAGCGCGCACCAGTCCTTTGGTGTCCATCTGGCCGAGCCTTAGGATGTACAAAGGACGGCCATCTGAAAAATTACAAATTAAACAAATATTTACATGATATATCACATGATTTACATTCCACAAAGACTGCAAGCTAAGTGGAAAGGTCTGCATTGCTGGCCATCTGCTCTTGTTACATAAGTTATTGTGTACACTGAGGAATGCTTTCATGTTTTGTCCCTGTTGATTCAAGGCTAATACTTGTGGAAAAATTTTAAATGAGAAGATTAAATTGGCTCTGATGTGGCAACATAAAAGCTTTGTTTGACTTATACGTTCATTCTTTTCCCAAATAAGGAATCCAAGGCATCTACTCCAAAGAAGACTGTCACTGTGAGTGTGCGTGTACTATTTGGGTAACCAAGTAGCACCAACAAGCTGGATCATTTTTATTTTACACACTTGGCTGAGAGCTGCGGGTTGCTAAGAATGGTTGAGATCTGTTTACACTGTAAAGTCACTTAAGAAAACATTAGGTTGAAAAACTGCAAACACGACTGCATGATTGTGTAAGTGGAGTCTCCTCTACGGAACAGTGCAAGTTTAGCTCTGACATAACCTACACAAGTCATAAGATTGTGTGTGTTTCCATACTGATGCACATGCAAGATTTCAGCATGCCTAATAAAACTATCTTTAGGTGTGGCTGTAAATACCAACCCACCTTTGTCATGGTGGTGCCAGCCGCCGGTGTAGTAGTCCTGAAGAACCTGTGGAGAGCTCCAGGTTTCCAGCAGGTAGTCCACCTGGTGCTGCTTCCTCCAGGTCAGAGACTGGCACAAGATCTCCCGTGCTTTATCCATGTTGAAATCTCTGGCCCGCAAGAAACGAAGGATGTGCTCATCTTTAGGGATCTGGACAGAGGGAGAAATGGTTACACTTGCCACCACAAAACACATCACTGTTATTTAAAGACATTATAAAGCTAATTTGTAAACAGGTAATGTAAAATACAACATTATCAGTAGCCTAGTTAAAATAGAGTAGTAGTGCTAAATATTACTTTTAGCAATAACTAACTCAAATGTATCAAAAAGTATTAATAATGTATTCAGTCATATTTTGTTATTATTCCTTTTTAGAAACACTGCAGTACCTTTCCCTTGTGTGTCTCCTGAAGCCACTTGCGTAGTCTGATCAGACAACTCTCCTGCAGGGGTGTCAGGTCACCCAGGTAACGTTTGATATAGTCTGCATCCAGCTTGTCTGCAACATAGAAACACAAAAAGTTAGACTGCTGGATAGCGAATTAATGTGTAGTAAACTTTTACTGAAATATAACACCCATAAATCACAAATTCTAATTAAATTTCTTAGATTCTGTAAACCAGGCCTTGCCCTAGCTGTCAATTGATATGTAATTGGATGTCACGATTCACAATAAGAAATATGTTTTTCAGAAATTACATTCATAACTGTAAACAACTTTTCAAGATGCTGAATTCCATTCTCACACTCATCCCCATTCTTGAGCAACTACTTTTCCTCAGTTATTTAAATTATTCACCAAAGTTGTCTAACTGTTTTTTTCCCAACGATGCTTGCAGATGACAAACTGTTGTGGCAGCAGTTTAAACCAAATAAAATGTCCCTCCAAGTTCAGTTACACAAAATGATTTCAATTTTAGCCATTTTTTGCAGATTATATACACAATTATAAAATAAGCTTCTAGGATCCATTTTCTGAATCTTCAGGTACAGACCTTCCGGTGTCCCCGCCAGAATCTCTGCAAGGCTGTCGTTCTGAAGCATGTTGCTGTCCTGCTTTGCATCCTGTGAGGTTCCATCCTTGGCATCTGCAGACAGTGGGACTGAATCGGCGGGCACGATTCCAAGCTCAGGTTGGTTCGTTGAGAGGCTGGTAGGGCTGGAGAGAGGCAGGGAATGAGAGGAGGGACTCCAGCGGGGCATATGAGTGATCCCCTCATCATCTAGCTCCTTTAGGTAGTATTCTATGATTTCTTTTCCCTGTTAGAAGGAAGAAAAACAAGTGTGAGAATACCGAAAAACATGATCTACATGTGTTTTTATTCAACCAAGAAAGGCCCTGTAGCGTTTAGAATTTTCCAAATCAAATGTCATTTCAAGCTGAAGCATCAGTTAATGAAAACAGAAGGAAAAAATAAAAGGACTGTATTCAACATTGTTCATTAATGAAGGTGGATGACTCACTGGGTCCACAACAGAAGAGCTCTGTCCAGTCTAACAGATTACACAAGCTTATTTATGCAGTTACAGTGTGAGATGGACTGAGTCATGTTCCAGAAACATCTAACCTCGTAGGACAGATTGATCTCTGAATAATTTATAAAGCAGTCGTCATGTTGTTTAATGTTACTGTGCATCGGTACATTCACACATAAATGACAGGATGAAACAATAAGCACACACAAACACACCTTTTTGATACTGCTGGCATACTGCTTCATAGCAATCTTTTCCACGGTGCTCTCAAAGCCGAAGAAGGACTTAATGTCCAGACTGGCGGTTTGCTCAAAACACGTCCAGTCTTCATTCTCCGGGTGGACCTGGACATACACACACACACACACACACTTTATGTTAAAGCTGTAAACAACACAGAACCGCATAACCATGTTACTATGGTAACCATACACCCAGCTTCATTACATGATGACGCACAAAGAAAGCAATTTTCACACTGAGCACTGTGAGTGGGAGTCTGTGTGTCAGTCTGTCCATGTTAAAATTAGCCAGTATTTTACACATGAACAGTCATGAAGCTTGAAATACACACATTTCCCTCAGTGCTGTGTGAAGGTCATCTTTGGCAATAGCAAAAGTCATTCTACAATCATGCTCGGCAGCTAGAATTTATTTCTTTTTTAAGTTATGGCTTTTTGAAGTTATTAAAATGAATGGGAGGGAAACTCAACATTAGTTTCTGTGGGTCAGGGACATAAAACCTGCATAAACAAACTCACCAAATTCAGTGACTTGAATAATTTCATATTTGTCCGCTAGACTTTTATGCACAATCCTTAAAGTGTTGTTTTCAGGCCAAACTGCAGTAGTAAGGACTGGCTGGCCAGTATATAGCACTGTACACTGCACATATTTTAGATCTATGATGGTTCTAGAAGGATTTGTGAGGATGACGCTTATGACAAAAATCATTCTTAAATGTATTTTAACAAAAATGTCATTTTGATTCAAGCTACAATATCAGTAAATGAAGAGGTACACACTTCTAAAGCCATAATGATGGTAACTTGTTCACCCTTGACTACCAAAATATTTCATCTTTAGCCCGGTCCATTAGCTCAGTCTAACAGCACTGTCCATCCTGGTTACTGTTATCACAGCATGTTAAAGTACACAGTATAAGCCTCTGTTTGGCCTTAGACCTAAAATTAGCACTCCAGTTGGTTGGAGGCTAACACAATGTGCTTGACCTCATTAACTCAGCACACATGGATTCATAAATAAGTTCATCTGGAGTCACAGTTTTGAATGCATAGTGCAGAAAGAACGTGAAGACATGCTGGTTTCATTTCAGTATTTTGTGAGTGACCAAGCAGAATGCAGACGACTAAATAATTCACAAGGAAAGATGGGCCGAGATAAACAGAAGCCGGCTCAGTGGTAGTCCAAACATGGATGCAGGGAAGAGATTAAAGGAGGCACAAACATCAACATGGCTGCGCTGGTGGCAGCTTGCCATTCAGCAGGTGAACAACAGCGTTACAGAACATGTCAGTGTTTGCTCATTTGTCTGTATGCACAAGTCAGCCTAAATAGCCAAACGGGTTGAGCGTGTCACACTGCCAGGATCTGGGTTTTAGTTTGCCTCTGTAAAACCTGCCTCAGGAATACACACTTTCATGTTACAGCCTGCTTTCTATAATTTATACACACTTCTCCCACCTTAAAACGAATATGTTACTTCAAACCAGGAACTGGGAATGTAAATTGGTTGTAATGTACCTTGGCTGTACAAGACCAACAAAATAAGTGGACACAAGGTTCTGGTACAGGTGGATTAAAGAAACCTTGCAGTCATTTGTAGATCACTCTCTGGAAGTCCCATATTGATCACCTGTACAAACCTCAAACGTCTGTTTTCTGAACTACTCGGAGTTTGTGGTAAGGATCACTACTGGTGATGAAAGCTCTTGTTGAGCATTTTTCCAGCAGTTTCAGTGAAAGGGTTGAGTTTCTATGCCAGAAGTCAGCATGCTAGGTGTAGAGCAAAACCAGGGGAGTGGATTCTACTTAAACAGCTAAAAACAGCAGCTGCACCGAAACAGTTTAGAGGTGCGTGAGAAATGACTTTCATTAAAATTAGTGAGGATTTTTAACAGTTTGTTTTTTGCTTGAAATGTCTATTGCTGGTAGTATGCTACATACCGAATAGCAGCATGTCTCGTGGACGACAACCCTGTTGGAGAAGGTCTCATTATGGGACTCAATGTGCAGAGTCCTCTCCTTTCGGTTCAGCGTGTTTTTCTGGATGAAGTAGACATAGTCTACGCCTGCGATCTGTAAACCGCAATAGAACTTGTGTTATAAATGCAACTGGCATGAAACACAGACACTGAAAATAAAATTACAGATAAACTACCTTTGCAAAAATTAACACTTTTATTAGCCAATACATTCTGTAAAAGGCGAGTACTGAAATGTATTGTTCTCAAAACAATATTAAAAGTCATTTTAAGCATTAAAGCTATATTTATGATACTCAATTGCTGGAAATCTAAAAGTACAACAAACCCTTTTGAGAAGGCGTGGGGCATCCACATCCAGGGCACAGCGGCGCTCAATCTTCTGGGTGGAACCATCCTCGCTGGTCTCCTCATTCACGATGTCACTCGCCACAAACATGGGGATGAGGTGACAAGTGGGGAAGCGGCGCTCATAAGCCTGAGAAAGAGAAGAGGAAATGCATAGCCTGTTAACACCAGAGCTTTTAAGCTGGAAACACATTTTTAGATTTCAAGGATAATTCCAGTCTGCTGACTTAGACTGGCTAATTTTCAGCAAGGGTTTTTCCTCTGTTGTTCTCCAAACCGACATCTAGACATGATTAGTCAACAGAAGCCTGACTATAAATAGAAAACTCGAAGGGCCAAAACTCTTATCTCTTGCCTACAGATTTGATATATTCATATGCCGACACATTTAGAGATTAAGGTTTGCTAGTCAACAGTGCCTGACATTTATTATAGCGCTCGTGGTATATCAAAATCTGTTGAATAGTTTTTTCATCTTACCTAGAAATATTTTAACTGGCTCAGAAATTTAAAACACAGCAAAAGTTTGGAAAGAGAAAAGCTCTAATGCTTGTTAACTGAGGCTCAGGAAAACTTCAGCAACAATGGCACCAGCCAGTTTACATAAACTCCATTAGAAAACACTTCATGTATTCTAAAAGGGAGGAATTTAAATAGGTGGGACGGGTAGAGCAGAGATGAGAGGCTAAATAAAGCTCCTTCAACTTTGTACACTTTCAAACTTCTTACTTGAGCTGAACCACAGTGGCATCAAATACAGCAATTTTTAATTGTTTTACAACAAAGGGTTGAACATACAATAGCAGTTTTTGTACTTGAACACAACACCGGCTCCATAATGCGTTTACTCATAAATGCAAAACACAGGCAAATTCAGCTCTGTAGCAGAGGCCAGCCAGCTGTTATACAACTGGGTCTGCTGGCACACAGTGCAGGAGCATTACTTCATTTTCTATCATCAACATTCATCCATCTTAGATATGATTACTGTGGTTGCGCAAGCAGCAAGTCCAAACAGAGGACTGGAAAGGCAAGTCTAAAATAAAAACAGTGATCTTCCAGATAACTTGTGCTGGAGATAGTCCAAGTTTATCATAACATTGCAGTAGCCTGAAACTCCCTTGTCACGTATCCTACTAACGTGATATTTCCTCTTTTGTACTTTTGTACTGTCTGAAACTCGATCCTGAAATTTAATTCCCCAAAATATGAATGGAAGCATTTATCTATGACTCAAAGAACACACACACACACACACACACACACACACACACACACACACACACACACACACACACACACACGGAAAGACAAAGAACGAAAAACAAAGGGAAAGGGAAAACACAATGTCGGGAATGTGGTGGTGCAATCCTATCCACAGCATGTTTACCATTTCAAAAAGACATGGCCCGTATGTTTCAAAATATCCACGCATAGAGTGAAATTAAAGTCTATGGACAAACTTTACAAGATCAACTGGAAGAACAACTGCTGCTCACAAGACTTTTGAGGTTGGTGGAGTTGGATGTCAGCTGAATCTCTGACAAAAGGAGCTTTATTTTGTGGAGCAAAGGACAACCAGTAACCCTGAGGTCCTTTGAAAACCACAAGAACAGCAAATTGGTGTGAAATAAGCTTCAAATTCATCAAAGCTCAAGTTTAACATTCTTATAACACTGAGCCATTTGCTTTCGAAAGTCACTATTAAAATATTTGTCTTTTCTACATTTAAAAATATCAAAAATACAAAAGAGGAGGTTTCGAATGTTTAGTATGCCAAGTAACAGCAGTTTTGTGTTGGAGGAGGCTGTCAGTGGGGTTCAGGAGCTCCTGGCATTCCTGTGAGGAGCTGCCCACCGTCCACTGACTGCATGAATGCTGAGCTCTGTTTTTCAGCCCCGATGCTCTGGAACACTGGGGGTTTGGTTTTTGTCCTGCCGTCAGCACAACATCACTGACTGTAAACGTCAATTTCATCCCTTTAAAAAAATAAAAAGAAAAAAAAAGAGAAGAAAAAAAAAAATCATATGTCAACAAAGTCAACCACAAATGTCACATCTTCATAAACAGCACTAGGTTTCATTCCTACAACAGGCTTAGATACTGTATGGATCAGGTCATACAGCAAACCATGAAGAGGAATAAGCTTTCTTCAGAGCTTTCACTTCATGCGGAAACAAAGCAGCTTTTAACTGCTTTGTGTTCCCAAAATAGCCAGGCTGTTGTACTATTAAAAACAGGAAACAGAAGGGTCGTTATTCTAGGTTATTCCTGAAAACATTTTTTCTTTTTTCCTTCTGGGTAAGTCGGGGCTTTTCAAACCTCAGGGCACGTCAAGGGACATTCAGGTCTGTATTTATTTGTGAAAAAACTGGACATCTGGATATTGCATGTGAGCATAGACAGTACAAAAGTCAAAATAAAAGAGACCAACCACTTTGGCTCCAAAAAGATTGGATAGGCTTATAAAGAAAACCTGATCTCAGACTCGCTTTGTGACGTCAATAAATACATCACTGATTAGTTGTTAATTTCGGGTTATGAAATAAATCATGAAGTTTGTTTTATAAATTAATATTATTATTAGAGTCAGAAGAAAAGATTACCCAGGTATGCATACTGACCAATCACAAGTTGTCATTCAACGAGTGTACGGCGACCTCTGTCTCAGTCATATCCACCGTTCGCTCATCAAGTCCAGTTTCAAAAACCATGATGACAAATATGAAGGTTTCAAAAACAGATCAGCCAGCTGTCTATTATGGCAACTCCGTCCATCTTTTCTACTGCCTATATGTAAAAGCACTTCAGCTCGCCTAGCATATAGCTCCATATCACACTTTAACATGGTCCAACAAAGGCTCTAGCTGCATCTTATTCGAATCCAGGACTCTTCAATTTGGCCAACTTTCTCTCCGAAGACATCAAATTCTAAATACCTCTTTAGCTTGTTTGGAACCATCATTGCATCTTAGCTCAAGCTGAGGGTTCTTGACTGTGTATAGGAATTTCTTTTACTTATGTACTAATCACATTATTTTATTGTATAATGCCTTGGTGCCACTGGATTTTAACATGTCTGACACCCATACTGTAAGACAAATAGTGGGGGTCTATTTAGGAAGTTGGGGGAAGCAGACAACTCCACAGGAAGGAATCTTTTGTCTCTTGGAGGACTCTGGGAGGTAGCAAGGGAGTGTGAACCTTAAGGTGTGAAACAGCTGTGTACTGCCTTTTGTTCCTGGAGAAGGTATTTAACTGAGAGCCATGCTAGGCTCAGTGAGACTCTGCTGACCCTGCCCCGTGGTCATGCAGGCTCTCCACAAGCTTGGTTTTCTGTTCTGTGTGTTTTGATTAAAGAATGTTAGCTACCGCTCACCGCTCATCTGCAGGCTTTATTTAATGGAAAACTTCCACAACAACTGCTAAAAGCATGATACAACGGGGCTTCTTTTCTTTTGGTTGTTAGCCATTTGCTGCACAGAAGAAAGCGATTCCACTAATGTGAGTAAATTGATTTGCGTGCACAGTTATACATTGCAATAATAATGTGTGGCTAACGCAAAAAACAACAACAAAAAACAAAGAACAAAAAAAAAATAAAAAAAAATAAATCACAAGGTAAATTTTGACACAAGGTAAATCATTATGGAATCACTGGATTCTCTTATACTTAAACAGAAAGTCAGTCCTACACTTGATATTTTGAACAATGGTGCAACCTAACTATAATTAAAGATTTACCATGACCAATGAGATGCAGGACTGAAAACAAAAACTTTAGGCGAAGACCAAAACATCTTTCAGAACCATTGCCTGAGGTTATCAAACACTAGAGCTTATCTAGGATCTGCCAACGCACCACAAGAGGATCGAAACCTTCCTTTAATGATGTGTCGAAAAATCTTTTGCCAGTGATGCATCATGTTACGAATGGCTCTGCACACATGACTCAAATGACAGCTAAATGCATATTTGTGCCAGCATGAAGTAAACATTCAGGCTATTTGGCATTTATCCTGATGATTACTCAGTTCTATATTAACCTACAAATCGAAAGTTGACAAATAGTTTGGCATCTGTTATTCCATTAAAGGGGACTGAAAAAGCTTTTCTATATTTTTGCCACACTGTTATAGCAGTGGACAATAATATTACACACAGTTAAAGTTTTGGTTAAAGTAGTTTCAGTGTATGTACTTGTAATCCCTGAGACAAAAGATTGGGCTCCTCTTGTCCAATGTTACGGTAAAAATGGACACCAATAACTGAAAGATAAGAGGCTTTCCTAGAAGTTTCAATTGAGTGTATTAAACAAGTAATGTATAACCATCAACATGATGCGTGTTTTATTAAAGCTGACACCTGCAGCACTTGAAATCCAAACCCAGAAGTTTTCTGTAAGAAAACAAACCAGCCAGAACAAGACAAACATTTGTCCGCCCTCTATTGAGTCACTGGAATAAAAAGCAGGCACTGATGACACATCAAGCCAAACATACATGGTAACCAAACTCCACCACTGTAAATATTCATTTGCCCTTTGACAATACTCTTTCCTGGAACATAACAGAACAAAATATTTCCAAGTTTCCAGACTCCAGGTATTTTAAAGAACAAGTTTAAGGACACCCTCCACCCCTCCTCCACCAGCTTCCATGGTTTAGGGATTCAGACATACCTCAAGTGGCCAAACAATGAGTAATGGTTCCTGGATTTGTTTGTTCTTTCCAGGAGTGAATGAGAGAAAATGTATAACAATATACTGTTACTTACATCCTTCCTGCATACACACAAAACAGTTTCTCCATTGGAGAAAAACAGCAGTGTTGATTAAGGCACGGGTCTGGAAAATAAAGCTAACCCTGCACAGGAAGGGAGATTCAGGAAGTTCCAAGAGTTCTGGGGAGTACACAATCAACTTTAAGACTACAAAGGACCACATAGTGCGTGTGTGTGTAATATAATACCAGGCAAGACGTAGTAGTTCTGGCAGATAGCCCAGCTATTATCTGGCCTTTAATGGTGGGATATAGAAAAAAAAGAAAGAAAAAAAAAGACAACAAAAAACTTAAATATAGCTGCAAATCCAATCCAAACAAATTCAGGAAAAAAGTCAAGTAGTTAACCACCTGACTAATCTGCCTTTTTTTGTCGTCTTATTTCTTTTATCTGGCTCCAGTTCCTCAAACAATTTTATCAATTTCTGGCACATAAACATCAGGAAAAAAAAAAAATAAAATCCCAAAATATCTTCAACAATTGAATTACAAGCAACTGTGCAGAAGCACTGCAGAGGTGTTTTGACATCTGACCCAGTTTATGCCCAGTGTGCAAAGTCTGGGACGGAGTATACTGAAAATGAATAGCTAACTTACTACATCTTTACCTCGCACTGGCAGGTCGATTGGAGATGTAAGATTAAAACAATACTGCTAAACAGAATCATGTTATATCTTGTTACAGTATGTTGTTAACATCAGGAACAATTTAATAAATTCAAGCCTGAAAGTTTTGCTGCAGATAAATCCTTTATTTTCTGCACAAATTGACTACTGCCTCTGACTGCTTAAGACCGTTCTGATGCATTTACACCAGAGAAAAGAGATTCACTTTCTCCTCTTATCAGCAGTGAGATCTCTACCTACACAGATCTGCTGTTCAATCTGTGCCACACAGAATGTACATGCAGCAGGTGGATAGTGCCATGTTAAATCTCCCGACCCCCACATAATAAAAGCTGCTGAGTTTAACAACTTTTCTAGCAGAAACCACGCGTGAGTAAGTATCAAGGATGGCAGAAAATGACCTAGTTTTGCTCTTAAGATTTGAGAAGAAACACAGCTGGGAACATTTAGTGCAAAAACATCAGCGCTATCACTTTATCTGCCAGCTAAAGCACAGGTGCAGACTAGAGGACATGTTGATGACATCTAGTCACGTTCTTAGCCACAACATAAGAAAAATGCTTGGTACTGAACTGGATGAAAAGACATACAGTAACCAACCGGCTATTTTTTTATTTTATTTTTTAATAGCTCTGACACGATGTTTCTACCTACTTAGATCTGTAATTTTAAATAAATAAATAAATGTAAATTACAGATGATAGCAAGCATGAGCTAATTTCCTCTTAAATGTTTAAGTGTATCGGATTTTACAGAGCTTTCAGGGTTTAGCGACCAGTTTTTGGTTGACACCATTCTCTTTTAGCTGCCAGAGTTTACATGGCTTAATCCCACGTCTTGGGTGTGCTGCGTCTTAGATAAAAACGGCACCTTGTCAATCCTGAGAGACACTAGGGTCAATCTGCTAAAGACTAAGTCGAAAATGCTTGGCCTGTAGGTCTCTGGGGATTAACGCTAATCAGAGAACACTTCCAGCTTCCTCTGCAGTAGTGTCACATCTTTGGAGCTTATGAAAATGGTTGTGTAATAGAGACGACAGTTGCCCAAGGGTCAGACTCGGCTATTTTTAATAGCTGTCTGGGAAAATGGGAACATTTTGGTTGAGGTGGTGGGGCACGGTGGGGGGCTGCATTATTAAGATTAAGATACTTGATTACGACGGCTTAGAGACGATGTCAAAACAAACCAGCACACACAGCACACAAAAGCTGACATACAGCAGCTAATCTGGCTGCGCTGCCTCAGAGGAAATTCACAAGAACCACTTTAATGTTTTATTCACAGGGCCATTCAAGTGTACACACAGTAAACTGTGGCTTTTTTCCTCTTCAGTTACAATGACTAACACAGTTTTTTCTTCTGTCATTTCTGTGTATTTAAGTCATGCTTATAATGAGGCCTACTCTCAAAAGGTTTCCTCTTAAAAGACCCAATACATATTGCATAACAAATACCACCCTTGACGTAAGACAAACAAAACCTGGTTTTGTGTGAGGGCCGCTGGCACGGGTGTGACGTTAGTTAGCCTGTATTTGGTGGCAAAAATCATTAGGAGTTCCCTCCCACCACCTCAGGCTATCCAAGGTTTGACCCGTTATGGACGTCATTATATAGCAGTGGGCATCTCATCCTAGCCCAGAACCATGTTTTTTAACTTTTGTTTGACATTGCCCACCACATCCATATATATTTAAATTGGGGTGGTCGGGTTATGTTTGCCGCTCCTTGCAAAGAGGATGCCACAAACCATTTGAATGAAAGCCATAAAGGATGCAGATGAGTGTTAAAGTTGTGGCTATTACTGGGCACCGACGAAATGCCAGTGCTGCCAAATGACAGATAACATCATGTTCATTCATGAGACAAGTTTTCAATGAAACCCAAAACCTGCCCCTGAAAATAATGGCCCTGACGCACAAGACCAAATTACATAGACTTGCGTTTATATAATTTGAGGTGACCAGGTGACGGAGAATGAAGTAAGAAGGATGGAAAATGGAGACGGGGGGGGAAAAAAGAAAAATCCTGATTTTACTTCAGAGAGCAAAGCTTAAGCTAAAACTAGGTCATTACCAAAGAGGAAAGTTACGAAGGAGGCAGCCTGAAAATTGTGGGTTTCTTCTAGCAAACTCAAAAGACACAGGGGATGCTGGGATTGGAGACACAAATCAATGTTAAATATATTTAAATATCATTTTCTGTGATAAATACTTTACATCCAACAAATCAGGGGGTGCATTAGGGATGCACAGATTAGGGATAATAGCTAATAGAACCTTAATTGTTTTGTAGTAAAACCTAGGGCTGTGCGATATATGACCAAAATCTCATCCTGATATAAGACATCTGTCATCCCGATAACGATATAAATCACAAACTTTTAACATTTTCTGTAAATTCTTTGAATCTCGGGCAGCTCGACTTGCGTGAAGTGTTTCCAGCTGGGCGTCGTATACCTGGAGTCGAGTGTTTTAACAGATGCATGAAACGATACATTTTTAGTCATAAGTTGTAACGGCCGACGTTTTCTTTGTGAGTATTTATTACACATCGTGCTGCGGGGAAAAGCCTGTTCTAACGTTTGAGTCTAAGGTTTATTTTTTAGCACCTGGCGGCTTTTTTTTTTTTTGCTTCTCATCCGTAAACACTCTGCATACTCTTTCACGTGATTCAGTTTATTTTGAAAAGTCTCAACAGGATCTTGAGCTTTATTGTGAAAGGTTTATGTGGAAAATAAACAAGCGGACACGCGATGGTTTTACCGTTGTTGTTGTTGTTAACAACAATGCATAAAAACAGGCGCTTGTCTGTCCGTAGTGTGGTTATATTAAATATAAGAGAAAGAGAGAACTTTAAGAAATTAATATAGCCACTACAGTGACCATCAAAACGATGAAAAAAAAATATTGCCGTAAACAGTTTATTTTGCGACACCACGAAACAAACGATAGCGTAAAATGAAACTATAGACGTTTTTATATCGTCATCCGATATATATCGTTATATCGAACAGCCCTAGTAAAACCAAGGTGAGAAATCTCGTTCATGTCTGTAATGTGATTTGTTTTAAATCTTTCAGTTTATTTAGAAACATCCAAGTACAGAAAGCTCAGAAAGCTCAGAAAGCTCAGAAAGAAAGAAAGAAAGAAAGAAAGAAAGAAAGAAAGAAAGAAAGAAAGAAAGAAAGAAAGAGAAAAAAAGATTATGATTAGTTATAAATGGAATTTAGAGTCTAGATTTCACTTTCACCTTAGAGAGTTTATACCATTTTATCTAACATGTAAATATGCCGAAAGGCATCACTCCAGTCACATTCTCACTTTTAAAATGTGATGCATGCAATAAGAGGATTTTTGGAAGCATTTTTGATCTTACTTTAAAACCACAAGGATTTAGGTTTTAGTCTGGACTGACACAAATTGAGACTAACGAAAACAATAACAGCCATGTTTCCTACTTGATGGGGTCTTATAAGTCAACAGGTGCCTCTTTCTTGATCATGAGACAGCGATTCTGTGCATGCGAGTAATAGCTTAGATGTACAGAAGATATGTCCAGTGTATATCAATGGCATTCAAGCATTAGCATAGTTTGATTTAAAATATACTAAGTACAAGTGCGGATTTAGCCGAAAACTATGACAGTCTAAAGAGAAGCAAATTTTAGAGCTTTATTTAAACTGTGACATCAGCTATTTCCATAGCACAGCCCAAGGAAATCAGACATTTAAATAAACAAAGCAATATACTTGAACCCTAAATTAAGGAAAATACATTGCTGAAAAGCACAGGAGGAAAAAAATGAAAAAGCAAAAAAGATTTTATTTATTTTTTTATTATTATTTAGTAAAACATTTTTTAAAGGCCCAAACCAGTTTGGCGAAACAGCTTTCAGTGAGACTGGTTTAAATATGACACACATTACCATTTGAATGTAAATGTACAGATGGAGCATTTGAATAGTTTGTAAGAGGTCAAGTAAGTGAAAGCATTTTTGGAAAATTATCCTGCAGTTTCTTAAGGCCTTCCATGAGTTCAGTCTCCGATGCTAGTTTAACAGCTTTAAACCAATCACCCTACAGGAATGCTGTGCCTCCAGCCTTCAATGTATATCTCTGTGCTTACACAGTGCTAATACTGCAAAGAATTTATATATACAAGATGCATGTTATTCTTCAATGCGAAAGATGAATGTGTAGTGCAAATGGCCAATCGTGGCACTATACAAAGACGGTGATTATGATGAAGATTTTGTTTACCTTATTTTATTGCCAGGTTAAAAGTCTGAGCCTAGGTATAGTCTTATGAGGGGCAGGAGCAACAACAAGCTGTTGACTGAAAACACAATAGAGCCTTTGGTCCGTGCATGCCATACCACCCACTTCTCTCCTTGCAGTGATCTCACTGTGTGCATTGTAATGGCAGAACCGCCTGGAACTAGCAACTCGGAGGGAGGAGGGGAAATCTGCCAAGTACACAGACCTTACATAAAGCTCCTAAATTTTTGCTGGCCTGAATAATATGCTAAACTGTAATGCCAGGGTGTGCATGCATGGCTTGTTAAATGCGTGCACGAGGGAAGAGGAATCAGCAGATGGCCATCTGTCTGCAATCAAAAACTCATCACAGTAAAAAAAACAAAAAAAACAAAAAGCTCAGCTATAGGCATATTCTGCTTGTGTAAGAGTTACTGAGACACAAATCTGTCAAGTAAGCTTCAACACTGTCAACTCACAGAGATACAAAAAAAAAAAAGTGCTGAAACAATTATGTGTCAAATTATGAAAACCCCTTACTAAGACTCTTTTTTTGTGAAATGTATTATCATTTCACGACAATGTATTCCTGTGTTTAGTCTACACTGAACATTATGAGTAGAGTATTACTTATACAAAAACAATAACAGTTCCCCTGACCAAAGAAGAAATGATTTCCTACACCCATTTCTGCAGGTTGCAATTAACTAAAGACCATCCTAAAATTAAAACTTGGTGTAAAAAACATTTTCTTTGACTACATTGATTTACAAAACTACGACTCAAGTCCAATTTAGTTTTATTCTTTCATAATTTGGTCAAATTTGCCAACACAAACACTATGAGGATGATTTGGTACAAAGCTGATGGTGTATTTGTGTACACTGTCAACATGACTATGAGGAAAGTGCTGTGTTCATATTATAATTCCCATTCTGAAGAAAGAAACTCCCATTGTATAATAAAACCATAATACCAATAAAATGGTAGCTTACTGAGTCACTGGCCATAAAAACAACAAATTGGATGTTGACCTTGAGCAGTTTGGGTGAAGACACATTAGGTGATCAGTGTGTTCAAGTCTGATTGAATTCTATGAGTATCTTTTAATTCGAGGAGCAGCAATTGCTGCAAATTGTTGGACGGGTGGACGGATATAGATAGATTTCTGGAAGCCAAATTTGATACATCAACTTTTATTTGATGAGAAATTAAATTAAAAAATTCTAGTAAAACTGACTGGCCCTACATTAAAAGTAAATGGTAAATGGAGTGCTTCTTATATAGCACTTTTCTGCTCTACCCGAGAACTCAAATTGCTTAACACAACTTGTCTTATTCACCCATTCATACAAGCACTTTTTCTATGCGTAAGTGCTTTAACACTCCTATGGACGCATCAGAGAGCATCCTGGGATTAATATCTTGGCCAAATGATATCTGGCAGACCAACTTCTGATTAGTAGATGGCCTGCTCTACCTCCTGGGCCAAAGATACCCCTATCATAATATGAAGCACATATATTATTTAACACACACACACACACACACACACACACACACACACACACACACACACACACACACACACACACACACACACACACACAAAAATCAATTTACAAGCAGCTGATTCTGAAATGAAGAGTGAAAAGATGATGAAATCTGCCTCTACCTGTGCCAACATGCTCACCATCCGACTATTTGAAGTAGAAAGCATTGCATAAAGGCTTATGAGAATTCATTATTAAAACTGGGTTACAGGAAACTGAAGCTTTATTAACATCCCACTTTACAGTAAAAGAAAGAAGTGCTGGCACTTTATATTTATTGCTGCCATTGCTCATTCTCCTATCATGGGTGCAAGATTCAAATTAACATTTATTAGGCAATTTCTGTAAACGCTGAAAAAGCATCAGTGATTTATTTTAGACATGGCTGAAATAACTGCAGTGCATGTAAAGAAAGCTAAAGGGCATTCACAGGAAGACTTCTTGGATTATTTGTCTGTAATTTCACTGGGGGCGGGAGTACTAAACATTAAAATTATGTAATTCGCAAGTGAGAGGGAGCTTTAACCAGTCCCTAAAATTATAAGGAAACATGGCAGTGAACACAAACATACTAAAAATTTTATAATATACTGTACAAATACTCCTAATGTCACATCTCTGCCACAGAAATCCGAGTCACAATTTCTTGCCATACTGCAGGATGACTGCATTTTTAACAGGCAAAAGGGTCATTGTACAAGAGCATGAGTGAGCGCGTTCATCTAGCAAAGGAGAGCAGGGTGGGGGAGGGAAGCTACAGGGGCAGCATCTCGACCTTGCAGCAGGAAAGAGGGTGAATGAGTGTCTTGCTGATCAGTGAATGAAATCAGCTGCAGAGTTTTCTCATTGGCTCACACAGTCACATGGTGGTGTCTGATGGTCCTCGATTAATGCCGTTTGAAGCAGCACACCGGACGATAAGAGCCTCTGCCCAGCGGAGGCCATAACTCTTCACTGTTTCTGGCAAACATCATCTAGTCGAGTAAGTGAATTACACACTGCAGGAGTGGATGAAATACTGAATCAGAAGAGCAATGCTGGGAAAAGCTAATGATAAAAGCATTTTTAAATAGCTCAATAATCAAACATTTCACTAGAGCAGGCTAAATTCTGTTCTGATGCATCTCCCTTGAGGTACTCTGTCTAAATTGTCGACATGAATGAATTAACTGTGCTCTCATTTTCAACAGAAATATGTCATGTGAGAAAAAAGAAAGAAAGAAAAGAAGTGAATTAATAAAATGACCCAATTCCTCTGTTGTATGACATAAAAGAAGGGCTTTGGTTATATAAGTAGATTTCTTTATATGTGAGACCATTAAGTGATACACGCCACAGTCAATCCTATGGCTCAAACAAGGATTAAAACAATAGACTAAAGCTCAGGATGCTTCTGCAAAAAAGAAGTGGGGTGAAAAATCCTTTAACCAGACCTGGTCGTAAATGGGTCAGAACATGGTAGGACAGGACACCACCCTGACAGAGCTGCCCCGCAACGAGCCAGGCTAGTCGGAGAGAAGGGGGACAGTAGGATGAGCCAAGTTTAGAAACATTGGCGAGGAAGCAAACACTCACTAAACAGTGTGTTGGCAAGTCTGGAAAAACGTGTTAGGAATGACCTACATCCAGACTGTGAGAGGAAGCACAAGATGCTCAAAGAATAAATCACCTGTTTGCAGGGAATTAAAAGCTATAACATTTCATTAACAACGCCTGCTTTGTTCACACTCTGCAGCACTTATCTCAAACGTGGGTTTGGTGGTGTTATGTAACCATCAGTGGACACACGTACATCCTTGAATAAAACGTTTTTATTTCCAATTTGCATGAGGGAAGAAGAGACTGACTGAACTATTTCCTACATCGAATTTGAAAGCTCATCTCATGTGCCCTGTTGGCAAAGGTTTCATGAACCAGTTTTTGAGAAAGGCCCTAAAAAAAAAAAAAAACAAACAAAAAAAACCACACAAAACAGTAAAAGGACAGATGGTGAGAAGGAAGAAAAGCAAGAATATGTGACACTGAAAGGAAAATGAATATGTATTCGACTTGCACAGAGCTACTCTGGTTTTTCTTCGGGTGCACAACAATTCTGTGCATTTACTTGACACTTTTGCCCATTTGATAAACAAAATGTATGTATAGGCTTGAGTTAATTATGAGCCACTGTATACAAAATGCCCAAGTGTGCATTAAAAAATAAGTAACATCGCACCACTCATGTCTGTGAAGGTTCTCAGTCATCCAGGTCATCATAGTATAAGGTCCTTAGATCGCACCGCTCAGCACGTGAGAGGGGGTACTCATTTCATCAGCAGGTTTCTGTTTAAATGTCATGTGTGTCACACTGCTGGCTCTAACCCATATATAACAAACACCAAAGAGCTAGATAAACAGCACTTTCGGGCATACACAAAGAGCCTCATTAAGGAGCATTAGGTACGAGTTTCACACACAACAAACACCAGGTTCCGGTGTACCTTTGTGTTGTGTACCAGTAAAGCAAGTGTGCAATACATGCTTTCACTCTCCAACCCTAACAGTGTTCGTCCCACAGAGAGAAAGAAAAAAAAACAAAAACACAAACTGAAATTCAGAGAATCGAAAGTCACGCTGCTGTAGCCCTACGTGACTGTATTTGTAGGTCAAGTTCAGTCTAGTAAGTAGTTAACACCATCCGGGCCCCTCGTTTTTCTCTTCAATCCCCTCCACCGTTTCTTCTTGTGGCATCCTTTAAGACCCACAAGTTTAGTTTACCCTGCTACATTTCCTCTTGTCATTTGTATCGTCCGTTTACAAAACTTTCTGTAATGCATTTATGCCATTTTGACAATTTTAAAATGTTTTGTTCATATTCTGATCATCTTTAAGGCAATCCAATTTCATTCTGAAGCTCACCGTGAAAACAATTATCTAAAGTATACTGTATCTTTTTGTTGCTCTAACTGATAAGGAGGGTTAAGTCACTAAGAAGCAAGTGTCCCCCGTCGTTGCTGCCTGTAATTCCAGCAGGTATTGTACCAACATGGAACATCCTGTTTTTTTCTCCACAGAAACTCTGCTGGGATTGGAGAACAGGACCAGAGCACTTTGTCTTTGTGGATTAGCCACAGACGCATACGTTTCCATGGAGCAGGTTAAGCTAACGAAGGGCTTTCATTCGCTTAATACCCTCTCTCCCTCTGTAGCATGAGTATTAATCTGGGAGCTGAGGGACTTTAGGGATAGTTATTGTCCTTTAAGCTTAACTATGACAGCATGGACTTAGTGGATAATAACTACTCCAGGGTCAGCCAAATTTTTATTTCTCCTGTGGCTGTTGAAGTCATTCTTCATCTGTGGATGTGTTCTAGAAACAACCCTCCCTGCAGGCATAAAACAGCAGCAAGGGGTGTATTGCATTGTGTTTTGGACATTCCACTGTGACTCCCTGAGGATAAACTAGAGGCTCTGAGACTGGACTGGTGCGATAACAGCAGCAACAACTACATTTCCTGTTATTGAGATGTGGACAGAGAAACAAGGGATTGCTGTGGCCAAGGGAAATTTAAAAAAAAAAATGCTGATATATTTCCTTACTTCAGTAATAGAGAAACAGACCAACTTTGTGGAGAGATAAGAAGGTTATCAAGGTCAATACTAATGCACATCAGTGTTTGTGTACTTTTAGACAGCTCAAACAAACCCAGTAGGCAATTGCTGATACAAAGCCACCAACTGAGCTGTGCTTTCCAAAGGACAAGAGGTTTTGTGATTGAGTTACCTACAAAAGAAGCTCATTATGTTTTATTAGCATGCATACTGAACATTTCTCACCAGTGACTCACAATTTCTTAAAAATCAGGGAGGAGAATACAGCTGAAGCTTTTGTTACCTGCCATGTGTAGTTCTGACAAGTGTATTTGGATAATCTTTGGCAATTACACTGCAATGTGCTTCACGGTGCCAACAAAACAAATCAAAACAGGTATAGCACCACTCTACGATACACAATATTCCCTTAACAGTTACTTTCAAATGACTTTCAAAGGACTGATTTAATGTCAGATTTGAACAACAACAAGCAGAGTTGGGCATGACTGCACATTTAAAGTCAACTGCATCGCATTCCAGCTCCAAAGCAGCTGCAGGAGCTGATACGTGTAATACCAGAGACACTGCAACACAAGTCACCAACACTGGGAATACTGAGAATCCATGTTCAGAAGAAGGCGCAGTAAACGCTGCAGAACAAAAACAGCTAAAGGGCATCTGAGAGTCGAGCTTCATTTATGCACAATGAAGCCACAGGAGTGTTAGCTAGATGTTGGAAACACTCTGATAGCACCTGTCAGCGAGCCGAGTGGCTTCTCAGGGTTAAGAGAAGAGAGGCTGTATTTCATCTTGACAAAAAGAATGTTAGTGTGTGGCTTTCAGAGGAGAACATGGAGCCTTAGTTTTAAGCTCAGTAAAAGGGTTTTTTCAAAGCACCAACAGCACCCAAACAACAGAATCAAGTGGACAGAAAGCACCAAATTCCTCAAAGCTAAGTGTCAAATATAATCCCCTACCAGACGAGAAGAACAAGCTATTACTGGCAAATATTTCAGAAGCCTCTGGCAAAAGGAACCCTAAGAACGAATAGCACGGTCAACACAGTGCTATTCATTTGGCATTTATTTGGAAATACCCTGTGTAATGCCATGTATGTAAAGCATGGGTGTAGAACTCATTTTAATCTGCGTGCCACAGAAATCTCAATTTGATTTTGAGTGGGCCACACACTACATCTATTGCATAATAACCAATAAAAAGCCCTCTAAGCTGATTCCCTTTCTGTTAGGGTAAATATGTTAAAGTACATACAGAAAAACACTAACATTTCTTTAGCTTTATAAACCTGATGAGCAGTCTGAGATATCTCAAGTTACATATGTCCCAGTTTTTCCACACTGCAAAAAATACAACTGAATGGAAGCAAAAAAATCTGTTAGAATGGCTCCCACACTTTGTTTGACACCACGGACGTAAACCAAAAATGAAAGTGGTCCTCACACAAAGAACCTGGTCTGTGTTGGTACAGTGCATCAGAAGTAGACATCGGTGTTCATGTTGGCTTCCCACAAGCCCAGGATGTTGTTATTGCTGTAAAACTGTACAGCTGTGGTGACAAACCTACTACTATTGCGGAAGTGAGAGGAGAGGTTTCACAGGGTTTTCAAAAAAAAAAAAAAAAAAAAAAAAAAAGAGCCACCAAGGGTTGTGACGCACCATTAAGTCTGCTCTGCAGTGTCTGCAAAAACACTCACTGCAGAGAAAAGTCACAAGGAGGGGAAAAGAGTCCAAATGCAAACTCAGCTTCAAACTGACTGCAATGTCCATTTTACCCCAGCAATAATTCAAATTACCAACACTATATTGTGCATGAGTCATAATGTCATATATTACAAAATTAAAAGCTAAAGAGGTCCGCCTTCTGTTGCTGGCCTAGTTTAAAAACATCCAGGGGTTACTTCATTAGTTTTGTCCGTTCTTCAAAAAGCACACGGGGTGGGTTATCTGGGGCTTACAAATCATACAAGTCAGTTTCACTATTATTACCGTTTCCCCCCTTTGGCTGCGTGTGTACAACCAGGTGTGGGTATGGGCATTCTATTTATAGCCATCTCTTTGCCTGCTGCTCAGTCCAGCCTGTGCTAAGGAGATTTAGTGTTCCTGCATCCTGGTTCTTGTCCGTGTCGAAAGCCGATTTCCATTTAAAGAAAACTGCACCTGCAGCACAGACAGAGTGCTGAAGGGAGTTAAACTACAAACCAACTTCCTGCAGGAATTTAAATAGATAATTAAGAAAAATGTACATATTGCTGACATTATCAGAACAGTAGGGCTGTTTGTCTAAAACTGGTGGTTGTATAATCAGAGCGAGTGCCTGCAAACGTGTACTGATACCACATTACTGACAAGCAGAAGCTGAGGTCAAAGCACTGCTGAGCAAAGCATCCATTGGGCTTGTTTTTACAGAGCAGTTTGCCTCATTCTTTTCTCCATGTAAAAGCAAAAAAGGTCTCACTTAAATGACAGACCATTGCTATGACAAGTGAATCCGATTCATGTTACAGACCCAGAGTTGTCATGACACCACAGCAGGAAAAGACATTACACCATAGGAGTTTAGTCAGTTCTGTTTTCCTGTGAACATACGCTTACATCAACCAATCTCCTGGCCCGCAGCTCTCTAGCAAGGAGAGATTAGTGGATATGTGAGGAAGGCTAAATGCCAAAAAAGGGTAACAGAACAAGTCTAAATTTGAGGTATGGAGAACACAAATGGCACTACGAACGCTTCTAAGACACCCATTTAGAAAAGTGCAAAAAGAAGAGAGGAACAAGCAAATCCATTCTGTGCACTTGACACAGGCACTCATGGCTGACAGTGTACAAAAACACACTAAAAGCAAAGCAGGGCAGTGAATTTTTTATGCTGCAAGCAGACTACCGGCACAAAGACTGGTGGGACTTTCAGTTTGCCATATAAGCACAGTCTTGTTGTACATTCAGCCACCAACAAGTGTGCGCAGTGGTTCTACATCTCACTGAACAAATGAACAGATCTTAAACCACAAGATGACAAGCCACATGAGGCAGTCAGTTGTTCCAGGGGGCTGCATGGCCCATTAGTGTGAGTGTTCCTTGCATGGGTTTGACCGCCTAATTATCTACCAAATCTAAAGCTGAGTGGGAGGCATCCTTTAGTGCCTTTTATCCGTCTCTTCAGAGGATTACTTTGAAACGACCAAGCCTACGTCTGTAAAAGCCTTGCGGCGTGGTCTACAAAACTACCAAATAGGCCATTGAGGATGTTCTCTTCTAGCTATCCTACAGTTTATCATTCCAGTTAATTGCTGGCTTCTTCAAGACAGTAACACAAAACAAACTGCATGCATTTCCAGTCTCTGAGCTACTCACATGCAGGGTGCATAATTCAATGACTAACACCTAACCTTTGAAGAAAACACCTGTGTTCATTGCATAACTGCATCTACTACTTACAAAATACATGTGGACAGGTGGTGTACCACGAGTAAAGATAACACTTACCGTCATCACCAGCTCAAAGGGATGCTTGTACACCCGCACAGGTGACTGGTATTTCTGCACCATGATGGGGATTACGCCAACAATCTGAACAGAAGAACATAAGATCAAAATCAATCAGCAGTGATTACAGACATTTGGGGAAGAAATCTAAGAAGCAGGGCTGTATCCGAGTCATTCTTAAGAATAACCACTTGCTAAGTGCTAAAATTACAGCATTATAGCTGCATCTGGTCCTTCAACGAGAGGCTTGGTGTGCAATTAGGAAGAACTGTGTTTTGGCTGACTGATGGCGTGATGCCGAGTGAAGCCAGGTGCTGCTGTGTGTGTGTGTGTGTGTGTGTGTGTGTGTGTGTGTGTGTGTGTGCGTGTCTAGCAGTCCAAAGAGACAGGAAACTTTGTATAGTGATGGACTGCAGAAGGGAACTCTCCTAAGCTTTGCCCAAGGACCTCGCTGATCAATAGATGCAGCAGTTCTTACTACTTTATCACATAAGCAGTGCCGCTGCAATGGCTTATCACTGCAAACTACCGAGGTATAACCATGCTAACATCAGCTGCAGAAGCTTGGATCAAAGCTGCAAATGACAGGACTCAAACAGGGTTTTTCCTACCCGTCAAAGAATTTTGTGCACAACAGAGAAGCTTTGGGGTTCCAAAGGAAAATCACCTAATGGATTTTTTTTTTTTTTTTAAGGTAAATACAGGAAAAACTGCAAAGGCTTTTCCTTATCTGAAGACCAATTGTGGTTATGTCCATAGATACCCCCAAATGCCTGTTTTAGTCCAGGAAAAAATTCTGTCTATTTAAATATAAAACAGCAAGGTAAGGTAAACAACTAGAGCAGCGGTGCATCAAATATGCAGCCCAGGGTATTTCCACTTCTTTCAACTGTAACTTAGCTGTGACATGAGGAAAACCAGAGATTTCTCCCATTGTCTAAAAAAAATTGCTTAAAAATAGGATTTAACAAGTAAGAACTAATGATAGCTGGCATTTGTTTTTCTGGGGAGTGGGGTAAGAGGTCTTTCACTTGGGCTTATAGTTGTAGCTTTTTTAAAAAGTTTGAATCTGACCCAGGAGTTGTGTTGTATTATTTGTCAGGCCCATTTGACACCCACAAACTGGGTGTGACACTCCTGACCTAGAACACTAACACAGAGACAACAGCATGAGAGTAAATTTAAAAAAAAAAAAAAAAAAAAAACTTGAATAACCTAAAATAAAAAGACAAAAACATGGGCCAAATCCCTTTACTCCAGTTATTTTTGCGCAAGTACAGAGCAGCCCCTTGGATTTCATGTGTTTTTGCTCAGCGTGCTGCTACATGTCTGTAACTCCTGCTATGCTTTGATCGGTATATGTCTGCAAGGAGGGGTGTGAGCCAACGTCCCTGCACTACTTAATAAAGGGATCAGGGCGGGCAGACTAATAATAACCAGTCTAGGTCACACAGGATACATACTGCTACAGTATCCCTTTGCTAAACACCACATGTCTTGACGATTGCTACTGCAGTACATAATTACCGTCATGCTTCAGGATCTGTTGGCAACTTCAAAGACACAAACAAGACAATTACTTCAGAATGTGCTAATTAGGAGACTTCAGTGACAGAGATGCCCGTTTAGTACCCAACCATCTTTACTGATCGCTTCCCACTGTTTTTAGCACCCTCTTCTCACGGGTTACTCGTTTTTGGTTTTTGTTCTAGCTTGTTTTGGTCTTCTGCTTTCAGGAACTATTTGTAACGTCACGGTTTAACTAATCCAAAACTGACTTTTTTGCCCTCAATTTTCAACACTTTTTAATAATATTAAACAATTTTTTAAAACGAAAAAAAGGTTAAAAAAAAAAAAAAAAAAAAAAAAAGATGGGGACTTCGGTACTGACTCATAGTGGTTAACAGCATTTGAAACGACGGTTTGCTAGCTGCCACACAAACAGCGCTCGCTGAGACTAGCCGCGTAACTACCGCTAACTTTATAAATCGAGATTATCTTGACACACATCAAATTAACGGATCTTACCTGTGATTTAGAAAGGTAAAGAAATGTTGAACAGGATGATTCTTGTCAGTGTTCGTTTCTTCTGTGAGGGCTATCCGAGGGAACTCATGCTATTCCCCTCTTCGGCTCTTCACTTCTCCGGCTCCAGCGGCTAACAGCAGTTAGCTTTGTTATGCTAGCTGGCCATTAAGCCGGAATATTTATCAAACCCTTTGGCGAGTCCTTTTCAGAGCCTCACAGCGACCAGCATCCCAAGATCAATAAACTGAATATCCCTGATAGCTCGCTGTTAAATCACGCCTATAAGTAGATGATGTTTGGACACAGGAGACGGTCTCCCTCCCTCGCTGTCATGCCTGTGGTACCGTCGCTCCTCCCCGTTTTCTAAGCTCAGTTTTTTTCCACCTCTTTCATAAAACCCGCAGCGTGCCCGACCTCTTCTGTTCAAGTGAAGGACACACAGCAGAGGACAGCCAGTATTATTGTTGCAATTCTGAAAACATCAAATAAAAAAATAAAAAAATGTTTCTCTGCTTTTACGTTTTACATTTTAGTTCTAAATATTGGGAGTTTTACGGTACAGCAGGGGAAACAAGCTGTGTTAATCTGACAGATGCTGCTGCCCTGGTTGCATAACCTGTGCATGCCCCTTATGGGCTGTGCAATGTAGTTCATGTTCTCTGCAATAAAATGATAATTCAGTTGACATGAGGACGTTTTTATTATTATTTTGACTTGATTCTTAATTTAAGGTTTACGTAGATCGAGGTGATTAAAGGATTTTCAAAAGGGTTTGTGTGGGGGGTAGAGGGGCACAAGAAATTTGAATATTTGATCATTCACTGACATAGAAAACAGATGCAGATGACAGGTAAAGCACCTTGTTTTCTCTAACTGCCTATTTGGCTGTCAGTCTGCCATAGAGGCCAAATATAAATAAGTATGAATGATTATTAGGAGGATGTAAAGAAAGAAAGGACAAAAAGGAGGAACTTATGTGATAAAAAGGGGGCTACCACTTTATCTGTCCAGATTGGTGGTGTTTCTGTTATTAGTTAGATCATGTTAATTTGTGAGTGCAAACAGTGTCCATGCGTATTTTAAGTTGCTTATATAACTTAAATTTTAGAGTTTTTGAGTTTAATTACTTTTACTTAGTTGTCTACACTTTCTGGCAACATCCTGAGAAGTTTACCCTACAAACAAAAGTCTGGTGCTAGTCTCTTACAGCTGCTTTACGTGTGTAGTACTAACAGCAATGTGTAATACTAACATAAAGACGTAAGATCAGGCACTGTCTCAGCGAAGCTGCAAAATAATGTTGTGAATACATTACAGTTATTTTCCAAAAAGTCATTTTTCACCAGCCCAGCATCAAAGTCATTTCTAATCACCTGAGTTGGCTCAGGTGAATAGAAATGAATACATCTGAGGGACAGCTCAGGTTGAGCGGTTTGAAAAAAAAAGTATGAGAGGTACGTTTCAGATCATTTGGACATATGTTAAATATGGAACTGCTAGGAAATAGAAAGAGGAAGACAGAGAAGATTTGTGGATGCTATGAGAGAGGACATGCAGAAGGTTGATGTGACAGAGGAGGATGCAAGGGATGGGGTGAGATGGAGGTCACATCTAAAGGGAGCAGGTGGAAAAAGAAGAACTCAATTAGTTGTTTAACACATTAGTTAATGAAGATAAAATTAAGTCAAGACAAATCAAGTGGCTATATAGTCATTTCAGCCGTGTACAGTGGTACAGTACACAGTGAAACAAGACAGCGTTCCTCCAAGACAATGGTGCTACATATAATAGACAGTCCACACAGAACTACATGAAGTGCAAGTGTTCAAACATTGAATGATAGAGACACACAACAGTGCAGCAGAAAAGTGCAATAATGGGTCCTGCAAAAAGACTGAGCATTGTGCAAAAAGTACTTGAGGTAATGGGGTTTATGAATGTGTGTGTGTGTGTGTGTGTGTGTGTGTGTGTGTGTGTGTGTGTGCGTGTGTGTGTGATTATGCAGATAAGTTTTTGAGGCAGTGACATGTATGAAGGTATGTGTGTTTGTGTCAGTCCAGAACCTGAGTGTTAATGTGTCTGACGGTTTGTGGGAAGGAACTGATGGAGCGGGTGTTGCAAGTGTCTGTGATAGAGGGAAGAGAGGTGAGAATGGGTGATGGGAGATGGGCTTTTCTCAGCTTTCGCAGGAAGTAGAGACGCTGTTGGGCTTTCGTAGCTATTGAGCTGTTTGGGGGGGACCATGACAGGTTCTCTGCTTTGGTGTTCATAGAGGTTCTCTGTGAACACCAAGGAATTTGGTGCTGTTAATGAGCTCCACAGAGGATCCATCGATGTTAAGTGGACAGTGATATCTCTGTGCTCTCCTGAAGTCAACAATTATCTCTTTTGTTCTGTCCACATTCAGAGACAGGTTGTTGACTCTACACCAGTCCAATAGCTGTTGCACCTCCTCTCTGTATGCTGAGTCGTCTTTCTTGCTGATGAGACCCACCACAGTCATGTCATGAGCAGACTTGATGATGTGGTTCAAACTGTGCATTGCTGCACAATCGTGAGTCAGCAGAGTGAACAGCAGTGGGCTGAGCATATAGCCCTGAGGGGCTCCAGTGCTCAGTATGGTGGTGTTGGAGATGCTGTTACTGATCCGGACTGTCTGAGGTCTCTCCGTCAGAAAGTCCAGGATCCAGTTGCAGAGGGCGGTGTGCAGGACCAGCAGGCTCAGTTTTCCAACCAGGTGCTGAGGAATGATTGTGTTGAATGCTGAACTGAAATCTATGAACACATTTGTACATATGTGTCTTTATTGTCCAGGTGGGTGAGGCGAGATATAGGTTGGTGGTAATTGCATCCGGACCGGTTGGGGCAATAGTGGAGTGGCAGCAGGGTCTTAATGAGCCTCAGGATGAGCCTGTTGAAGCACTTCATCATGATGGGTGTGAGTGCAACGGGAAGGTAGTCACTGAGGCAGGACACAGAGGACTTCTTTGGCACAGGAACGATGATGGTGGCCTTGATGCACGTTGGGACGACAGCAGTACTCAGGGAGTATAATACTGTCACTAGTTTATGAGTAGTAGAAATGCAAAGAATCATGTCATGATATACTGTATTTTGCAGGCAAAGAGTTACAGGACTCTCTCCCAGACCACAGCAGGAACCTCACACACTGGCTCATACTCATAATACAAGTCAGAGCTTTACATTAAAAATGTTAAGTGTGTTTTCAAAATTGGAGTTTATAGTTGGTTCGGTTGGCAGTTCATGTTTTGCCATAGCTATAATTAAATATTTATACTTCCAATAGCATTAACATACTACGCAGATCATGAAAAAGACTTTTGTAATTTTCATTGTAAGTGGGGTAAATAACTTAATTAAAAACATTCTAACAGAAATGTAAATGCTTTAATTTGAATCTTTTAATAAACCATGTAACTTGGATGGATGCGATGCTGGCGTGACCACAGTGCACACGTCTGATGTTGCTCACAGTGGTCCTGTCACAGTGTGGGGAAAGTAGGACCCAAATGCAGGACTTTCTGAATGGAGATGGTGCGTTTATTTACAATGAAAAGAAACTATAAAACAGTGCCAACAATCCACAGTGCGTGCGTTCTTTGTGCGCTCGTTCCCAATCCCCGCGCCATGATCCGTGGTAAGTGTTTAGTCCTCCTCGGTGCCTATGTACAACAGTGTGCTGCTCCCGCCACACGTTTCCACAATCCACCTGGAAACGAGAGAGTCCACAGTGAGTACCGTCCCATTCACCGGCCAACAAAAACACTTTAACCATTCCAACAGGAAAAGTTCAGAGAACACAGTAAACAGAGCAAGAGCACTGACTATGTTCCTGGTTTAACAATCCCGCGCTGGCTGCCGCTCCAATCCTCTCTTGAGTAGTGTTTCCTTGACGATCAGCAACAGATGGCTTGAGCCTTGAGCCAGCCACACCCGGTGTGGCTGGCTCAAGGCTCAAAGACTCTCCAGGCCTGGTATGGCAGCAAAACTCACACACCGCAACACACACTCACACACGGACCCAGGGAAACAAGGGACCAGGAGCAGATCACACCAACAAACAACAATAAACAATCCACAGAGTCAAACCGAACTTATAATATTCACTAAACCCAAGAATAATGCATGAGCCCTGAGTCCCCAGACCCATGACAGGTCCATGGGACCGCTCAGGGAGTTTGTGTGTTTGCTCAGACACATGAAAAGTTAGAGGGAACATTGTCTGCAGGAAGAGGTGTATTAGACATTCTTATTATCAGAACTGCTGTCTGAACTCCTGTCATACCATCATCTTCATCACAGCTCTGGCACGGGTCCCTGGAGTTTGGAAGATCCTGAGGTATTCCTCTTTGACAGCCTTCAGTGGCAGTTACATAAAGTACATTATATCTTAATGGCATAAATATTGTTCATAATGGGCTGATTGTCATTTTGATATTAAGAAACATTGTTGAAAAATGTCAAATTCTGTAAATGATTAAAGGTTGCCCAGCCTTAGCCACCTTGCTGTCTTCTTTTCCAAAACTCACTGCAAAACTTTAAAGTTGTTTAGACACTAATTAAACTGTGTTTTAGTTAACAAATAAATGTGAAGTTTTGTAGTATTAAATTTCATTTACTTTTATAAAACCAGTGTCTGACATGAAGTTCAGTTTGTGTGAATCCAAATGTTTGTCTCCATCTAGTGTTTAGTTAGAATCATTACAAAGCTGTGTGACTAAACCGTGTCGTCTTTTACTATTAAAAAAGCCTTTTAAAGCAATTCTCGACCCAAAAAATCTGTCTGTAGTCTCAAAACATATTTTAGCCTTATATGTTTGTATGTTCCCTATTTCCTCCAAGACCAGCGACCCAATCTTGATGAAACTTTACCTAAACAATGCCTAGGCCACTGTGAGTGCCAACCTTTACAAGTTATACGCAAATATTTTTATATAAATTCCCCAATCATGTACCACTGACAGTTCAGCTGAGCACCAAAGACAATGTCATAGTATAGGATGGAATGTCAGATTACAATGGTGTCTCACAATGTATCACAACATAATAGCATTGTAACTATGTATGTGTGTTTATGTTTCTATAAAAAAACTGGGGTAGTTGAAGACTTCTACACAATACTGCTATAACTGTTAGCTTATTATTTACTTTTTTAATTAATAACAAACAGAATAATTGTGAAATGGTGAAAAAAACGTCTACAAGCATGTTTGAGTGGTGCTGAGCACACTGCATCTCCACTCAAATCAGAGCCTATTCACAGTAATTAAAACATGCAGCAGCCTAAAAGCTTTAAAATAGTCAGAGAAAAAAAAACAACAGATCCACGTTTTTTCAGTTGTTTTTGTCTTTTATTTTCCAATTGTTTTTTGTTTTTTAAATTTGGAATTTCCAATAGGAGAATCTGGAGGAAAGCCAGGAACACAGGGTGAACACCAGAGAGCGGCTGAGGGAGCAAAATACTCCAAAACCTTCCTCTGGTGAACACCCACAGAACCACTATGGTGCTTAGAATTCAGTACGATGTTATAGAGATATAGCACCATAGGCAAAGACCCTACAAAAAACCCTCCAACAATCAGATGATCCCCTATGAACAAGCACGTGGCGACAGTGGGAAGGAAAAACTCCCTTTTAACAGGAAGAAACCTTCGGCAGAACCAGGTTCAGGGCCTCTAGGGGCGGCCATCTGCCGCGACCGGTTGGGGGTGATGGAAAAGAGAACCTTCTTTCCAAAAAGTTGGTACACTCATTCAGATGACAAAAGTATTCTGGACACTAGTTTAAACAAGCTGAGCTAATTTAGGATGGACACAGTCAGATATGAACAACTGGCCAGTGACAGACAGATGGTTAGTGTACTCTTGTCTTACCTTGTGTTTTGAAGAAAGCAAATTAGTATTTTTTTTAATTATCCAATGTATTACATTTAACATTACAGCTTATGTGTCCAATAATCATTATCTGTGCACTATTTTTAAATAGTTGCACATGTCCCAACTTTTTGAAAAGAGGATTGTTTGTAGGTCTTTTTAAAATTCCAGATCTCCTTTGTCAACTTAACTTTCTAAAAGGTATTTTAACAAGCCCTACATTGCATTTATTTTTATCTTGAGAAATGAGCCTCAGATCAGTTTTCAAGATAAAAATTACAGAACAGGGTTTGTCCAGACGGGTGGGTTTGTCACTGTATAGTCAAGTCTGTGAATGTCACTGTCCAGGGCTCTATTGAGCGTGTTGAACAGACGAGAAAACCAGCCAGTACTCTTCTTGAGAGTACTGGCCGGTGATGTGTTTGAAGGCAGGGGTATTTTTGGTTCATTACTTTCTTCAGTGGGGGACTCTGGTGTTGGAATCTCACGCACTGGAGAAAGTTTACCATCCTTGACAACTCTCCATATGGTCCCAGAATTCTTTGACCTTACTAAAGATTTCTGGAGCTGTGACACTAAAACCTCTGAAACAGCAATCTCAAATGCTTCGTCACCAGATTCCATGGCAGCCTGCAACAAGTATTTGGATCCAAACACCTTGCACAGCTTTTTATAGATGGGGATGTGCAGGTTTTCAACACTTGGTGGGGGAATGGAAACCAGTTCTTTTTCAGCCCTCATTGTTACACCACCCAATAATGCAACCAGGTCCACGTTTAGTATGGATGTTCTGGTTTTTGATGCAATATGGTCGACTAACTTAGCAAGAAGCACAGTAAGAAAGGTCATGTTGACTGGACAGTCAGGAGACTCCAGACTTGGTGAAGAATTCTCCTGGTAGGCTAAAATCAATGCTGAAGGGACAAATGTTTCTGAATACTTAGGGAGCTCTGGAGTTGGAGGAGGACTCAGATTATCCATGCACAGTGAATTCTCTAAGGAACAGTCACTTATTTGTGGGATTTCTGCATCTTCCTCCTCCTCCACATCTAGACAGCAAATCTGCTTGCAATTAGAGTCTGAGCATGTCATGCTGTCAGATGCCCTGTCTGTGATTTTTCGGCTGATATTCAAGATGCATTCAAAAATCTCAGTCACATTATACACCATTTGTATAATGCTCATACCTGTCACTGAGTCATGAGTTTTTGGGGTAGGAGCTGGCCCTGTGATACGAGCCAGCGACGTGTTGACTTTTTTAGTAATTTCTGCTGAAAACAGCTTTACTAATATATCCGCGTTGTAGGACTTACCTTGTGCCATGGATAGGGCTTCACCAAAACAGTGATGAAGGGTGTTTCTGAAGCTGGCTTGAATATTATTTTCTGTTACTCTGCAGCAGCTGCACCCATCCTGCAAACTTACCTTATCTCCACTTGCATGATTGTGCCCCTTGGCAAGAACCTGAGGTTCTACAACCTCCAGGACCAAGGCGCTTATTTCTTCTATAACCGCATGGCACATGCTGGACAAGAGAATGACAACTTTTGATCCAGGGTCACCATCGGCTAAAGACGCCCACTGACTAAAAGATGAAAAAACAAAGATAAACAGTTGAGCAAAACAAACCTTTAACCAGAGTATATGTGTGTATTAGTGATCATTTTTGCTGCTTGTAAGCTTGATGGCTTTAAATGTGTGACTTACTCCTGTGAAACATCTTTCACATAGGGGGTGATGACTTTTCCAAGATTTTCCAGGGTCAGAAGAGGCAGTTTCAAATGCCTGCAATCCAGTGTTCCCATTTCCTCCAACATCTAGAAAGAAAAGGCAGTCAGGTTTTTAGGAATCTTTGACACAATCACAAAATGTTCTGCAATGGGATTTAAAATTGTCACTGTTAAATGCTGTGCACTACAGTTCACTAATGAAATCCAACAACTGATAACACAAAAATATATGTGTGATATGTCACACTAACAATATACAGTATATTAACAATTTGACATCACATATTATTTGATATAGCAATGTACTGAAGGTTATTTTATCAGGAATAAAAGTAATTTATACAAAAATGCTAAAGTTAAGTGGACAATGGCAAAACCACCAAAGATAGTGATTATCATTTTGTCTGCAGATTGTTCTTCTTTCTTTCTTTCGTTCTTGTTTTTTTCTTTTGCTTTGTTTTGTTTTTTTTTACCTTATCCGGTTGAAGCAACGAAACGATTTCCACAGATTTCCCTCTGTTCACTGAATTAAATTCTGTCATGTCTTTACCGTTTAGCACAATTACAAACTGCACGTTGTTCAAATTATTTCCAAGTATCTGATTATGAAGCTTCTTCACGCCGAAAGTCTGTCTACAGTTTGAACTGTCGGTTTCTCGATACGTCATAAAGCTGACATCACAAAGCTGACATTCGATGAGTGCGCGCGAACGTGCACGTGGTGCGCACACTCATCGAATGTGAGCCCCCCCCCCAAAAAAAACAAAACAAAAAAAAAAACAAAGATTGTACATTAACATATGTTATTGTGAAATAATCTCCCACTATATAAAAATTTTTTATATAGTGGGAGAGAGAGCGAGAGAGAGAGAGAGAAAGAGAGAGAGAGAGAGAGAGTATGCAAATGGCTAACAAACAGCCATTATATCTCATCATACATTGAGAATAGCAGAGAAATCAACAATACACGTGTCACAGTCCTGGGTCAGTGACCCAGTGTTTTTTGTATTATTGTTGTTATTCTATGATTTCTTCTTTGTATATAACTTCTAGTGTTCTGAGTTGTTTTGTATCCTAGTTTCGAGGTTTAGTTCTGTGCCCAGTCTTTTTCCTGTTTTGCTTTAAAGGTCAATGTATTCTGTTTTGCTTCCTCCCCACCTCTTCTAATTAAGAGGTGGGGACACTGCTGAGGCGGCCGAGGTCGTTTGGAGTCCGGTGAGAGCTTTTAAAGACCTTGTATGACTCTGTGGTGGCATCTGTCATTTTTTTACAGTGTGGTATGTTGGAGCAGCAGTTTATCAGCAGCTGAGAGGAAGAGGATGGGTAAACTCATCAGGAAGGCCAGCTCTGTTTTGGGATGCACCCTGGACCCAGTGCAGGTGGTGGGAGACAGAAGGACTCTGGCCAAAATAACATCTCTGATGGACAGAGTCTCCCACCCCATGGATCTAAATGTTGCTGAACTGCAGAGCTCCTTCAGTGACAGACTGCTGCATCCTCGATGCATGAAGGAGCGTTTCCGCAGGTCCTTCCTCCCTGCAGCTGTCAGACTGTACAATCAAAACTGCTCCCAACAAACATAGATGTTTACATCAGTGCTGTAACTTGCACTATTTTATCAACCGATTCACACTACAACCTGAGTTTGCCTCTTATCTGTATTTAATTTTATTTAGTTTAATAACGGTACAGTACTCAACTTTTGGTAACCATTGTCCTTGATGTAAATATGTAAAAGCTGTGTATGTTTCTGTTTTGTGTCTTGTGTACTGTTTGTTTGTATATGTGTCTTTCTTGCTGCTGTTACACCCAAATTTCCCCTTGTGGGACAATTAAAGGATTATTCTATTCTATTCTATTCTATTCTATTCTATTCTATGCTAATCGTAATCGTAGTGTCAGCCTGTTTCCCAGGTGTTTGCTCTCTGGCCTGTTCCCCACCTGTATTTAGCGTCTGCGTGTGTTCGTCCCTCATAGCCTGTGTGTTCTGTTTCAAGTTCTGTTTTCCAGCTTTCCAGTTTGGTTTCTGTTTTCCTTTTTGCCAGCAATAAAGCTGAGGTTCTTTGAGTTTCTGCCTCCGTGAGTCTGCGTATTGGGTCCGTTTCCTGCCCGGCTGCACACAGACCATGACAACACCTCTTCCAATTAATGGCTAATTAATATTGTGCTGAACACAGTCCAAAAGATTCAATGAGCCACATCAGTGTCTACTGTCTGTCCACTGTTTACTATCATAGCCAAGTGGCTAACAAAGGTAAACAGAAGTTTTCCCAGTCCCTGCTAATGCATTATCTTGTTTCAGGATACATATTACCTGCCATTATCCAAAGACACATCTGCTTACCTGTATCTTTTGTTCGTTTCTCGTTCTTCTTTTCTCCTGATGGCTTTGACCTTTTCTTGTTCATCTTCCATCAGTAATTTTGCACTCCAGTATTAACACCCAACCCCACAACATAGACTAATAGAACTACACCTTGTATAAAGTTTTTTTTCCACACAACCCAGGAAAATAATACATAATGGGCTTGGATGGACAATATTATGAAAGAAATGTGCACTATTTGGAAGCAGCCCGCCCCTCCACTTTCGACAGGTTGTGTGACTTCAGCATAGCATCAGCAGCAAGCAGGCGCACCGAGGGCCCTCGCGCTCACTTTTTGGGTATATGTATATGATAGATGATGTGTGTATATGATGTGTGTAATAGAATTTAGAAAACACATCGGTGCAAATTATAAGTCTATATCATGATGTCTTCAGTTTTTGTGTTTGTTGTCGGGCTGTCAACATTAATGTGTAATGGACAAACTGCCTGAAATGCGTTGACAAAGACATTTGAGGGATTTTGAGTTAAAAAAATTTCATAGCATTAATTGTGATGACGGCTTTAAAGTTGACAGCCCTAGTTTGTTGGTTTGTTTTTATTTACTTTTATTTTGCGAGCTGGTTATTAGATGCCGCTCCAGCCAGCCAGAGAATCCCCCGCCGCCCGATCGGTGCCCATGCAATCCCCAAAATGCGCTGGCATGATGTCGGGCAGCATGGGTGCGAGCAACTTTTTTTTTTTTTGCCGATGCCCATAATGCCGCACCCAGCACGATGGCCCCCTGGCCAGCCGCCCATGTCGCCCATATCAAAAACCACCACTGTCTATACCACATTTTTCTAGTTAAGGTAAAAGGTTAAACTGTTCTGCAGTAAATCAATTGACCACTAGATGAAGACAAACACTGTGACCTCCACAAATGAATCTAAACACTTTCCGATTTTGTGAAAATAGATTAATTTTAAATATAAATGACTTATTCTATACTTAATTAAGTATACAGTAGGGTATTTACACCTTTACCCCTTTATCTTTATTATTTTTCAAATGTTATAGCTGTTTTTGGCTCGAATTGTAAACAGAACAAACACTTCCTGCAGCATTCATCATTTTTGCCAACATTTTGAGGAGCTGTATATACATGCTGCTTTGTGAAATACTTCTTTTGTTGTGCTTTAAGAATACTTCTGAACCAGCAAAGATTCATTTTACTGTTAATGTTTAACTTCAAATCCTGTTGTGATCAGTATTCATGGTTTGCAGGGTTTTTGTGGCCAAGAACAGTGTTAAAGTGTACAGAGCAACCTTGACTAGGACTCTGTGTTGTGACTGAGTCCAGATCAGTGTCCTTGTTGTTCAAATGTTAACAAAATCAGTGTTCTTGTAACTGCACAGTGATAAACCTGAGATTAGTGCCTCTTATCACATAATGTAAATATTCAGCTTTTAGCCTGTTAAATAAAATAAAGTGCATTCATACATAAATGGTTTTAGTTTATTTACCACAAAATGCTCCAAAATAACATTATAAAACATCCTGTCATGTAAAATTAAATGGACCCCTTCTAATCTAAACTAGTGTCAGGTTAAAGGTTGATTATAGTTCTAAAAGACAGCACATGCATTATAAACACTGTCAAACTTCAGTTACAGTTTTTCTTTTAATTAATTAAATTTAATTTTAATTTATTTGTTTTATGTTGAGACAGTCAGTTTTCATTGATTACGTTTCAAATTTGACAGCATAGAGTCACAGCATATTTTTGATACCAAATGCCCCCGGCCACCAGAGGGCCTGGACTAAACAAGACAAAAAATGTAACTTGGTGTTTTCACACACTCAGCTCTTTATAGAAACACAGATATAAGCATGCTGATAGTGTAACACTGTTACTGTGTTTAACGTGTTATTTAATAGCTTAAAGAACTAGAGAAATGTTCCCAATGAAAAATCTAAAAATCCTGCTGTACTCCACCATTGCGATCCATCATTTGGGAGACAACATCTGACTATATTGCTGGCAGTTCACCCCACTGGCACACAGAAATACCCTGCAGGTGTGTACGAGCAAAGAGCAGCATGAGAGCAGGAAGTGGTTTTCATAGTCTGTTTCCTGTAGCTTTGACAGGAAACTGACTCTTAACTGTCAACAGCTTGTAAACTCTCAGGTAGCTGATACCACATGGATACTGATGTTTATTTCTCACAGATATCAATTTAGTGGTCTTACTAAAAAAGTAAGACTGGGTCCAGAGCCTTCTATACAATATTTTTCACGTATATTTGACAAGAAAGATGTTGTCCTTGGTGGTTTATTTCATTCAAGTTACCAAGAAAATGAATCTCATTAACTGTATAGGGACTGGTGATTTATTAGATTCATCCATTCATTAAATATCTTCACATTATACATCTTGCCTAATATTGTCTCACGATGGATTTCTATTACATTGTAACATGCTAAACCACATTTCCTTTGCTCAGCAGCTCCCTTGCTCATAATGTGACAGACTGAATCTGACAAGCAGGCTTCCTTTGAGGTCAAGGTGGACAACCTAAAACACACATTTTATTATAACATCTGTGGACATTTCTTTGAGTTTCACACAAATCGAATGCAGATTTGTTTTATTTTTTAGACAGAACAGGAAGAACAGATGACGGGAAGTATTAAATGAAAACACTGAACTTCTCTGTGTCATTTCATGAGGAAGCAAACAGCCCAGAGAGATGGGAGTAGTGCTGCAGCACAGCAACCACAGGCAGAGCAGCTACGTCGCATGTTGTTGATCAACGTTTTTGCAAGACAGGAAATGAGAAACAGACAGTTAGAGGAGATACAGACTACGTTGTCTTCCTTTCGCACACGCAGCAATCTCCAAGGCGGCGGTAAATTAGGAGGGAGACAGGTGAATTCTCCTGTGAAGGTTTTTGATGCAACCTTGAAAACAGAGAGAACTTTAGTTACAGCCTAAAAGTGTGAAATGGGCACTGAGGAGAAAGATCCAGAGCCTGCAGCTCAGCCAGCATCAAAGGAGCAGGGATCACCTGAGAAGGAAAATGAGCCTCCACAAACATCTGAGACCAGCGACCCTCTCAACACATACAAGTGGCATACTGGCTCCAAGGGAACCCTCAATGAGCAGAAAGAAGAGGGAGAAGGAACGCCAGCATCCTCCACATCCACGATGGAAAAAATTCAGAAGGCCTCTAGCAACAAGTGGAGCAAGATGCAAAACTGGCGTAAGGCCTTGAGTGAGGACCCCGGAGAAAAGAATTCGACCAATGGGAAAAGCAGCGATGCAGCCAAGCCTGAAAAAGCCTCCGGAGGAACAAGAAAGAACCCCTTCAGGAGGGCCCTGTCCGAGCCTCCTGGGTCTCTGTTTGCGGCCCTCTCCCCTGCCAACTCGGCTCACGCAGCTTCATCCTCCGCTGCAGCCACTTCTGCTGGCACAGAAGCCTCGGGGGCTGCCTCCAGTGACCCCTCACAGAAAGGGGGCGGAGGGGCACTTTTTAAAAAATATCTTCGGACTGTGTCCCAGAAGCTCAAGAAGCCAAAGCTACAGCCCCGCAACAGCACGCCATCCCTGGCAGGTAATACCACTACAATAAAAGTACAGCGTACACACAAAACGCTGCGCATTAAGTTCATTACTCAATTCAAATATTATGTGAAATATCAGAAAGTGTTTCCTATTCCCTATCTATTGCACACAATTTGTGATTTCCTGTTAAGTAGGTAGGACCATTTAATAACACTCATCAGTATGAGTGGTATGTGTGACCTCTGTCAAAAGTGCATCTGGAAATTTCATCTGCAATGTTACTATTAAGAGTATTTTAGCATCTGGCTCAGTATTAAACACATGTAGAAATAAATAAAGAGAGAAGCTGAGAATTTAAATAGGCTTACATTATGTTAAAATACATTATAAATATAAATCATTTATAAACCACAAGTAAAAGAGTGGATCTCAGAAGAGTTACAGGTTATGAAAGTGATGAAAGAGTTAAATACAGCCAAACATCGCTGAATGACTTTGACACTTCCAAAATTATCTTAAACATCAGCAAACAATTTAAACAAAATATTGTAAAGATGTTGAGTTGTTTCTGGGCCATTACCCAGTAAGCTAAATGATAGTGTGATCTCGGATATTGTGACAAATCTGATGTCTATTGATGGCTATTTAAAATCCTCTAACCTCAAGAAATCTCTTTTAGAAGATTTGCAGATGCAACATTTACATCCTCAAATAAACATTAAAAAATTATCAGTACAAAGACAAAAGGAAAGTCTGTAACTGTTGGAATATTTTCTAAACAAACAGTAGTATTATAGGCCGAGATTATAAACATTAGTAGTAGCAGCAGTAGTAGTGGTAGCAGTAGTAAATCTGTGAGGCAAGTGTGGAGTCATTGGACAAGCTTAAAATCTAAGCCCTGTGCCCATCAAGTCTATGTTTAAGGGCTCTCTCCTTGTAGATAACAGATTTCTCTCTCCTTCTACAAAGCAGAACCCAGACAATCGTCATCATCTCTTTCAGATTTGAATCATTGCGAGACCAAAACCGCCAAAACAGCAGAGAAATGACCCAGAAATTCAAAGTAACTGAAGAACTGCAAACCAGCACCCACACTTAACTAGATTCACTAACCAAGTTCCCCAGCGCTGAGAAACAAATGCATACTAAGAGATAGATGGCTAAAAAATGTACAGCAACATAATGTGTTGTTGTGACTCAGAAGTTTCTCTGTCCCTTATACGAAAATGGTAGGCAAATCCAACCAGAAGCCTACCCGCTGTTAAGATACAAAATATGAACTCTAGTCAGATTTGCACGCATTCCCCTACTTGTGCAGAAACTAAAAAGGAGTGCCCTCAGACAGCTAATACAAATGATGTCTGAACATTTGTCTAATGACATCAGAAACCTCAATCCACCTCAGGACAGAGTTATACCTATACTGAAGTTCTCTAGGCGTCTTTCATCTCAGCTGACAGGAAATGAGAGAAACATCTGCAACACACACAGACAGATCATGCAGGTGTGAGCCAAATGAGGCATGGCTGCATGGAGAAGATACCACATTTTATTATTAAAAAGAACAAGAAGAAAATATAATTGCCTTCAAAAAAACATTACTTTCCTGCCACCTTCTGCTCTCCTGGGCTTTTATGCATGTTTTAGTGATGCAATATTATCTTTATCTTCTGCTGGCGTTTCAAGAACAGCATATACCCCTTGATATTAATGTAAACATTAAGACACAATGGATGTTGACATCGAGTAAAAAAAAAGACACAAAAAACCTAACGACAGCCCACAGGATGTGCGCAGGCCTACGTGGCGTGTAATAAAAAAGAGAGAGCGATAGCGTCAGTAGCCAGGGCAACACCTCAAATGGGAGTGGCCAAACGCTGTGTGAGATAAGTGTCATTACCAAAAATCTAAAACAAACCAGCCCGGCAGCATACGCCTCCAGTTAAGCAGTATCTGTCCATCATAAACAATTTACTGTCAGTTCTTCAAAGTGAGAGAAATCAGCACATATTTAGCATATGATTACACGCGTATACTGACCTTACATCATTGATCAGTATCAAAATGTGTTTGTCTGTGCAATGTTTACTTGAATTGCAGGTTTGAATGAGGTTGTCCCGACACCAGCCGGTGCCTCCGAACTCTCAAGACTGCAATGGGTCCCGCCTCAGGAGGTCCCCTTATGGGACATCAGCAACTGTTGCCTGGAAGATGGGCAGATTCTCATTTCTCCAGAGGAAGAGGTACCCACAGATAACAGCATGTTATTTACACTGATTTCAAATCATGTTGTCATAACCACGGAGAGTGAAAATGCCCATTTTTGTGTGTCCGTCTTAGCCAACAATGTGGACTCGAAACCGTGTCAGCAGCTGCTTGTCCAACCTCAGCATGCAGAACCTTGTAGACATTGACACAGGTCCGTATACACACGTAAAGCAAACAAAATGACGTGCAGATTAAAATGCAATGAAGAAAAATCATCAAACACCCCCAGCTTAACTGTTACTGACATCAGCGATGACTATTGCACTATTTCCGCAGAAGACACAGAGGAAATAGCTAAATGTTTGTTCGTGGCAATGTCTGTAAGATCGCTTCCTCTGCTTCCTCTGTGTTTTTTTTCCTCTGGGGAAGATAGCATCAAGACAGTGTTTTAGCAGTCCAATGAAAACTCGCAGAAAGACAGAGCTAGATGATATAGTCAGTATCTTCCATCCATGCAGTTTAGATATTTTGCTTAGAAGAGGTTCAGAGACTGCACTGTGGAGGTGTTCGATCCTGCACCGACTGGCTGGGTGACTCAATCAGCTCTTTTGAGGACGACAGAAAGGAAATGATAAAGACACCAAGACGGAAGTAACAGGACTTTTGCACAAACCTCTGGACTAAATGATAGGATTTAAACGCTGGATTGTTTGTGGTGGGAATTTGGGTAAGCAGAGAAAAGAAAATCGGACACCTGTGTAATCTTGTAATGAAACACATTGATATCGCTGACTATAGATAAGCAATAGAGGATATCATAATCTCTAGTTGGAGATATCAGTCTTCTGACTGAAGGGTTAAAAAGTTCACACAAAACAGGAAAAATCAAAATGGGAACATTTGAGTTTTTTCTTTGTAAAGCTACAGTAAACTACGTGTTATTTAGTGATATATGCGCAATTAGTTGACTTTACTCAGATAGGTCTAGCTATCAGATTACAGCTATAAACCACATCCTGAACTGCCTCATCTGAAGCCATCTGGAAATATTAAAATATTTTGCTTGATGTTTTTGAGAGTCTTCAGTAGAAGTTGTTTGTGTTAGATGAGTGAAAAAACAGAATTTTGCTTGAAAACTATTCATAAAATGGTGTGCATAACCACTGATTTTACTGCTTTGTTTTCAGGTGCTCTCATATGACCTAGAAGTCACTTACCGTAATGGAATTTAGCCCATTTTAATTGTTTTAATATTCGTGCTATTCCTGCTTCACCAGCACAGAATATCTGCTCTAAAGTTAGCTTGCCAACCATTAGATTTGATGCCTGTAAACAACTGACTCATAAAAGGGAAGAAACATGTAGAAGTACTGACCACAAACTCTAAAAGGAAAGAATGAGTACTGCCTATAATTTCATTTAGTTAAGCTAACTTGTCCTGCCAACACTAATGAAAAACACTGACAGAGAATTTCATTTTCATCCCGATCCCTAGAATGCAGCCCAGACCACGGAGGCCAGCTTGGTCCTCGACCAAAGACTCAAGATGGCGGTGTGAGGGTGAGTGCAGTATGCGCCAGAGTCAATCTTTGCGCTAGTTTTCCTTTTCCTGTTGATACAACACATAATTGCCCAAATGCACTGTGTTTGCATTCTTCACCCGCAGGGACTGATCAAGCGACGTCTTGAGAACAAAGCCAAGAGGAATAGCAACACCCAGCTAAACCAACAGGGTCTTAACAAAGGACGCAGGTAAAGTACACGGCTGTGTTTTTCAAAGCAGATGTACTCCATATCCACCTGTAGACTAAAGTAACTTCTCTCGTTGTCTTTCATAATTTAATGCCAAACTCTTATCTTGAAAAAACCCTGCTCATAATCCATCTATCATCTTCTTAATCACTTCTTCAACAATAGACTCTAAGCGATCAGTTTCATAGTAAACCTCACTAAAGGTCTAAGAAGCTTGCAAAGAAAGCGACTGGACTTCTTTAAGTTTCAGAAACTTAAACAAGTTCCGCATGACCTGGTTGACCTGGTTGTCAACCATGGATGACCTGGTTGAGGGAGAACCTACACACACATAAAACCTCACTAAAGAGTAATTAAAACATGTGGGCTAAAAATTTTGGGAAAATAAGACTTTGCAAGATGTTCTTTTTAAAAACAACCACAGTGTTAATCTAATGTCTCGATGGTAAAACAACCTGCAGGTAATGAAAGTGTACATTGTGAGTACCTTTGACAAAGCTCCATCTCCTTTTTTTGACTGAATTCTTCCACTGTGTTTAATTTTAAGGCTCTATGAATCCCGAGAGTCTGTGTCAATTCCAGTCAGTCCAGTGGGGACACTAGATCTGAGTGCAGACACCAGCACCGTCATCAGACCCGTCCACAGCTCCATTCTGGGGGAGAAGTACTGCTTTGAGGTAGACTTTAAAGGGCACTCCTATAGATTCATTAAGGAGTACCACAAAGTATTCCAGTACCATTAACTGTTAGTTTCAATCTGCTATAGGTGATAAACTCTGAGAACACCCACTGCTTCGGCTGCTCGTCGGCTGCTGAACGTGACCGCTGGATTGAAGATCTGAGACGAGCTGCCCAGCCCAACAAGGTGAGTTTTCAGACACCGGTCCCACCGGTCATGCAATATTCAAATTGTGTTGTGCTAATAAAAACATTCAATGTTTTCACAGGACAACATCGAGCGCACAGAGAACTCTCTGTGTCTGTGGGTCAATGAAGCTAAGGATCTGCCACCCAAAAAGCGTTATTACTGTGAGGTACACCTGGATGGGACCTTATTCGCCCGCACCACCAGCAGAGCTGTTGGCAAGCTGCCGAACCGTTCCAGCCTGGCAGGAGATGGCTCTGCTGGGTCTTCGGGAGGCCTGGGGGCCAGTGGAGGTGCGACTGGAGGGTGCCAACTCTTCTGGGGTGAATTCTTTGAGCTCGACAACCTGCCTTGTATCTCCCAAATCAGCCTGCACCTCTTCCGGGAAGAAGACCCCAAGAAAAAGCGTCATTCCCGAGACGACTCCAGCCTACACCCTCTGGGAAGCGTGACCATACCTCTAGCTGACATTCGAGGGAGGACATATCAGGAGAAGTGGTACCCCATCACTCCATACAAGGTGTCAGGTTCAGCAGGGAACAAAGAACCTCTGGGTCCTCAGGCTTCACTCCGCATCAAGGCCCGTTTCCAGAACTTGCAAGTTCTGCCGATGGAGAAATACAAAGAGTTTGCCGAGTATGTGACTGTGGATTATGTAGAAATGTGCAGAAACTTGGAGCCACTTCTGAATGTGAAGGAGAAAGAAGAGTTGGCAGGAGCTCTGGTCCACGTACTCCAGAGCATCGGCAAAGCCAAGGTGGAGAATGAGCATACATTTTTGAAAATTTTAATGCAATTTACGAATCAAACATTATTTTTTTCACAATATGTATTAAAAATACAACAGAAAGCATAATCAGAAGTATATTTGTATTCCTTAGGAATTCCTCATTGATTTGGGCAACGATGAGGTGGAGCGTCTTGGAGAAAAAGAAGCAATGATCTTCAGAGAGAACACACTGGCCACTAAAGCTATAGATGAATATATGAAGTTAGTTGGTCAGAAGTACCTAATTGACACACTAGGTATGGCAGATCAGTCGTATAGGTGGCTGCTTATATTTGACTGTATTGGGGTTTCCTGAACTCTATCCTTTCTTTTCAATGCAGGGGAATTTATCAACCGTCTATATGCATCGACTGAGAACTGTGAAGTTGACCCTCGTAAATGTCCTGCGGCTGAACTGTCAAGCAACCAGAAGCACTTGAGGGAAACCTGTGAGGAGGTGGTGCAGAAGATCATTGAGCTCCATGGGTGAGAGAAATCAGCTTAACATACAATACAATTGGGCATCTCTCACATTCAGAGATCTCATACTTGACATGCTTCTTTCCTCTAGGCCTTTTCCTGAAGAGTTAAACAGGATCTTCTCCAGCTGGGTGGAGGTGTGTGAAGACCAGGGCAAACCGGAGATTGGCCATCGGCTTATCTCTGCTTCCCTCTTCCTTCGTTTCTTGTGTCCTGCTATCCTCAGTCCTTCCCTTTTTGGTCTGACGCAACCGTACCCGGAGCCAAACACCCTGCGTACCCTTACGTTGACAGCCAAAGTCATCCAGAATCTGGCCAACTTCACCTTGTGAGTGGGTTATGTCGCATTTGTGCATTTGTTCCTGAGCAGATTGTTTACTGTTTGTTTGTTTGTTTTGGCATACTGAAAGACATAATCTGGGAATATGCATAAAGATATTTTTTTGTTGCACATGTACAATGACAATAAAGGGCCTAAAATAAATACCTAAAGTAAATTAAATTTGTTGTTCTTACTTAGGTTCGGGGAAAAGGAGGAGTACATGCTCTTCATGAATGAATTCCTGGAGCAGCACTGGGATGGAATGAGAGGCTTCCTACAAACAGTGTCGAGTGGAGACACTGAGATTGCAATGACATCCTTTGATGGCTATGTGGATTTGCCTCTGCGTTTGGCTGTGCTCCATGGACTGCTGGTGGACATCATCTACCAGAAGGACCAGGTAGGCAGGCAAACATGAGTCCAGTTTGGTAGTTAGTTTTAAAGGTTTGTGTAACTCTTGCATTGCATGGCTCCACTAGCTAGCTTAACCACAGTGGAAGACAATTTATAATCAGCTATCGGGGGGATACTTATAATTATAGAATTTATATGAAGATAACTTCAGTTCCAATTATCAGTTATACATGGTGAAATGCACTAATTCTCACCTCTAAGACTGTGATGACAAGATGGAGGCTGTACAGGAGTGTTTCCAAAAGCGTTTCCTGTGGCCCCCAAGTGGACTATGGGGATACTGCAGATGAAGTCACAAGAATTACATAAATAGAAGGATATTATTAGAAGATATTATTTTTATGTTTCTGACCCCTCTTTTTAAATCCTGAATTTAGTAAGTGTACAAAAAAAAGGCAGTGACTGTCAGGTGACCTAAGTAAAACTATTAATAGTGAACTACAGATACAGAAGGAAATAATCTTAAAGAGGTTAAAGGCCTTGTAGAAAAAATGTGGTATGTGTGATATGCATCGCTGTGATGTTTGGTCATAGATGTAGTTTTTCTCTCAAGTTTACCAGAAGCAATTATGCATCCGTTCACTATATAAACATGCTTATTTCATGCTTTGTGTATAAATGAATGTTAACATGTTACTTGTTTCTCCCTCAGGAAACAGTTGACAAGCTGCACCCTCTGCCTTCAATTCTGAACCAAATAACAGAGTCACTAGGCCCTGAAGCACCTCGGATAGATATTAACAGGTATGTTGATTTGTGTGATTTGTCCATTATATTAGTTCTGCTGCGTGTTACTAAAACAGTGCTATTCCTGCAGCCAAACAGGACACATCAAGCCAGCGTATATTCCTCCTAAGGACTTGAGCAAGTACAGCCCTCTCCAGTCGTCTCTCCAGCATATTCCTCAGGAATCCAAGAGCACACGTGACAACAGGTATGATGTCTGTATGTCTAAGGCAAACTGTGACAGCTCCCATTTTTTCTGTATTGATGATGAATGATTATATATTGACACAATTTAAAGCACAGCACAAGATGTGATGTCGGAAGCTGTTATAAGATCCCCAAAACTTTGTGTCAACAAGAAGAGGTTCAGAGACTGACCACATTTCAACACTAGCTAATTACTGTATAATTCTGGTGTAAAGGTTGGGTTGTCAGTTTCAAAGGGGCACAGTGGAGGTCGGACACAGCTCCTCCCAATGTCAGTGTGGAGGAAGGACTTTCTGAAGCTATTCAATTACAAATGAAGTTTTCCTCAGATACATTTGTTTTTTTTATTCAATTTAGGATCTCTTATCTGTACATTTTAAACATGGGGTAATGTGTTCATTGGCATTTAAATAATTAACACTGATCCGTTTAATCACCGTGGATATCAGGAGTCAAAGGAGGAAACCGATCGCCAGAACTCAGAGTGCCCCACACAGACGTCCGGCACAAGTAAAACGTGAGATGAAGAGGCAGACGAGCTCCGAGGCTCTGCCAACGTCTGACCATGAACAGGAGGCGGAGCCCAACCAACCACTTATCTCACCACCAAATACTGTGAGTATAAACAGGAACTGTGAACTGCCTATAATAGCAACTGAGCTGTGCAGCTCATGTTCTCGTGTTTATGTAAAAAGGACTTCAGCTTTTCATACAGGAGGCTATAGTTCATACTCAAAATCCTTTAAACAATAAACAACCTTGGCCACTTTTAATGACCAAGCATGACCTCATTAGATTTTATACAGAAATACTATGAATCTGTTTTTCTTTATCATATCTCTACTGTATCTTTTGACTGTGAAAGAAATGTTGTAATATAATTACAACATTAAGTGTTTAAAGACACAAATTACAAAGCATTACATGTATCTTCTTAAGTCTTGCAAAACAACTTTACTTTATTGTAATAAAAGTAGAAAAAAATTAATAAAGTTAAATCTGAGTCAGTTTATATCCTACAGTGTGCAAATGTCAGTGTAACAGCAAAATACAGATAAATTTGTGACTCTGTAATATTCTAATCAACAACAAAGTACGATTTTGTTATCACAGTCAGGCTGGTTTTTCATCCGTTGTTACTTCCTTTCTTTTGTTCAAGTTAAATCTGGATCAGATTGTTTCTAGATGTGTAATATTTAAATATGTTATGTAGAAGCACTCAAAATATTCAGATTAATAGAATTCCTGAGAGCCGTACATTATTGCAGAACATTACATTGCATTGATTGGAAGTGGACAAACACTTATCCTTGCCACACTTAATGGCCAGTTCCAAGTTTTATGAGTAGTGGATAAAAAAAATCATCAGAGGAAACATTTTTATGTCTAGGAATATCACAACAGCATACATAAACACAGATCAGGGGTCTTAAGTAGCACCTCTCAGTCACGCTCCTGCAAGCGCACACATATTGTTTCCAAGTTTCACTGAGAGGAATAACGCAGGGAATTTCTGCTGATGTTTTCCCAGAGCGTCTCTGTCAAGCGTGCACCTGCACCGGTTCCCTGGATTAAACCCGGGGACCCCAACCCACCAGGCAGCCACACCCGACAGCCGAGCGAGATCAAGACTGAGAATGAGCAATTCAGCTTACTGGATAAGGTATGTCAAGCCTCCTACATATTACAGTGACAGTGTAAAGTGCATGCTTCCAATGCTACAGTTTATATGATGCCCACGTGTAATTACAGCATGCTCAGGAGCTGTCAGAGCTTCGTCTGGGCATAGAGCAGGTGACGGAGCGCGAGCTGGACATGGCTAAGCGCCTGGAGGACTTCATCATCCAAAGTCAGGACCAGAATGCAATACTGCAGGAAGAGGTCAACGAGCTCAGGAATGTGCTGGCTATGCGTGAGGAGCAGCTTGCCAGCGCCACCTTCAGGTTAGTCTGTGCATTAATGTGTGAGTGTTCCATTTGAAAGTAAACGCAAGCTGTGACTAAAGAAATTGAAAAAATCTTTATCCATTTTAAATTTGGAGGATCTCATGCTTAAAACCAGAAGGTCGTGCATCTCTGGACTGTGTTGAGAGCACCTACTATTTTAGATCTCTCAGTGAAAGTCATGTTCGATCAGCTTGCACTCGTGCAGTGGGATCTCCCCCCATGTGTCAAAATCTTCTGACCTCTGATTCCTCTTTCTCACACTACACAAAAAGCTGCACACCTGTAAATCATGCTCATGTACCACTACAACTGCTCCAGATCAATGGCACCAAGGCATCATCTGCAGCTAAATTCTACAGCAACCTAAAATTTGATCCCACAACAAACCGATCAGTGTTGAGCACACATATTTAAAAGCACACTTCATCTGAGCTCGTAAACTGTGGACAGCTAAAACTGCTCAGTTACAACTGGACGCCCAGCTTTCATCAGCATTGATTATTCTCCACATTTAATTCATGTCAGTTTAAAAAAATGTTTGCTCTCCAGAAAGGTCAAGATCCGAGGTGACCACACGCAGAAGATGAGCCAAATTGAAATCAGGAAAGAGTTTTTAGATTTGAGTTTTTTATCAACCAGTTCTCAGAAGGTTTTGATCACACCTCATATAATCTGTTTTTAAAGCATGCATTTTGTTTGCGCTTTATCCTGTTCAATCTGCAAACTCAGTGTTTCTCACTTAACAGCATGTCTTCTTATCTTTGTGTGTTGCAGGCTGGGTGTGATTGAAGAGGAAAGGGAGGAAGATGAGAGGAAGCTGAGTGTTGCCATTGCAGCAGCCGAGAGAGTGAATGTGCTGGTAAGTGAGATGAAGATGAAGATGAAGTCCACTGTCAAAGAGGAGTGCTTTTATATAGTTCACTTCAGGATCCGCATTTTATTTTCCTGAACTCCACAGAGCAGTGTGCGCTGGTGCTCCCTGGTGGGCTGTGATGGTACTGCAGGTCACCTGCATTTGTTATTCCTCGTTTCTGCCTTCATTTGATCCAGAAAGTATCCAGTATTTTGTCAGTCACCGTGAAGGAAGTCCTTATTCTTAGCCTGATGAGTTTATCAGAGATGAGGTTTAAGGTTCCAGTGGGACGTAAAAGATTTTCACATTTTAAGGTGAGATAGAAAAATAGAACCAAAATAGTCTGAGTGTGCACTTTATTTCTACATACAGGCTAGATTTAACCTTTCAGACCAAGGCCTGGCATTTTTACCCCACAGAGAGACATACTGACGTAGATTAGACACATTAGACAGATGGTGCAGATGGTGCTAAATTATTTGAAATTTGAGAGAAATGGCACCACTGATTTTTAAAAGTTTCAGAAATCAAAAACTTTCTGGTAGAACAATTTGTGTCCATAGAGAGAACGCTAACATAAAGCAGTTCACTTAAATTATAAAGTATTAACATTTAGTATTTTTTTTATATTGATATAAATTTGGTGGTTTTATTTTCTGTTCTGTTCTGACCTAGTTAGACTATTCTGACGTGTGCAGCTACCCCAGGGTTTGGAAATTAGCCTACAAATACTTTATTAAGCTTTATATGCAATTTAATTTAATTTATGAGCAATATAACTGCAAGATATTTATAAACCAGTACCAGTAGAGGTGGTCACCTCTCTTTGCAAGCCCATTACATCATTTTGATGTTAAAATTCAATCTTGAGCCATCAGCTGTGATCTGTAAGGTCTATTACTTTATCAGGATTTCTCTTGCATCTATCAGTGGAGGAGTGAAGACAGCCAGAACTGGCTCAGAGCATCTCAGTCCAGCCACAGAGGTCCTTAAATTAAAACTTAGCAAACTAAAAGGCAGAAATATATTCATTAATCTCTTAAAAACTGTAATGGAATCTGCTATTTAATAACAGAGAGTGCAGGTTATGTTTACTATGCAGGCAAACACAGTCTGCCTCAAATAGTAGAAGCAGCCTGTGTTACCTTATTCTCAGCAGTCATTGACTTCCCTGATATCTGTGATCATTTCATAAACAACCGTGTATTTTATACCTGATTAAATTAAACCCTCAAAATATTTAATACAATGCCGGTGACTTTCCTTTAGGGGAATGCCAAAACCTCATGCAGGAAAAAGCCCGGATCACAGCTGATAGACAAACATCCTCTGCATATTTCAAACACTATTGTTATCAGTAGGCTAAAAGATTACAGTTTCATATGCTGTAGACCCATAAAAACTCAATATTTAAAAGCAGTTAAATGCAACTATGCTGATTAAGTTTTATAAGAAATGATCTGAGAGTGGTTTACGTGCAGTTGATGCCCTTTAAACAAGCTAATTTGCATTTCTTAACCAAATATGTTCCCTTTAAGGTACTGGGTTAGAGTTTAGCGACAGTGGTTGATTTCAGCATATTAACAGCTGTTTTTAATGTCCTCACACAGGAGGAGCAGTTTGCGGGTTTGCTAAGGGACCTTCAACAGCTCAGCGAGGCGTACAAGAGCAGCCAAAACAACACGCAGCATCCTGAAAAACCACTCAACACCACCTGAACCCTGACAGAGAAAAAGGGTTACGCTTTGGGCTTCACAGTTTTTATACACATACACACACGCACACAGCCTGATGCCACAATCATGAATTCCTGGTTAGATATAAGTTTATTTTATAAAGATATCCATAATGAACTCCAGCTGAGGTGAACATGAAGGCTGTAGGATTTGTTTGCATTTCCTTTTTCACTGTATCTCTGCTTGTAAACCTTTTTTTTAAATAAAAAAAGCTGCTGCCTAATGTTTTTCTATTTAAGGAGTCTATTTTGCATTTGTCACGGTACGTGGTCTATTTTGTGTCTATTTTAATCAAGAATAATCACTGCAAGTTGATTATGATTATGAATTTTTAGGGACAGGTAACCCCAAAATCTATAGTTTTTCTTGCCTGTAGTCATAGACTGTATAAAAAAAGCAGAGCCACTATGATGTTACCCATTGGCTAGTGAAACTGTCAAGCTTCAGAGTGTTTTCTCTGAAAAATCCACCACAAAGCAGGCCAAAAAACCAAACAGAAAACTAATACAATTCTAACAGAAAATAAAAATTAAATAAGAAAAATGAAGAAAAACACTTTAAAATTGGTTTGTAAAGATTTTAATGTGCAAGGACGTCCTACCTCCAGAAAGCTGCATTAGTAAACTTTGCTGTCCTATAACTAAATCATATGGTCAGATAACAATGACAAAATATTGCCTGGTAAAAACTACAGTATACATATTGAATTTAGTAGTGGGTGGTAGTGTAGAGCAAGTGGCAAGGAATGTGATAAGTAGACAGCATCAGCAGACAGGTCAAATTTCTTTTAAGTGTACTTTATTTCCTTGCATCTCCATTCTACCATTTTAAAACAACCCAAAATCTCACTTGTTTTATACAGAATTTTACAAACATCTCAATTTCATTATTCTCTACCATTAAGAAATAGGTTAGACCAAACAAGACAATCGAAACAAAGAAACAGGAATAAAATTATTCATCCAATTGACAGACTCATTTACACAGCTAAATGATTTGAAAAGTAATAATAATAATAATAATGGATTGCATTTATATAGCGCTTTTCGAGACCCTCAAAGCGCTTTACAATTCCACTATTCATTCACTCTCACTTCACACACTGGTGGAGGCAGCTACAGTTGTAGCCACAGCTGCCCTGGGGCAGACTGACAGAAGCGAGGCTGCCATATCGCATGTGATACAGTACAACTCAAAAGGTTACTTTAAAGAAAATAAACAATACTATCAAAAGGAAAAACCCTTCATTTGGTTGTACCCAGTGAATCAATCAGTGACCTCATGACCCTATATAAACAGGAAGTGCTGGGTCGGCCCCTCCCACACACCTGTTTTGGATATATGACCAGAACAAAGGGACAAACAAAGGTAAGTATAACCAAAGCAACACAAGCAAACATAATTTACCAGAAATTTTCCTGTCAACAGAAGAAAATTCAAATCACCTGATGGTTAAGTAGTATTTGCTTTAAAAGAATATGCGTGGATGTAAATGGTAACATAATGCTACCACAAACAAACCTGGGATAGTATGTAGAGCAAAGTTACACCAGCAATATCGAAACTAAAGCATTATGGCCAACTGTAAAATAACATGGGATAAATAATTAATATGTTTAAGGAACAAGAGGTAAATAAGTTCTACCACTTTGTCACAAGTGGAGGTTAAAAAAAAAACCTTTAGTCCTTCTTTCAAACCATTTATAAGTCCATATTTCCATTTATAATATGATGGTATTTTGAACTAAATGGAATTTATTAACTGTGTAAAGTAGCTTTTCAAACTAATACCATTAATGCTGCCGTCTGTTAACGGAACACTGATTCTGATAATTAGGGGTGCCGCCACATTTGTTGTTTATTCCTGCTTAAAACAGATTATATTTGGTTTAAAAATCTTATTTGGTTTTCATATGTGCCTATTTTCAGTGATTACCTGGTGGACCACCACCAGGTGGCTCCACTCACACCCAGTGTTAGGGGAAGTGAGAGGGCGAGGTTTGGGGGCTTTGTGTGAAGTTGTGTGAAGCTGTGATTAAAGTTGGAGTAAAATATTTGGATCTCTCGTGTTGTGTTTACATACCTCCACATTGGTGACCTCTGAGGGGAACATGCTAAGATCCGAAGAAGAAGCCACCTCCAGCCTGGAAGCATCGTTGGCTGCGGGACGTCCACCTCCACCTACAGCTGCGTTTGCTGTGGTGGTTAAGGTGCCGGATTTTTGGCTTCACAACCCCCCTTCATGGTTCGTGCACATCGAAGTTCAGTTTGCTCTTCATGGCATTTCATTCTAATGACCCGAAATACCATCATGTGATGGCACTGCTGAATCCGCTGTCCACCCAGCATGTGATGACCCTACTACAGGATTGCCCCCGCCCAAGGGAAATCCACACCACTGCTTCTGCGGCGCTGGTTCTGCAGCACTGCTCCCTCTCCAGTGAAGAGAAACTCGTCTCTCGCGCGCGCGCCTGGGTGATGGTACCGCTCTTGAGCTCATGGAGAGCATGCTGTCCTTGCTAGGAGCAAATTACGGAGGATTCCTCTTCACCCACCTCTTCTTCTGACAGCTGACAGCTCCAGTGCGACCTGGCCTTGCCAACTCCCTGCTGCTGGCCGCAAAGGATTACCACTTGTGACTATGGACCGCCTGGGCATTGTGCAGTGCCTGGGCTTCCCCGTTACACATGGTGGCCAAATCTGGCGGTCGGTGGCGGCTTGTGAGGATTTTCGCCGTATTAATAACGTCACAGAAAACAATCGCTATCCCATTCCCCACATCCAGGATTTTTCCGCCCATCTTGACGGGACCTCTATTTTTTTCTAAGATTGGTTTAGTACGTGGGTATCACCAGGTTCCCATGCTCGCTGAGGATGTCCCCAAAACCGCCGTAGTTACTGTGTTTGGCCTTTTTGAGTTTTTGTGCATGCCTTTCAGCCTGAAAGGTGCCGTCCAAACTTTCCAGCGTTTGATGGACTCGGTCTTGCGCAGGCTGTCTTTCCTTTTTGTATATCTAGATAATATCCTGGTGGCCAGCAGTTAGAAGAGACAGCACATGTCCCATCTGCGTCGGGTTTTTCAGCGCTTGGCGGCATGTGGCCTAATCATTAATCCGTCTAAATGCCAGTTTGGGTTGCCGGCTCTAGACTTCCTGGGGCACTGTATTTCCGCTGAGGGTGCGGTTCCACTGCCAGAGAAAGTCTGGGCTGTTTAAGACTTTCCACTTCCGACATCTATTAAAGCACTGCAGGACTTTTTGGGGATGGAGAATCTTTACAACCATTTTCTCCTCAGAGTGGCACACCTGCTGCAGCTGCTATATGGCGCATTGCTGGCCCAGGTGGCTCCACTCACACCCAGTGTTAGGGGAAGCGAGAAGGTGAGGTTTTGGTGCTTTGAATGTTCAGTTGTGTGAAGCCGTGATTAAAGTTGGAGTAAAATATTGGGATCTCTCGTGTCGTCTTTACCTCCTCAATATCAACTTTTATAGCAGAAAATTAACTATGCTTAAAATTCCTTTCTTTTTCTATTTTTTGACATATTTTTCAAGCATACAGTATAATAAAACTGGAAACTGGTTTTTGGTGTGCCACCCCAATATTTTTAGTGGCCCCATATGGCCACCCCTATGGAAAAAATTCTGGAGACGCCCCTGCTACCCGACAGGGCTGGACTGGTAATCTGGCATACCGGCCATTTTCGGGTGGTCGACGCACTTTGTGGCCGATGGACTGTCCTGAAGTGCCTCTGCGCACCGTACACGCAGATAGTACCCCATTCTTTCGTTTTCATTACTGACACTAGATTGCCCAATCATATCTCTTAAAAGCGACTGGCCCCTCCCCTCCCTTCGCTGTTCGCTAGTGCACCGTGTAAAAAATGTTAAGCATGAAAGTGGCCAAAAGGTGGAGTTGAAGTCTGAGAGAAAACAATATAAAGAAACCAAAAATAAATGCAGCAGATGTGTAAAATTAAGGACTGCTGCTGCATTAGCTTGTTGCATGACTAACCCAACAAAAACTGTACCAACCTGATTTAAACCTCTTTCAATACCAGTTATTTGGCCGCCTCGACCAAAAATGCCAGGGCCGATTTTCTTTTTGTCTCAGTCCAGCCCTGATGCCCGGAACACCTCACTCAGTAGGCATCCTTGTTAGATGACTTCTGTTGTCAGATGAGTCAAATCAGTCAGAACGATTTCTTTAAACAGCCATAATAAATAAACCACACAAATTCTATTTTATACATATTCTGTACATTGTTACCTGAACTTCGGCTGCTTATGTTTATAGGACCACCTTGTGTCTTTCTTTTATATTTTATTTTCCCTTGCTGTAAGAGCTCTGTAACACCGAAATTTCTCATCCGTGGGATAATAAAGGTTTATTCTATTCTAAAAGCACCGCAAGTGTAGCAGTTATTCAATTAACTTAGTTTGAGGTAAAAACTGAATCCATTTTTGCACAAAATGACTTTGTGGATAAACCGGATCACTGATGGTGCTGACACAGCGAATGCTACTAAAAGTCTAAACAATGATGACTGTACACAAAAACAGCGAGAAGGTTTCCTTCGTTCGTTCTTTTGTCATTCTCCCTCTTTGCGTGTGACCTGTCACGCGCTTCCCTCAGGTGTGTGTTCCAAACTTGTTCTTTAAGAGTACGCTCAACAGCGGCTGAAAAATCCCTGTGGTGGACTTCAGCAAAGCATTTTTTTTTTTTCACATACAAGGTTCACACACATCTCTCTTACCTGTTTGGTTTCAGGTAAGAGAGATTATGTTTGTTATTGGTGTCTTTGGATGCTCTGTCTGTGGTCTAGATGCATCAGTTTGACTGTTTTTGTTAGTTTCCGTGGTGATCTGCACGTGATTTATTGCTCAGGAATGTAAGGAAGGTGCAGGGTGTAACCTGCACTCCCGCTCACAATGAGACCTACTGCGTGTGCTCGTGTGCGCTTTTGAGCCATACGTACAGGGTGGGAGGAGCAGTGTTGCCAACTTAGCGACTTTGTCGCTATATTTAGCGACTTTTCAGACCCCCTAGCGACTTTTTTTCTTTAAAAAGTCTTTTTTTCTTTAAAAAGTCGCTAAAAAAAGACGTGAAAGCGCGTATCGCTTTTACTCTCAACAAGCAGCGGGTGCTGTAACACAGTCAGTTCTTCTTTTACTCTTTTACTCTTCTGTTTTGTGGATCACAAGGTTTAAAACTACTTATAAACACACACACACACACACACACACAAAGTAACTCCACCAGAGTGCCTATTTCGGATCACTTTTGCCAGTCCAAGCCCGGGTAAAGGAGCAGGGTTGGAATTGTGACATTAAAAAAAACAATAATTGCTAAAAGAAATCTAATTTGTAGTTCTAAATAAACTCTAAATGCATTTAGGACGTTTTTTACTCACTTTGTCTCTTCCACGATGTTATTTCTCTCTCCAACAACATAGGTTAAAATTATATTAGCATGACCAATTATGCAAATTAGGTGATGACGTCATTTAGCGACTTCTAGCGACTTTTAGGACAACCAATAGCGATTTTCCTTACTGAGGAGTTCGCAACACTGGGGAGGAGTGACTTCAGCAGGAACTGTGAACTGCGTACAACACGGCAGCTTAAAGTCCGAAGTTGTTTATTCATTTGGACTGCGTTCATTCTGCAGGCAGGCTGCTGCACACCCAAACCAATCCAGGTAATGACGGATAGTCCGAATATATTTAAACGACTTTAATTTTGTCATTTATGTAAAAGTCTGTCGCGCTTTATATTCAAATATATTATAGCAGGGTGGTTTATATGTTACATGAGCGGATTTTTATTGTTTTAAAAACAAAATTCACCGACGATATCGAATATTAGGTTCAAGAAATAACGCGAAAAATTTTACTTTCGTTTTCCGCCTCCTGACGTAAGTTTCGTTTCTGCCTCACAGGCTCACTCACATCAGTCGCGTCATGGCCGAAGTGGACGAGTCTCAGTTTTCTATCATGAGTCTGGAGGATGAGCTGACCTGCAGCATCTGTCTGAGCACCTTTGACTGTCCGGTCACCATCCCCTGCGGACACAACTTCTGCCAGGACTGCCTGCTCGCCACATGGAAGGAGTCGTACAGCTGCCCTCAGTGTCGGACCCTGTTCGCCACCAGACCCGAGCTGAAGAAAAACACGGTCCTCACCGCCGTCGTGGAGACCTTTAAAGTGAGATCGAGCAAGAGCGAACCCAACCTGGCTGCAGAGGAGAGCCAAGTGAAGAAAAAGGAGATCATCCGCTGTGATACCTGCATGGAAGCAGAGGCGTCGAAGACCTGCTTCACCTGCATGGCGTCTTACTGTGAGGAGCACCTGCGCCCTCACCGGGAAAATCCCATTTTCCGTCTGCACAGCCTGAGCGAGCCTGTCGGGGACCTGTTGGAGCGCATCTGCCCCGACCACCACAAGCTGATGGAGCTCTTCTGCAGCCAGCATGATCGGCCAATCTGCAGCTTCTGCCTCCAGCAGGTCCACAAAGGATGCTCCTTCACGACCCCTGATGAACAAAGGAGCCGGAAAGAGGTGTGTGTTTGTCAATATTCACCTGAGAAGTTTAAAGAGCCACATCTAAACAAACATGGGTTTATTTTCCTTTTAAAACATAATTATGTCTTAGTTTCTGTATTTTCATCAGGATGGCTAGCCTGAGTTTCACTTAATTGAGGAAAGTGGTAGATGCCATGGATGAGTAGTTGTTCCTGTTACACTTTTGTCCAGTACCTGGATACAGTCTATGGATGTAGCTATCATGACATCTCCCACTATTTAGAGGAGTCCTGTAAAGCCTCAAGCTGTGTAGTTTTCCAGATGTCACAGATCTAGATAAGAAACTGAAACACGGATCATTATTGAATAACATATGCTTAGCCTGGTTCATCCTCCTTTCTGACAGCAAATAGGACCATAATTCACAAAATGAGCATCATATTTTATTCATTAAGAGCTGAAATTAGCGATTTAGACCAGTGACCAGTAAAATGTGTACTGAGGTGAAGTAAGCTTCAGCTTGGTACTCAGTTGTAATGGAAAACGACTGAAATCAAGTAGAGTAAAGTTGAGTCGAGGCGAGTAGGTGCTAATGGAAAAGAGATATTAGACATGGCCTTGACTTTTCAGACATGGAAGCTACGTCCATCTTTTATACTCAGTTGTAGCAGTGCCTTGTGGACGACTCAGCACAGATCTTTGCATTCCCCACGCAGATCCTCAAATAGTATAGGGCCTACAAACCGCACACTACAACCTGATGAGGTTGAATAGTCATTCCTACGTTTTGAATGTCTGTTTGGAGGCTCAGAAGGATCCATGCATGCAATTGCTACATCATAGTGTGGCGTTTCACAGAAACACAGGTCTTTGCACAGAGCCTTACGTTTACCTAAGAAGACAAAATTGATGAACCTTAGTAGTCCTTGCACAGCTGCAGATGCAGAAACTAATACTGGCAGGTGTCTCACAGTTTGAGAACTGCTTTAAAATATGAATGAGTGGAATTCTCTTTTAGCTGCTCACAGCTTTAAAATTTTGGGTTGAACGTCTGTTATTGTATTTCCATATTGGTTCTGCTGTCATTAGAATATCTGAATTGTCAAAAGAGAGACTTGATAACCTGAGTATAACATAGCATCCATTTAGGAGGTGACCCTCATTGTGAAGCCAGAAAGCCAAGATTACGGCCAAAGTTATCAATTATACCAACAAACTTTTTTTTCAAAGAGATAAGGCTAATGTAAGTGACCGTATCATGTTTCCCTGTTTGCAGTCTGACCTGAGGAGCAACTTGGGTTTGCTGGATGGGAAGATTGTGAAAAATGAGACCATCATATTTGAAATGAAGGACATGCAGAACAAGCTAAAGGTAAGACTTCTCATTTAAGATACATAAGCAAAAACAAAGACGAGGCTAAAGGAACGTTTTGTATTATTTTGAATCATCTCTTTGCTGATCTAGTTATGAATGTCTTCTCACTCCTGTCCTCCAGGACTTGGCGACCAGCAGGAAGAGAGCCCTGACAGCTGAGTATCAGCAGATGAGGGAGATGTTGGTCCAAGATGAGCGCGATGCTCTGAACGCAGTGGACCGAGAGGTGGAAACTGGTCAGACCAAACTCAGAGTTCTTATGAAGAAGTTTGGTGACAACATTGACAACATGACGAAAGCTAAAGAAGAAATCCACAGCCTGCTGAGTCGCTCTCAAACCCAGGCCTTCCTGCAGGTGGGACGTCTGTGATTGTTAGTTCATACAGCCGCTAGTAATGATAACATACTAATGCATGATAAAAAAGTGTGTAATGGTTCTAAAACAGCGACTTAAATCATGATAAAAGCAGCCGCACCCTCATGTTGCCTTTCCCCTTCCTGACTGCAGTGTGAGCCATAATTTACAAAGTGAGCAGCATGTTCATTTGCTTGGCAAAGTATAAGAATATCAACTTGACCCATTCAATCGTAGACTGATATCCTCTACTAGTTAAATGTTCTGTGTGGAAAATTGCTGGAAGAATTTCAAACACACCACTTACTTTGATGACGAATGGCTTTTGTTTCCAAGGAACAGAGGGGGTAACGAATAAGGTCCATGTTGATGTTAGACAAGAATTTCATAGTCGGTGTGTCTCGAATCTAAAATGCCAAGCAAACCACATTTCTTGGACTTTGATGTTTGAGTTTTATTGCTTGAAAATGGGTGAAATGTATCAAATAGGAATTTTAAAAAAAGTTGACTGTTTCCCTATGACCACAAAAAATAGCAAAAATTCAAAGAAGAATTCCTTAGCTATCATAACTCTAATCACTTCCCCTCTGCTTTGGAGAACCAACCAATGCCTTTATTATGAAAAGCTTTCAATTCAATTTTATTTATATATCGCCAAATCACAACAAAAGTCGCCTCAAGGCTCTTCATAGGTACAGATAAAAACCCAACAATCATATGACCCCCTATGAGCAAGCACTTTGGCGACAGTGGGAAGGAAAAACTCCCTTTTAACAGGAAGAAACCTCCGGCAGAACCAGGCTCAGGGAGGGGCGGGGCCATCTGCTGCGACCGGTTGGGGTGAGAGAAGGAAAACAAGATAAAGACATGCTGTGGAAGAGAGACAGAGATTAATAACAGATATTATTCAATGCAGAGAGGTCTATTAACACATAGTGAGTGAGAATGATTGATAGTTTTTTTTTTTTTTTCTAAACATGTTAGAATATTTCAGGCTTCTTGAGCTCACTAAATGGCACTTACGACCTTTAAACCATAGATCTGTCGGGGTTAGGGGCTAGGTCAGTTTTAAATGAGGTAGTGTTTTAAATGATGTTGGGTGGCAGCACACCCAACATCGGTCATGGATAGACACTTTAAACAAGAAGTTAGGGTTAGGTCAAGCTGTTGGGTTGGCTTTAAATGCCATTGTTAGTTGGGGTTGGACACCACACCCAACGTGTTAAAGGTCAGGTTAAACAGTTGGGTCACATGTAATTGAGTTTTGTAAGCTAGGTTTGGGTACAAAACTTCAGGTGACTGGGCTTAGGTTCAGTGTCGGCAACAGACCATTTAAACTTAAAATTGTTGGGATTTACTCTGCTTTATTTTAGTGTCTTAACCTTACAATGTAAAGCAAATTGAGGCAAAAGTTTTTTGTGATTTGGTGCTATATAAATAAAACACTCCCTATATATGTTTTATTCAGCAAGACTTGAAACTAGCAAATGAGGTCATACAATCATCAGTAAAGCAATTAGAACCAAACTTTCAGTCAGAGGAGTCTCTGCTTGCTAGGCATTGTCAGCAATGTCTAATCAATATATTGTATGTAAATGGTATTGTTTGGGGACGATGGCTGCCCCTACCTGAGTCTGGTTCTGCTGGAGGTTTCTTCCTGTTAAAAGGGAGTTTTTCCTTCCACTGTCACCACCTGCTCATAGGGGGTCGTTTGATTGTTGTGGGTTTCTCTGTATTATTGTAGGATCTTTATGTTACAACATAAAACCCCTTGAGGTAACTGTATTTGGTGATATATAAGTAAAATACATATAATTGAATTCTAAACAATTATAGTTCTATCTACATAGAAATCTGTAACAGAGATGTGATTTCTGATTTTATGATCGTGTGTTAGAGGGATCTTTTAACACAACCATTACAAAAAACCCCACACATGTACACATAGATTTGTTTGTTTATTATAAATGTATTACATCACATAGTAGTTCATTACATTTTGTAAAAGGGGATATAATTATCTTCACTGATCAGACAACATTGTGTTCCTCTCTTCTCAGGCACCATTTAACCTCCCCCAAGCTATTAACTTTGAGCCTTACTCCCCTAAAATCAGCCTGGACTCCAAGAAGGTTTTGGCATCACAGGCCTTTGCTGCTGCCCTGAAGCAGCATCTGACAGAGCTCTTCAAACAGCCCGTCGAGAGCCGACTACCGTTAAATACACCAGGTGAGTGCATGGACACATTTTTTAAGTCTGATGTTTTAAAGTTTAAGGTTCATTGAGAAAGTTTAGTGAAGATAGTGTCCAATTTTGTTGCAGAAGTTAACCCTGATATTTTGGCAGCTGGTGAGTTGTTTCATGTGGGGACCAATGAAAACAGGATTCCAATCAAACTGCTCAAAAAATTAAGGGAACACTTAAATTGTGTATCGGATCTTGAAGGAAAAATTCAAGTTGAACATCTTTGCTGAGGGCAGGATGAAAATCACACCAACTATCAAGTCAGTTAAGATTGTTCAAGTGTTCCCTTAATTTTTTTTGAGCAGTGTATTTTGAAAATACTCAAATTGATACCGCATTTTGTGGTCAAGGGTTGAATACATTAAGTGTTGATAAAAAGTGAGTGCTGTAATGATGCCATGTTCATGCTTTCATTGAAAAATCAGGTTCAGCCGCGGGGTCTACACTGAGCTCTGGAAATTTATTGGAATATGGTAAGTCAATTCATCTGTCCAGTACCAGGTTTATAAAACAAGATTTTTATAACAGGTCAAGCATAAATGTCTGTTCTTTTATTTACTGCTTCTTCAGAGGTGGAGTCCAGTCCAGGTCACCCTAAACTCCCCAGGTCTCACAGTCCAGGTCCTCAGGCCAAAACAGGCCAGAAGAAAAAGACTCCAAGTATGAAACAGCTTTAATTTTCGTTTTGTGTTGCCGTGTGTTGTGGTTCAACTGTATTGTCGACACTGAGCACATAACGATACGTTTGTGGAGATTTTTCATTATTTTAGTTGTATGGTCATTCAGTTTTTTTAATGAACTACAGTTATACAGGAAATCACTTTAGCCTCTGCATTTACTGATGTGACTTTTACAATACCACCATTAATAATGATAAATTATTCAGACATTTTATATTCATGGATTATTTGTAATTTAACTCATAGTTCAAAGAATTTAGTTAATTCACTTCATGAAATCAGTCCAGATTCGTAGTGTTTGATCAGGAAAAATGTCATCTTTCATTTAATTGGCACAGCAACTCACTGAGAAACAAGCAAAATGTTTATAAATGTAATTCATATCTAATAAGACTAAAAATAGATTTTATTGTAATCCTAAACTCTTTTATAATTTGTTTTGACTTCTGTGATTTGCAGTCAGCACAGAGGACTGTGAAAGTCTCTTATTGTGAAAGGCAATGACAGGAAGAAGCACTTTTATTGCACAGAAATGGGTTTCTGGTATGGGTCAGGCAATGGCCATTAAAGAAGTATTCCTCTACATCAGTGATTCCCAGAGTGTGGGCTGCAAGAAAATGTAATCCCATTACATTAGAAAATGTAATAAGTGACCCAGTGGCACTTGGATTGCACATTGACCTTTACACTTTGCATATGACTGCGTGGCATTATCAATTTATAGCCAACAGCCTGTGTTGTTTATGGTTATTGGGGGGTTTTTAATAACATTTTTTAGTAAATACATCTCTTGATCTATATTTAGCATTATCTTATCTTGGGGCAGGACGGTGGCACGGTGGTTAGCACTGTTGCCGCACAGCAAGAAGGTCCTGAGTTAGGCTGGGGTCTTTCTGTGTAGAGTTTGCATGTTCTCGCCGTGTTTGCGTGGTACTCCAGGGACTCCGGCTGCCTTCCACCGTCAAAGACATGCAGTTTGTGGGGATAGATTAATTGATTCATCTAAATTGCCCATAGGTGTGAATGTCGGAGTGATTGTGAGCGCGAATGGTTGTCTGTCTCTGTGTGTTGGCCCTGCGACAGACTGGCGACCTGTTCAGGGTGTACCCCGCCTCTCGCCCTATGAAAGCTGGGATAGGCTCCAGCGCCCCTGAAAAGGATAAGCAAAGGATGGATGGATGGATCTCTTTATCTTGTATTTTGATCAGAGTGAAGATTTAGATTGGGTGGGCCCGATGGGATTTTCTTGTTTTTAAGTTGGCTGCAGAACTGTTGACTTGGGAATGGCTGTTCTACATGTTTGCTTCACATGTGTATTTCATTTGAAGCTCCTCTCTAAATGAATGGGAACAGTTCCATACTGTAAAGTTCTTGGTCAACAGGATAAAAAAAACAACAAAAAACTCCCACATATTTGAAATGATCACTCATTTCTGATTAAAAACCATTTAAAATATTTATACTTGTAATTTAATATTTGTACTTTGTACTGTGCACATGCAGCTGTCTGCAGCTTCATTAGTGGCTCATTTCAGAATGCTGATATGTCTGACTCACCCACTGAGCACACAGAAAGCTGAGGCAAAATATGCTTTCCTATATCATTACTACAATAAAAAGCAGATATGCCTGATATCACCGTTTACATGGGTGAAACAGCACAAATGGCTCACTTGCTTCCTGGTTTGACTCTTGAATGAGGGCGGACAAAAGACCGTCGTTGCTGTTACAAAATCCTCCCACATATTTGAGGTCCATGCCTCTCTTTCGTGTAAGAGTTTCTCTTAAATCTGATATATGCACATTTAATTTTATAAATACTTCACTTGTTTTTCTAGAACCCAAACCAAAAAATCCTCAGACCACTGGGGACGGTATGGGAGATAAAACTACTGGCCGTTCGATGGAAAACCTGTTGGAGTTTGGAGGGAAACCCAGAGGCCGTACTCCTGCAGCTGAACCTAAACAGAAACCAGGTAAACATCAGATTTTTGCATTTTATGCTAAACATTGCTTAAAGCTCAGAAATGGACTAGTCCATGGGAGCCTGTTCCTGTTGTTTGAGATCTAATCGTGTTTATTTGTCTTTAATTGTAGAAACTACAGATATTCCCCCGGACATAAGCACAGCTGAAAAGAGATGTGAACTACTGAAATGTAAGTGTAGCAGGTGTCCTTCCATCATGTGGTAACAGCAGATGTGGCAGTTATGAAATAAGCGTTTTTTTGTCCCTTCCAGATGGCACAGTACTCACCTTCAATCCAAGGACCGCCCATAAACGCATCGCGCTGACTGAGAACTTCACTAAGGCCTCCGTGTCAGACGAGCACATAAACTACCCCGACTGCCCCGAACGCTTTGCTGTCTGCTCCCAGGTGCTCGCCTCCAAGGGTTTCTCTACAGGGCGCCATTACTGGGAAGTGCGACTGAGCAGCAGTAACTTCGTTGGCATAGGCTTGGCTTACAACAGCATCGACCGCAAAGGCCCCACCAGTCGACTGGGCCGCAACGCCCAGTCCTGGTGCGTCGAGTGGTTTAATGTCAAGTTGTCAGTCTGGCATAACAGCAGCGAGACCGTGCTTGTTAATCCTAATCCAAAGCGCGTAGGTGTGCTGTTGGATTGTGAGGCCGGCACAGCTACGTTCTACAACGTGGCTGACAGGGCATATCCCTTCCACTCCTTCATGTTCCCCTTCGCTCAGGCTGTCTATCCAGCCTTCTGGATTTTCTCGAGTGGCTCCTCCATTACTTTGTGCAAGCTGCAGTAATGAGTTTGCAGTCAGCCAGTCGGCTCTTTGTTAAAGGTGCCCGGTGGAGTATTCTTGTAAACACGTAACTGTTATTGTCACTTTGTAACTATACGTAACTGTAGAATATTCATCAAATTTTTTGAGGTCCAAAGGTCTAAAAGTGCAGGAAAAAAGTGTTGCAAAGCTAATTTATTAAAATTGATTACTTAATTAACAAGGTAATTATTATGGTTAACAACCTGCTTTCTACTTAACTGCATCTGTAGGTGTTGGTTGCTGCATTTGTTGGCTTTTTGGATTCATGAACTGGTTCAGTAAATAACCATGAAACTAAACTGAGGTATCATAAATCTTATGCATCAGTGCTGACAGTAGTTAGAAGCTCCACAGGGCACCTTTAATCAATCACTCTTTATTACAGAGTTAATCTACATAAAATTATATAAAATTATTTCAATGGAGGAACAAAAAAAGATTGATTAGAAAAAGTAATTAGTTAGCAATAATTTTTGAATGTTTTGAACACCAAAAAGTTGAACCCCGATATTTTTCACATCAGAGCCGATTATAGCTGCCCTCGGGGAACTATTTGTTCAGCTGTTGTTGAAGAGGAAAATGTTGTCTTTACACAACTGATCAGCGTCTTTGTTGACGTTTGATCAGGATAAATATCACTGTCTCATAGAAGAGATTTCTGTTACTGCTTTTCATGTACATCAGGGGTGTCAAACATGAGGCCCGTGGGCTAGGATTGGCCAAACAAAGATTCCAAACTGGCCTACTGGGCAGCTTTGGAAAATATGAAGAAGGGCAAACATTTTGGACTCGTAACTGTATTTTCATAGGTTTTACAGCTTTGGCTGCAGATATGGACATTCCCCGTGCCGATTCATGCTACATTAAAGTAACTGATACACAAAAAAATGTTACGGTCTACCACAGAAATTTAATTCTTTTTACAATGGGTCCACATAAAAATTGCATTTTCTGTGAATTAACAAAAATATTCTGTTTTATAATTACAGTCTGGGCAGTGAGCTATGAGAGCCTTCCTGTAATTATACACATTTATTAATTTTCATTTTAAGCCCAGAGTCATGCTGACAGATTTCTGTCGTTTAATACAGCAGGACTTCCTTATGATGTAGAAAAAGAGATGTGCTTTTGAAACTTATATTAAGCTATTTTAGGGAGTTAACATCTTTATACTGACAGAACTGGGAGTTTCATTGGTCCAGCCCAAAAGATCAAAGTGGTCTGTATGTGGCCCACAGTGGGAAATGAGTTTGACATTCCTGATGTACGATAAGCAGAACTGTTGCTCTAGCTGCCAAATCTTGGGGCTATTTCCAATTTTTTGAACCTCTGACCGCCCACATAACCATCCACCCATTTACAATAACGATGACTCCAAACTATGCGACAGCACGTAATGTTAATACCTAAGTTAGGCAGCAAAGCATTGTTGTTGCAATCAGTGCTGTTAATGCACTGTCCTGCTACTGAGTGATAATATCTTGGTGGTATTTGAGGGTAATAAAACATTCAGCTACACGTGTGCATCCAAATACTTGCTGTGCACCGCGTGTAGCTGTACTTACCAATCTCAAAATGGCAAGTGGGAGAACAGAAATGCTCGATTTGAGACACAGAATGTGAATGTCCTGATTAGTAGTGCTTTCTGCTAATAACGTCTGTAAGATCTGAGGAATGTATGGCGGCGGTTTCTCTGTCCTGTCTGACAGTACTAGTAGACAGAGTTACGCAAACAACCGAAGTGGATATCAAGAGTTAATGGCATGTCATATCTGATGTTATTAACTTTTGTTATGTGTGCTGGATGCGATAAACAGCAGCTGAATTCATTAAAATGAAGCTGTCGTAAAACGCAGGTAATGCACTATATCCTGTTTTCTAGTGACCGTGAAGCAAATAGGTGTTCTAGTCACTTTATGAAAAGTATTTAAAAGATAAAAACCATACATATGTTGTTGGGTTTGTTTTTTTCATGTATACGATAATTTCACTTTCAGTGGTGGCAGGGTTTCCTTGTGGTGGTTTATTTTTCAGAGATTTGATTTATTTCCTGCTTTTTCTGCAGTTCTTGCAGAACACACACACATACAGTGTGTGTCCTGTGCAGGTTTTGTATCGTGCACTGTAGAACAGATGTGACTACAGCTGGATCAAGAAGTGAGTCTACCTGTGAAGCACATGTTTACGTAGTGTTTCGATATCAATTCTACATTTGGAAACTTTGTTTTGGAGTGTGGGAACTGAGGTTCTAAGACTGAGTGATGCAGCGGTTTTTCATGATATGAACAATGTGTGGTGACCTTAAAAATTTCCCTCAGCGTTGTGTTGCAAACTGCAAAAATGCTAAATGTAAATACCTGACATCTGAAGATTGATATGAAGCTAGAGTGACTTCCATTTGTCAGTTTCTAAAATATGTTTCTGCGATATGATTGGCTGCTTAATGTGCACAAGCACCGCACATGTCATGGCAATGTTATCAGCGTAAGAGAATCTATGCTGTAGCTTGTATCACCCAGCTCTAAATGCTCACTTCTTTCAACTGATGGGAACAGAAGCCATGTTTCCGGTTTTCATCATGTTCTGAAAGTCTCTCTCCTCTCTTTTGTATTTGGGTTGTTTTTATGGCATTTTGGCCTAAATGATGGTGTTTGAGTCAGGAAATAACGGAAAAAGAGTCACTGATTATCTGCAGCTGATCAGATCCTGGGCTGGATTTGATCCTGGGATATCATGTTTGCATGGGATGCCCCATAGAAGTAAAATGCTATACACGTTTTCCTATGGTAGGCATATTAAACTAACAAGCCATCAGAAAACCTTGTTGGCTTGTAAAAAGGTGGAGGAAATGTAGTAAACGTACAGTTTCAAAGGGGTAAATTATTTGTTTTAGCGAAGTTTACTCCGGCCTGTAAGAACAGCGACTCGCTTCCTGATGTGGCACGCTCCAGTCCACCAGGTGTTAAAGTGTTTAATATAGTGATCACTTTAAGAGTCAGACGTGCATCTTATAGAAATGAGACTGCAAGTGTTAAACATCTTCAGTGTGCTTTAACAGTGAAGTTTGCGGTTCAATCACAGCTCCTCTAACTTGGTTCTTTTTGACAAAGTTAAACAAACTTTACTATATTTAAAAGATTCAGAAGACTCTTTTGTTCCGACTGACTGATAAGCAAGGAAAGGTTCACACGTAAACAGCGTGCATCCATAAACTAAGTATAATTTTAGGTTGTACACTGATATTGGTGTACTGCATCTGAACCTGTGGTGAAATGAGCTATCACAGTGGAGAAAGCACGGAAGGGTTTAAGAAACTATCAATACCTTTCCTGAACCATGGTGACACTTGTGTACTCTTACTACCTTAAGTTGAAATCACATAATAGTGGTGTGTACAATTAATCAAAATATTTTACTTCCTGTAGCTTCTGTTTTTGCTCTTAAAATGTTTCAGAGTTTAAGCAGACTCAGGACTGTGATGATTTGTTCTGTGTAAATTAGTGAATGTCAGCTTAACTGTAGTCTTTGCATCACACGGAAGTGTAGCAGTATGTGTGTTTCTGTAACGCTTCAATGGTTAACTATTTTGTGCCCTCACTGTCTTTGAAAAAGTGCTCGTTAGTACATTATATTTAAGGTGTTCATGCTGTATTCTGTTTAATTGCTATATTGCATAATTAAAAACTGCATTACCAATCAACCAGTGAATATTGCTAATAAAGTGTTTTTCTGATTCTGAAATGGCTCTTTGTTTCTTTTAAAGACACTTCCAGTGAAATAAGATGCAGGTCAAAGAATTTTGCTCTTTTGCTGCCACATATCGACATCACCCGCCCACATCTCATGTCTAGTTCGGATGTAAGACCTGAGGCTGCCAGGAAGAGCAGCTGATTAATGCTGCCTTAGCCCTGTAATGGATGCCAGGCTGTGGAGTATATGACGCTGATTAAGGCCAAGTTCTGACAACAGCTGCTTTTTTGCACAATGTATAAAAATGCAAATTTTTAAAATTTAAAATCATTTAGACAGAATTATCTTTAATTTGGATATTTGTTTTTGCATAACACAATCTTTCCCTTTCCTGTCATTATTTTCATAACTAACCTTTATAAATATTATTAAATACTATTATTTGTCTATTGTCACCTTGAATCCTCCTCAAATGTATTTAAGCTGCTGTTAAATAGTTATTCATTATTACATATTCTTTGCTTGCCTGGTAGCTCCATATCCAGCATCCTTTGTCCAACATATCCACTACTCCTCTGACACACATCCAGACCATCTCAGCCTTATCGCTCTAGCTTTGACTGCAAAATGCTCAGCCTCCGCTGTCTCTCTGATGTATTCATTACTAATCCTCCTTTTGTGCTCACGCCCAATTAAAATCTTAGCATCTTCACCTCTGCCACCTTCAGCTCGTCTTTTTTTGTCAGTGCCACCGTTTCCAGCCCATACCCATCACCGCAGGGCTCACTACCAGCTTTAAAACTTTTTTTTCCAGTTTTTTTCCAAGATTGTTTTTATTTTTAAAGTTTGAATGACTATAACTAATGATCTCTATAGTCATTTAAACAAAGTTCTTTCTGCTTATGGGGTTATTATCACAGCAGTATTCTAGAAGTTTTTAAATATGTAGGGGTAAAAACTGCATAAATAAAGATATAAAAGAGCTGGAGATTCATCAGTTAAAACTCCGCTGGCTGTCTTTTAGCGTGTGAGCCTCTGATGCAGGGTCGGTGTCCTGCAGGATTTACATGTGTCCTTGATCCAACACAGCTGATTTAAATGGCTAAATTACTTCCTCAAACTGTCTTAAAGTTCTCCAGAGGCCTGGTAACGAACTAATCATTTCATTCAGGTGTGTTGACCCAGGGTGAGATCTAAAACCTGCAGTTGGAGTTCCCCACCCCTGCATGTATTCATAACCTCTTTCTTGTATTAAAAAAGGTAGTGTTTATACATTAAATTAAATCATGCAATTTTCAATGAAATGTTAAAAATTATTAAACATAAAGATCTTTGATTCTCTTTCCTAATGTTTAATTTCTTTCACAGTGCCCTAAAACAAAATCAAATAAGTTCAAATATCCCTCTATTCATTTATTCATTATTCAGGGTGAATCTGCGTTCATGAAAAAAATAAAAATCCAGGCACAAGTTGGTGACTTCCTCATAAGTCCTGTTACATAAGCAACTTTTCGAGAGCGAGACAGAGAGAGAGAGAGAGAGAGAGAGAGAGACAGAGGGATATAAGCCTACAAATGTATAAGCCAACAACTTTGAGTTAACTAACTTGCATCACACGGGGTTTGGCCAATTATTAACCACAGAGGTTTCGTTTGTGCCTCGCAGCTTCATTCGCATCAGTCCCGTCATGGCCGAAGTGGACGAGTCTCAGTTTTCTATCATGAGTCTGGAGGATGAGCTGACCTGCAGCATCTGTCTGAGCACCTTTGACTGTCCGGTCACCATCCCCTGCGGACACAACTTCTGCCAGGACTGCCTGCTCGCCACATGGAAGGAGTCGTACAGCTGCCCTCAGTGTCGGACCCTGTTCGCCACCAGACCCGAGCTGAAGAAAAACACGGTCCTCACCGCCGTCGTGGAGACCTTTAAAGTGAGATCGAGCAAGAGCGAACCCAACCTGGCTGCAGAGGAGAGCCAAGTGAAGAAAAAGGAGATCATCCGCTGTGATACCTGCATGGAAGCAGAGGCGTCGAAGACCTGCTTCACCTGCATGGCGTCTTACTGTGAGGAGCACCTGCGCCCTCACCGGGAAAATCCCATTTTCCGTCCCCACCAGCTGAGCGAGCCTGTCGGAGACCTGTTGGAGCGCATCTGTTCCGACCACCACAAGCTGAAGGAGTTTTTCTGCAGCCAGCATGACCGTCTGATCTGCAGCTTTTGCCTTCAACAGGTCCACAAAGGATGCTCCTTCATAAGTCCGGAGGAGCAGAGGAACCTGAAAGAGGTGCGTTTGTTAGTATTCACCTGACAGTTCCTTATATTCAGGATAATACTAGAGTTTTATGTATAGTTTGTGGTCACAATGAATGAAAATCGAAACTACCCTTTTGTTTGGAAAAGTGGTTAATTCTAAAATGTGTCCAAATGCTAGCAGCCAGTAAATTTAGGTTAGACTGGAGATAGATTAACACCTGTTTCATGACTTTGTACTGTTAAGTATTATTTTCTGTTTACTGTCACATATTGTCAAGACTGTATAGTTTCTTCTAGTATTACTTTTGGCAACACAGTGAAAGCTTTTTTCTTGTGTCAGTATTTGTTGTCCTTTCCAGCCGTCTCCGACCTAATATTAGAAATCCACCTGCTTGGGAGCTTATAGAAGCTGGATACCTCTTAAGATAGCTCTCTGTCTCCCAGCATGCCTTATTAACAAGTTACAGTCTATGTTTAACACCATGCTTGGGCTGTTGACCAGGGTGAGCTCAGAGATCCTGTGCCAGGATGTAAAAAGAACTTGTCATATAACTTGTACGTCATATTAAAAGAGGGGCCTGTCTTTTGCAATGGCTCAATGGCTTTAATCAACATTCCAATGCCATAAATTACCTTATATGATATTTTATTATCCTTCCTACAGCTCCTGTTAAAACCTATCGGAAGTTGTAGCAGACTGACACAGCCGTCTGATATAAGGTCAAAGCATGCAATAGACATGCCGGTCGACCGTTTATAATTTGCACGTTAGCTCTCGAAAGAGTGAAATGGACATGGTGTTTGTTACACTTTACAATGATACTGGTTTACACACCTCTGATGGGAAACATTATTATCATTATTATTATTATTATTTATGGTCAAAATATGACAATCTTGCATATGAAGCTGGGGCTAGAGAATGAGCAATCAACCTTAGCAGCATTATTCTAAGACACAATACTACACAACACAGAGGTTGAAATGAGAAATACAAATAACATTGGACATAATGAGAAAGACGTTGACATCACAGGTGCAGTTAAGTTGCTCAGATAAGATCCTCAATAACTGGTCTTTCATACCTTGTAGGGTTTACATTTGTCACGATTGGGGACAGACAGATAAGACATATCAGAGAATGAATGATTTAGTTGTTGCATAATCCCCACAGGTAAGTCAGTTTATCATGCCTTACTGCTAAGAGCTGACAACGAGTTCAAAGTGCAAGCAGGGCTCTATCACAGTAGCACCCCTCCCTGATGTAGTGTTCAGTGGAGTAGAGCGCTATTCTTCTTTCCATCTGCTCTTGTTGGTTGTCAGCTTAACGGGATGTTCAGTCACGTGCTTCACCTGTCTGTAATTTGACATAATAGAAGAAAATGTCAGAAAATAACAGAAAATGAAAATGTCACTGTCACGCACCGCTTCTCACACAATAGCAGTTTTTATACATTAAACAGGTTCAAGCCTGTAGTGGTTAGCTGCACAACTGTTTTCCGACTAGGACAAGCTTATTATAGTAAATTCATCCATTTCTAAATTCATCCTTGCAGCTCTGTTTATCAAGGTCAAGTTTATTTATATAGCACATTACTAACAGTCCGTGCTGCACAAAGTGCTTAACAATGTAAAATGCCACTAAAATAAATAAAATGCACAACAATGATGCAGTAAAATATAAAAAAATAAATAAAGAAATAAAATAAGTCAATAAAAACAACTAAAATAACAACAACTAAGGCTGTTAAAACCAGAATGTTTAGGTACCATAAAAATGTGTCTTTAGTAACGATTTAAGAAGTTCGAGCATTTGTGCAGGTCTAATATTAAAGGGAAGGATATTTCAGCGTCTAGGGCCTGCCACAGAGAAGGCTCTGTCGCTAGATTTAAGTTTACACCGGGGAGTAGTTAAGGTTAGTTTTGACCTGGACCTCATGGTTCTTTCTGGAGCATAAATAAATAGGAGCTCAGACAGGTAAGAAGGGGCTCGACTGTTAAGGGATTTAAGAACACAAAGTAATATTTTAAATTGGATCCTATAAGGAACAGGAAGCCAGTGTAGAGAGGCCCAAACTGGGGTAATATGCTCCTTACGTTTAGGGCCAGTTAGCAGACGAGTAGCAGTGTTTTGGACAAACTGGAAACAATAAAGAGACGCCTTGTCCAAACCAAAGTACAGAGAATTGCAGTAGTCCAATCTGCAAGTAATGAAGAGATGAATAACACATTCAAAGACATTAGCTGGAAGGTATGGCTTTACTTTGGCTAGCTGTCTCAAATGAAAAAAGCTGGATTGGACTACTGCGCTCACCTGCCTACACAGTTTAAAGGAACCATCAAGATACACATCGAGGTTTTTTACATTTGACTTACAATAGGAAGATAAGGGGCCCAGAGCACTGTCAGTGTGGTTTGTTTTTTTTTATGAAGTTACCAAAAATGACAACTTCTGTTACGTTTAAATTAAACATAACAGAAGTTGTTTAACGTCGTCAAGGCAGCGTAATAATAGCTAAAGTGAGTCTGTATCTGCTTTTAAAGGCAGATAGATCTGCAAGTCATCTGCAAAACAGTGAAATCAAAGGTTGTACTGTGAGAAAATAGACCCCAGTGGCAACATGTACAGTGCAAAAAAGGCAGGACCCAAAATAGAGCCTTGAGGTACACCATTTGTACATCCATGTACATTTTCTTGTCTTCTACAAAAGTAGTTCACTTATGTAACCAGCTGGTAGTCTCCACTAATAAGACCATAACAATTTCTCAGGGCCAAAAAGTGTGTCAGAGTTTAAACCTTTCGAGTTTAACTACTGCTACTACTACTACTACTAGGCCTTCAGGGGTCTAAATAAATCTGAACTCGACCAACAGATTAAATCGTTAACTCATCAATCATAATTTTTATTTGGCAACAGGCAAAAAACAGGCATGAGTTATTTGCCAGCCTCATTTTAGGTTAGACAGCCTCATTTGGTCTCAAGTGAGCCCAACCAGAAAAACATGATTACCTATAGAGCAATAAGCTCAAACTTGTGTAAGGAAGCACCAAAAATGATGAACAGTCCACTTCTTCTTTTGACTGCTCTCTTTAGGGGATGCCCAGCAGATCATCTTCCTCCATCTCACCCTATCTCTAGCGTCCTCTTCTGTCACACCAACCCTCTGCATGTCCTCCTTCACTATATCAATGAATCTTCTTTTTGGTTTTTCTCTTTTTTTCCTGGCCAGCATCTCCATATTTACCATCCTTTGTCCAATATGTCCACTATCCCTCCTCTGCACATGTCCAAACCATTTCAGCCTTATCTTTCTTATCCTTCAGCCTTATCTTTCTGACTTTGACTCAAAACTACTTGACCTGAGCTGTCTCTCCGATGTACTCAATACTAATCCCGTCCATTCTAGTCACTCCTGAAAAAAATCTTTATATCTCCAAGCCTGCAACCTCCAGCTCATGCCTCTTGCCTATCCATCCACCAGTCAGAATGGATCCTGTTACAGCAGACATGACAACCCACTATCTCTGGAATGTGGTTCAGTCCCGTCCCCGTGTAATAATATCCGATCAGAGACATGAGATGATGTCACAGTATCGCAGAACTTTATTTATTGCTGCCACGCATAAAGCACACAACCTGGCTGGCGAGTAGAAATGTGGTTCTGAAACTGATGCAAGTAGGAAATAATATAAACATCTCTTTGAATAATTCAGCATCTTTCACATTAAGTATTACAGTGAAACCACAATAAAATATAATGTTAACCAAGGGATAGAAGCCGATAAGAGCAGCACAGACACAGAATCAGAGCTAAATTGTATTAAATCTCTTGTTTGTGGATCAGCAGGGCCCTAGTGGACCCAGGAATTCACTCAAGTGCCGCTCAGAAACATAGAGCTTGTCAGCATGTACAGGTGCACATGTTACCACACTAAATTACAACAGATGAGACTTTCTTGTAAACACTAACTTTACACAATAACAACAATCAGCTTATTCATAGAAATATAGCCTGTGAAGCAATGCTATCACGCAAACCAGCGTTATGGAGGGTCTCAAGTACCAAAATGAATTAAATAAATAATTCATTAAATGTGTCATTAACGATTTAAAATAGGAAATAATTAATTAAATATATAGGTAATTAATTCAATGTTCAATTCATTTCATTTAATAAATTATTTATTTCCAATATTAATTAGTTAATGAAACAATTAATTACTTAATGATTTATTTAATTAGATTATTTTGGCACTCAACACCCTCGTACTATAGGTGAACACTGATTGACTGCTGGATCGTTTCTATTGGACCCTGTGGGGATCATGCTCCTCCCATGCAGGTAAGGTGTGGGCTGTCAGGAGAGCTTCTTAACAGATTCTTTGAAGGGCTAGTTCAGTCCTCAGGTTGTATTATTGATGCTCCTAGTTTAGGGTAATGGATCTTTCTTCCCCTCAGCATCTAAACACACATCTTTATTCAAGGCAGCACTATCTACAGATAACACTGAACTCATTGTAAATTAAGTTTGACGAGTATGTAAGCATTGCTTGCAATCTTCTGCAGGCCCACTGAGCAGTGTCTGTATGAAAGTTGTCCGCTGAAGTTGTTCTGTGTCTGTTCTTATAGTCTGACCTCAGAGACAAGTTGGGTTTGCTGAATGAGAAAATGGAGAAGACTGAAACTGTTGTGTTTCAAATAAATACCATGCAGAGCAAGCTGAAGGTAATTTCCATAGATTACTTGTCATACAATTTAATCACAGACAAATGTGTAAATGTGCTGATAAAACCTCATTATTTTCATATTTTATTGTGTCCGTATTTATTCTGCTCCAGGATGGAGCAAACAAAAGAAAGACTGCACTCGCAGCTGTCTATCAGCAGATGAGGGACATCTTGGCTCAAGATGAACGCGAGGCCCAAACTGAGGTGGACCGTGAGCTGGAGCTCGGTCAGATGAAACTTCGGGATCTCATGAAGAAGCTGGATGAAAACTATAATAAGATGGGGAAAGCCAGAGAACATATCAACAAGCTGCTGAGTCAATCACAATCCATGGCTTTTCTGCAGGTGAGGCAAACATTATCACAGAAATGTGAAGCAGGAAAGAAGAAAAGGGTGGAAAACTTAAACTGAAGAATAAGACAGAGCATGTATGGTACTACATAAATAATTAGGGATTAAAAAACATGTCACAATAAACAGCGTTCCCTGTCTCTTATTCCTCACAGGCTTCAGCTGAATTGCCCAAAGTTGTAAAGATTGAGCCTCAAATGCCTCCAATCAATCTGGACTCAAGGAAGATGATAGCGATGCAGAGCTTTGCTGCAGCCCTGAGGGAGACTCTGATGGAGATGCTTAAACAGCCCACTGAGGCCAGATTACAATTATTTAAACCGGTCATGTGTGCAGGTACATGTTAGCAGAAGATTTTGTTCAAATTTTGTTGCAGAAATTAACACTTACACTGGCGCAATTTGGTGAGTTTGTGTCATGTTTAAAATGTTGGGAATCAAAGGGGGCTTTGTGGTAAAGGGTTATAAAATGATTTTTTTTTCTTGGCCATGCCATGCTTTAAATGTGGGGCTGTCCATCAGGTCGAACTTTTAAACCTCTTGTTTCTTTGTGTCCCCGAGGGATGTGGAAGGGCTCACTCCTTTCCCCTTTTCAGTACGCACTAAGTTTCTGTTCGTTATTTGGGTGTAGAAGTTAGTCTGTTAGTTTTGATTGGTTGTTTGTGTTCCAGTCATCTCTTCCTTAACCAGGAAGGCTGTGTAGACAGAAGTGTAAGCCTAAGAGGAAAGAAGAAGTGATAGTTAGCTGTGAGGCTGCGTTTTTGTTTGATTGTATTTTAGTTTCTTTTTATTTGAATTCAATTTTTCTTTCATGTTGTTAATGCCATCCATCCATTTTCCTCCGCTTGTCCAGGTTCAGGCTGCAGGGGCAGCAGCCTAAGTCTAGTCCTCCCTCTCCTAAGTCACCTCCTCCAGCTAATCAAGGCGACACAGACATTCCCAGGACAGCCAAGAGATGTATTGTCCTCAGCATGTCCTGGGTCTACCCTGGGCCTACCTCTGGTGGGACGTGCCCAAAACACCTCACCCAAGAGGCATCCTTGCCAAATACTATGGAGGTGCAAAACATGGTCCATTCAGGACAAACATGGTTCAAACATGGTGTTCGTTATGGACAAACTGTGGTTTGGACAGAAGTCCAATAACAGAACACTACTCAGGTTCAGGAGGGCGATCCCATGTAGCTTTTTGGGCTGCACCTGGCCAGGCCCAATGGGCTAAGGCCCAGCCAGCAGCCGCTCTCTGTCAAGCTGCCTCTCAGGGCTGCCTCCTGGGTGGGGCCCCAGTAACCATACACTGGGCAGGGTACACTGGTCCCTCAAACAAGAAGTAAAGTACTGTTTAAATGCAACCGTTTACCCTCCACAGGTCAAACTGCAGCTGTCTCAGGACCAGCAAGAACCGAAAGTACCGGAGCTCAGCCAGAGTTGGGTATGTTGTTCTCAGGAAAGAAAATCATTTAAATCCAGTAACACATGCAACAAATATCTGAAAATATCTGCATAAATATTTGCTTATTTTTAAATAATATTTGTGTGTGTACTTATTTATTTATTGCAGATGTGCAAAACATATTTGTGCAATATACTGAAGGTGCCACAGCCCATCCTATAAACATTACTGATATGCATAACTATGTATCTTTTAAAAAATAATTGCATAAAAATAATATTTTAATAAATAAAAATCACATGTTACGACTCTAAAGTGCACTATTTGGTACTTTATTATTGCAATGAAAATACGATGTGTTTTTGTTCCATTTAAAATATCAGAAATTATTCTCCCCACAAGGGAGGGATGATTGGTTCCATTTGTTTGTCTGTTTGTTAGCAGTCTAGCATCCACAGTTTTCAAGATATCATTTTCAAATTTTATTTGATGGTCAATCTCAATAACATCTCAAGCTGATTTAATTTTGGTGAAAATCTGGTCAAGATCAAGGTCGGGCCATTCAGAGGTAGTTGCGAATTGGAGGAAAAATCTTTATCTTTTTAGCATGTTTAGGCCCAGATTGAAACACAGTAGCTGTACAGGTCTGCAGGCCACTTTGAGTCCTGCCTATGTTTGTATAAATGAACCAAATTAAATTTATTACCCAGGCGGTGGCTGGAAACCAGTTTACTGGCTGTAGGTCAGGAGGTAGAACAGCTCTTCTAGTGAAGTCTGCATGCATTAGCATGATACTAATCCCAAATTGTTGTCTGATGCAGGTGTTTAAACAAATGCAGGAGGCCCGTTGGGAAATATTTTTTTCTACACACTATTTATTTTGTAATAATAGTACATTATCATTATAACCACATAAATACTTTTTGGAGATGTTTGTGTTGCTCTGCATATATCTTGCACACTGCCTATGACTGTTGCAGATGGGGAGACCATTCAGTAAACTAAAAATTTTTATTGATAAGTGAAAATTGATTTCCAAAGGATTATTTAATTTATTTTACCAATATTTAGTATTACAAATAACAAATTCCACCTGGTCACACATAGGAGTACCTCCCCGTCTCCCACCGTGGGCCAGGGTTAAAGAATAAAATGCCTCTAATTTTTAAAATGTTTTTTCAGAAGTGGAGTGCTGTCCTGGTCAGTCCAGACTCCCCGAGTCCGACAGTCCAGGTCCTCAAGCCCAAAAAGCCAAAAAGAAAAGAACTCGAAGTAAGTAACATGTGATTTATTTTTATTTTTTTTAATGAACCAATAGAGAGTACAAAGTCCCTCGACAGTTTGTTTGCAGGACTTCTAATAGAAGATGACGCCATATACAGAATCCAAGTCAAACGTTTTGGTGGTGGTCGGTTTTAGAAGCAAGTCTATTTTAAAGCCCTGCACAAAATAAAGTGGGAGAGATCCATAATTGTAATTTTAATGTCATCAGGACATAAAGACTGCATAAACCCAAAGAAAGGTTTAAAAAGCTTTTTTCTTCTGCTTGTGCAGCTGTGTGCAAACATCTGTTATGATGATGTGAAGGATTGTTTCAGTGCCATATCTTTTCCTTAAAACGTCTGTGTCAATTCTTACTGGTAATGAACTCTGTTTTTCCACACACACTCCTGAAGACTAAATATGGAGGATGTCGGGTCTTCCCTGCCAGTGTTTAGATCTAATTTATGCATATTCAGTGTTATAAATACTCGGCTGTCTTTCTCTACTTTCTAGAAACCAAAACAAAGCCTAATGAGTCCACTGGGGACATTATGAGAATTAAGAAAAACGCCCGTTCAATGGAAAACCTGCTGGAGTATGGAGTGAAAGAGAAACCCAGAGACTGTTCTCCTGCAGCTGAACCTAAACAGAAACCAGGTAGACAGACATCAGATTTGAGCATTGTATGCTGAGTTGCTAATGTAGTCCCAGCACCACAACATAGACTTTAGAACAGTTGGCATTCGTCTTCTGTTATCTCTGAGCTCGATGACAAAGTTGGTCTATGTCTTTATTTCACTTATTACAACTCTGACAGCTGTGTGGAAAGCAAACAAAATCACCAAATCATCACTATCACCATGTAAATACACCCCAACTTGGCACAAGCTACAATTCCAGTTTTACAGTAACCATGTCCACTTTCCAATATGGCAACACAAAGGATGTACTTTTTTGTCTTTAATTGTAGAAGCTCCAGATATTCCCCCGGACATAAGCACAGCTGAAAAGAGAAGTGAACTTCTGAAATGTAAGTGTAGCAGGCATCATCCCCTCATGCAGCAACAGCAGCCGTGTCTGTTTTTTTTTTTTTTATGACCTTTCCTTTTATCCCTTTCAGATGGCACAGAACTCACTTTCGATCCAAGGACCGCCCATAAACGCATCGTGCTGACCGAGAACTTCACTAAGGCCTCCGTGTCAGATGTGCACATAAACTACCCCGACTGCCCCGAGCGCTTCGCTGTCTGCTCCCAGGTGCTCACCTCCGAGGGTTTCTCTACAGGGCGCCATTACTGGGAAGTGCGACTGACCAACATTAACTTCGTTGGCATAGGCTTGGCTTACAACAGCATCGACCGCAAAGGCCCCACCAGTCGACTGGGCCGCAACGCCCAGTCCTGGTCCGTCGAGTGGTTTGATGTCGGCCTGTCAGTCTGGCATAACAGCAGCGAGACCGTGCTTGTTAATCCAAATCCAAAGCGCGTAGGCGTGCTGTTGGATTGCGAGGCCGGCACGGCTACGTTCTATCGCGTGGCAGAGAGGGTGTATCCCTTCCACACTATCAAGTTCCCTTACCCTGCCTTTTTAGAGGCTATCTATCCAGCCTTCTGGATTTTCTCAAATGGCTCCTCCATTACCTTTTGCAAGATGCAACCATGAATACCATACACAGTCAGCTGGTGCGATTGTTGCTATAATTAAAGGTGTCCTGTGGTGTTTACTAAGCAACCAAAACCTATAGTAGCCATATTCATTAGATTTTCCTCCTGAAGTAAAATAATAATAATAATAATAATAATAATAATAATTTATTTTAATAATCCAATTTATTAAAAAAAACTATATTAACTGCTTTGTGGATAATTTATATCTGTATTGTTACCAAACAGCCTTCTTATTCGCTGTTTGTCCAGGTGCAGGTCTTGGCTGCCACATTTGTTGGCTCCATTAACTGTATCAGTGGAAAACCATGAAACCTTATAGATCACATGCAGAACATATAGTACTGTGCTAATATTGGCCAAAATCTCCTGCTTTTTAAGCAGTGGTCATCGATTCTGCATCAGATTAAGATCTGGTCTTGAATCCAAAATAGTGATTTGATCACTTTGAACCACTTATGACTTTTGGTTTGTGACATGGTGAGCCATCATGAACAGGTCATCACCAAATTGCTCCCAGATCTATGGAGTCACCGAGGATGTTTTATCGTATGGTCAGTGAATGTGTAACACTATAAATACTGACTTGTTGTATAAATTTGACTTCTTTTCCAATAAAACTCTTTAAAATGCTTATGATTGTTCCTCACTATATAATAGAAACATGTCAAATAATAAATAAACAAACAATGTGAATAAAGACTGAAGCAGCAGGGGGTTTTGTGTTTTGTGTAAATTCATTATTCTTTCTTTTGCATTAGGAAGATGATTTGAGTTTTAGTTTTGTACAGTTTGGTCTTGAGCTTAGTTCTTTCAGGTCTCTGAGTATTTTTACTTCATGGTGTCTTGTTTTGATATTAGGTTTCTTTCATGGCTTTGTCTCGTCCCCGTGTTTTGTCCCTCACTCCCCTCCTCTCTGTGTCTCAGTCATGTCTCTGTCTTCAGTCTGCCTCACCCGTTTCCATTTTCTTTGTGTTTCATCCTTTGTCTCCCCAGTCTGTCATGTGCTTCCATGTCTGTTTATCCCCTTTCCTAATGTCAAGCTTACGTGTCCTTGTCTGGGTCTCAATGTGGGAGTTACTTCCTGTTTTATCTTGACGGTTAGTCGAACCTGCAGTTTTGCTTCCCCTGTTCTGTTAGTCAGATCTAGCTGTATTTCCACTTGTTGCTCATCCTCTCGCTATCCTGAGTATTTAACTCCTCAGTCTTTTTCTGGTTCTGTGTCACGTCGTTGTCTCCCAGGCTGTGCATGCTCCTTGTGTCTTAGTGTTCCCAAGTGTTCACTGGTGTTTCCAGATCACCATGTTTCTTGGTTTCTGTTCTGTCAGAGTTTCAGCTTTAGTGCAAAGGTTTTTTTTTTTTTTTAAAAATGGTATTAACTGTTTAGGAATTAGACCTATTTTTATACATTAAAACCCATTTTTAGAGGCTCTGAGATAACTGGACAAACTAACATAATTTTGACTATAAGGATTGCTTTTTTTGTTTGGAAGAAAATCATTTGCAGTCAGTGCCTGCCAGCAGTCAGATAGGCATAACCAATTGTTGCTTTTCCCATATGTTTTGGGTCATTATTTATTTGCAGTGTGAAGCGTCCACTCAGTTTTGCAACATTTGGCTGAATCTGAGTAGAGAGTATAACCCCGTATACCTCACAATTAATCCTGTGGCTCCTATCACCAGTTATATTATTAACAGCGAGCCAGTTCCACTGACAGTCGTACACGCCTGTGCCATAACGCTGCCTCCACCCTGTTTGACGGATGATGTCATCTGTTTCAGATCATGAGCTGTTTCTCTCCTTCTTCATACTTTTCCTAACCTGTTGTTCCAGTTTCTTAGTGTAACCAGTGGTTTTTGTCTTGTTCTAAACCCTCTGGATTTACATTTATGAAGGCAGACCTTGACAGTGATACAATCAAGAGTGTTCTTGGTTTGGCTGGATGCTCTAAAGAGCTTTTGTTAACCAAGTTAATTATCCAGGGACTTTTGAGTCTCTGAACATGGAGGACTATGTATAAAAATGACTGCAATTTCTAAACAGATAATGTAATATTCTGATTAACCCCCTGAATTTAACCTGAAATTCAAAACTTCAGTCACAGCTTGATTTTTTTTTCACTTAAAATCCACTATAGTTGTATACAGCGGTAAAGTCACACAACCTGTGTAACTGTCCAAATACTTGTGGACCAGAGTGTAAATAAGTATATTTGGTAAATTATTGCTACAGTTCATTTATTCTAATTTAAAAAGCTGTATTCTGAATTAACCAGTGATTATTACAAGTAAAAAAGAGACAAGAAAAAAAGATCTCTTTCTTTTTAGAAGGACAGGTGGCATAAGGATCAGGTACAATACATTTTTACTACAACACATATTTACTGTCACACACTGAAGACAGCATTTTAGCTATTGGCGGGCACACGACTCTCTTCCAACAGACTTTTTCAATGTTTTTCATTTTAAAAAATGTTTTGAATGTGTAAAATGGGATGAGAAATAACTCATTTATTTCTCACAGCGAAAATCGGAATGTGTTCATAAAAACATGATTTGGCCCTGACGTGCACTCGGAGGGTGGTAACTGTATCACGAGTCCTGTTACGCAAGCAGGAAGGACTGTTTTTTTTATAGCCAGAAGAAGCTCTAGTTTTCATCACGCGCAGCAGAGGCCTGTGAGTATAAAGCGGTCTGCAGTGTTTTGTTTTACAGACAGCAGCTCCGCGTGGATTCTTTATTGGTTATTTATGTGCAACGTCAAGAACTTTGCTACAGTAAAATGACTGTTATGAGTTTTGGTGTGAGTGCGTTTGCTGTTGTTTAACTACCAGAGGGTTTGGCCTTCGTTGATTATCTGTTGTAATGATAAGTTCCGTTTGTGCCTCGCAGCTTCATTCATATCAGTCCCGTCATGGCCGAAGTGGACGAGTCTCAGTTTTCTATCATGAGTCTGGAGGATGAGCTGACCTGCAGCATCTGTCTGAGCACCTTTGACTGTCCGGTCACTATCCCCTGCGGACACAACTTCTGCCAGGACTGCCTGCTCGCCAGCTGGGAGGACTCGTACAGCTGCCCTCAGTGTCGGACCGTGTTCGACACCAAACCCGAGCTGAAGAAAAACACGGTCCTCATCGCCGTCGTGGAGACCTTTAAATTGAGATCGAGCAAGAGCGAAGACAACCTGAATGAAGAGGAGAGCGAAGAGGAGAGAGGCGAGGAGAGCGAAGAGGAGAGAGGAGAGGAGAGCGAAGAAGAGAGAGGAGAGGAGAGCGAAGAAGCGAGCGAAGGGGAGAGCGAAGAAGAGAGCGAAGAGGGGAGCGAAGAAGTGAGTGAAGAGGAGAGCGAAGAAGAGAGAGAAGAAGAGAGCGAAGCGGAGAAAGACGATGTCATCCGCTGTGATACCTGCATGGAAGCAGAAGCATCGAAGACCTGCCTCACCTGCATGGCGTCTTACTGTGAGGAGCACCTGCGCCCTCACCGGGAAAACCCCGTCTTCCATCTCCACGAGCTGAGCGAGCCTGTCGGGGACCTGTCGGAGCGCATCTGCTCCGACCACCACAAGCTGATGGAGTTCTTCTGCAGCCAGCATGACCGTCTGATTTGCAGCTTCTGCCTCCAGCATATCCACAAAGGATGCTCCTTCCTAACTCCGGAGGAGCAGAGGAACCTGAAAGAGGTGTGTTTGCATTCACATTGACAATTATACTGTATCAAACATTGACATATGTACAGAGTTAACTGTCTCTCGTTAATTCATACATATTTTAACTTATTTAATCGGTAATATTATAAATTAATATGGTGGTGTGTATATCTTTAAACAAAGATGGCAGTCAGCTGACTTCCTGGATAGGAAACATTTATCAGACTGTATATAAAAGATGGAAGTGAGTTCATACCTGAAAAGGGAACCTTGTGTTCAACTGTTTGTAAATGACAGCCAAGTTCAAGTCTTCCTCTCTCGATTTAACAAGTTTTTCTTAGTGTGGTATGCCAGGCTTTGAGCTGTGTCTGTTTTGATCTCAGGCTGTATATTTAACATCACTGCTTTAGGCTGATGGATCAGGTTGTATTACACTTCTTTTTCCACAATATCTGATTCATGACTTTGGCCCACACATCTCTAGTCAAGGCAAGACTAGAAACAAATAACAATGACCTCATTGTAAATGCAGTTTAACAATATAAAACTTCTGCATGTAAGATGTAGTGGAAAAATGAAATAATGGAATAATGCAGATGGTGGACATGCAGTAAAAGCGTTACTTGCAAAGTTCTCCAGGCCCACTGAGCAGTGTCTGTATGAAATTTGTGCACTTAAGCTGTTCTGTGTCTGTTCTTATAGTCTGACCTCAGAGACAAGTTGGGTTTGCTGAACGAGAAAATGGAGAAGACTGAAAATGTTGTGTTTCAAATGAACAACATGCAGAGCAAGCTGAAGGTAATTTCCACATGTCATACAGCAATTTAACCAGAGACAAAGTAAATGTGCTGGCAGTAGCTATGAAAAACTCACTGTTGTCATATCTTATCTTATCTTATCTTATCTTATTGTCACTGTTCCAGGATGGAGCAAACAAAAGAAAGATGGCACTCGCAGCTGTTTATCAGCAGATGAGGGACATCTTGGCTCAAGATGAACGCGAGGCCCAAACTGAGGTGGACCGTGAGCTGGAGCTCGGTCAGATGAAACTTCGGGATCTCACAAAGAAGTTCGATGAAAACTATAATAGGATGGGAAAAGCCAGAGACGATATCAACAAGCTGCTGAGTCAATCCCAAACCTCGGCTTTTCTACAGGTGAGACGAACACCCGTGGAAAACTTATACCATGCCCATTCTATCTTATTCTTTAGTTTAAGTTAAATAATTAGGAAGTTAAAAAAAACCCTTTCTTTTGCCCCCCACAGGCTTCAGTTGTGTTGCCCAAAGTTGTAAAGTTTGAGCCTCACGTGCCTCGAATCACCCTGGACTCCAAGAAGGTGATAGCGACGCAGAGCTTTGCTGCAGCTCTGAGGGAGACTCTGATGGAGATGCTTAAAGAGCCAGTTGAGGCCAGATTACCATTCTTTAAAGCAGGTCTGTGTGCAGGCATGCATTAGCAGAAAATCTAAATTTGGATTAATATTCTAAAAGATTAACGAAGCAAATCATTCTCACGTTCTGATGCAGATCTTAACGCTGGCACTGGTGCATTTGGGGATTCTGGTGAGTTTATGTCTTGTGGAAAATACTGTTCAGGATTTTCTGTTAAATACTCAAGAATTTATTCTTCTTCAGTGGTGACTGTTTCTTGGGAAGTATTTGGGAAGTACTCTTTAAATATAACCCTTTGTTTTTAACAGGTGAGAAAGCAGCTCCTGTCTCCAGACCAGAAAGAGCTGGAGGTACTGAATCCCAGGCAAATTCTGGTAAGTTCATATCAGCGAGGAGTTGTTATAGGATAATATTTGAATACAATAACATGTGAACTGAAAGAGTATCTGAAAACATCTCCCAATTTGACAATCTCCTAGTGTGATGCAGGTATTCACTGTAAGTATAACTGTAACTGTAACGTCTTGTTGTACAGCTATAATTACTGAGTACACCTTCCTGCACTTGTTATTTGAGGGTATTTGCAAGAGACAAGCACACAGTGTAAAAAAAAAAAAGTATATTACATTTTGATTTAAAATACTGCAAATCATATTGTAATATTGTTAATTTCCTTCCTCAAGCACGTACGTGAAAACTATTAAAAAAATTACAAGCACTTTGTGACACATGATTCTTTACAGTGTGATAAAGCTGTTCAGAGTGCTTTCTCATTTCACTGTTTCATTACTCAGCAGCGCCTCAGCAGACAAGCAACCCCACGTTCCAAAGTCCACCCATCCAGCCATACTACCAGCCGGTTCCTATCCCTGTTTTTATTAGACCACAGCAAAGATGGAATCCACCCCATTATCCACAGGCCCAACCTCGATTGCAACATTTTGGGCAACCTCGATTTTATGCCCAACAAAAGACAAGTAAGATAAAATCTAAAAACTCTCTCTCACACACACACACACGTCTGTAATGACAAAAATCATATACTGTATGTCTGTGTAAACAGCTTAGTCTCCAATCACCACAAACGGGACAATGTGTTAATTAATTGGTGCCCTAACAGCTAATTAAAAATTCAATGACATAATACTCCGTACAACATAATACCTACCCTTTGCAAGCCAGCTTATAAATGATGAAAGACAGAAGCAAGATGTCTTTCATCATGTTTTAATAAACAGTATAAGAGTTGACCAGGATATGACTTGTTACACACATTGATCCAACCTGAAGGAACACCTTTGTTTTATTTCAGTCTGATATGAAATCACATCCACTAAAAGTCAGTGTGCTTAAGGCAAGCTAGATCAGTCTGACAGTGCATTTAGTGTTTTAACAACTTACCACTGGGCATGTCTCTGTTCTGAAAGACAACCATGATTGCGCAGTCAGTTAAACATGTGAAGAAGGTGTGTGAAGACCTAGACAGGGATTGGTTCTAAAATGACCTTACTTCATCGCCCACACTCACCCAGAAGCTTAAAGAAATTTGTAGATGTCCTTCATGGTTTGGCAGTAATAGTATGCAGCTAGGCACTTTTAGAAGCTATTAGGCAAGAAGCACTGTGAGGCTGAGTCCTCCCATAACCAGTAAACCCATCATAAATTATTTAAACTTTTAAAGTATAAAAGACACATGTCAAAACGAGCCTTGTGCCAAAGTGTTGTCTTCATTCCTGGCAGTCATTATTAAAATTGAGGTCATAAACTGATCAACCGTAACATTAAAGCCACCTGTCCAGTATTATGTAGATCCTCATTGTGGTGCAAAAGCAGCTCTGTGACACATTTGTGTTTCTCGTGGCGTCTGAAAGGATTCAGCTTGTTCTTGTGCATCTTGCAGATGCTCAGCTGGATTTTGGTCTGTGGAGTTTGGAGTTTAAGTCGATGGGCTGAACTTTATTATGTTCTTCAAGCTGCTCCAAAGCAGTTTTAAAGGTGTGGCAAATCTCCCTGGTGGAGGAGACCACTGCTGATGGGGAGTGCTGTTGCCATGATGAGGTGTGCTTACTCTGAAATGTTTAGGTTGGTTGTGCATGTCAAAATAATATCCAAATGAATGTTTGGAGTTTAAGAACACTCAATTGATTAACTGCAATAAAAAGCACACCCAGTGATAACAGTGACAGGTCCTCATACAGAGACAGCAGTGAAGATGGAAAACAGCATCTCACACTTGTCATAAAACACAAAGCAGCCACGATATTAAAACCACTGAGAGTGAACTATCTGCATTATCTATTTACCTTGAAGGTGGACATGTAGAACACAATGTTATTCTTGGAAGTTTTCCAAGTAAGCACTGGCTGAGGAAGATTTTGACAAGTTACATATTAACTAGTTTGACTTATCACCAAAGTCAATAAGAGGCAACTTTTAACTGCACTGCAGATATTATAAATTCTAAGAGTCAGGCACAATGTTTTACTTTGGACAGACCGAATGGCACACAGAGCTACACGGCAGCTGTTAATCGCATATTTGGATTTCCCAAGATGAGAAGACAATGAATTGTTAACCTGTGTTTTCTTTTGCACACTTGGGTTTTATTTCCCTAATAGGTTGGTTGTTACCAATCTCCTTCATGGTTTTCTTTGATTCTAGAATTGAAAAAAGTGAAAATTTTTCCTCATGCAAACCGATTTCACTTTAAGATGCCACTTCAGTTCAGTGTACCGTGCGTGTCTGTAGCGGTCCTCAACAGTGAAGTTAACAGCAGCAGGAACCAAAGTTCTGGGGCCTTTCCAATAAAAACAGTTTCTCATTGACCAGATGTTGTATGTTGGGTTTGTAAATGTGGCTTCAAAAACAACTTCACAAATGAAACATTTATAGCAATTCTAGCATTGACACTGTTCGTTTTAAACCTGACAAAATGTAATTCAGTATGCCTGTGTACAGTTCAGATTAGTGGGCGCGTTGCACATCTCCTGTATTAAAGACAACTGACTAACTGTGGAAGACTTTTTGCATATTTTCCTTTAGCTCAAGACAGAAAGCCGCACAGTGCTCCTGGAGGAGGTAAACCAGCCGGGAAAGGATCTGATTTCACCAAGAAAGATAAACCCAAAGGCTATGCTCCTTCTGAGAAATCAAGTATGAAGCACTCACATCCTTATGTGTCATAAAAAATGTCAGACTGCCAGCCAGATGATCAATAACAACACTATTCCACTGATTAAATGAACAGTACACATATAACAAGAAGCCCTCTGAGTGCAAACCTCACTCTCTGGGTGGTGTTTACTTTTGAGGGATTATTCCATTTTGTACTTAAGAACTATGTAGGAGGAGGTAATGGCTAATATGTATTCATTTGTAAATAACTGGCCATGTAAAACTTATATAATTGCATACCACAGCATATTTCCAGCTAAATCGTCAGCTCATTCTATTTCTCTTGACGGTATTTTTAAAAAAAAAAAATAAAATAAAGTTATAGCACATTTTGTGGTCAACTTGAAAGGAAGGCAGATGTGAAATGTAGAGGTGAGGTGAGAGGTCAAATGTGACAAACTATGTGCAAACTATATTGTGATATTTAAAATAAAATGCTTCCAGAAAAGGTTCCAGCTCTGATCTGACCATGGGTTTCTCTACTTTTTGATATTTAATAAATTTAATTCAGATTAGTTTAGCAAATTTGATAGAAACAAATTGTCCTTAAATTTAAATAAAACAAAATTTATGTTATTCGGAAACTATAAGAAAAACATTAACAGTGAAATTTGTGTTGATAATGTATATCTAGAAAGGGTTAATACCATAAAATTTCTTGGGGTGATCACTGATCATAAGGCCTGTTGGAAATCACACATCACTTATGTGAGGGGAAAGTTAGCTCGGGGCATTGCTGTCTTGGGGAAAGTAAAACAATTTCTGGATAGGAAAACATTGTATATGTTATATTGTGCTTTACTATTACCATACATGAGTTATTGTGTAGAGGTTTGGGGAAATACATATAAAAGTAATATTCAGACTATAATCATAATGCAGAAAAGGGCTATTAGACTAATAAATCAGGAGGGGTATAGGGCTCACACAAACGCACTCTTTATTAAGACGCAAGCTATAAAATTCCAGGATCTGGTGAAGTTTAAAACAGTGCAAATAATATATAAGGCAAGGAAAGGGATGCTCCCAATCGAAATAAGTAAATGGTTCTTAGAAAGACAACGGAGGTATAATTTTAGAGGGAAGTGGAATTTAAAATTACAAAGAGTAAGAACAACATTGAAAAGGATGTCTATTTCAATAGCGGGAGTTAAATTCTGGAATGAGTTAAAAGAAGAAATAAAGGTCAATAGTGATATAAACCAGTTTAAAATAAAACTCAAAAAAGAAATTTTAAATAAGTATAAGAATGAAGAAAATGCAATTAACCCAAGACAGCAGTCAAAGTGATGTTTATTTTCTTCTGCAAATTAGCAAATCTAAATATATGTCATGATCTGGAGTCCGTGACTCCGTGTTTATGTTTTAGTTTATTATTATTCTGTGGTTTTGGTTATCTTGGGTGTTTGTACTCTTCTGTTTCATGGTTCATGTTCCTATGTTCTGTGTCCCCCAGTCTGTGTTAAGTTGGTGTGTTATGTCATTACGTGTATGTGTTTCCTGTTTTACTTTGAAGGTCCGTGTCTGTTTTCAGTGTGTTCAGTTTACTTTTCCCCTGTCTCGTCAGGTCTGATTACTTCCAGCTGTGCCCTCCTTTTGTGTCTCATTCCCTCGTTATCCTTCTGTGTATTTTAACCTCGTGTCTGCCTCTGTTAGTTGCTGGTTCGTCTGCGTTGTTACCCTCCATGTTCTCGTGTGTTCTCGTGTGTTCTCCCTGCATCTCCGTTTCATGCTTCAGGTTTGTTTTTGCTTAGCTTTTCCCAGTTTAGTTTACTCTTAGGTTTTGGTTTTTTGTCCACCTTATCTCCGTTTGTGTCACTCTTTGGTTAATAAAGCTCGCTCACCACTTAGCAGTCTGCATCTTGGGTCCATTTATATTTACACACGGCCTGCCTCGGCACCCCGTGACAATATAGTTTTAGTTGAACATGAGAAAATATTTTTTTGTGATGTTATGTTCTAAGTTGAAGGCATTGTATACTTTGTTGTTCAAATTTAGATGATGAGGATGTAAACCTGAGGGGGTAGGGCTAAATAAGTATATACTTCTGCCTACTCCTTTTCAAACAACTGCATGGAAAGATTTTATGAAATGTTGGTGAATGTATATGTTTGAAATAAAACTGAACTGAACTGAATAAGTGGTGCTCATCCTACATTAAAAACAAATGACTAACTACTATGTTTTCCTTCAGATCCAGACAGGAGGCCGCACAGCGCTGCTGGAGGGCACAAGCCTTCAGGATCTGGGAAAGGATCTGATTTCACCAAGAAAGATAAATCTAAAGATAAGCCCAAAGGCCATCCTCCTTCTGAGAAATCAAGTATGAATCAAATCCTCACGTGTTATAAAAAATGTCAGCCTGCCAATCAGATGATGAATAACAACACGATTCCACTGATTAAATAAACAGGACACATATAACAAGAAGCACTCTGGGTGCAAACCTCACTCGCTGGGCGGTCTATAGTTTTAAGGGATTGTATTTTGTACATAAAAACTGTGTAGGAGTTTTGTTTATTTGTTTGTTGATTTGTTTAGCAAGTGGTGCATGTCCTACATTAAAGACAACTGACTTACTACTATGTTTTCCTTCAGATCCAGACAGGAGGCCGCACAGCGCTGCTGGAGGGCATAAGTCTTCAGGATCTGGGAAAGGATCTGATTTCACCAAGAAAGATAAACCCAAAGGCCATGCTTCTTCAGGCACACAACACTCACGTCCGCATAAAAATCAGAAGTAGAACCAATATTTGATTTTGATCTGAAGCATGAGGGCATTATGAGATTTGTGTATCTATCTATCGGATTCTAATTAAAAATTTTTATTAACAACATTTAAGGTCTAGAGAGCCAGTTTCTTTCCTGTATTAGATAAGATAGTTGGCACACAACTCCACTCATACTTGATTAATAATAATCTGTATGAACAGTTCCAGTCTGGTTTTCGCCCCTCCCATAACACTGAAACAGCACTTATAAAAATAACCAGTGATCTTCTTACTGCAGCTGACTCTGGTTTACTTTCCTTTCTTATTCTCCTCGATCTGAGTGCTGCTTTCGACACTATCTCTCACTCCATTCTCTTTAGTAGGTTAGTCTCCGTCGGTCTCTCCCATACTCCAAATCATATTTGTCTGATCGCACTCAGTTTATTTGACTTAAATCCTTTACTTCTCAGCCCTTTCCTCTGGTCATTGGTGTGCCCCAGGGATCTGTCCTGGGGCCCCTTCTTTTCATTATGTGTGCCTATGCCAAGAGGCACACATATTACTGCCGATCGACCGGTGTTTGCTAACGCGGAGGTCAATCGTGGATCAGGGAAAGCGAAGGCAGGAGCGTGAGGTGCACTGAATTTCAGGTAAGAAGTTATGACCTGCACTCTATTTGGGTCAGATATAAACCGAGTTTAGGTGTAGTTTATTTTCGTTGTGCTGACTTTTTCAATCACTTACAACAACTTGTACTGCGTGATAGCTAGCACGACGGAGTTTCTATACAGCTGTGTGCGCGCTAAGTTACCAATGTTACCGATGTTGAACTTTATGACAGCCTCCCCTGTCATTCTCTCGCCTGTTGAAACTTCAGTCATGAAACTGATCAATGATCGGCTTTTCTCTCTTGTTTGTTTATGGCGCTAAACAACAGCAGCACGTTTAAGCTTGATCAGCTGTTGTTAGAATTCATTTGCTTTTAATTTCTAGTATCAGCTGATGTTTGCTGCAGCCACAGCTGTAAAAACGGCTGTTCCAAACCAGATGTCCTTACTGAATCATCAGAGCTGAACTGGTGATGGAGAAACAGGTTTACCCTTAGGTGACATGAATGAGTTGAAGGGAAGTTATGAACTGTTTCTGAGAGACAAATATACACCAAGCTCCTTTCTTTTGTGTAGCTGACAGCTGGTAACTGTGCAGGGGCGGATCTAGCAAAGCTTTTGCCAGGGGGGCCAGGTAGGGCATTAACAGAGAAAGGTGGACACAAAGATATACTTTTCTTTCTTACTCTCATATAAAATATTTAGCTTTTATTAAATAGTTATCTGAATCTCACAACCAAAGTTTGTATAATAATACACAAGATTGGCTGTAGACCATTGTTCATCATTCAGAACACTGTGTAAAAATAACAAAAAACAAAAAGTGAATGCAAAAGTGCATAAATATTTATTTTACGTTTTTGATGTGTGTGGCGGGGCGTGGTCTGCAGTGCCGCTGCAGGGGAGGTGGACCCACCTGAGCGGCACCTGCAATCACGCCTCTCGGGCGTAGTCTGTGCTCTCTCGGCTGTTTTTGGGGTGTGTGTCGGACTGTGAGTTGAAAAGCTACAGCCGGCTGTGTGGGTACACCAACCATGTGTGAAAAGTGGTCCATAACGTAATGCTTCAAAGCGTGTTCATGCAAACATTGTCGGATCTGCCGTGGTACAATGGGACTTCTGCTCATGAACCTGTGTGCACAGCGTCTGCAAATCGGCGCTGTACGAAGTAACTTCATCTTTACACAAAACTGTAAGCTGTTATCTGTGAAGCGTGAGCGGTGTTTGTTTTTACCATAGTTCATGGTGGAGAATGGCTGCTCTTCTGAGTTTTGCTCTCTGTAGCTGTATGAATGGCAAACTACACTGAATAGCAGCGGCATAGGCACACTTAAAATTTCTTCTGAAATTTTCGCTTTCTAGTTATCTACCTTCTTCTGCTTGTACACATTTTTCATAAATATAGTATTCAGTGTCAGTGTTATGCTGATGATGCCCAGCTTTATCTGTCCACTAAACCTGATTCTGCTCTTCCCCCATCCTCCCTCACCCTCTGCTTAGCTGAACATGGTTCTCATCTAACTTTCTTAAACTCAACAGCAACAAATCAGAGCTTCTTTTGGTCGGCTTTAAATCAACATTATCCAGAACTAATAGTTTTTCTATTACTATCAATAACTCGCTAGTACTTCATCTTTTAATTCACACATCAATAATGTCACTCAGTCTGTATATTTCCAACTGTGCAACATTAACCTGCTGAGACCTTATTTGAGCAGTTAGCTTCCGATTGTCGGGTCAGGGTGTTTGAACTGTTCCACACCGCTCTTTTAAGTCCAGCGGTGATCAGACTTTTGAGAATGTAGCTCCTAAACTTTAGAACAGACTTTAACTCTGTCTTTAAAAGTGCTGTGCAATCATCATCATCATCATCATCATCATCATCATCATCATCATCATCATAATAATAATAATATTATTAGTAGTATTATTATTACAGCTTTTTTTTTTTAATCTTGGATGATGTGTGATTAACACTTACATTAACACTTGATCTTGTACTCGGCCTTGGTGGAGCCCATCAGTTTTTTTTCTTAAAAAGAGTTTGGGATCCTCTCCCTTTAGATCAGAACCTTAAAAATGACACCCAATATGCTTCCTTTTTAAATAATGATTTGATGATTAAAAGGAATCCAATTTGAATATTACGTTAATAAAGGTCAGCACAAAACACAGTGTAAGTGTTGTAGCTGCTGCTTCAAACTGTCTCTTAATCAGTGTTTGCAAAACTGGTGAATGATTAATGAATTCAAACATCATGATGTGTCATGTTTGTTAGTGTGTGTGTAGCTGCTGTTGTAATCTTTGACCAGAGATCATAGCAGCTGTTTTTCAGGTGTTTTAATATTAAAAGTGAATAAAGACACAAATACAGTTGGTTTATATATGAAAATATTTATGGGAATGTCATCAAATTCAAAAGATCGCTTCATTACATTCATTTCAATCAAAATGAGTTTCTCTCACCTGTAGTAACCCATCGAACCCTCGCTACTATTCTTTTTGTAAACAGCTTTGTTTGACATGATTGTTTGATAAAAGCTTTTTTCCCCCAGATGGCGTTTCTGTGTTTAGCAGAGGACATTTAAGTTTTTCTACTGGAGTCATCTTGTAATAAAAATGTATGTGATTTTTGTGTTTTCTGCAGATGTCTCTGTCTTTATAATTATTATAATTTTACCGATGTCAAAAAGAATTAGGTATATTCAAATATGCAATAACGAAGTAATATGAACAGCATTTTTGTACACACAACACAGTGAAATGTATCAACTGAATTTCAAATGCAAAAGCCGAGCTCTAGTAATCTAATCCCAGTGAGGGACAGCTGCACAGCTTCACTCAATTTGCCTTAGACTCTAAATAAATACTGTTCTGTGTCTTCATAAATAATAAACTATAAGCTATGACTTGGCAGAATTCAAAACAACCATTAATGTCACAGTCATACCTCCCAAACAAGTTCATTAGCCACGCTAGCATCACAGGGAGTGATTGTTATTACGGATACATGCGACCAAGTGCCAAAAGCTGCAGGTCCTTGAATGACCACTTGAGGCTCTATTCAAACGAGAGTGCCGTGTTCGAGTGTCCAGCTTTACCGCAGAAGTAAACACGTTCACAGCTTGATGGAAAAAACGGTATTGCCTCCGTGGAGGGTTTCATAACAGCTGTGCAGCGGGTGAATTTTATTAAGGCTTATAGTTTGCTTTGTTAGAGCTGCAACAGGTGGATGTCAACACAGACCTCCAGACCACCACCTCAGATAATCGGATTAATGCGATGGAAAATGTAGTTACACTGAGCATGCAATCTTTTCACTGCAGTTATCTTACATATAACTTGGCTTGCTGCTACAGTCCATCCAAGAAGGTTGTGCTTAACTTTTTATAACTTAATTATATGTTTTAAATTTGTAAACAAATAACTGTAAATTTTTAAAAAGCATGTCATAATAAGGGCTGTTCTTTGCATATTGCACTCATATTTAATTAATAATTTAATTCAGTTTTATTTATGTAGAACCAAATCTAGATAGCGGTCGCTTCAAAGCAAAGCACTATATATTCAACAGTAAAGACCCTACAGTGTACAGAGAAAACTGAGTCGACCCCCTATGAGCAAGCACTTGACAACAGTGGGAAGGAAAAACTCCCTTTTAACAGGAAGAAACCTGCAGCGACCAGCTAGGTGTAAGGGGGGAAAGACAGGTAAAATAACTGCTGTGGAAGAGAGCAAGAGAATGATAATAATAATAATTAATGATTAAATGTAACAGTCTTTACACACATAACTTGGTAATCAAGCTAAAAATGTGCCATTCTGTCATACAAATATGGTGACTTCTGGCTCAAAATAACCAAAAAGTCAAAATGCAAAAATTTAGGTGACATGACAGAACCAACGTCCATATTTTATATGTTTGGTAAGATTCAGCTACAGGTGCATAAAAGCTGGTGGAATCAGCAGTCTAATTCAAGTTTCATATTATTAAATTTTATTTGAAAATATGTGTATGTGATGCAGCCATGACACCCACTGCAGCTGTATTCAGCTCCAAGCAAGGATGTTGGCATGTTGTTCCTGCCATGTTAATTACGCTAATTCTCTATATACCAAAGCATATATAGAATTAGCATCATGCTAAAACTGTAGCTGAGCCTGAGACAGAAATTTAGTTTTTCTGTTTTGAGTATCACATCATGATCTGAAGTGCTCTAAATAAACCAAACATTAGGATTCATTCTTTGGAGATGGCTTTCTCTACAAAACTGTAGTGACTCCTACAGAAATCAGGGTGTTTTCTCTATAAATATACTAGAAGCATGATGCTGGCGTGGCTAAGGACCTAGTGGCTTTAAAACCCTGTCACATTTAAATAGAATTCAGTGCAACACAGACAGCTCTGGTAAACATGGATGACAAGGTAAAAGTTCAAGCAGGTGTCCTTGAGCGACAACGTTCGCCAAACAAATAGAGGGTGATGAAACCATGCGGTTTGGTTAACTGCCAGGGAGGTGCATATTTCGAAAGCAGTAGGCATCGCGCAGCAAGACTCGTATCCCTGTTCAGCCTTCGGAGCAGCAGGGCAGCTCCAGGTTCAAAACGAAGCACAAACTAACACGCTACAGACTTTCCTGATGTGGCTCCGAGCAGCGGACCACCTCAAACGGCAAAACACAGAAACACAAAGTCCTCCTGCACAAATTCTGCTGAGTACAGAATAAACAGGAATTAGTATTTCACCTGAACTTTACACGGACACGTACATGCATGTGATGATCCTAATATATATGAAGACCACTCTATTGTCCTGTCTACAGAAATACTGTGGGCCACCTTGTGGTGACTTTTGGGAGCATAATCTCAACAGCAGTTATTATGACGGCAGTAACATCAAAGGTCAACATCCTGGGCAGTGTAAGGTACTTATCAGTGTAAACGCCAAAAAAGTGCAACACAAAATATGTAAACAGGAGCGAAACAGAGGAAAAACAACGGTTCAAAATGAAGGCAAAATGGACCCACTAACTACGTCTACTTGGCAGTACTTTCCAAACAAGCCTCAGCAACTCTGGCTGTTTCCTGTAGCTCATACAGGAGTGTTAAACATAGTTTATACACTTTAACTTAGTGTAATTTAACAGTTTGGCAAACGGCAGTGCACTCTAACGTAAACACTGATGTCTGCTGATTGACAACACGCTGCGGTTTTATCAGAGTCCATGCCCCATCGAGACCACACATTTCAAAGCCTGTGTGACTAAAAACCTGCCAGCAGTGTGACGATGAGGATCCTCAAAGATGATAACACATTTGACACATGAGCCACTGGGGCCTGCCGGCACACCGAGCCTCAAAGCAAGTCTTTCACTTTTTGTGCTTTTTGTGGAATACAAAATTTGTGGGAAATAAAGCATCAACCAGACAGCGCAACCTGCTGTTCTCTCAACAAACACAACGTCATCACCTGCTGTTGATTTAAACATGGCTTTTAGGGGTCGATTAAACCTGGGCAACCTGTTAGAATGGCTCACTGATACCTGCAGGGCAGCACGGAGAATTCAATCGTAAATACAGAGTAATAAATACAGTATTGTTGTCTATAGGTTATCTATGGCACGGAGGATCAGTGCAATTAAAGAGCAATCTCTCGGGGGAGACACTGCTTGAGCTCTGAGTTAGAAGGGGAGTGTGTAGATAAAACACCGAAGAAACAATTCACGCCAGCTCAGTAACAAACTGATCTTTCCCCGTCTGTGAGCTCTCTGAAAAGATTCTAAATTAAAACGTCTGTTCTAATCATCACGATGTGACTACAGAGACCTCAGAGGAGGAAGACTAATGCAAAGGAGGGAATAATGCAAACTTGGCAGAAATAAGTAACGAGGATAACAAAAGCTTCACGTCACACGATGTTTGTGGCGGGTCACGCTCGAGCAGACGCCGGCCCCGGCGCCCTGGGTGAGTCGTGAGGAGTTGGGCTCTCCGTCTCAGAGGCGCTGGTTTCATCGTCATCATCGTCCGTCTGCTCTGCGCTGTGGTACAGCATCAGGGCCTGGGTCTTATGGGTGATGGTGATGGTGCAGGGGCCCTGCGCCCACGGCTCTCCATCCACCTGCATGGGCATGGTGGAGCTCTTCAGAACCAGCTGGAGAAGGAAGAGCAGCGCGCAATGAAAGAATGTTAGCTAAATCACACATATTAGCCTTGAGGTTAGCTTAGGCCAATCATTCACAGTCTAAATAGTGATCTATTACACATACTGGTACAACAGTGGGTGCTCATATTAAATATGACCAAATTCTTAAATCTATGTACATAAAAGTAAACACTGTTTCAGTTTTTTTTCTACTATTGGCTCTGTAGATGTGCACAAAGACACACAGCTCAACGTGAGACTAAAATCAGTCACTTTTATCTATGTTGTTTTTTTGTTGTGGGTTTTTTTCCTTTAACAACTTTATTTCATATTTATTTCAGATCAGATTGTCAACACTCCAGTTTAAAGCTTTCCCTGCCATTAACAGCCTGTTTTTTAATCAGTATTTGTTTTTTATATGAAAGATTTTATATGTATTCTCTTATTTTTATTTTTTTTGTAAGGTATGTGTAAGTGCCACCCTAAAGTACCTTCAGAGCCCACCAGGGGGCTTCAGAGCAAGCTTTGGCAAACACTGGATTCGGGAATTAATAGCAGATATTTAAGCCTCATTTCTAATTCTTCTGATTGAAGCGAGAGCAAACAAAATGAGAAAAACAAATGGCACTGCCTTAGATTATGTTTCTTCTCATCTATAACTCTGTTCCTCCATTACCTACACCCTCAGTTAGCAGCAATACTTTTAGTATGTATTTAGTTAAATATTTGAGGTATTCAAATACCAGTAAAATGAGCTTGTTGTTGTGGGTACGCTCTGGCAGCAAAGTCAAATACACACGCAGGTGCGCCTTTACAGTTTTTACAAAATGATGTTTGAAAGTGGCTGCTTTAATCTTTGGGTTATTTACATGGTTTATTTTTAGGTTAATAATTGCTTATTTTTTTGTTTTGAATCTTTGTAAGTCAGCCAGTAAGAACTGTAAGGCCATTTTCTGTAAGTAAAGGGACTGGTATAGGACCAGCATGCACTGGGGTGGGCCTATTCTTTTTTACCAGAGGTGGAGAAGCAGCAGGAAACAACAAGAAATGGATCTTTGTTTGTTGCTTGCCAAACTGGATAACTTTCAAGTTTTGGACATTGGACTTTTTTTTGCCTGCGTACAAAATATCACCACAGTTACAATATTTATGTAGTTAAATATGTGAGGTATTCAAATACCAGTAAAATGAGTTTGTTGTTGTGGGTACGCTCTGGCAGCAAAGACAAATCCACACGCAGGTGTGGGCATTTATAGTTTTTACAAAATGATGTTTGAAAGTGGCTGCTGTAATCTTATGGCTTTACACAGCAGGCGTTTAAAATCTGTGTGAATATTTCCTGTGTTACAAAAAACGCACAAAATAAAATTATTCTCAACTCACTCGCTGATATCCTGAAATATGTTCAAAATCATGCATCAGGATATCTATTCTGCAAAAACGCATCGCTTTTTCACTACATGCTTGGTGTGTGATGGCCTTAATTAACAGTGAATTTTTTTAATGAATGCTCTTTATGTCACAATGTAAAAGGAGAATGAATGAAGGTGAAAGCAATCGAGGGTAAATGAACACATGCAGGAGCTCAGTAACAAAAGCCTAATCAGATTAGTTACAATTAGATTGGATTGAGGCGAATGGCAGTGAAAAGTAATTACTGTCGTTCTGCGTGGCCAGTAAATGAGGTAAACAGGAAGCCTTACTCTGACAGTGTGAGCCTGTCCCAGCCGTACAGGGTTGGCCAGCTTGACCTGGATCTGCGCACAGTGGAAGGAGCCAAACACACCCACCACCTCCAACAGGCCATCATCCAGCCTGCAGAGACAGGAAATAACGTGTTTACTTTCCATAATAACCTGAAGCAGTCGGTGCCAGATGGACAGTTTTTTTATTTTCCTGACCAATATGCTCTTAAATGACCTACCGGGTAGGGGGGCACGGTTCATCTCCCATACCCTCCCACAGCCTGCAGCCTCCACCCCAGTAGCCGATGTTACAGACTATGATGCCCTCCAAACTGGGAAGCTCCACCCTTTCCCCATCCAATTCCAGCTGTGGCAGGAACACATGCAAACACACATGAATGTTTTGCGTATTTTTATGTGTTATAAAAACATTTTTTCAATAAGGATCTCTCTTAAAATGTCTTATATTACACAGCTGTAACTACGATACACACTGATCGAGACATTTGTCAGTAAAATAACCTCAAAATGGGCAAATATGTCTGAAAATGTTGATCAAAACATAGAAAACATCAACCGGGTAAGAAAAATAAGACAGTGCAGACTATAAAATATCTCATTTGTTTTTACACATTAAATAAATAAATTAATTAGCTTAGCATTAATACTGGCAGCACTGGAAACAAGGCTCTTACTAAAGTTAAAATAAATATCTTCAGCACCTGCAAAGCTTCTTGATTCCTAAATGTTGAAACCTATAATTGAAAAGCTGTCAGGTTGGTTTTTTTAACCTTTGTATTTCTGTTAAAGTGTAATCAAGAAAAGTGTGATTTTTCATTAAAGCTTGGCTACATAACAGCACCAAAAAAATCTAAACCCCCATTCAGCACACGGATCTGATAAAGAACTGGATTCCTGCACAGCGTCTTTGGGCTCTGTGACAGGAGACTCTGACCAATCACAAGTGAGCAGAGGACTCTCACCTGTGACAGAAGGGTTCAAATCCTGTGTGAAGATAATCATTTCTAAAGTAAATTCACGTCTGTATTTTGGAACTGTGTACTTTCTTTTCATGTCTCATCAGAAGCTTTTGGACCGACTTGGCAATCACTGGGCAGCAGTAGGCTTATATACCGTACTTTCGGCACTGTAAGGCGCACTTAAAATCCTTTAATTTTCTCATAAATTGACAGTGCACCTTATGTATGAATTCTGGTTGTGCTTACTGACCTCGAACCGATTTTATGTGGTACACGGCGCTCACAAATCTGTCAAAAATGTTTTAGTATGACTTTAGTAAGCTAGCCACACCGCTTGATGGATTGTCGGAGCATTACGGCTACCGTAGTCAGGAGCCCCGCAGAGTCATCTGGGTCCAAAACTCCGTCCTTCAGGTCCGAAAGTCAAATGAACACTGCGGCATTGCTGGGAGTTAAAAACTGTCTAAATTCTTTCATCTTTAATAAAATGATCGGCGTTGCTGCTTTACCAGGTGTAACAATTAAGTTTAACATCCAGGCATCCATGAAAACTGAATTTATTAAATTTAACGGAGTTAGAAGTTAGCAGGAAGTTAGCTCGCTAGCTTCCACCTAAACATGATATAGCATGTTCTGACTGAGATCTAGGGTTAATGAAGTTGGACTAGCTGGAATATAATGATGTGCTATGTGATCGCTAGCTACACAGCTATGTTAGCATAGCATAAACACAGTGAAGCTGGAGGATAAACGCTAATTTTTTTCCACTCGACAAAAGTTAACGTGAGGGTTCCTGATGGTTAGAGACAAATGCAATCGCATGGTAGGATGCTGTTTTGTTTCGCTTAATGTACCTTATAATCTGGTGCGCCTTATGGTACATAAGCTGTTTACGGTCAAAAAGAGCACTGAAAAGTTTAAAAGATAGTCTTATTTTCTTTGGACTGCAGTTTCTGTGGGTAATACATTTTCTGTGTCTGGACCTTTCAAGAGATTTGCTGCACAATATAATAAATAACTGATGAGACACTGGTTTCTCTGGCTCCGCGATGCCTGCTGAAGTCACAGGACAACAAATTCACATTTATAGAGAAAGCTTGATATGGAAGTGACTTAGAGTGACTCTGATTCTCTCTATGAGCTTAAAACAAAATTTGCACAATGCTTCATCACGTGCACAAGTCAACCGTACCTCGATCCTCTTATCCAGATCTTTACATTCCTGCACTAAACAATCTCTGGTGCCATACAAGAAGTAGACAGCCTATGGGAAGAGGAAAGTATTCATTAGTACAAAAAGAAACTGCTTCTTTATGTCTCTACAAAAAAAACAACAAAGACAGTTACAGGATTACGAGGCTTTTGCATTCATATTTAAACCCTGAACCTGCTTTGTTTATTCAAATTACGGACCTTGTTGATGATGCGGCTGGAGAAGAAGGAGGGCGTTTTCTCACGGTGTGCATGGAAACTGAGCGCCATCAGAGCGTCGGGCCCCACAGAGAAGTAGTTGTTCATGGACAGAACCTGAGGAGGAAATCCAGCGTCTGCTTTATAATACAGCTGAGTGCTTCCGCGGGTCAGCCATCAACATGTCACAAAAGACACTGAAGCTGTTCATCGATCAGCACAGAGAGAAAAAACTCACCTTTGGTTTGCGAAAGTAGACGCCTTTTGATGCCACCTGGACTTTCCATCTGAAAATAATCATGAAGGTGGTTAGTGGAATGAAAACAAACACAAACGGGTCAAAACTTTGGTTTTCAGGAATCCAAGTTTTATTTCTATTTGGACTATTTATATTTCCTCACATCTCGGTACTCACGCTGACTGTAATAACATTACATGAGCCTCTACATAGCTTTAATTTGTTAAGCGTAAATGATAAAATGTAAATGTCCTTTTCATTTGTAATTCACATGCTTTCGGAAGTGCAGCTTGTGACATCAGATCACAAGTGCAAAGCATTAAATCCAGTGTAAACAACCATGAGGACACAATGTGACCCAGCCACTCAAACCACTTCTCAAGGTCAAGTGAGACGCATTTGACCACATCTGATTTGCAGTGTAAATGACTATGCGCCCACACCACTGACTGAACATGAGCTACAGCCACCTGATGATGACCCTATGGAAGGCCCCAAGCTTAAACATGTTATCCAATGAAGTTTTTTCATATTCAGCAAGTGTTGCTGGAGTTCTGACCTTTTCGTACTTTACCCTCTCACCCAAGTACCTTTGGAAGGAGGCTAAATTGTGCCAGAAACCGAGATAAAGTTTTCTGGCACAATTTAGCCTGCTCGGTAAAGAGAAGTCTACGAGAATAACAAACGCTGTACCCATTGATCTATGACCTCAGTAAATACTTTCCTGATGAGTTCATGATTATGGATCCTATTCAACTCAGAAATGACAACAAAGTAGGGTACATCTTAGGGGTAGCTAGTGGATGATCATGATGTTGGGGATCGACAATGGTCAAAGTGACTCACCAATTAATTTCCTAATATAGAAAGAAAATCTAAACACTAGCCGTCAACTAGAAGACACATCTGACTGCTTTTGTGATATAGCCCCGAAGACGCGGGAGACCCTTGTGGATGGGGGTGTTTTAATTCCCTATATACCTAAGGGACAACAGTTTTATAAAGACTAGTGAAAATGATTAGTCTGTTCAGGAATTTCAGACTGACCCTGAGGAGTACCTGTCATCAGTATCAACACCGCTCACCTGTCCATTTTCACCACTTCAGCATCAAGAATGTTACGGAGAACCTGCTCCACTGGGATCTCTCCAGCATAGCCAGCTCCCCAGCCTAAAGTGTTAGAGAGGTCATTTCCCGTCCCCAGAGGCAGGATGGTCACCCTGGGGATGAACTGGTCCTGGCCCTGACAAAAGAAAGAAAAGTTTCAAAGAGAAGAAGTGATGTGTAAAAGAAAGAACTCTCTCTTTTCTTGAGTGCAGAGGCATCTCACCTTTAGCTTCATAGCATCAATGGCATCGAGCACCCATCCCACTGTGCCGTCACCTCCACACACCAGCACCTGGACACTGCCAGGGGGAAGGAGGGTGCACAGCTGGAGGGCTTTGGAAGGAGTCAGCTGAGATAAGTCAAACACCTGGAGGTGAAGCAGAAAACAAGATTAGTTCCAGGATCTGAAAAAGAGCAATGACAAAGTTTGTTCTCACTGAGACAAAAGATGGAGAAGCCGCAAACTGACCTGCACCGGGTTGAGGAGGGTGCGAAACTCCCCCAGCAGCACCTCCCCCATGTTGTTCCCACTACGCGTGTTAGCCAAGACCAACACTGGAGTCCAGCCGCTGCCACAGGAAGAGCCGAGCTACAAGATACAAGCAGAAAAACATTTTTTAAAAATCTCCGGAGCACCTGACATAGGAGCACCACGACAAGGCCAGTCCTGACTTCAACACCTTGCTGTACTCGTCGGGGTGCCTGCGGCGCAGCTTGTTGACACGGTAGAGGTAGTGAGGGGGGATGATGAGGCTGTGGAACTCGCCCAAGTCGCACACGTCTCCATCCGTCAAGCTCTCCATGCAGTCATCGTGCACTGTGGTCTGGCACCACACACACCTGAAGGAGGAGCATGGGAAGCAAAACTATAAGAAAGGTGAGGAAGCACATAAAAAGAAATGCTGCCAATGAAGGGAAGACCCTGAACTGCTCACAAAGCGGGGTATGAGTGTCATACTAAGGTGGGATCTTTTAAGATTGAAATTTCTTATGTTGAACAGCAGCAGGAACCCATTAGAGGCGGTTCCTTTAGTACACTAAACCCTAAAGTCATGTTGAGTCGTGAGAAAACCCAGATTTAAAATTCTAAAGAAGAATGTATCGATGTGATTAAAAACCAATCTACAAATATAAAAAAGACTAAATAACCACAGTAAAGAGTGAGGGCTTTTATCATCCAGCTCTAACTCAGGAAACTTGATCTATTATTTTTTAACTCGTGGTGTAAAAAGAAGCTTTTGACCGCAGAAACACGGCTGCACATCTGTTGCATCCCTTTAGCGGTCCTCGTCCACCTACGCTACCTGAAGTCGCAGAGCTTCGGCTGGGTCCCACACTGCTGCTTGCATACGGCACAGTAACTGGCCAGAGGTACATTTCCGCGAACCCAGCGATGCTCCATGGCTCCTTCGGGGCTGGAGGGGGCCATGATCTCCTTGCAGGGCAGGCTGCGGTCGGCCCGGCGCAGGCACTGCTCGTCGGCGCACACGCCGCAGCAGTCGCAGAAAGCGCCTTGCAGGATGTGCTGGGAGCACACGCAGCAGTAGGTGGGCTTGTTGAACAGGTCGGTGTAGTGCCAGCCGTGCTTGCTCTTGCGAAAGAAATCCTTCATGTGAGTTTTCCTCTTGGAGCGTTGTGCGCTGCACCACAGCGTGATGATGACCGGGACCACGACGGCCACGGATGTCCAGAACAGCAGCGTCCACTCCTCCCGGGAGCCGCAGTCGTCCTGCGCCTCTTCACCCTCTCCGCACATCGCTGCGGGACCGTGAGACGGAGCGGAAATCAGTAGAAGGCAGATAAACGGCACCTAAAGGAGACCGGACACGCTCCACAGCTCCACGCGACGCTCATGATCACAAACACCAGCCGGAAGCTCGTTCTGAATCCAGCTAAAATATATTTTCACGTATAGGGAGCTGTAAACAAGAGGACAGAGATATGACGTTAAAACCACGAGTCACCTCCTGATAGAACATCAGCAGAGAGTTTTCACAAGACAAGATGATCAACCCACGGAGGAAAAAACGTCATGACTTACATACTGCTGGGTAATTTCAGTAACAACAATACAGCAAACTAAACGCTTATAATAGATGACACGAAGCACAATGTAGGCCTACAATACTTGTAAAATATTAAAGTTATATATTATAGAAGTACATATCATATATAAGGAAGCAGGATGGTTTTCGTGGTCAGCACTGTTGCAAGAAGGTGCTGGGTTTGAATCCAGCATCTCTGTGTGGGTTCTCTCCGGCTTCCCCCCACAGTCCAAAGACATGCAGTTAGTGGGGTTAGGTTCACTGGTGGTTCTAAAATTGGTCGTAGGTGTGAAGGTGAGTGTTAGTGGTCTGTCTCTCTGTGTTTGCCCTGCGAGGCTGATAACCTGTCCGCTCACCCTACGATCGCTCCAGGATCCCCGTGACCCTGAATTGGAAGCAGAAGAGAATAGAATAGCTTTTTTTTTAATTGTCACTGTTACAAGAACAGTGAAAGGCAGTTTGGCATCTCTCCATGTGTGTGAAGTACACAATAGCGTAAGTATTTACACAATGACAAATTTACATTTACACAAGAAAGATATGTACAAGTTATACATACACCTGCAAACATACACGCACATACATACATATATGTATATATACATATTTGCATCCGTACATGCATACACACACATATTTCCACATACACGCTTACATCTATATACATACACATACATGCCATCTAACTAGCAGGTGCATTGGATTTATTTAATTTCACCACTGACCATCCTCATGCTCTCAGTCAGCTGTGTTTGGCATTATAAGGTTAACAGTACTGTAACAGGAACTGAGGTCGCTGAGAGGTGAGACTACTTTTCCGTTTCCGTTAGAATGTGAGCGAACACGGAAGTAACTGAAAGTCAACATCTCACAATTTAAATTTCATCTTTGATTCAGCTGCCCAGGCTTGCTAGCAGCTGGTTCACAGCACGCATGCGCCTTGCGAGCGCAGAGCGTGTTAGATAATCGCGTCTAGAGAACAGAAAGCTCTCTGGGTCCCGGGAATTAATCAGAGCAGGGACATTATGAGGCCGTAATAAGTCCACGTGGTTATTAGGACACGTGGATTAAGTTAAACGTGTAAAGGGAGTCGCGAGGAAATGGTAACAATGACGCACGATGACGTATTCCATCGAACGTCACCGGAGGCACTCCTGTACAGCAGCTAAATAAACAATAAGGGTTAAATTAGGATGACCAGACTTCAGCAAACTAAATGTAAGCAGGGGAGAGAGTGTGTGGGACACTTCACCCGTGATGCTCAGAGATATTTGAAACTAACGCTAAAGTTGGTTTTGGGGGACAGAATCGATTTATTTTTGTCTCAAAATAACGTTAAACATTGTTCATATCTGTATTTTAGCTGCTGATTTATTGAGTTTCGTTAGGATCCATCTGTTTGTATGCTACGGGCGCACTCGTGAAACTCAAATAACTGATTTAACAAAAAAAGAAAAGAAAATAGGAAATCCTGACCCATAACTTTGCGAGAATCACCTTCAATCGGCTCCATCAGTTTCTAGAGATTTCCCATCTTTGCTTTAATTGCACTTCCTTTTCTTTGTGGCAGTTTTTTAAATCGAATTAAAAAAAACAAACAAAAAAACTCTGTTAACTTTGCTGTGATTCAGATTTTTTATTTAGCGCAGACATCGTGAAAGGTTAAGCTGCAGGTAACTTCAAAACATGGAACACTGTCCGAATGTGTGTGACAAAGGATAATGAATAACAATCCTGCTACTTCACTTTAATTAGTGACTATTCATTCATATCACTGGCGTTTTGAAAAATAAAAATCTGAAATGCAAAATGGAAAAACAAGAAAAAGCCAGAACATCCCGGCTGGTCTCTAAATGGGTTAGACGGTAGAAACAGCGGATCCTACACTTCCCATGATGCCGTCTTTCGCATGTCCGGTCATCGTGGTTATTTCCTCTAACACCCCTGCTGCGCCACACAGTACAGACCAAATGGTACAGACTCTATTCACAAGTCAAGCAAAGTGACGTTTCAGTGTACGTTGTGTGGAATATCCTTTTAAATTCGTTAACCGCTTTTATTTAATAATGTAAATAAACGCAGAAAAAGGCAGAAAGAAAGGGGAAGAAATAAAATGTAGTTAACAGACGGATAAATGTAAATATTACATTGTGAATGGGGTGTACAGCTGGTATGACATAAAAATATAAGAGCATCTAAAAACAGGACTATAACTAAGCATATGTCTATGCTTGCAGCACCATCTAGTGGACAGACTTACACCTGCAACCTTATTATAGAGACCTACGTTTAATACATTGAAATAGACTTATTCTGCTTTTCCTTGTTTTTATATCTTTGCTGTTCCTAGGACTACGCTCTTCTGGACAGAGATCTCGGATGTTGTTCCTGGGAGCTGCTGGAGCCACTACCCCAGCTTGGGGGTCACTGCACCGAGCACTCTGATTACCACTGGGACCACTGTTGCCTTCACTCTCCACATCTTCTCCAGCTCTCTCTCTACCCTTGGTACTTCTCCAGCTTCTCATGTTCCTTCTTCTTGATGTTGTTGTCATTCGGTATAGCTACATCTACTACTATGGTCATCTTCCTCTGCTTGTCCACCACTACTATGTCCAGTTGGTTAGCCATCACCAGTTTGTCTGTATCTGTATCTGTGAGGTAGACCCCAACCTCTATGGACCTTGTGCTCAGAGCTTGTTCCTGTGCTGCCATGATTAGTGCCTTTGTGCTGTCTTTCAGTCCAGCTTTGTCCAGCCACTGGTAGGATTGTTTTGATTTTGTTTATTTGAATTTATTTATTTAAAAGGGACAGTGCAGTTTAACATAGTTCAAGTGCAAGACATGAGACTGATGTACCGCACATAGGTTTATAGCTACTGCTAATTTTCAACAATTGTCCCTTGTTGGGCTTACAGTCTAAATAAATACATATTACAATAAAACATACAATTTCATAAAACCAAATTACATCATAAATACAATTACAATTAATAAACAATAATTTAAAATAAAATTAAAATCATCAGATAAAATGACTACAACTTTGGTTTCCCTTTAACCACACTTTAACCTTCAATGTAAAGGATCTAATGTCTGTAATCAGTTTGATATCGGTTGGAAGTGTGTTCCACAGATGGCAGGCCTTTATAGAAAAAGCTGACTGACCGAATGTAGATCTGCGATATAATATCTTGCAGTTGCCGTTCACCTTACTCCTAGTAACACGATTACTGTCTTGTCTGGCTTGCCTGGATTTTGTTTTTCCCACTCAGCTGACTTGCCTTACTCTCTGTAGGTGTTTGATGGTTTAAGACTGCTCTGAATGCGTGGTTTCAGACAGCTTTTTCTACTTTTTGCTCTATATGATGTCACTGAACAGAAGCTCCGCCCAGCTGCTGTGCAAATCTTCTGTTTACATGGATCAACTGATCATAACAAGTTTGTCTTAAGGGGGGGGGGAATCTAAAGCAGCTTGTTTCAGAAAGAGGAGGAACTGATGGGGTCCACAAAAAGCTCAGCATAAGATAATATGGATAATTTTTAACTCTCAATCATGCAAAGCTACACTGTTAGGGTACAAGAATAAAAATAAGCAGCTGTAAATGAGCAGAAAATGTTCCCTTAGATGCCATTAGTTAGTTATTCACAGGAACTGTTCACGTTTAAAGCATTAATCGATAAACTATATATGTGCTAATGTGTCACTAATATTTACGGTTTATTTGGAACCTTGGTAGTCTGAGGCAGTGTGTTGTGGCCAGAGTCAAGGAGGAAGCGTAGGAGGAGGAGAATCTCCCCTTTTCACCCCCTCTGGACTCTGGTCAAGACCTCAGAGCTGAGAGGGATCAGGCAGGAAAAGGGCGGAAAAGAAAAAGATGAAGAAGCTGGTGGTGTTTTTGCTTTGCGTGGTCCTGCTGACCATTTACACAGGTAGGAAATTCTCAGGGAATTGACCCAAGCAGGACAGCGACCTGTCACATCAGAACGCCTTTTCAGGTGCTCTGCGTCTTGTTTTTTGCAATTGTGAGGGAGCTGGTGTAGTTATATTCTTAGACGTTGAAGAGTAATGCATGCCATTGTGGTAAGAGTAGGTTATTTTAAGGGTAGTTTGCTGCACCTTCCTTTTGTTGTTGTAGAAATCTTTAGATAGATTTACAGAAGATCTTTATTTGTATTTTTAGCCCAATCGTTTTGAACCACTGTTGTATTTTATAGCAACTGACTTTTGGCCTGATTTAAGCCAGAAGACTTACCTGTCATCAGGGTGGTTTATTTTTGTGGCAATCCACAGTCTGTCTTAATGAGCTAGGTGGACGTACACCGTGAGTATTTTTGCCACGTTGCTGTGAGGCTCCAGGCAGCACCAGCAACTCAGGCCTTGTGTTGACAGAGTTTCACAGCAGCTCCCTGTGGCAGCAGAGGAACAGAAAGCCTGCTGGGGTCATGTGCTGCATGGGCTCGACTCCCTGGGGAGTAAGGGGGCTGAATGGGCACTTTGTTACCTTCCACCAAATACCCTGCTTCCTAATGCAGGCCTGGGCTTAGAGAGAGGGAGACAGAGAGCCCTCACTCTGCACAAACTGGTGTGTGTGTGTGTGTGTGTGTGTGCGTGCCTGTGCGTGTGTGCGTGTGTGCCACAGGGGAATAAACAGCCACACATAGACACTGGTTAAATAGATCAGGCCAGCCACAGCAAATAGTGTGAGAGGTTTATTTATGGGCCTAGTACAGCTTTCAGTGAGAGGAATGCTATTCTTATTAACCAAAACTTAACTGCCAAGAAAACAGATGTCACAAACAAAATATCTCAGGCAGAGGTTAAATTCAAAGCAGGCAGTTTTAGTTCCTGAGTCTAAGAATAAGTCAAAACAGAGGAAGCTGCCAAAACACAAACACTGACTCACGTCTACAAGGCAAGAGCAAAACAGTCTTATCCTAACCTGCTAAACCTTCTTTTTCAGCACCAAAAGAAGTCAACGTAAGTAAACATTTGCTTCCAAACAATTATCTTTTCATTTTTTTCCCCTTCAGATGCAAACCCCATAATCAAGGAGAGCGTAGCTAAGCAGCTGCTCCGTACCAAGAGGCAGGACCGGCCAATGAAGGCTGGCTACCCCGATGAGCCAATGAGGGTAAGGTCCACTCAGAGCAAAGAGCACAATTAGTATATTGAAAAAAAGCACAGATTTAACCAAGAGTATTGAACCTATTCAGTTCTGTTGCAACAGTTTGTGCTGTCCTGTTTGTCAGCAGGATAAAAACCAAACAGAGTGTAAGTGCTGCAAGCATGACAGAGATGTTTAAAGTAATTTAAATTTTGTTTTTTGTGGGAAATTGTCACTCGTCCATATAATGAATTCATTGTGTGTGTTTTAAAGCTTTTACTTATAGTGTTTAATCACATTTATGCGGGTTAAAACAGTTTTAAGTTGAAGATATAAAAGAATAAAATCAGTCATATCACTTTGTGTTTCCAGACCAGTCAGCATTGACTCAGGTGAGCAGCTTTGCAAATGCAGTATTTTTAAAATATTCATAGATCTTCAGAGAACATTTAAAGCGTGTTACAATATTTTATAAAACATTTATTATTATTATTTATTGTCTGCTAAGAGATGGTAAGTGTTAAAGCTTTGTGAGTGTTTTTATGAATTAATTTTAGAATTTTTTTACATTGCAAATACTTTTGATTTCACCTCATTTTATTAGTCTTTGTTTGTTTAGTGTAATTTAGACTCTTCCTATGTTAAATCACACGCAAAATTAAAATAAGGTCAAAAAAAGGTCAAGTGGCACGAGAAAAATATTTTAAAAAATTAATTAAATAAGGTAAAAAATACATTAAAAACAAATGAAAATTAAATATAATAACAAATACATACAATATAATTTTTAACATAATTATTAGATTTTTTAAAAATTCCATCTATTGTATAATTAAAGGGAATTTTACCTAGGATCATTTTTTCAGAATATATTCTATGTGTGCATTTATAATAAACTGTGTCATTACATATTATTTAATTAGTCACATATGGTACCTGTAAAAGAAAAAACAACAAAAACCTTTGACCCTTTCTCTGTGGGACAAAGAGAGCACGGACACAAAGGTCTGAGTCACCTAATCTAATTTACAGGTTAAGAAATGACAGCTGAGACTCTGAGCTTGTCAGTTCCTGTCAGTACCTGAGCCTCTTAAAGTAATCTCTCTGAAAGCACGTGCACTGCACTGCTTTTATTACATCCCCCAGCTCTCTACAGGACACGTGATATCGCCCTCGGTTTACTCATCTCTGTCATTTTATGTTGTGCTGTGTTTCAGTTTGCAAAACGAGCTCCAGCATTTTTCTTTCGTTGTTTCTTTCAGTGTGCACTCATCTGTCCTTTGGTTCACCTTATTCATTAACGCAATCTTCTCCCTGCAGGAGCATCTGCTCCACATGCAGGCTCTGGATCTGAGGGCCCGGGAGACCAACTTGGAGCACTGGCTGAACCCTCATTGCTACCCACGCTGCGACAGAAACTATGGACACCCGGTTTAAAAGGTGGCAAAAGTTGCCCAGTCTCAACTTTCACTTCTAACCCCAACTGCAAACTTCATGAGTGACTGCGGCACAGCGCACCCACACAGCAACACAACCCTCAGTTTTCATCTCAGTCACCTTTTTACACACCTTTTATTCCCTGATGGCTAAAGGCCTTGTCTCTTTTGAACTGAATGACTTGTTTCTGTATTGGAAGTTTGTCTCTGCTGTTGTGTTAGTGCTCTTCCTGTTTTTTGCGATTTTATCAAGACTGTTTGGCACAACAGGAAACCTCAGAAACCTATGAGAAAATAACTCACAGCCGGGGCTCTTTTCTTTGAACACTATTAGTTTTCTTGCTTAACTCATTTCAAAAGTCAAACTGGCTCACTATCAGTGTTTCAGAGTTCAGAAATCAGGCTAATTCGCCAGTTCAGAGTTAAATTGTGATAACGCCAAAGTGTCACTTTGACATGAAAGAGGATCTGAGTTCCCTGTGATAAAGTTTCAGTGAAGGGTGAAGTGATGTCCAGGTGGTTTGGTCATAGAGATAGTAAACCAAGTTTGGTGGCCTGCTTGAATCTAAACTATACCTGAATATTAGATGTTAATATGAATATTAAGACTGATTTGTGCCTCACTTCACAGTACACATGGATTTAAGGGGATATAGAATAATTTTTTTTAACTACACTAACAAACTTTTTTTTTATCTGAACTTTTTTTCTCTCTCTGCAGTAAAAGGCCTGCTGTGACTGACTGACTGACCGTGGACTGAAGCTGGAGTCTCTTTTCTCATTATCTTTCAATCTAATGACCAAAATATGCATGTGTTGTATTATTTCTAGAGTTAATTCTTTGTAATTTGCTCCTTTACTCCTTTATTTCTGTAGCTGCACAGACTGAAATTTGTTAATGAATAAAATAAAAAAATTAAAAAAAAATCATAAGCTCCAATAAAGTTGTATTTATTTGTTTGAATAAGAGCGAGACTGCAGCTTACGTGTTTCCTTTTTTCTGAAGACAGTCGACTGGATTCTGGTTTCAGTGACATAAAAGTTTTAGCGCCTCAAATCATTTGCATATTAGATGGCGTTTTTTTTCTCTGCTTAACACCTTGAAGCGGAGGCAGGCCAGAATGTTTTTTCCTTAGCCGTGTTTGTGCGTCTGAACGCCCCTTTCACACACCTTTCCCCCCGTCCTCACACTTTCCTTTATAAAAGCTCTCAGAAACATTTTATTTCGTTTTAGGGGACATGAAACAAACACGAAGGAGTTTGCTGCTCTGAAAAAGTATATTTGTGTGTTAATTATCGGATTTCAAACTTGGATAAACTGGCTGGCCGGATGCATAAAACTAAATGTGGGACAAAACGTGCGCGCGCACGACGGCAGTCCAGACTTTTAGCTGACAGAAAATTGAACACAAGCAAACGTTGAAGATGCGCCATCGTTCACCTGTCCAGCTGACGCAGGGCGAAGGGAGGCGCACGCCGTGAACAGGTCACCACTGTGACACCTCAGAATGACCAGTTAACCTAACGCGCATGTCCCCGAGCTTTGAGAGCACACAAACTCCACAGACAGTCGTGCAGGAAGTTTGAACCCACATCGGCCACTGCACCACCCGCATCAAGTGGAGGACAAATACAGGCCTGTTGTATTCGCCCCCCAGTCTGTCTACGTGCAGAAATTACTAATAAAGCTAAAGAGGGTTTGCTTTTGTCATATTTTTTTATAGGCGACATTTGTATGTTTTATTATTATTATTTTATTCTAAAAACTGACAAAACCGATTGTTAATGACTCCACCCGTTTTCCTGTCTGACCGCGTCGCTCCTGATTTTACGCCACACACGTGCGGTTATTGAAGCGCTCAAATCTGTAAAGTATGAACGCCGTAGAACCCGCGATCGGTCCACATATGAGTGGGCCTGTGTCGCGGATGAATAAAGCAGACCCGCGCTGCATAGAGCTGTGAAATGTGTGCACCTGCCTGCGGAACATTTTACCCGTTTCTCATTTTTCACCTCACTCTGAGGCTGCTGTCTGAGGCCTGTCCTGGCGCAACTGCACACACAGAAAATATCATTACATCAATCAAAACATTAAAAATGTGTTTGCTTTTAAATATAACCTCAATAAAAATGGAATAATTATTGGAATGACTGGCTGCATTTGGTCATTTCAATCGCTTTCTTTTTCTTTTTAATAAAATTAAGCGGGCATGCACCCATGTAGAGTCACGACGCATATAAAAATTAAACAATGAAAGCAGATTCACGGACTTTTCCACAGACATTTATAGACCAAAGGGGGGAGAAATTTATGTTGTTGTAACTCTGGAGGGAGAATAATGTAGGCCTCCCGCAGGACTGTGCGAGCCGGGCTGGGTGATGAGCCTGAGGCCTTTAACTTTTGGCGCAACTTAGCAGAAATTTCAATAAATAAATAAATATTAAGCAACGCGTTGAAATCGAGAGATATCATTATATGTAGGGAATATAAAACTAAGCCCGGCGGTTAAATAGTTTGTCGGATCTAATTGATGGATCTAAGCGGAACCCGGAAGGTTGACGATGGTTTAGAAACAACACAAAGAAATGAGAAATTCAAATGATTTATTGAAAAGCGTCTAAAAAGCAGTTTGACAACAACCTCTTTTTTTGTCAGTTACAACAAAGCTGTATGATCGTTTTTCTATGAAAATGTAAAATATAGTAACTATGTTAATGGAAAAATGTTATATTAACTTCGGGAAAACTTTAGAGTGTGTGTTGAATTTGTTAATTTAGTTTAGGTTTTAGAAAACTCCGAGGCAAACTCGGTCTTTGAAGACAACATAAAGTTTTTTTTCTAATACTTTTAAATTCAAAGTGCTTGAGTTAATTTTTAAATATCATTCCAGGATTTGAAATCAAGCAAAACTTTTCAGTCAAATCAGTTCAAATAAAGAGAATTATTCAGACCACAGACTGAATTAAATATCCTCGCTGCAAAGCTCAGGTGGGAAGAAACGTGTGGAAAAAATACATTCTTGTTAGTTATAAATGCAAAATAGTAAAAGTCACAAGCTTTGTACAGAAAGTAGCCACTCGCTGCAAAGGAAACATGCAACTCATGTTAACCATTGCACAATGTGAAAGGGACTTCATTTGATTTGGTCAATACATTAAATAGATGTCCAGCTTTATATTATATACACATATGCACATTATGTTATTTGCCTTTTTACATTACATACAAAATCTGCTTTGCTTGATAATCCCACCATGTCCTATAAACTTCAGAGTACATCTGCTGAAAGTCAGAAAACAGAGCGTCAGTCAGTCATCTTTTGTCCTTGAAGAAGCCTTTAGAAGTGCTGCTCTCCTTGATGGTGACCGTCAGGAAGTTGGCGGTCACGTCTGTCACCAGAACTTTCTCCACGTTGCCGAGAGACGGCCTCCACGTCACTTCATCCAAGTCGTCATCGAGCCGCGTTGGTGACGGCCTGTCCAGAAAATAAGGCTTTTCCATTTGGGTGAGCTCAGCGGGGCGACTCAGACTCATTTTGGAGTGGTGCTTGAAGTGTGCAGGTACCAGGTAGCCGGAGCCATCCTTCATCCTGTGAGTGTCCATGTCTGTTCTGTGAGGATGCAGGCCACGGTCTGAGTACAGCTGTTTGTAGGAGCTCTCCCCAGAGCGCTGTGTGTGGTGATGGTGGTGGTGATGGTGGTGGTAATGATGTTTATGGCTGTGGCCGTGGTTCTCTGGATGTCTGTGGGCCAGTTTGACCAGCCTCATGTCTTCGCCCCCCTGGAGCTTAGCCAGTTTGTGAGGGCCATGGCTCTCCTGCTCCTCTGCTCTCCTCTTATGGTGCTCAGAGAAGCCATCATTAAACCGTGGCTTAGGCTTGGGACCTCTCTTTTTAGGTATGTGGATGAGTTCTTCTGAATTAGTTTGATGAAGCAAAGACTGATGGTGCTCACGGGGGCTCAGTTCAGGTGGTCGGACACGTACGCTTTCTCCACGGTTGACGGTACTTGGTGGAAAGATGGTGGGCACGACAGCTCTCAGGCCCTCTCTGGCCCTGGGGGTGGCGACTGGTTCTGGGGTCGGGTAGGTGACGCGCATTCCTCGGACTGCTTCGCTCCTGAAGTCATAGGACTTGGACTTCACCTTTGCCTGAGCCTATCAGAAAATTTTCAAAATTAGTATTTTAAGAAAATGACACCATTTTTCATAGCGAGACTCAAACTGAATCAGTTAAAAAGGGATTCATTCATTCTTTTATCAAACATCAACATGTTTATTACTCAACTTCCACCAATCCCCTTTAAACGAGCCCTGTCAGTGGAGACTCTGGCATTTTGTTCAAGACAAACTGCCGCTCATTAAGCAATTTTCACGGTTCGCCGCTCTGAATAGATGAAGCATCAGGCCGTGATGTTTTCCTCGGCTCATGGGAAAGTAACATTTAATAATAAAATTTAAATTAAAAAATTTATTTCAGACACATATATCAATTTCAGTATAAAAACTACTTGTTTTATATTTTTTAAATATATTTATAAATTACACAACAGGGACAACAAATGCATAAATGGAATGTGTTCAAGAAACAAAGAAAAACACCTTGTGTCATTTAGAGCAGAGTAGCTTTGTAGTTCTTACAACTACATTTTTAGAGGCAAATAAATTTGTACATTAAAATTCAAGTGAGAAATTTTATTATTGATCTACAAAATTAGAGAACTTAAACATTTCTGAATTCTAATTTATTACATGCCACCTGCAGCTTTTCCATTTTTACTTTAAAAGTGGATTTAATAAAGAGACAACAGACCCAGAGCGTGTAAAAGAAGAAGAAGAAGAAGAAGAAGAAGAAGAAACAGCCTGGCTGTTTATTAAACACATTTTATTTAACAGGGCACAAACAGTCCTTATGTAAGCTAGTCCATTAAAACAGCTGCATAACAACTGGTTTTTCTCTTCATTTAGAGAAGCGGAAATAACCAGATACATGCCAAACTCTCTGGGTCAACCCATTTGTCAGGACCTAGAAATAATTTTATCATATATATTCTAATGCCTGGCATCACCACAAAATTAACAGTTCAATTTCCCCAGTTGAAAAAAACCCCTGATGGATTCCCTGATGGGACACCTTTTGCGATGTGCTTCTGGCCCCAGGGGCCGCTTGTTTGACACCCCTGTTTTAAGGTATTCAAAGGCCGTTTTAGCATGTCAATACATCCCCATTAGGCAATAAACAAACTGAATACACTCCCATTCATGGGCAGGCTGTTCTAATTATGCATAATTAGCATATTTAACCTGCTCATTCACTAACGCATGCAAAGAAAAAAAATTAAGAAGCCACAATCTACAAAAGTGGAGAGAGCGCAGGAAGGGTTTGTACGGGCTTTATTAGACTCAAGCAATATAAAATAAAAAATAAACCAAGCTGCCAGCTTTACCTTAAGCAGAAACGTCTTGGGTTTTGGTCCTCTCTTTTTGGGCCCGTAGAGCTCCCTTTCACGCTCCCTGTGAAAAAGCAGACACCCATTTTGAGTGTCACGGGAGCAAAGTGCACCGAGGACAGCGTACAGTTACCGAACACTCACTGGCTCTGCCCAGAAAGGCCACACAGACATCTTACCTCTGCTCAAAAGCGGCGAACAGGCGGGAGTCCAGAATATTTTCCTCCGGTTCCCAAGTGCTGTATCTGCGAATTAAAAACGCGGAGTTAGACAGAGGGAGCGGAGACTGACACACGGCGCTAGCCTGCGAGCTAAAAATCTCCACCGTGCTCAGTTTTAATCCCGCTGTCTCGCTAGCTGTGGCGTGCTAACGACAGCCACAGCCGAGACAGTGCGGGCAGGGCAGCCGCGGGCTGAAAACATGATGAGGCTCAGTGTAGCGGGACTTACTTGGGAGACCACCCCTTCCATTTCACGAGGTATTCAATGCGACCCTGCATGCCATCAGAAACAAACAGACAGGACTTGGTTAGCTCGCAAGGGTTAACAGTAGTATGAGAGTGCGGTGGTGGTGCTCTTATTCAGCATTCTGGGAGAAAAGAGCACGTTACATCTCCCGCCTACCTTCCTGATTCTGCGTTTGATGATAGACTCGGCAGCGAACACCCTCTCCCCGACGGCAGAAAGCTCCATGTTTACCCCAGTGCTACCTCCCGTTAGCTGGGTGGACGCTAACGCTAGCAGAGCAGATATTTTTCTCCAGTCCCAGCCACTCTGAATTCCCGACAGACCATAATACTCCCGAACAGAATGGACGTCAGCGCAGTTTTTTCACAGCGTTGCTAAGGAACCGCAGTCGGTGGAACCTTTAGGCGAGCACCCATTGGTCGAACCGTTGCTACGTGCTCTGGTTGCTAAGTGGAGAGGAGGAGCTTGCGCCTCAGCGAATTCTTCGGGGAGGGGGAAATGGTGGCTTCTTTCCCCGCGCGGCGAGTGAATCATTTCGCGCAAGTTATGTGCGCAAAAATGCACGCGGCATCAAAGCGGTCTCGTTATGCGGACACGCCAGCGTTATCCGGCAAATAGAGAGAAAGTAGGAAATAACGAGGGCGCCCGAATTGCGCGCCAGCGCGTGGGTAGTTTCCCTCATTTGCGTTTGGTCGCTACAGCAGCGCGTTCATCAGCTGATGAAGCGGAGGTTATTTTTTGTTGGTCCATAAACACCAAACGATCGCCTCCACGTCCTGCCTGCGTCAGGCCAAGTGCTACATATCTGCCCGGTCCGTTCACGTGATTTTATCTAATTATTCTCTGCGCGTTCACCTTAAAGGGAAAATATTGTAATTATATCCAGCCGTCTGATTTACCGCATATTACACGCCGGCGCTCTGTTGTTTAAAATAAATGCAGAGTGGGTGATACATTTAAATCAAATACACGCCCTTAATGTTATAAAATAAATGTGTGGTTTGGTAAGAGGTCAGTCCACTGGATCTCAGTGATTAAACTGAACCTTTCAGTGACACTGATTCATCAAACGTTAGGAAAACAGCTGTCATGGCCCAAAGATAAGCAGTAATAAGACGAATTTTCCAGGAAGAGATCTGGGAAAGCTTCTCGCTGTCTGAGGTTTAAAGGCATCTGATTGGTCTCTTCAATGAAACGGGGGGTTGTGATTTGTTTCTTTGAATTATGAAACACAACCAGCTTTGAGTTATTATTTACTTTTTCCCGATAATGAGATTTCTCAGCCAAGATAATCGGAAATTATGGACGAGCTCCTGCGAGGCCCCTCGTTTTTAACGCACATCAAACAGAAAAAGGTCAGAGTTAAACCCCAGTTTTCACTTTTCCTTTTTCACAGCGAGGCGCCCTTCCGCTCATAAATCAGATCCCTGTTTTTCCATACAGTGACACATTTATGTTACCCGCAAAAAAATAATATCAAATTAAATAAATTCGATTATTTATGCATTTACTTTGGTATCAGTGTAATAATAAAAAATAATAAAATAAAAAATAATTTAAAAACATTATTATTATCATCATTATTATTATTATTATTATTATGCATTCGACTATTTTTATATTTATAATTTTTTACTTGCTCATTTTTTAGATTCGATTTTATTAGGTTGAAATAACAAGAATAACTACGTTTGTATATATATTATTTATCTATATGAAAAGATCTGTTTAACAAACGTTTATTTGCTTGACGTGTCTGTTTAGCGCGGACGGTAACGGCTGAGTCAGCATAAAGAGCGGTTAGTCTCGGCTGAATCATTTGAACATCTTTGCTGAGATTGGCTGATCTTTCTTCGTCACTTAAAAATGAGATGAAATGAATTCCAACACAAGAACAGCGGCGATAAAGGGAAGCGTAAGTAAGTAAGTAAAAAAAAAAAAAGAAAGAAAGAAAAGAAAAGCTGGCCATACAATCAAAGGGGTTATTTGGTTATTAATTATGCATTTAATTCCTCTTCGGTTGGAACATTTTTAAATAAATAAAAAAATTTCAAAAATGCCTCAGACTCATGACTCATCATTTAAATCTATTACATCTAGGCAGCAGGTCAGGTTAAACTTAACTGTGATCATTTACTGTTAAATATGTTCAAGCACAAAACTGATGTAACAAACTCAACTTTTAAATTATTTCATATACTTTTATTTTTTCTATCTCCAATTATTTTAATTTTTTTTTTTCGTCCTTGAGCACCACTCCCAAATATTCTTTTAGGAGTCATTTGTGTAACGCTAGGGTAACCACAAGAGAGATATGATTTTCGAAGACAGAGAAGCTTGAAAAGATAATCATCGAGAAAAGGTTTCAGAAACGTAACATTACATCTATCCATTCAAACTCTGGCGGTGGTGAGCTTGAAGAAGAGGATGAAACTGACCTCTAACCCCTTCCAAAGTAAGCCTGCCCCAGGACCCCGCTCAGCGGCACACCGCGGGACCGGCCAATCAGCAGCCAGCCAATCAGCAGCCAGCAAGGGATAAAATACGGATCTGAAGAAAATGGTCTCCCTGCACCAAAGAAAGAAACACCCCGCGGAGCTGACAGTGTAAAAATGCAGCGGGCACCGATGGGATTTACTCACGTGCTGAATTTGCAGTCTTCCTTTTAACTTTTTCTGGCTGTGCCTGATGACGTCATTAAATCATTCTGAGGTACATTGATTTAGAGGGAAGAAGCGTTTTTAGAGAGGGGTGAGAGAGATGGCCCAAATCCACTCACATGCACTCCTTGCTGGGGTTTCGGATTCTAACTGGAGACCACAGAATTCCTCTGGGACGAGCATTGGTGCCATTTATCAGGAAGCTCTGCAGCGCTGCTTGTGATGCTGCGTCATCAAATGCATTTAAATGCAACTTTCGTCTGTTTACAGGGAAATAATGCAATATGCAATAGCGTTTTTATGTCACACAAACTGTGATCGGAGTCTCTAAAGAGGAAGCAAACAAAGGTGGACGGTCCTGAAAAACGGCCCAGACACAAATCTTTCAGCTCTTCCAGGTGTGCGTTCACCTCCTAGGTGTCCTACATAAAAAAAAAAAACGGAGAAAAATCTAAGGGTGTGAGAGTGTTTGAGCAGGAACATCAAATACCAGAAGTCATCATGGATCATAATCCCATAAGGGACGGCTGGACGACATGGGCAAGCTGGTGACTGGCTACAGCTGGAAAATGGGAACCCTAGGCTATACTTGTGATATGTTTCAACATCTTAGATATCCCAGCGTGAAATGCTTTTATCATCTGGTTATATCCAAACCCACACTGAAACACAGGAAAGCTCCAGAGCAAAGGATTTTCTCGAGGAGCCTGGCAAGGCCCTGGTGCAAACTTCAAATGCGGAGAAGACAAATTCAAGAACAAGAGCTTCTGCAACCTCCGTGAGGAGCAGGAGGATGATGCCTTCACTAACTATAATCTGTGTGTATGTACGTGTGTGTGTGAGTGTGAGAGAGAAATCCATAGTTTAACTTCTGATATTCTCAATGAATAAGATTCCCTAACTAATTCATCTTAAGTAAGCTGCAGTTAGTTTTTCTGAGGCAACAAGTTTGCATACGTTTTTTAAGTTCTGAGAAGTAATTACATTTTACAGTACAGGTCTCTGCCACACACACACACACACACACACACACACACACACACACACACACACACACACACAGAAAAGAGAGAGTAAAGCCGTCCCTCTTCTGAAGTTGTGCAAAGTGATGAATGCTGTTTGTTTGTTTTGTTTAGACCGACATAATGTGTTCAATTTAATAAAATTCCTCGTTTATATTTATTAAAAATAAAACACGTTTTGCTTCTTCTTTTTCACGTTTCATCACTTCAAAATATAAACACTATCATGTAAAGCTAAATATGTAGCTACATGGTAAATAATATATGCTGCCTTTATTGCTTGTAAGTGTAATAAAACAAACAGCTGAGGTTGGTTTAAAATCTCAATCATGCGCGCGGGTCCAGCAGGCCCACGATCACTGACTGAGGAACAAAAACATGAAAACCACACGGGGGTGAAGAGGCCTCACATCGGGATAATTAAGAGCAGAGATTGACTGACCACCAGCAATTTCTGGAATATTTAAAACTATCCAGAGCATTTGTCGTTTTAAATTCCTAAACTGTTGTTAATAAAAAGGTGTGACTACAGGCTGAGCGAAGATGCCACGACGCATTAAAATTCCCCAAATTTCTAATAAACCAAATTAAAACATTTTTTCTGTTCTTCTCTGTTTTTGAGCGAAAGAATCTTCAAATAAAAGTCATTAAAACCGGCTCAAAATCACCTGAAAGAGCCAGAACGGGAAGTGACTCGCAGTAATTTGGTGTTGCGCGCAGAGAGGGAAATATTTACCATATATGTAAGGTAATTTTCCCCGGAGGTGAAACCCAAAGGGAATGGCCGAACACCCCCCCAAACCAAATATTTGAAAGATGCCCAAATCTCCAAAGCACTGCTTTGGATCTGTGGCGCTGCGGTGAGTGACATATCGGAACCTCTTAAAGGAAGCAAAGCTCGGATTAAGCCTTCAGCTGGCCCGGTGATTATTCCAGGCTACAGGTTCCGATCCATGCTTCGGCTTTTTTTTCTTCTGAGCGCAGACAGAAAGAGAAGATGGGCGCACCTCAGAGTCTGGATGCGATTGGTCTCGGCGCGCCTGCAGTGCAGCAGTGCCGCCGCCATTAAAACACCATTGGTTGGCTTGTATCCGGGCAAGACGCGTGTTCCCGGTGTGCGCACAAAACAGGAATCCCCGGCCACAGCACAAAGGGACTAATACGAAAAACAGCGCAATAATAAACAGACATTTCAGACATCCCATTGATCAAGTTCAGCCCGTTCTGTGAGGCTTAAGCATTGAAGGAATCCTGCCCCAATTAAAGGCTTTCCCCCATTTTTTTTCACTTGTCTGGGGATCTAAACGTTTACATCAGACCCAATTTTTAGCCTTTATTAATTTCATTTATTCATAGGCAATCGCACTAATGGGCAGGTGAAGAAGAAATTTAGTTCAATCAGGTCTCATGGCAGGTAGTCAACATTCTTCATGGTTCTCTTCATTTTTAAGCTGAATTCCTTTCACGGATTCCCGTCATGTCTCATAAAAACTTGATTTCCGTGCAGGCTCAACCGGTTTCAAACCCACCGGACTCGTACAGCCTGCAGGGTGAAAATGATCAGAGAACAGAGAATAGACCGAAATCAGAGGCGCGAGGCTCCAATTCACTACTTAGGGAAAACACTGTGGATAATCATGTTACGTTGACACGAAAAAACAAAACAAAACAAAAAACAAAAAACACCACCCGAGTCTTCATGAGTTCACAGTCTTCGTGAGGGCTGAGCTCATCTGCCAGTTACCGCTGGATGACTGGAGCTTTAGTCACTTTGTTCATTGGAAAAGTCAGGGAGATCCCAGCAGGCTGCCTGCGTAAATGAAACTATTAGGCTCTGATGTTTTTATGTGTAATTTACACTCCAGTTTCTATTCCCACCCGTTTCCCCTTCAAACAACTTTTTTTTCTGTGTAAAAACGACACAAAGACTCCTTTATGTGAGCAGCTTTAAAGGGTTTCAGAGGAATATTTGTACCAGGCTCATTGGTGGGTTTGGGACAGAACCTGAGATGATTTTTTCCCCCATTTACAAACGGAACTAATGTTCACATCATAAAGAGCTCAAACAGTCGGGTTCAATCAGTAATTTTGTCACGCGTGGAAATTTCTGTCCAGTTCACGGCATTTGAACCGGTTCTAAATTTAAAAAGGGCAGACGGGTCAAGAGGTTTGTAACTGCGCTGATGTGTGGCGCAGTCCAAAATCTGCACTTAAGGATGTGTGCGGATCTCCGTGCGGAGAAAGTGCAGGCCCACTCGAGACTCCTGTTGGAATAAAAGTTTGGCACTTCAAAAAGCACGTGTCTTCTGTTAAACGAGCCCCTGAATCTGTTCAATACGCACACGCAAAATCAGCTCAACCTGACAGAAATCAGGAAGAGGAACAGCGCAAATCCTCAGTGCAGCATTTTATGCAATTCTTGTTTAGAAGATTGCAGTAAGAAACCAACTTGTTTGGTGTCTGTCACGTTTTGTTTTATTTTTTACACGAATAAACGCAAACAGCCATTAGAAAGGAAGTAACTTCGTCTTGAATCCTGCGGGGAATTTCCCGCTGTAGCTTCTCAGCTGGAACATCGCGGTAATAATTTGCGGGCTGCAGCTGCTGCTCAGCGTTTCGGAGAGACGCGAGAGAAGAGCGCGCATGGAGGAGGAGAGGACAGCCATTTTCTCTGTCGACGCTCATATTAATGCGCACAGAAAGCAGTTTTATTGGCGGGTTGGAGCAGAGAGGAAATGGTCGAGAGCTGCCATCTCTGTCATTGCGGTCGTCGAAATGTCAGATTTCACCGCTTTTCTAAAGCTTCTTTATGCACACACATTGTCGGAAAACGCGGATATCGCGCATTTCCCCTCACAGCAGATGGGTAGATGATGCATTCATGTGGCAAGACAAAAATGTTTCGGGCAGCTTTAGGACTGAGCTCACCTGCACGAACCAGCCCCTTCACTATATGCATGCATTAAACAAGAAACGTGAAAATAATACCCCGCCTCGTACCATTAAAGCTGAACCTGTAGGTAAAGCGAAGAAATCGGTTGCCTCCTGTTGAGTCTCCCAGCATGGCAGCAGGATTTATCGAAGAAACACCTGGCACGAACAGCTGTTCAGGTCAAAATTATGAGCTTTAAATTACAAAAGTACTTCTTTACCATTCATTTCAGCACAAAACATACGCTTTCTTTGTTTTTCAGTCAAAGAATTCAGCGATTTAGTACCGCAAATGCTACTGAATATTTAAGGTCTTTCTTTTACTGTTGCATAATTCAGGCCTGTGATCGTTTTACTTTAAACTCAGTTGCTGATATAGGACAGAATTAAACTGAAAACTGCTGTAAAAAGTTGTTTTTATGTGAGTAAAAAAATTTGCACATATACAAGTGAAAAGGCCTGACTTTGAGCTCCAGTATGGCACACATGCTGGTCCAAAACAGCCTGTGGGATTGTAGGATGCTCATCTGAAAATACACCCCGGCTCTGTAATCCTTGTGGCCTGCAGCCCACACGCACGCACGCACACACACAGACAGAGCCAAGATCAGATTTAGCTTCTTCTGAGGTAACCGTTTAAGACTATAGCAGCCGTCCTCCGTCCTCTTCCTGCTAAAACATTCAGCTCTCTGAGGGAAGCCGAGGTCACACACGTGATTAAGGGTACCAGTCATGAGGTTTTTTCCCCCGCTTTTCTTTAGGAGCATGGAGAATAAACACATCAAACACATTCAGTTGCAAACAATTTTATTATTGCAAATTATGATTCATCATAAGAAGCCTTTATTTTTTCCTCTGCACACAAAAGCACACGGTGCTCCACGTTCTCACAGAGCAGCTCAATCCACCTCCAGCAGCGCAGGAAGAGACACAGGGGATCAGAAGTGATTATGAAAAGTGCTTTTACACACTTCTAATTGCAGCTCCACTGCAAACTATGTCAAGAGAAGCCTCTGGGATCCCATACATAATAACTGCGCTGCCTTCACTGAACACGTCAGGGTGCCAAAGAACAGAGACATGAAAAAGTTGAATCCAGAGAACCCAGCTGGTGGTATTAGTCTGTAAGATTAGACAGCTCAACTAGCAGATTTGTGACTGATGTCATTCAAATGAAAGAAAAAGAAGCCACGTTCAGTCAGTGTGCTGCTGCAAAACATAAATTATCAGAGTCACAGGCGACTGGTGCTCGGCTTCAGATCTAGAGAGGCATGGCTTAAAAAAACAGAACAGAAGCAAACATCAAGCTTGAATAATCTTCCATTTAAAAGCCTTTTTAACAATGCAAATCATATTTATTGACAAAAAGGCGCTTCATTTTTCTTTATTTGCTTGTTTAAGCATGCCTAATGGCATAATCTGTCCAAGTAGCACGCATCCTTTAAATCTGTCCATCTGTTCGCACACACACACACACACACACACACACACACAGAGACACAGTGTAATTTACCAGGATTCAATATAATTTTCTTCTTAACAAAATTCTCCATATAGCCAACATTTGTTTGACATTATCTGACATGTAGACGGTTGACTGTATAAAACGAATTACATCCATAGAAAAGTGAAGCGTATTTATTTACATGAGTAAGTGCATCTTTAATTAAAGTCCCCATCTAATTTTGCAGTTTAGGTTTCAAGAGGATACTGCATGTTACAAAATCTCCAGAAATAACAACAGGTTGAGCTTATAAGAAGAAATATGCAAATAGACAGTTTCTTGTTGAGCTTATAAGAAGAAATATGCAAATAAAAAGTTTCTCTTTTTATCTGAACTACCAATATACAAAATGAAAACAACAACAAGGGTCCATTTGTACATTCAAGCATCCAAAAATACAAATATATGTCATGTACATTTATACAGATGCACAGCTGGTACCCAGATTGTTACGCTGCTATGTATTCCTTGAACGTAACTGTGAGGCAGTTTGTGGTAATGTCCGTGATGACTATATTCCCAAGGAAAGGTTTGAAGGAGGGAAATGTGTCCTCCGTTTTCTGTTCGTGGTTAGAAACGGACAGCGACTCGGCGTTCTCCTCTTCTGCAGGTTGTTGTGTTTCAAGCTGAGTTTCTGTTTGTGTGTCAGGCTCTGTTTGTCTTTCCTCCTCTGTGCGTGTTAGCGCCTCAGGCTGTGTGTGTGTTTCGGGCTGGGCTGCCGTGGGAACTGCAGCTTTAGGCCTCGACTTGACAATACTCAAGTCAATGGGCTCCACTTGGTCCACATACCCACAATCCTGCAGTCCGGGGTGACCGTGGTGTCCATTTTGGTCGATGGTGATGCTTTGGACAGGTGATGATGCTGTGTTGGGAGCGCTTATGCTCCTGGAGCTCAAAAATCTTTTACTACCCTCACGTTCCTCGCCATCTGTGTCAGAGAGGTGTCGCTTTAGCCCTTGAAACCCACCTTGGCCTTCTCTTTTGTCCTGTGATGAGGGGACTCCCCTGTTCAAAGGCCGGGAGAGCAGATTAGGCTTGGTTGTCAATTGCAAAGGCTGATCCTCTGGAAGCTGGCCCTGACCCCTGACCTCAACATGTTTATCCTGTTCCGTCACAGTTAGCTCCGCTTTCAGTGACGGTTCCTTTTCTTTGGGGCAATTTCCATTAAATCCAGAACTGAGAGATGATGCTTTGTCTACGGGGCTTTTAGCAAATCCATTGATGAGGCCGAGCTTTTTGACGAGCTTCATCTTTTCCAGGTGCTTTTCTGCACCGTTGTCAGAGCCTTGCAGTGGCTTTTCAGCAGCATCACACTCGCCGTTTTTCACTTTAGCTGGTTGCATCCCATTTTCCATGTACTTGCTCATGACAATAACAATCCGGCCATTCTTGTTTTTGTTCTTTACGATCTTTAGTTTGCTGCTGCTGACACCGTTGGGCTGTGGTAAAGCGTCCTCCTTAGGTTTTGGCTTCTCTGGCTCTTTGTGTCCGTTGAAGTTTGCTGGAAGCTTCTTCAGCTCCATGGTGATATCCTTCACTTTGGTCAGACAGCCCGAGTCCTTGTCCCGAACCCACTTTTGCTGCAGCACCGGAGGAAGGTTATACTCTTTGTTAGCCAGCTCAGGAGCTTGGACGTCTTGCTTGGGTTTAGCAAATATGGGCTCGTGGACCTTGATGTCTGGCTGGTAGTGATGATGCTTCTTGCTGTTGAGCTGATAGTAGAACTTCTTGCCGTTAGCCTGCTGCTCAGCCTCACGCTCCCTGCATAGCGGCTGGTACTGGTGGTGCTTCTTACTGTTCAGCTGGTAATGCTGGGGCTGCGGACGAAGCATCTGGATGGGGCTGGCGTTCTGACAGCTGTCCTCATCCAAGGACGCCTCTTGTAGGTCAGCCAGGATACTGGACCTCCTGGCAAAGGAAGGCACCTGCGAGCAAACACAGTAATCAGCATTATTAAAAACGCCCAAGCCCCATCGATAAAGAATTAAATGATTTGTGTTGTTTTAATGAGCATTTAAAATAAAGGGCATCCCTCTGAGCTGGGAATTTGATTAATGATTAACAGTCTCCAGTTTCTATACATGTGTTTTTGGTCGGGTACAAAAAAGCTTTCATTGGGCCCACGAGCTGCAATGAAGACACTGTGCTTGGAATGTGTGACGGGGCTCCAAACGAGCACAAGGTTTATTTCAGGGGCCTTGGGTCCATGTTGACACAGCCCTCCTACAGATCGCTCGCAGCTCTCTGAGCCACCAGCCCGGCCATCACAGTGACATTTCAAAGTGTCTCCCGTGGCTGTGACCTCAGCTTGGAGGAATGTCACTGGCTGCTTTGTGTCCCGGCATTGACTTTATCCCATGTGTTACCACCAACACCCTCCTGAGAGGAACAAAAACATGCCTCCGAGGGGATCCCTTAGCCCTTTGGGCCAGTGATTGATGCATTAATTGTACAATCGCAGTCACCTAACTGCAACTGTTAGGTCAGGAAAACAGATTCCTATAGAATTTAATGAAGATAACGTCCCTCGCTCATTCAAATTTTCACTCCGTAAGTAAGCCAACACCTACATTTTTACAAATGAAGCTTGGTTATTTCATCATACAGGTAAAACAAAACCCTGTGGAGTAAACCATGATGGGTCATCTCAGTTTAAAATAGGGAATACTATATCTGTAACGACTCTTATCAGCCTTGTTGACTGATACCCAAATACATTTACAGATGTCTGTGGCCAATATTAATCTGCCGTGTCACATGACTTTTACGTTAAAAAGATAATGTGTAGTGGGTTAAAGACGAAGATGCTTTTATTCATATTTAAATAACAACAAGAACAAAAACAAAACAGAAAAATATATTATCCACATATTTACTTGGAACATCTGCATCTAGCACAGCTTTCATAATCACAGTTTGAAAGCCACAAAATTTGAGTGTGAAGCCCAAATGTTTAACAGGCAGGGTCTAACAAAAGGAGCTTTGAGTTGCATTGTGGGTAATGTAGGCTTTAATGGTACCAAAAGCTTTAGCCATGTTAGAGACGAAAACTTGTTGTTTTTTTAGTATCACAACTTTCATGCCATGTTTCATCATTTTCACATGATGAAACGTGACATATTTCACATTTTCTTTAATACTTTCTGAAATTTCCTGACCTTAGAGAGGGAAGTACATATAAAAATGAAACTTAAGCATCATTCATCATCACTGATGATCAAGATTAGTATTTAGAATCCCATTTTGAGGTATATTTCAGTGTGAGAGTGTGCTGTGTGTAAACAATGCTATTTGAGCTGCTGCCTTTTTGATGTTCTGGTTAATAAAAAACTGAAAAACTGAAGTCCTGTTTCCTCGTTATATTTTTTTTTTCTTACCTGGACCAGAAGATGTTTTGGCTTGGGCCCTCTCTTGCGATATCCCATCATCTGCTCTTGACGTTCCCTGCGGGAGAGGAAGACAGCAGCCAATCAGTGAACCATGACACAGAGAAGAGTTGCAGTTGCATGGCAACACGACGTCATGGGTGTCCTCCTCATGCTCAGTTAGAATACGCTGAGCATGCGTTACACTTCCTGATGTAAGGTGAGCATACATTTTTATTTGTTTATCATATATTTACCTGTCCTCACCTTTGTTTAAACGGGATCAAATGTACATTTATCCTCAGCTGCTACAAAAACTAAACAGTCAGTTTATACTAACACTCAGAATCCAGTAAACAAACTCTATCCACGGTGGAAGATAAGGGCCAACCCCTCTCTGACTTTCCTCAGTCTCCATCCAAGTCCCTCCAAGACAGTAATTCAATACCGCAGACAGGAGTGATGTCAGATTCCTCCCCCACCCTCCCCCCTCACATCTAATTACAATGACGACTCAGTGTATTTTCATAGCCTGGCATTCAGACGATTTGGCTCCCCCGAGAGGCACGCAATTAGTTTCAATAAAATCCCTCCTCTTTGGAGCGAGCGAGAGATAATTGCGAAAACAGCCGTAGAGTGAAGTCGATGTTTTGCCTTAACGTGTGACCTGCGCCTGAAAGGTTGCTGTAGGCAAAAGCTAAAGGAGACTGAGAGAGAAGCCAGTGACAGTTTAACACAGCATGCATTTAGGAAATTCAATTACACTGCCCTTCACATGGAGCAGCCTGGTCAGCCACTCAGCAGAGTATTTAGTATTTGCCAAACAGCTGAAGTCACCAAGCTAGCCAACGTTAAAGGGTAATATTTGAATTTTTCTGATATATAACGTTTACTAAGATACTATGTAGTTCCTTCAATCTTGCTTTGCATTTGCACCGTCATCACATCATGAGCCCATTACGTAAAGATGTGAACCATAATGTAAACTTCCCCTCGACTCCAAAATACACTTTGCTTCATGTTCCTTCAGACAGATATTTAAACTCTACCATGCACAATGATGTAATGTGCAGAATGTGACTCTAAATTATTTTCACATTCGTCTGCTGAGGTTTCTTTGTGCCATCAGAATGTCTGACTTTAACATGTGTGCAGGCAAGCTGGATTTATAGCACTAGAAACTGTGTAAATGCAAATCCATAAGCAATTTAAGCAATGTGAAAGATGCAGATACTTTAAATAAGCAGTACACCTATACTACTAAAGAAGTATAATCTGACATAACTCTGTCTCGTAGATGTGGACTGATCCTAGTACTAGACTTTATTGATTTTTAATGGAGATCTTTTAGTTGAATATTAAGTGTAATTCATCTCTGAAAACTGGTGGTATGTGTCTCATGTCCTCAGTATCTGTGTTCTTTTCTTTGGGGCAATTTCCAAAAACGGTGCACATCAGAAAATTCAGGGGAAAAAAATCTAACCCGCAAAAAAGTCAATGGATCAAACAACCTTTGGACAATCATCATTCACTTATACAGTCATGCTGTGGAAAATGACACTGGTCATCTGGTGATTGGATGGCAGGACAGCAGGTAGCACTTTAGCAGGATAACCTGATGCCGACACTCAAATAACTATCAGGTGACAAAAAGTAGATGCGCAACAAAGTGGTTCAGTTTGATCTGATAACCCTAACCTGAGTTTAACCCTAATCCAACTCTGATGACACAGGGTTTAATCTAAAGACAAACATTAAGGCTTTTCTGTTAACCAAACTCAACACTTCTAAAACATACAGGGAGAACCTCCTTTACTCTCTGGGGATGGCTGACAGATATTTTATGTGCTGTGACAAAAACTGGAAATACAGTGGATTAAACCTGTTCCATCATGTTTTTCAGCAGCTTGTGCACTGGTGAAGCTTCTTTATCAAACTAAAAACGTACCTGTCTTGAAACGCATCAAGTAGTCTTGGGTCCAGGATGTTCTCCTCTGGTTCCCATGTGTTGTATCTGTCCACAGAGGAGAGACAGAGCAGTGAGTGCATGCTGGCCAGTCAAAAACGGCTCACCATAACAGGCACTGGCTGAAGATACCCAGGTGACAGGACCTAATTCAATCTATTACTTATAAAATCTCCCTGGAGTCATAATTGTGGGCGTACATGTAAACAACATGCTGAGACGCTTGTCCTCCCTGTGGATACACGTGTAATAAATCATGGGTAACTTTTACGCACGGCAACCGGGGGAGGAAACAACGGCCCGGCCTCCACACAAATCTCGATACGTGGCATTTCTTAAACATAGTGTTCAATTATAGACATGTCTTCCTCTAATTGGCACACTGGGGATTGCATACATTGGAAAACCACATCCATCATCGGGGCCAATAAACGCGCCGAGCGCCAGGAGCAAGAACGCGCAACCCCCCGTACGCGCGCCCACGCACAGAAAAATGCAGACATTTACACTTGGGCACAGTTTCTGTTTTGGATGTGGCGTCCTCGTTGGGTGTATTTCTGTTATCAAGTGCACTCACCTTGGAGACCATCCCCGCCACTTGACCAAATACTCAACCCGTCCCTGTGAAGGAGGAGAAACGGGATAATGAGCGTAACGTTACTTTACTCCGCGCTGCACAGTCAGCTGAAAAATATCGAATAACAATAATAGTAATAATAAAACAACATATGCTCCGCTGGAAGCAGAAGTGAAAAAGAAAAATCAGCCTCCTTTCCAAGTGCATGTGTGCACAAATGTCCTTCGGCGCTCTTGTGACAAACCTTTCTGCTGCGCTTCTTCTCGATGCTCTCCACCGCAAAGACGTGCTCTCCCGCGGCGGGTAGCTCCATTTTCCGATACAAGAGAAGCCGCTCTTCTGCTTTTTTCCCCCCTCTCTGCTTTTGTTATCGGACACCTTATCCTCGCTTTCAGCCCGTTTTTCCTCGCTGCTCCTCTGATGTGAAACACAAGACTCCCCCCTCCTCCTCCTCCTATTTTCACTGCACCGCTTCCCTCGCTTTCCCCCTCAGAGGATCTCGCTCTGCAGCCGAGCTCGAGCTGCAGCCAGAAAACACTTCATGCAAATAGCCGTTGGTGTGACGTTACATGAGGGGGAGGTTATTGGGGGCGGGGGTTGTTCCCGTGCTGCATTCGGAGACTGTGGGAAACATTGTAATCACGACTTCAACGGCGCGTAAACGACATGAAAAAAGCTGTAAGGGGCTGATGTAGAGGATGTCTTTGAGAAATTTGGGGAGGGATGGAAATCAAGGCAAGAACTGGTAGCTGAAATTTTGTTGTGGGCTAATTTATTGTGCCCGGTTATTAAGACCAACCACACATGAATGGCGTTTACTTTTTTTCTGTAGAAAAACAAAAATATGACACTAATTTTGGCTACAAGGGAGTGTGTCTAAGCTTGTACCCCTCCAGCCTGTTGGTTGGAAGTTCTGATATACTTAGGTACTCCATGTCTGACTGTGGGGAGATGCCAGTGTGTGAAATCACCTGCTCTTCTGTTTGTTTGGGTGGAAAATCACCTACAAACTACCATATAGGATGGCTTTACTTCCAAGTGAGAGAAATACAGTGATGACGTTACCATCTTGGATTTGCATTCTAAATAAATAAATAAACATTTATATTATTACAACGTTTTTTTTCTTAGATTGTGATAAACTGTTGGAACCATGAATAGTGAAATGCTGTGATTTTTTAAATACATATATACATATAAAACTATGTATGAAGGTTTCGCGTTTTTGCGGAGCCTCTGTGATACACCTGTCAGAAGACGCATTGTTGACATTCCACTTATTTTTAAGGTGTAGCCTGATTATTATCTGTTTATGAGCAATGGTCTCTTTATACTGAAACAAAAGTGGGTTATTATCCCACCCTTTTATTGGCCCACGTGAGATCAAATTAGACTGTTTGTGACTAAAGAACTAACGTGAGGGTGACACGCCTATCCGAAAAACAAGTGCACCACACAACGTGACTGAGGTTGTAAAAGTTACGAGCCAAAATAAGAGCCTGAACGCCTCACCTACCCTCCCTTGTCGCTGAACACGAAGCCAGATCTAACTGGAAGAGACTGCTATGAATGGTGAGTGTTTCATCCTGAAACGTGATGGCCCGAATGTGCTGCTCACCAGCCCGAATTCAGCAGCTGGGCAAGGCCTTGCAATTAGTGTTGTATTTGCAGGCACAGCACATCGACAGTCCGAGTTTACACCAGATATTTTTTTCTTATCTTTGCGCCTTCGCACTTAATAGCACCTAAAGCGCTATCAAAAATGTATTTATGAGGGCCACAGGATGAGTTGGTTAACCTGAGATTGTATGTTCAAAAGAGGCTCAAAATGAAAACCATCCACCTGAAAATACACAACAGGCCCAACCAAAGTCAAGGCCAGAGCCCATCTGACATTGATTTATCACCGCCACCATAACAAGGCCTTCTCTATTACGGCAAATGCCACTGAAACGGGAAAAACACATTCCCATCCGAAGCCCTGTAGTGTGGATAACGCGATGATAATGCGGCATGAATCGTGACCCTGTGTAAAGTTAAATTGCGAACAGAGCCCCTGCGCTGCTATGCACATTACAATGAATAGATTTCCATATCCTCCCTGAGTCAAGGTCACACAAAGAGATGACATTTCGCATGGCAGCGTGTCGCGGGGATTTTCTGCTGGATTTTCGCGTTGTTAGAAGATAGCTCCTGGTTGAGTGGCAGCCGATGTAGGTCACCCTCTTACTCTAGCCCCCGGTTTTAACTCCGGAGGGGTTATTTCTGACTGAGCCCCGACAAGACAGGCACCAGCCGGTTCCATTATTGTCACGGACAGCCTGAACCAGCTCGGGCCTGAAGCTGAGGGGGGCACACGGACCTGCAGCACCAAAGCCGACGGTTTGTGCTAGAAACGGTTGCGCTTATTTGCACCTGAGGGAAGGTTGAGGATTTTGATATAATTAGACGGACACAGAGGAGGTTACAAATAACATGTGCTGTTCTTTCCCGCTGTTGGCACACGCAGCTCTCTGTTCACTATTATTCTTTACATTTAATCCGAGTCTGAAGGAGGAAGTCATTTCATAAACATCTATTCGAAAACAAAAGCGTAAAAATGTCACTGCAGCCCCGGCCGCATTGTTTCAGACGGCAGAACTAAATAAAATTCAGCAGCGAAAGGGTTAAAGTGCAGAGTTCCCGCAGGCTGCCGCGCTGGGCCTATTGCAGGCAGGCACGGCGGTCTTTCCTTATAAGGCAATGGGCGCAAATCGGCGGTGAATTATCGCCTGAAATGAACGAACGCAGCGCACTCGCACTTCTCTGTTTACCCCCCAAAAAGCTTTTCATATGTACAAAACATTCAATACTCATCAAGTCGGCCCCTCTGTGCTGGGCTGCACAGCAGCCTCGGCGCGCGCACACGTACAGCGCCGCTCGTGCGGTCTGCTAATTCATCTGCGTCACTCCTGAATTAAGGATGAGCAGAAGAGCCGAGGTCGCAAATTAGAATCTGGGGGTGAAGGGGAAGGTGCCAGTGCCAAAACGTGCTGGTCAGAGAGCTTCTACCAAGCGTCCGCGCGGCCGTGCACGTGTCACCTGTCTGCACTTCAAACCTGATGATGTCAAAACCTGAAATATCTCATCTAGGTATCATATTTGTCTTCGAGCATAAAAAGGCTGCTGGCGCCAAATGTTGATATACGACATATTCTTTTTCTTTTCTTTTCGGTTTTTTTTTTGTCTCGTGTTTGGGGAACATGGGCACGTGCTCCAGGGGTGGGTGTAATGTGATGGCGCACGTGCGTGTTGGTTATTAACGGTGTGTCGGAAACTTTACCTGAGCAGCACCGCGCGGCTGCATTTGCGCTTTTAAAATGCGCCAACGGCAGGAACGAAAACCAGTGCAATCGTCGGCAGTTTAGCGCAAATCAGCCCGTTTCTTTCCAGCTGCACGGGCGCAGTTTAATTAATATTTCGGCGTTAATTCCTCCCACAGCCCGGGCTCCGTTTTATTTTAAAACCACCTGAGAAAAAAAAGTGACGCAGAGAGAGAACAAACAGGTCTCGCGTGATTGGATTCGCTTTTGTCTCGATCTCCTTCTAAACTCATCCTCATGCCAACTTTCTGTTTAAAAAAATCTAATAAATGCATCAGGACGCTGCAGGAATATGTTGGAAGTTTCTGCCACATTCCCATTAAAAAAAAGAAAGAAAAAACATTTCTGTCTTCCTTCGTATGTGTGTGGACAGGAAAGTCCTTTAGATGGAAAAGCCCGACGTGCAGGTGCCAGTCAGATCTGTGAAATCAGTGCTTGTGAGAGGACAGGATGAAGGGAGCGCACTAACAGGAGAAATCCACAGGAAATTACAGAGAAATGAGCTCATTTTGAAAGGAGAACGTTTAAACCCACTCCTGCCCAAACCTTCACTCTTCTCCACCTGTAATGAGCTGCTTGTTTAGTCTTAATAGATGCAAACTTTAAGTAAATCCGCTTGTTTTTATGAGTTAGAAGCAGTACTTCCCCTCTGCTAAAAAACTAAAGCGCATGATTGCAAGTCTTTGTGTCACACAGGGGGTAGTTTGAAGTAAAATAATGAGTGGATTCATTAGTGACAGGGTGAGTGGAGGGGAAGAGGTGACATTACAGTTAGAAGAAGTGAAAAACAAAGAAACAAAAGAAAAAAAAATCTTCCTCATGCATCACATAAGTGTCTTAGATGCGTGATTTATATGAAACCAATGCAAGTTTTCAGCAGGTGGACACGAAAGCTCATGTTCATTTACAAAAATCCTCCGATCCCGAGCATTTGATGACGCTCTTTCTCTGAGTGGGAACATCTGATTAAGATGACATTTCCACGTAGGAAGACATGACGCTCTGCCTGCATCACAGCGCAGTGCTGCAGATCCGATGACAGCAGAGGAAAAACAGGAGATGGAGGGATGAGTTGACACGAAACAAAGTCCAGAAGAAAAGATTTGATTAACGGCAGTGAAGGGAAAGCTGAGATCTAGATGTGTAGTTTCAAATCAACTACTGATTGTTTGACTTCTGAAGAAAGAACTTGGAGGGAAAATTCAGATTTTGTGGAGTTTCCATAAATAAGTCATCTGACCTTAACCACAGAGGCATTTAGTAATCTTAAATCAAAATATTTTCTGGTGAAAGGTCAGCCAACTACCACGGCTGACATCCTTTAAGTACATATTAAGCACATAAAGAAAAGCGCTGCCTTGGAACTAAAAGCTTTACAATTATTTAATCAATTGAAAGGTTTCTTTAATGTAGGAGAAAAGCAGCAGACCTCAGACTCTCTGACTGAGACCGGTTATAAAAAAAGTAAGGATGACAGACTTCATTCACCAAATGATTCCAGACTTTTGAATTATGCAGATTTTCACAAAGTTTAAAAATACTGCTGTTTTTTAAACTGTTACCTGAAACTGAACAGTTTAAACCAACACATGTTGAGTATAATGGGATCTGCGTTATTGGTACAAACTGCTGCAGTTTTGTTGTTGCTCACAGCCGAACAGCCCAGTCTGTCATCTCTCTATTTCACTGCATATTTCCTTTTCAGCTGGGATTCACCGCAGCTTCTTTTTTCTCACCACAAAGATCAAATGAGTGAGTCAGCGCTGCACTACAGACAGGTTTTAATGCCATTCTCAGCCTGCGCTCGTGACATGTTTTACTGTCTTTGGTAGGCAGTGACGGCTGGTGGGAGGGAGACAAAGAAAGCGTGATTCATAATGTTTTAACGTGAATGGACACACGGATTGTTCAAATCCCTAATAAATATAGCGCGTACAATAATGTTAACAAAGATTTCTTCAAGGAGACTTTCACATTTGGTTTGAAGTATAATTTTGTAAATATGGCACATTAACTTTGTAGTATTTTAAATCACTCTACACATGTCTGACAGTTTCAATTCATTAAACAGCTTACATGTTTGATCTTTGAGCCTGAAGTAATTAATTAATACATTTTGCTGCTTTGGATTTCATGAAATGAAATCATCTAAGAAGTTTAGAGGAGACAGGAATGTTTAGTGGAAATGGTATAAACTCTGGGGAGCCCAACCAGAATATTGTTGGTTTAATGTTTTATTTTAATAACCCATCATGTCTTCTTTTTCAATCATCTAAAGGTTAAAGGGCTAGTTCAGCCCAAAAAGTCAGATTTACATATATTTCCCTGGAGTTTGTTTATTCACCTTGGTCGTTTTAGTGTGAGTTGCCCAGTTTTGGAGATATCGGATGTAGACATGTCTGCCTTCTATTGAATGTAATAGCTCTAAATGGCTCTCACCCAGTGGTGACCGGGTGCCAGAAGTAGATTTGGAAATTCCAGCTGCCGTGTTTTTACCCAGAAATCACAACTAAAAAATGAAAAAAACTTTGCTCTAATGTTTTATTTCTTATTTTGTCTGTACTTTTTTTGGGGGGGGTTGTACTCTGTCATAGCCTTTTATCTTATATCTTATGTTTTAACCTTGTTGTGAAGCACTTTGGTGTACCTTCAGTTTTAAATGTGCTATATAAATAAAGTTGTATTGTCTTGTATTGTAAAACAGCAGTTTTTACAAGCAGGAACCCGGGCCCAGATAGTCCTCACTGAAGGCAGCTAAACCTTGACAAAAGCAGTATTGAGGAAGTCTGAAATAATATAAAACAACAACTCTGGTTTGTTTTTTCTTGTTTTTTTTACAGTGATGATGACTTTGTAAATAAAATACTGGCATTCTAGTAATACATGCTGATCGGTAGGTTAATGACACTGACCTGCTCCCTTGATGAGCCCCACTTAGAAATGATAACTAAAGGAGACATTAGAAGTGCAGCTAAATGGCAGCACAAGCTTAAACGTGTTGGTGAAGCTGAGTGCTATCAGCACGCTGCTGCTCACTTCATGCCATAAAAAGTAGCTCATGGTATCTATAATGCTCACAGAAAGAGATTTTACTGAACCCTTCAAAACTAGAAATAGAGCTATATTTATTGTTTTTCCCCCTTTGAAAATGAACCCTTTAGCCTCATATGGCCCCGTTCATTCATCTCATGAGCGCCCGCCATGAAACCAGAAGTCCAGAGAGTGGGTGTTCTTGAGCATTTTGAAGTTCTTTGCACAAGTGTCTCCAGATGTGTGCATGGACCCTTCCTTCTGCAGCGTGATATAGTTGGTAGGGTGTAGTTTGGAGAAAATAGCTGGTCACAGGAGGATGATTTCTGGAAAGAGGCACTGGTGCTTTGAGTTTTTAAACTAAACTGTCTGCCGGTTGTGTGTTAGCTGGAGAGGCGTAGTCCTTCTCATAATCATTTTCATCTTTCACAAATTTGTCTTTCCAGACATTTCTGATTTCACTGAGGTGTTGTATGGTGCAACAAAAGTATTTGTTGAGAACACTGTTCCAAGCAGAGTTGGATTCTGGATTATCCTTGTCAAAAGAAGGTGGCTTAAGAAAATGTAACATCTCTTATTTTCTGATATATTCAGACAAAGTTACTGCAAAACATCATTTGGTGCAGAAATAAGAAATGAGGTGGTCCTTAATGCCTCTGCGGGATTAAAGCCACGGAAGGCAGATGCTCTTTGGACTAAAATGTGTTGGGCAAACAATAAAGTTGCTCTTTATTGTTTTGCTGGAACCTTATCCTCCTCAGACTTTGTACTCATCTAATATGCACCTTAGAAGTAGCTGAAGTTGTGCCAGAAACCACTGCTCGTTTTAAAGTTTTGAGCACCAAAAAGCGAGTGTCATTCAGTTTCATGATATTCAAGAGAAGGGAAACAACTCTGCAGCAGATATTTCCAAAAGTGCGCAAACCAAACTACCAAAATTGATAAGCAGCACTCCAGGCGAGAGGGAAAACATGACCGTTTGATTTTGGAGTGAACTGTCCCTTTAAAATGAAAATTAATTATAGCTTTTAAAGAAATGTAGCCCAGTAAAAAAAGTACTTTATTTTCCTCTAGAATAAAGTGGAAAAACTCTAATAAAGCGCGTCAAAGCTACTTAATGATGTGCGGTGATGGAAAGATGATTTTATAGATGGAGTGAAACAGCGACCCTGTCATAAACGCCTGTCTTCAGAGATTTGTCTCTGTGGGAGTTACTGTATGAAAGCCAAATGAAATCCTGAGAGCCTCTTCTAAAGAATCTGATTTCCCACCGCGTGTTGGCGTGTGACAAATGTTTTTAACCTGCTGAGGCGACAGAGTCAATTCGACGGGATTCATGGAGTCGCACGTGTTGTCTCTTCTTCTGAGTATAATTCAAAAGGATTCAGAGATGCACAAAGCGAGCCTCGCGCATAAATCACTGGCATGTAATTAGAGACTCAAGGCTCCGTCCCGATATGCAAGTTATTTTTATCTGGATTGTAATGACGTGGAAGCTAATAGGTGAGCGTGACTCATGGGTTAAATGAGTCTCTTGAGAGGCTTTGCTCAGGCTTTCTAAAGAGACCTCCTGCTTACGTCAGCAGCGGCAACCTGCCCACGACGCAAGCTGTGAGCCTCTCCTGTGCATTTTAGAGTGGAAGCAGGAAAGATGTGCTCCGGCATCGCAGTGACTCAGCCTCCCATCTAGACGTGTAATTGATAAAGATGTGTGTGTTTGTGCGTCAAAGGCAGGTACCAGTCATGAGCAGTGACCACTGTGCCGAGTGACTCACAGCAGCAAAGTGTACATAATGGATCCTGCGCCGATAGTGACGTGAGCTGAGCCTCCCGCAAACATCACATGGGCGCACACGCACCGAAACTTTTTTATCAAATCTTTAAATTTTCCAGTCATTCCAGAGTTCATCTCCCATCCTGCCTGACTCACTCAAAAGTCCATAAATGCGAATATTGACTTCAGTGTGCGGTTTATGACTAATCAGCTCCAGTGTACCTCCTTTGGTCCTCATACAACAAATGAAAACAAGAAGCTGCCAAAAAAATAAGAGCAAGTTGAACTGTTAAACTGCCTCCTAGGAGATGTGTAGTAGCATCGTATACCTGCTGGTTCTTTGTCTTTCACACTTCCACCTGATGCCGCTGATGCCAATGGAAAGCGGGATAATTATGTATTTGGCAGGGAGCGGTGGAGCCGACATGTGCGTTGTTGGCGGGGAGGCTGGAGGAGGGACAGGGACAGCAGCTGAGTGCAATCATCTGGAGCCTGGCCTTGTAGTGGACACATGGTTTGGTTTGATGATCTGGTCAGCAGGTCATGAGAGGAGCAGACGTGGGCATGTTTAATACAAACACACATGTGCTTAGTCAGAATGGGGCAGGGAATTTGCTGGACTGGCCTGGCAGGCATCCTGGGAAAATATAAGCATGTGAGGAAGCTACAGTGAAGTGCCAAACAAAACACAGCTAATGCATGCCATAACAAGACGCTGACTAATTTATAGCCTCAAAGTGAGCGTCACGCCTGAGTGAAAGTCTATAAAAACGAGAGATATCAGTTTTCATTGTCTCCCATACCAGTGGATTGTCTGTTTTACTGGTAGTTCTCAGGTATTGTCAATGAATAATAACATTTAATTAGCTTTTTCCATTGTGGGAGGCATGAGTGCTGCCTTTCATCGTTAACATCAACCTGTAGTGTTAGCTTTAACTCTTTTTTTGTTTTTGTTTTTTAAATGGTATTTTAACCTTTATGGTAAATTGAAATCTTCTGTCTGGTGAACTCTTCTCCCAAGCAACACTTTTCAATTTCTGTTGAATGAGTTGCTTTAAGGCAGCGGTCCCCAACCCCTGGGCCACGGACCGGTAGCAGTCCGCGAGTTGTTTGGTACCGGGCCACGAGAGTTGAGGCTCGGGTGTGAAATTTATGGTTTTCAAGGTTTTTATCGTTAACTCGGTTTCCCTGGATCTTTTCCTGTGTTGTAGTTTTGTGTCTTATTTTGAAAGAAATATTTACGTGTCACCATAGCGACCAGAGAGCATTAAGGGGCAGAGAGGAGGATGTTACTCTCAATGTTGTTGGTGCATTTCAGGAGGGCACTGCTAATAAAGTTACACAATTACACAGTGAATTTGCGTTTATTATTATATTTACAAAATACCACCGTTTTTGTCTCGGTCGTATCATTTTATTTTGTTGTATTTATCCGCGACACCTTAAAGGCCGGACCGTGAAAATATTGTGTGACATTAAACCGGTCTGTGGTGCAAAAAAGGTTGGCGACCGCTGCTTTAAGGTGCTCTCAGGCCAGATGAGATCTTCTCTCCAGTTTGCATGCCTAGATAACCTCCAAAGGTAGGCAGCCAGTCTGACCAGACTCAAACTACCTCAGCTGGCTTCTTTTGGCACCCTTAATGGTGACTCTAGCCACCCAACAGTGGAAACACTCATATCTCATTTCCACAGGTGAGTGTTGGAATGTAGAAGAACTGGCAAATCAAAAGTTTCAACTTCCAACTTAGGCTTTTTTTTTTATCACCACAATCAGATACAACAGCCACACCAAACCTGCCTTTCCACCTCATGCTCCACCTTCCCCGTCACTTGTGAATAAGATTCCTTGCTTTGAGCTCCCTCGCTTTGGGCCACCTCTGTACCCCAACCCAAACGGAGTACTTAGGCACATGCACAACATGCTCTTAAAACCCAACCCCAGTGGGTAGTGAGCCGAAAATGGACAAATGGTGGGTTTAATTGAATTACGATGTGTACATGTTTTTTTCAGATTCATACTTCATTTAATTCATTTTGTTTCCTTCTTAGCTGGTGACATTTCTTTTAACAAATTCGGAACTAAGAACTAATTACTGAGAAAATATAATCTAATGCACTGTCTCGAAATAGTTCATACGAACAAACATCAAATTGAATTCTGAGGATCTTTTATTCTTTTAGGTTCACCTTTTAAATTATTTATAATGTGAATATTTCTGATCAGGAGTGTTGAAAAACTATGGAGGACAAACGCTGAACAGCAAAAGCAAGGAGTTCTTGTCAGAGAAAGCTCTTCAGGCTTTCAATGTTTGAAAGTTGGAGGCACGACGTAGACTCTACGAGAGGTGAGAGAGACAAACAAATGTGCAACTTTCAGGAAAATGACCTTTGTCTTTGAACCACAAACAGTTGCAGAGTTTAAGAAACTGTGTCAGAAAAGTAAGGAGGAAAAATAAAGACAAGTTCATCTCCCTGAAGGCCTTTCTTCTCCCAGAGAGGGAGAATGGCAGGTTGAAGGCCAATAATGGAGAAGACTGGAGCTGCATGCCTGCAGAAGATCGATGACAGACTGTAGAATAAAGTGAACAGACTTGAGGAGCTCAAGGTGAAGCAAAAAGACTTCTAGAAGGTATAAAAACTGCTGTAACTTCACAATCTCTGAAAGCTCTGGAAGTCAAAAGGAGAGTGGTTTGAAAAGTTTGTTTGCCTGAAAGATCCTTTCAAAACTCCTTCAAGAAATGTCTCTAGTCAGAAAAAAAAACTCAGCAAACCAGGCGATAGGAGACCTGGTTGGTGCGGAGCAATCCAAAGAGGAGCTGGATAACCCAGGTCAGAGATTTGAACAGAAATAGATGAAAAAGGATTCTTGTGGCCAGTTTGCTAATCGGGGTAAGCGCATCCTTGAAAACATCTTGTGATGGGATTTTCCCAGTGTTCATTATGTCTATTAAAAGATAACCAGTGAACTGGCAACAGAGGCATGGCTGCCCAAGGCTCACAGATGAATGCTGGGAGTGACGACTGTCCAGTTCCACAGAAGAGCGATGCCAGAAAACACACAGCACTGCAGCTTCCTGCATACAGCTTCCTGCAGAGCTGCAGGCCTTGCGGTGAGTTTTAGAGGTGGATGAAATTCGCATGTGAGAATCAGAACTGGACCATGGAGCAATAGAAGAAGTGAACTCTGTGCCCCGTTTAGCTGGGAAGGAGACTACATCGAGACTGCCAGAGACAGTAGAGTTCTTGAGAACCTTGGTATCTGACATGTGGCTGTTACTCTCAACAGGTACCATCTACATAAATGTTGCAAAACAGTTACACCCTTTCAGGAAAATAATATTCCCAGATGCCTGTTTCCTTTATTAGCATAAAAAAGCATATCAAGTTCTGCTATCTCCCAAACATTGTTCAAAAGTGGTGTGAGGAAAAAAAAAAAGATCTTGCTCTTTTTCCCCAGATCTATGTCAAACTTCTATATACGAGTGAATCTGTAAGTATTACCACTGTGGTGTGAAAGTGTAAAGGAGACCAAATTGTGCCTTTGCATGGGAAAACAATTTTTGATGGCAAATGTACTTTAAGAGCAAAGATTGTCTTTTTTGTTGTTTTCTTTTTAAAGAGTCCTTTGCCTAGACTGCCTCGTAGACTGTAAATAAAAGATTTACATAGCCACTGTGATTTCACACACTTGTTAGTGAGGTCATGTCCTGAAGCTTCTGAGCTGAGCATTTTTGCCATCTTGGTGTTATGAAACCAGACATGATGAGCAAAGAGTGGATCTGAGAAGCTGAGGGACCATAATGAGTTGAGGGAGCCATGAGTTGTTTACCACGGAGCTTTATACAACCAAACTTTTCTGACTATCAGAGAAAATTTAAAGACCTGGAATTTAGGTCAATATACAGTCTGTGGTCGGGCTCTGTATGATGGTCAGGAGTGTTTAGTCACTGCTTCACAGTACAGCGTCCCTCTGGCTGAGTCGATCTAGCACCAGCTCTGTTCAAAGGCGGCTCATGTATCTTCTAGGTGCATTAAGTCTTACCATCACACTGAATTAATGCGCACCACAGCCATTCACCCAGCCGGTCTCCTTTCAATGGGCAGAGCATCATGTTTTCATTGTCTACAACCAGAGCTGTTGGTTTTGGGTGGGGTCTATATTGCGATCTTTCATTTGAATTCAGCGTTTCTTTTAGAAATCTGATAAACACAGATCATTATTGTCTGAGGAAACTCTTCATCAAGGAACTTCTGTCTGTATCCGATTGATTTGTTCCCGTATGAATGCAGAAAGAACATCTGGTTCTCAATGAGAAAGAATTTCCACATAAACCGATATTTCCTCGTGATGTTTATGGACACATTCAATTTTCGTTGCACTAGATTTATTTAATTATTATGAGGTTACATTTGCCCACATAATAGCTATGACACAGACACTATCAAACCAAAGCTTGTTTTAAAATGATAAAAACTGGGCTAAAATCTGCACTTCTGAGACTCTTAAAATTCATGCCAACCACTGAGGGTGCGTTTCCATGTGTGCGGCTCAAGATGAGTCTGAAAGACTGAAAGCTTGCCTAAGAGGAACCTTGAAGCCGGCCACATGAGAGGATGCTGATATAGGAGCGGCCTCCCTCCCAGCTCCTCTGGCAGCCTCTTCCCCTGTTGGAGCTGCTGGTGAGACAGCTGGAAGCCAGAGCTACTGTGCAGGCTGATGAGGCTCCAGCTTGGAGATAACCGCAGGAAGGCGCAGTGTGAGGAGGCAGTGGAAGAGGAGGAGAAGAAGGAGGAGGAGGACTATCTATCTCAGCCCTCAGGACATAACCACATCTCACTGAATCCATCCAAGGTGACAGTGAGAGAAGTGTTGGTGCGTGGTGGGCCCTGGGCAGAGGCAGAGGGGAGGGGAGAGTGGAGGGTGAGGGAGCCGGTACCTGCAGGATGAGAAAAGAGGAGGAGGAGGGTAGATTTTCTCACTTATTGGCTTGTGTTTATTGCGTGTGCGTGTGTGATCATGTGGTGTAAATGTTAAGAGCGGCCTGCAGCCACGCTGACAGTGCACTGCAGGGGGTGATTAGGGCTGTGCCATCCATCTCGCAGGCAGACTACAGCAGCAGCGCAGCAGCAGAAGAAGCAGAGGTGGAGGGAGAGAAAGGGCCCGTGTGGTAGATGGAAAGGGGGAGGATTACTAGCTAACACTGATTAGCTGGCAGCTTAACGACATGCTGTGTTTTCCATCTCATCATCAGCACATGACCTGGGGCTGACTGGGGGGGGAAATGAAATGGTATTTTTGATTATTTGTAGAGAAAAAAGGGAAAGTAGAGAGCTGGGTATGAATATTCAATTCAGGCCATTACAAGATGTCCTACTTGGATTAATAATAAGACGCTGTATTAAATTAAAATTACTATTTTTATGTTATTTCGTACATATTGATTGGTTTGTGAGTTTGGCTTATAAAATTTGTTTCTCAAATTTTACAGCAAAAATTACAATTTATTTTGTTGTTCACAGCATTTTGATTTTATGATTCATTTTTGTCAATACTTGGAGAGTACTGAGGAAAAGCAGCGAGCTACTGTGTAGTCTCAGAGCAAAATACAATATTTTTTCTTTTTGAAATAAGTCAGACTTGACTCTCTGTTGATTCAGTCTGCCCATAAATCATCTGAGCAAAATTATGTTAAATTCCATTGATTTATTTAGCACACAGTCAAAATCAAAATCTAAAACTCAGAGTGATGTTGCAGACACCACTCTGAGTTTCACTCTCACTTCTCAGTCTGAGCATCCCTGATTCCTCTCCTTGTGTCCTCTTCTTGCATCCTCACCACCACAGGAGGTGAAGAAGAGACATGAGTTGAGGCACCAGCATAATAAAATAAAATAAACTCAGACATCCTGGCTTTGGAGCCATCCATTTAAAGCAATTTCAGTAAAGTATGGCACAGCTGCTGCATCATTGGCCCGCTATTTTGTTACTGCAGAATTTTATGAGCTCAGATGTCAGATGAGCAAAAGAGTTTTCATGACAACTTTTGCATGTTGCTGTACTTTTTACTTTATTTCACATTTCCTGTATAGATGAACATTTTTGTTTTTATTCATTACACATGCAAATGGTGCAGGATGGAAACTTCATCATGGAACCTTCATCATGGAAACTTCATCATGCAGTCAGTCATCTTGGAACAGAAGGGACTGGGACATAAAAAAAACCAAACACCCATCTTGCCCCTGCGGGCGGTTTATCCTTCAAGCTCGGGTCCTCTACCAGAGGCCTGGGAGCTTGAGGGTCCTGCGCAGTATCTTAGCTGTTCCCAGGACTGCGCTCTTCTGGACAGAGATCTCCGATGTTGTTCCCGGGATCTGCTGGAGCCACTCGCCTAGCTTGGGAGTCACCGCACCTAGTGCTCCGATTACCACGGGGACCACCGTTACCTTCACCCTCCACATCCTCTCGAGCTCTTCTCTGAGCCCTTGGTATTTCTCCAGCTTCTCGTGTTTCTTCTTCCTGATATTGCTGTCATTCGCAACCGCTACTTCGATCACTACGGCCGTCTTCTTCTGTTTGTCTACCACCACTATGTCCGGTTGGTTAGCCACCACCATTTTGTCCGTGTGTATCTGGAAGTCCCACAGGATCTTAGCTCGGTCATTCTCCATCACCCTTGGGGGCATCTCCCATTTTGACCTCGGGACTTCCAGGTTATACTCGGCACAGATGTTCCTGTACACTATGCCGGCCACTTGGTTATGGCGTTCCATGTATGCCTTGCCTGCTAGCATCTTGCACCCTGCTGTTATGTGCTGGATTGTCTCAGGGGCATCTTTACACAGCCTGCACCTGGGGTCTTGCCTGGTGTGATAGACCCCAGCCTCTATGGATCTTGTACTCAGAGCTTGTTCTTGTGCTGCCATGATTAGTGCATCTGTGCTGTCTTTCAGTCCAGCTTTGTCCAGCCACTGGTAGGATTTCTGGATATCAGCCACCTCCGCTATCTGCCGGTGGTACATACCGTGCAGGGGCCTGTCCTTCCATGATGGTTCCTCGTCTCCCTCCTCTTTCTTGGGTTTCTGCTGCCTGAGGTATTCACTGAGCACTCGGTCAGTTGGGGCCATCTTCCCAATGTATTCTTGGATGTTTGTTGTCTCATCCTGGACTGTGGTGCTGACACTCACCAGTCCCTGGCCCCCTTCCTTCCGCTTAGCGTACAGCCTCAGGGTGCTGGACTTGGGGTGAAACCCTCCATGCATGGTAAGGAGCTTTCTTGTCTTTATGTCAGTGGCTTCTATCTCCTCCTTTGGCCAGCCTATTACCCCAGCAGGGTACCTGATCACGGGCAGGGCGTAGGTGTTGATGGCCCGGATCTTGTTCTTACCGTTCAGCTGACTCCTCAGGACTTGCCTGACCCTCTGCAGGTACTTGGCGGTTGCAGCTTTTCTAGCGGCCTCTTCATGGTTCCCATTCACCTGCGGGATCCCCAGGTACTTGTAACTGTCCTCTATGTCTGCAATGTTGCCTTCTGGTAGTTCGATCCCCTCAGTTCTGACTACCTTCCCTCTCTTTGTTACCATCCAGGTAATTTAGGTAATAGTTTGTCGTCCTTCGAGAGACGAGCAGAATAAATTAACAGCAGGTTGCAAGATGCTAGCAGGCAGGGCATACATGGAGCGCCATAACCAAGTGGCCGGCAACAAACATCCAAGAATACATTGGGAAGATGGCCCCAACTGACCGAGTGCTCAGTGAATACCTCAGGCAGCAGAAACCCAAGAAAGAGGAGGGAGACGAGGAACCATCATGGAAGGACAGGCCCCTGCACGGTATGTACCACCGGCAGATAGCGGAGGTGGCTGATATCCAGAAATCCTACCAGTGGCTGGACAAAGCTGGACTGAAAGACAGCACAGATGCACTAATCATGGCAGCACAAGAACAAGCTCTGAGTACAAGATCCATAGAGGCTGGGGTCTATCACACCAGGCAAGACCCCAGGTGCAGGCTGTGTAAAGATGCCCCTGAGACAATCCAGCACATAACAGCAGGGTGCAAGATGCTAGCAGGCAAGGCATACATGGAACGCCATAACCAAGTGGCCGGCATAGTGTACAGGAACATCTGTGCCGAGTATAACCTGGAAGTCCCGAGGTCAAAATGGGAGATGCCCCCAAGGGTGATGGAGAATGACCGAGCTAAGATCCTGTGGGACTTCCAGATACACACGGACAAAATGGTGGTGGCTAACCAACCGGACATAGTGGTGGTAGACAAACAGAAGAAGACGGCCGTAGTGATCGAAGTAGCGGTTGCGAATGACAGCAATATCAGGAAGAAGAAACACGAGAAGCTGGAGAAATACCAAGGGCTCAGAGAAGAGCTCGAGAGGATGTGGAGGGTGAAGGTAACGGTGGTCCCCGTGGTAATCGGAGCACTAGGTGCGGTGACTCCCAAGCTAGGCGAGTGGCTCCAGCAGATCCCGGGAACAACATCGGAGATCTCTGTCCAGAAGAGCGCAGTCCTGGGAACAGCTAAGATACTGCGCAGGACCCTCAAGCTCCCAGGCCTCTGGTAGAGGACCCGAGCTTGAAGGATAAACCGCCCGCAGGGGCAAGATGGGTGTTTTTTTTGTTTTTTTTATATATATGGTGCTCTTTCAGTCTGGCAGCACGGTGGCACGGTGGTTAGCACTGTTGCCACACAGCAAGAAGTTCAATTCCACCATCAGGCCGGGGTCTTTCTGTGTGGAGTTTGCATGTTCTCCCCGTGTTTGCGTGGGTTCCCTCCGGGTACTCCGGCTTCCTCCCACCGTCCAAATACATGCAGCTTGTGGGGATAGGTTAATTGGATAATCGAAATTGTCACTAGGTGTGAATGTGAGCGTGAATGGTTGTCTGTCCCTGTGTGTTGGCCCTGCGACAGACTGGCGACCTGTCCAGGGTGTACCCCGCCTCTCGCCCTGTGACAGCTGGGATAGGCTCCAGCGCCCCCCGCGACCCTGAAAAGGATAAGCGGAAGCGAATGGATGGATGGATGGATATATGGTGCTTTTTCAGTCTTTTAGACCACAAAGTGCTTTAAACAAGCCACATTTTATCCACATTTTATATGCACAAACACACACACAAACTCTGTCTTTACAGAGTTTGTGTGTATGATTTTAACATTTTATCATCATTGTTTTGGAAGACTTTTGAGCCACTCTTCTCCATAATGTAGCTACAGTTCATTTGGGGTTTGCTGCATTGCATAGATTCATGGTCCTGTTACATAACCCACCTTTAGCCAAGTTTTAGCTGTTGGACAGATGGCCTCATATTTGACTCTAGAATACTTTGGTGTACAGAGGAGTTCATGTTTGGCTCAGTGACTCCATCAAAGGCACCAAATCATCACCCCTCCACCACCATGCTTGACAGTTGGTATGAGGTATTTGTGCTTTGCAAACCTAGGGTGTGCTGCCATGTTCTTTTTAAAGAGAAGGGGCTTTCTCCTGGCAACCCTTCCAGTCAGGCCATGCCTATTGCAGTTTTTCTGAGCATGGCATGGTCTTACTTTTGGGTTGAATTTGCTGAGATGTTCACTCCTGGATAAACACTGGAAAGACAAAAGGATACAAAGATTATGTCTTTGTGTTACTAAAGACCCAAATGCTCAGGACCTCTGCTATTAAAGTGGTGGCCACATTCAAACACATTTGATTACCTTCTTATCCATGTGAAAGCAGTGAGAGTGTATTTATTTTTTTCATGGTCCCTGTAGAAAACTTTCTTTTTCAGATGACTGAAAAAGCAGTGTCACGCTCTTTCATGTGTCACAGGTAACAACACTTCCAAAGAATGCACGTATGCATCATTGATCATAGCAAGCCTCCTCTGTTCTCCCGCCTCTTTTGAGACTTCAGAGTCACAAAAAACAGAGAAATGAAAAAAAAAAAAAGCCCAAGATTTCACACCGTGGAGATTTGTGGTAATATAAATGTTTAAATTCAGATTATTTATTTAGTAGTTTTTTAATGACTAATTACGCGCTGTAATTGTACAGCGTGCCTACTGTAAACCAGAGCATGCATGCATGGAATGATGTACTTATATTACACTAACACAGTAATACACTGTTTATGGAGATTAGGATTAGGAACATTTGCAGTATAGTCATAACAGCTGACGGGATTATATTTTTAATACTTCTGTATTATTCAGTATTATCTGCGCATCCTTTACAGAGTAAATAACTGCCAGTATGATAAGACAGGCACTTCAGCTTCAACTTCATAGTTTATACTTCTTATGTCTATTATACAGGGGATATTTGTATATTAGATCTATTTGTATTAGAGCTATTTACTGTCTTGGAGCTATCGTGACCACATAATTTCCTCTGGAATTAATAAAGTATTCTTTAAAACTATTGTAGTAAATTCACAATTTGCCTGCAGTAAAGTACTGGCATAGCCACAGTAGCAGGATAGTTACCAGTACTTTCCTTTATTTTAACATTAAATATTCAGTATATACTAAATGCTTGATTTATAGGTTTAACTGACATAAAAGACATTACTGTCATTTAAGTAAAAAATATGTTTTTAAATGAGTAATGATGTATTTCCTAATTTAATACATGATCATCTTGGCGGCTGTCTAGTGGCCGAACAGGCCGAGCATCATGTAGCGCAGGGTATCAATCCTCCCCTTTATTGTATTAAAATACAAGTAAAAAGCAAATATCTTAAAATGAATGAACCACTGTAGTCATACTACACAATCTCAATTCACTTTTCGGTTATTTTTTATTAAAATGAGTCACTGCATTCAAATGGCCTGTTTTTATAGCACGAGTGTTCTGCCATACATGTTATTAAGCCAGCACTGTTCTCTCAGAGATGAATGTGATTGTGGCACGGTGGTGACTGAGTGTTGTGCTTAGGAGGATGAATGGCAGCGGCGGCTCTGCGTTTTCTGGCTCATTGCTTTGAAATGACTCTCCCAGTGTCATTGTCAACGAGTGCTGGGAGAGGGAGGAGATCTTTATCTTTTCTCTTTCCTGCTCCTCGCCTCTTTTTCTCGCTCTCTGTTTAGTGTGGCAGCAGCTCTGTCTTTTCTCTCTCACATCACCCTCTTGCACGCTGCCAGCCTTTCTTTCCATGCCTCCCTCTCAGAGCAGCGAGCCCCCACGTCACTGCTTCCCTGGAGCTGTTGGAGTGGGGGATGGGAGCTGAAGAAGGACAGAGGAAGGGAGGGAGGGAGGTAGGGAAGGAAGGAGGAGGAAAGGAAGGGCGAACAGATAGTCTGCCAGGCTCGTGAGGGGGCGGTGGAATTCTGCAGGTTGCCTCGGCGAGCCAGTCGATAGCGCATTGAGCCACTTAGCTGCCGCATGCATGAACCCTTTCTCTGCCCTTCACCTGCTACGCAGAGGAGAAAGACAGGGGAGAGTGTGCTGGTGTTGTGTATCTGTTTACCAGGCCCTGCCTCCTTTCCTTACTGTTGCTATGCTAGCCAAGCTTTCCCCTCTAGCCGAGCACTGCAACAGTGGAAGACTTAGCACCAGAAATTCACAATAACTTATGAAACAATGGGTGCTTGATTTAAGACAAAGGCAAATTGATTCACTGACTGAAATAGGCTGGCAGATTTGATCAACTGCAGCCAGCATGTTAATTATTGTTAACTCAATGAGATGGTTGTAAATCGTTTTGTCTGATAAACCTGAGCTATTTCATTGCCATAGAAAAAAAAACCTTTTATAAGCATTGTAAAGATGACATTTATGTTTGTCTGTTAGTGAGAACGACCAGCTTAGGTTTAGTAAATGTGCACAGCGTGTCAATCTAACCACACGCAGAATAAAATGGCTGTATTTAATGCTACTGTAGTGCATTACACTGGAGGTCCATTCACGGATTACCACATGTTAATGTGCACACGGATTTCAACATTTGTTAAAAATAGTTTATTTAGAAAACTGAATGTTTTGAGAATTAGTCAAATAATTTACATATTATACTGATGCACGCTGTTGGTCAAATGTCAATCTGGCAGAAAGAATAGAGAGTCTATGGGAAGGCAAACCAAAATCTCAAATTAAACAGCCACTGGCTGTGTAATTAATACAGTTCGGCCTCCTGCAGAGGGATTCGATGCCATTGTGACAGCAGAGGAGCAGCAGTGCTGGCACTAAGAGATTGGGCACCGAGTGAAGTTGGCTACACCCTTTCACATCTTCTATGCAGGAAAAAGGTCCCTGAGTCAATGTTTGGCTAATGAATACAGTTAAGACTGAATCTTCCTGTAAGCATGTGAAAAGAAATGTCCAGACCGTTCAGGCAGAAGTTTCTGAAAAGCCAGTTATGGGTGTTGTGGTTTTCACTGTGGTCTTTGTTTAGATTAAAGTGTATTTATGACTGTCGAAGACTGACAGTGTACATAGTGTAACAGAGTCGCAGCGCTTTAATGTGTCGGAAAAACAAATACAAGATCGAGGTTAATGCATGGTGTAGTCGTGAGCTGCTTTGTGTTGATGTGTGACCAAACTGTGTGCTCAGGAAGTGTAGATACAGAGCAAGCTCTTTGAATAAGTATGTATCAAATATCCAGCGCCTGTGGTTACATTAATCCATACATGTGCGCATTTAATGGAAAGACTGGCATTTATATAGCACTGCTTAGTGTTACTGAGTACTCAAAGTGCTTTTGTTTACATGCCTCATGTCATAATCATCATCTATTATAGCCGCACATTCGTGCATGGCTTTATTCTTGCTTTAAGCATTTTATCTGTGTCACACATACAGCAAATGTGGAACCACCAGTTAGCTTAACATGCATGTGTTTGAATGGTGGGAGGCCACTGGAGTAGCTGAAAGGCCCCACCTGACCAGGAGATTTAAACCAGGAACTAGAAATTAAACCATGCACTTAAGAAACCTGTGTGTGTGAGCCCCATAATATGTTGATTTTCTGTCCATGGATATACATAGAAGTAATGCTGTGTTACTAATGTCATTAGCAAGCTAGTTAGCCAGGCACTCTAACATAAGTGAGGTAAATTTATTGGTTATGTAACTGCATCAAATACACCTTCCTCTGAACTGTTTGAATGCTAACCCAGCTTTACTGAGATTGTGTCAGAAAACAAAACTGCAAAGCTGATATGAGGCAGGTGGCAAAGGGGGTGGTGTGTCCGTGTCCAAGTATGGCCTAGTCAGACTCTCGTACAAACCAAAAAATATTGACTGTATTATTTCCGTGGCCCTGCAACAGACTGGTGACCTGTACCCCTGCCTCTCACTCAATCACAGCTGGAATGGGCTCCAGCCTCTTCAGCAACCTTGAAATGGATAAGAAGTTAAGGAGATGGATGGAAGGATGGATGACCACCATGAAAAACAAAAACACAATGTATCTGTTTCTGTTATTTTAATACAACTAGTGTTATATCATTATGACTTTATTATAACTGGGCCATTTCTGTGGGTGTGCTGCTATGCTCAGGCCCAGCTTTACTAGTTCATTGTTGAGTGGTCACCAGGCAACGTGCTGATGTCATAATAGATCGTATATCATAATATTCAAGTTCTGTGGGTTTAAATTCGAATACATTCAAATGTATTAATTTAATAAATGTATTTTTCCCATTAAATGTATAAAATGCTTTTATGAGGTGTTACAGGTGCATAAATGGGTCATAGTCCATTGGTAGGTGGTTGCTAGGCAATGTGATGATGTCATAATATGCGATACAGATAAAACTTAGATGTGCCTGCGTGCCAGGTTTGGTTGTTAAAGTCCTGATCATGAGGGGTCATTTTTGCTTGTTTACTTCTGCGTTTCATGATGTGGCTATTTGTGTGGGTCTTTCCCTTTTACTAAACCATTTATATGACACGCAGCTAGCTCTGTAAGATAAAATGATGTTTGTGGTATGACCATTTCACAATTATAATCCAGACGTGTGGAACATTAATCGTTGTTTATCTTGTTGATCTCACGTTCATGTTAACTAATCTACTTAGTGCTAGAAAACCTCGAGAAGGACGTCCAGCTGAACTTTATGAAGCAAATCTAGTAGAAATCATCAGACATCAGTTTTCTAACCATGCTCTGTTACAGTGAATACGTACTAAAACAACAGTTCAGCATTCCCAGTGTTTATTGAGGAATATCACCTTTACTTCAATCTAATGAAGCTTATGCTAAAGCTCAATAAGAAAGATCTATATTCACTTGAGTAGAGCGTTCCTGAGCCTTTGGGCTGCTGGTCTATTATTTACATCACACTCAGTCTGTGCAGTATTTTTCAAGCTGCCTTCCGAGAGCTGTTCCCTGTGCTTTAAACCTCAGCGCTCTTCATCCCCATGTTCACCTGGTCACTCTGAGATCCTCATCAAAGTGCTTCATCTCCAAAACACCAGCATCCACACTATGCGGTGGTGTCTCCAATCCCGCTTCCTACCTCTTATTATTACTTCATCTTAGTCCAAACCTCAAACAGATCATTGCTCCAACTCTGTACCTCAATAATCAGAATCAGAATCAGAATACTTTATTAATCCCGAAGGAAATTATAGAAATTATAGAAGGAAATTATAAATGATGTTTAATCCTTTCAAATGATCTCTCCTTGTGTTGGTTAAACTCCACGACACACCTGCTATGCCTAGGTTGGGAAACTCGGTTATGATTGGGCAACTGCTGGTCTGCAGCAGCAAACAGCAAATTAAACAGCACTCATACACAAACTGATCATTTGCAGCGCGCACACTCATGAATAAAACACACAAACACACCAGTCCAAGTTTCCATCCATTATCCACCCACCAGGAGCAGCAGACGGGAGCAGGAGCACATCACGGCTGGAGTAAGTTGGATTAATGTTCTGTGGAAACTTCACATCTATGTGTCAACCTGCCCCTGTTTTTATTGCTTTTTTTCTCTCACCGTGTGCCTGCACTCAGCCTTTGAATATATTTTCCTCTGTTATAGAGTGGAATAGATGTGTGAGGATAATATGCAATTGTATTCGTGGGTGTGTAAGAGAGAGACGGAGAGAGAGCGAGAAAGAGAGAGAGACTATCTGCTTACTTGTCCAGTGTCATGCAAATTAAAGCTGCGGGCCTGTGCTCAGGGAACAAGGCCATTGATTGGAGTACCTTGCACTGTTGCTGTGTGCCACTCAGTGATGTCCTGTGGGGGAGCAAATTTGCTTATAGTGATTGAATTTTAATTTTTTTGGAGGGTGCTCCATGGTGTGAGAGGAAAAAAAGACAGATGGGTTAAGAACAAGAAGAGTAATGACACATGGAATGAAAGAATGCAAATGGCTGCCACAACGACGGGGTTTGAAACTGTTTTAAGGAGATGTTGTTCTACACATTTTTGCTTCTGGTTTAAAAAAAAATAATTTTTTTTTGCAATGCAACAGAAAATAAATCTGATAATATTCTACCATTATTAAACTGTGAAACCAAAACTAGAAAAAATGTATCCAGCTGTGCGGCTAATTATAAGCTTATTCTTTTCTTCCATTCATCTCCATTGCTACCAAAAAAAAATCTATTAAAACCAAATCCTGAGCCAGACTGCAGTACATGCACACATTGGTTCAGTCTGATTAAAATATTCCTGATTTGTGGTCATATGTGTACATGGGATGTGATTTTAATACAGTGTCATGCTACCATGCAGTGAACAGCAGGACATTGCTGAAATGTGCCACGCATTTGTCTTCCTTAATGGCTATGTTATCTCTTTGGCATGTGCTTGATCAGCTTAATAAAGATGGATATCTATCGTCTGTTCTGCATAATCTTTGATTGCTACTCAATCTTTAAGAGTTTGGACTGAAAAAAAAAAGTAGTTTCTACAGAGAACTGATTCAGCGTGGAAGCATTTTTGGACAGATGTGAGCATCCGTTCGCAAATTTACATCAAGACAGAGGACACGTGAAAAAGAGTACATAGTGTTTGTGAAGAGATTCTTTATTTTGACTGATAAGCTCATATGGAAGATTTTTATTCTGTTTAGGCTTTTAAACTGATAAGAATCTGACTTTTATGCTCCATGTAAACATAGTCCCTGTGGTACGGGTGGTTCTTCATTAGATCTGTGGCGCTAGATTATTATACTGCAGTCCCTGCATATTCCCATATGTACGTCCATTCTGCCGCCATTATTAAAATGACAGTTCATTCCAATATCCCATATGCACATTTTCCTCTGGCCTTTAGTGCTATTTGTTCGACTTTTTTTCTGTGAGTTTCCCAGTTTTAGAGTTACGCACTGCAGAGATGTCTGCCCTTTCCAGATCAACAGGTTCAGGAAGTTTGTTGTCATATACACAACAACACACATGGTTACGCTGAGCAATGAAATTCTTCTTTTAGCGAGTTCCTTTCACCAAAGTTAGATGAAAAAACAAAAATAAAAAATAAATAAATAAATAAATAAATGAAGAGAAAAAAAGAAAACAAGTAGTATGTACAGAAGGACGTGTAGTCAGAATATAAAGTGCAATAAGATATGCATACTGTTATAGTGATAAAACATTCACAATGTATGAGTTTTACTGTATAAATGTCCCACTGTACACTGCATGGTAACACAACACTGTATTAAAATCACATCCCATTTCCTGAATTTTTAGAATTAGAAAAGTGAAAAAAAAATCTGGAAAAAGCTGCTTTGCAGAAATCACGAGTGTCACAAACATCAGTACTATCAATACTATCAATGCTGTATCGTAAATGTCTGTTTAGTTGTGCTTTCTGTACGTTTTTGCAGAGTTTTCTGTTTCAAGCCTCTTTCCTACCTTTGTGTATTTGTAATTTAAGCTTATCATCATCATTATAGTTATTATTATCTATAGAGCCATTTCAGGGTCATGGGGGTTCGAGCTTATTCCACCTGTAAAAGACTGCGAGGACACTCTGGACAGGTCGCCCATTAGTCTGTTAAATGTTATAGTTCACAATAGCACAATTAGAAAAAGACTGAATAAGTATGGCTTGTTTGAAAGGGTTCCCAGGAGAAGAGCTCTTCTCTCTGATAACACAGCAGCATGGCTTAGCTTCGCAAAGTTGCATCTGAGCAAACAACAGGACTTCGGGATCAATGTCCTTTGGACAGACAAGAGCAAAGTGGAAGTGTTTAGCCACAATGCACAGCACCATGTTTGGAAAAAATAAAACAAAGCAGATCAGGACAAACACCTCATACCAACTGTGAGCACGGTGGTGGAGGGGTGATGATCTGGGCTTGTTTTGCAGCCACTGGATCTGCACAGCTTGTTATCATTGAGTCAACCAAAAATCAGAATCAGAAGGGGGGCAATTAAGAAGTCTGAATACCAAAGTATTCTTGTGTCAAATGTGAGGCCATCTGTCTGACAGCTAAGTGGGTCATGCAGCTGGATGATGATCCCAAGCACAGCAGCAAATCTACAACAGACCAGCTGAAAAAGTTAGATATTATTTATATGACGCCAGATCTCAACAGCAGTCACCTCAACACGCTTCATATTCAGAGGCAAAGATCCTACAATAATACAGACAACAATCAGTGAGCAAGCACATGGAGACAGTGGAAAGGAAGAAGTCCCTAAATGATTACTTAAATAATGCCACAGTCAGTGGACATATGTCATATGTTGTTGTTCATCTGAGAACCAGATTATTTTGTGTAATGTCCTGATGCAAAAAACCTTGGAACTGAGTAAAGTGTGCTTTATTTTTCAGGTGACTATAGTTTAGTAGACAAAAACAGTCCCTTTATGAATTTGCTCACAGTGTTTTTTGGTTGTTGTATTTTTAATAACAAGGAAATGACTTGTGGAAAGAAATATTAGCGCTGTGTTGCCAAAAAAAACCCCAAACCATGCAGTACTGGAGAAGAAGCCAAAAGTGGGCATATCATACAAAACACTCTAGACAGATAACGGCACTACAGACAAATGGAAAATATGTAAATTTGATTCAGAGAATAACTGTCCCCCACCAAAATTTGCATTAGTCAACTGGCAAAAATAGTTCAACCAATGATCCAAACCACTATTCCATCCTGGGGTTTTAAACAAGCGAAACTACATTTCGTTGAACTATTTTCAAAGATTTACTGCATTGTCAGCAACAGAGCACTACATATGCATTTACATCCATTTATGAATAATAATTAATAATCAGTGAAAACTTAATATGATTAAAAACAGACAAAGAGAATTTACACCAAGTTCCACAAACACAAGCTGGTTAAATTTCAGTTTCAGCATCAAAACAACAAATTTAAAAATGGAAGTTGATACATAATAGAGAAGAACAATCAATGGAAATTTCAAAGAGGAAATAAGGGACAAAGCAATTCAGCACTGGTTCCCACTCTGAGTGCCCTTTCAGTGCCACTGCCTCTCTGCTGCTTGTATTAATCACTGTTCTTTGCAGCCCTCATCCCTCTCTCCGCAGCCACTGTATTCAACTTGACCTTTTCCTTCTCTTGGCCGCTTCCACTCAGAACCCAGGAGCCTTTTGATATGTGGGAACATTTTCTCCAACCAGACACCTCGCACCCTTGGTTACTCCATGGAGGAGAGAGGAGAAAAAAGGGGGGTAGGTGAGAGATAAAGTGTGAGAGAGACGAAAAAGGGAGCGTGAGATGAAAGACGAGGGCGAGAAAGAGGGATGGACAGAGAGTGGACAACTTATTTAATTTTTTATCAAGGGTTTGGTCATAGAAATGCCAAATTAAAGTAATGAGGTAAATTAAACACAAACGCTTTCACCTGTACTACATTTTCTCCATCTTTTGTCACATAATACTTCAAAAACGCTTGCTCTCAGCATTTTCTTGGATTAGTGAGAGAGTGTGAAAGAGAGAGATCACTAGCGGTAAAATAAAGCATTAGATCTTTTTAAACAGACATTAGTGTGAGAGATGGTGAGAAAAATTAGATTTGATTCAGTGGGAGATTTTAAAATTACACTTGAATTTCATTCTGCAGAGAGATAAGAGAGGGGGAGAAGGCGGAGATCGGATTGAAGCATTAACGCTAAATTAGCAGGAGTGGACCTGGAAGAAATTAGATTTCATTCAGAGGCTGAGGGAGGAAAAATGGGAATTAACCCTCAGATCTGTGGAAAGTGTCGAGCATGGAAGAGCGTGCGAGGAAACGGGAAAGGGAGAAAAAAGGAGGAGGCGGGGGTTGTAAGAAGGAATTTTGAAAAGAGAGAAAAGCTCTTCTGCTTTGGCAGTGACTGCTGAATGAGCCGTCCTCTCCATCCCACTCTCTGCTCACCTCTCAGACACTCCTCTCTGTCCCCTCGCTGTGTAAAAGACCCCATAAATAACCCACAGTCCCATCCGCACACACAGACAAAAGAAAACAGGACCCTCTCTCCTGCTGCTGTCTCACTTCAGTGTTCTCTGCCGTCTGCTGCTATGTGGAGTCAGTAAGAGCTTGAAAAACATCATTAAAAACCAACAGCTTCCTTTTGACGTGCTCGCCATCCTCCGCCCCCGTGCATTGTCGTGCGTTAATCATGTTAAACAACGCAGTGTTTGCCTTCAGCGCATTCTCCATAAGCACAGAACAGGTGGCCTTTAAACGGGGGTCAGGCTCTGTCAGGGATCAAAAGCTTGTTAAGCACAAGATGAGAGTGGGGAAAACAACAGAAAATAAACACTGACTCTCGTGGAACCTTCTGGGGTGGGCAGGGTGATGGACAAAGAATGGTCACCATGTTTAAAGGCTCTTAACAAAGCCAACAACGTCTATCTGTCAATCCCTAACAAGCCAGCCCCTCCTGGGGGTCTTGGAGCAGAGCAAAAGATTTATTTTGGAATTTTAAGGCATTTATGTGGGAAATTTCCGGGGTGGACTTGAACCCACTCCACAGTAGTGTGGAACTTTGCTAATGTGATCCTTTCTTCGGGGTTTTAGGGGTTTTAGAAAAGATCAAACCCAGTAGTCCAGCCTCCTCTATAGAGGTCTGACGGTAGCTTCCCAGCAGAGTATGTTTGTGTGGGATGATGTGGGCCACATCATGAAGACCATATTTTATTTGAAGTTGACCTTCCTACCTCCCTCACCGAATAATGAGAGTGAAAGGAAGTTAAGCTTAGTCTTTACATGCTCATCTATTCTGCTTTTTGTCCCATTAACCTTTAAAACTGTTCCTGAAGGTTATTTCAGTGTTATTTTGCACTGTAATCATTTGGCTTTCATTAGAAATGCATTCATCAACTGGTATATCACTGTTTGACCTACTGGTTTGTCATCAGACTCCCAAATAAGAGAAAAACCTACCTTCATACTATGAATATTATCGAAATCACAGTCTTTTAATATGAAAGATCTCCTTTTTACATATATTTTGACAATTCGATACATTGCTTGTGTCTCAAAATAATTTGTAATATGGGACTCAAAGGGCTCAGAAAAGAAATCAAATGTTCAAAGTAAGAAGGGAACATTTTGCTTGGCTTCACTGAATGACACTGAAATTATTAGGTGAAATCTTTTCATTATTCATGGAACGAACCAGTAATAACAGCCGTGTGGTTATTATGATGCTTTGCACACACGCTGATTGTCTTGTCCTTGTATGTAGTTTTGTTTACCTTCTCTCTCCTCTGTGTCATTGTTCATTTTTTTTTTTGTCCAGTTAAAGAAGGCTTTACAACCCAGCAATAGAAGAGATTACACACACGCACACATGAACATGTGAAAACGTGAAAAAACTGCCTTTGCAACATCTAAGTGGCTGCATGAGAAAGAGTGCTGTCTGCAGATTCATAACTTGGAGGCCGTGTGCAAGTCTGCAGATCACAGCGAGTGAAAGAGAGACGGCAGCAAATTTTTACTGGACACGCTCACACAATATCACACTCTCACAGATAAGCATGCACATCCTATGAGAGAGCACACACAAGGGAGTTAACACTCGTAGGCAGTCATAAATATGGACAGACATACTCTGGCTCATTCAGAGTGAGGGAGACAGGGTGGCCAGGAGGTCTTGGCTGTGTGTGCTCCACGTGTCTGAGCTGTCCTTGGGTTTCCGGCCTTCACAGAGATCCTGCTGATTTATAGGACAGATCCCAGTGTGTGTGTGTGTGTGTGTGTGTGTGTGTGTGTGTGTGTGTGTGTGTGTGATAGTCGTTTAAGCGAAAAGGTATATGGTCCAAATATGCAATACAATAAGGTGTTCCCATATATGCTATTGTTATAACATTCGCAGGAAACATTTTAAGAAGCAGGTCTTGACGTATGATGAGGTGATATGTGTGTGCAGGTTCTTGGTAATCTAAGGACCGTGCAAAGAAAAGCACCTGGACTTCTTTAAATTTCTTGAAGACGTTTCACCTCTCATTCCAAACTCATTAGAGTACAAGCAGGTGCAAAACCTCATCACAAGAAATTAGTGTGTCTGACAGTTTTTTGTGACTCTATGAAGTCTTGTTGCAATGCACCAGTTATGCATCCATGCACCTTTCAGGTGGACTTCATGCATACTTCAAGGAAGTGTAACAGGACTCACTGCTGTGCACAGTGTCTGCAGGCGTCCATGTCGACAGCATGAGGGTAAAAATCCTCCCTCAAGTTCCTTTACTTGTGTCGCTGACCTACATGGATCCTGACACTTACACAGGTTAGGAAGATGTGATCTAGGGACACACCCAAAGAGTGTAAAGAGCTGCAGAATTACCTCTCCTATTTTCTCTTATTGCTTAGCAATGTAAGGACTGAATCATGTAAACCAGGGGCATGCTCACACCAAGGAAATCAAGAGTATGGCTAGTATTCTTCTTCAGGTGATTTTTTTATTTGTTTAATGTAACTCATCCATCTGGAGTTAGTGGATATAAATGCAAGCTGTCTGCTAGGCCTCACCACTGCTGACCCCAGGACTCAGTGGGCTGCAGAACTGAAGAGAAAGTTTAACAACCAACCAATTTAAACACTGATGACATTATATGGTGTCGGTTGCACTGTGCAAACACCATAAACTCAATATCATCTTTAAACCGGATACGTAAGCCTTACACTTGTTTACCTCAAAGGAGATCTGCACGCAGGTTGGTTTGAATCCTTGTTATACTTGGCTATCGCGGAACGGTCATAGGAAATACTTACATAACACCCTCATTTAACCATAAATTTATTAGATTACATAGTTGTGATTAAAGCGAGCTCTGCATTTTGTCTTAAAGATGGGGACTTGATAATTACAACTTTATTAACTTAACTACTCTATCTTATTTTAGCTTTCTTTCTGCAGTTTTATTAATTACTCATAGGACTCATGTTACACATTGGTATACCCTTCATATCATAGGTAGATACTTTGTTGATGCCACAAGGGAAATTATTGTGTTTCAGCTGGATAAGAAATAAAAATAGCACAATAAATAAACAACATGTTAAAGTAAAAGTACCACATGTTCATAGTGAGGGCATTATACTGTGATATTTTTGAAAGTGCAAAAATTTTACATGCACAACAATGACAAAAAACAAAGAAAACAAAATGTGTTCATGTGTTTAACCTCGTCATGTTTTTGGATTATAGTTTTGCCGTCATTTGTAAAATATGCTGCTCTGTTGCAAGCAAACCTGTCCTTGTTTGTGATTGCTCAGAAGCTACAAACACTGTCTCGGTCATGTGAACATGCTTGATAATCACCTTCATGTGACTGTTTAATCTGGTTGACAGTGTCACGGTAAATGATCCCAGATGACGAAAAAATATCCTGGGTATGCTGAACTTGTTTTCTACAACAAGAGAAACACAAGGGAGGGAGGGAAGCACACACAGGCAATTTATGCAGACAAACCACAGAGACGCAGAGTAAAGCACAGGTAAGCTCAATCAAGACAGTAATGAAAGTGGGAAAAGGAGCAAAGCTGAAACGCTGAGACCCACAGAAGGGATTAAATATTCAACAGCTGGAAGTGAATTGAAAGCGGGACCAAGAATGAACTCGCAGAAATAACGTCGAGATATAAACAGGGGAACACAGCAGGCTCAGAATAAAGCAAGGAGTAAAGATTACAACAACAAACAATGATCAACACAAAGGCCATGACAGCGTAATAAAAATATTAATCATTAAATCTCATTTAGCCGTTTCTGACACTCTCGGAGTAGTCCTGGCCTACTCCACCATCACATCATGGGAGGGCGGTCAGCTGATGCAGCTCCCGGGGCCTTCCAGGCTATGAAGCTGGTCCTTCTCTCTGTCACTTTTTAATAAATGTCACCAATTCTAAATGTTTAATAAATGATCTTTTATTTAAGTAATAAATAAATGACATGGACTCCCTCCTTGTCACAGCCAGTTTGCAATTCTGTTTTATGACTTACATTTGGACACCTGAATAAAACACGGCCACTATAAATGTTATTGATAACACAATTTCTTGCTTGTGTGCTGTGAAAAGTCCAGTGCTAATATGTTATGAGTAAATATTTATATTTATTATTATATAAGAGAATTATTCACATTCTGGTAATTTTTTAAAGTGTACTAAATGTATTCTTTAAATGAGCGGCTGGTTTGGAGAGCCTAGACTGTGCTTCACATGCATTTGTCACGTGCAGCGTGTGCCAGTGGAACTCTTTCTCCAATTTGCATACAAGGTCATTAAAAATATATTTTCTTTATTGCATACACAATCATTAAAAAGCAACTATTTGCATAAGAGTGCAATGTGTGGTGGGCGCATGTGAATAAGATGTGTGTCTGGAAATGTGTGTGAGTGCGCGTGAAGGCAAGACCATATGTTTGTTCGTATTTTTCCACGAGGGGTTTGTATCTGTATTCAGGTCTCTCTCTCTCTCGCTCTCTCAGACACACACACACACACACACACACACACACACACACACACACACACACACACACACACACACACAGAGGCCTGCAGAGGGAGAAATAGTGGGAGATGAGAGGCAGAGGGGCAGTGAAGCGTAAATTATGGATTTTGAAGGATTTCCCATTGCTGCAGGAGTGTGGATATACTGAGGGAAACAGAGGGGTTAAGCCAGAGAATTAGTGTAAAAAAAAAGCGCACACAGTGGGGAAGAGGAAAGAAAGCAAATATCTGCACAGGTTGATATAAAAGAAAAGAAAAACTGGAATTAAAAAAACCATCCATGGGAGCTCTTGAGGGCAGGTAAGAGAGAGTGGGGAGGTGAGGGCAGTTCAACAGTTTTTTTTCACAACATGGACTTTCTGTAGCGCCCCCTCCCTCTGTCTTCTCTCCTCGGGCTGCTGTTTGAAACGAAGCAGAGTCAGGTGGTGAATGCTTAACCATGTGTGGCAGTGGATCAAAACAGTTTTTTTCTAAAAGGAAGCGCTTTAACGCAGGCAGTAAAACTCTGGATAGCTGATAACCCGCGCACATGTCGACACACACATCTGTTCACACACACCGGAGGCGTTATCGGTTGCAGATAAGATTTACTGCCATATGTTAACTGCCAATCTAAATACATTCCACTCTTCTCCTTAACTTTTCTCCATTGTTTTCTGTTTTTGTGCTGCTACACCTCCAAAACCTGTAACACAGACACGCACACACAGGCACGAGTCTCTTCTTATGGTCATGCTCAAGGCCTGGCGATGCATCAGTGTCACTGCTACAGGGTGTCTGCTCCACCAGACACGCACATGCACACAGAGCCCATGAGGATCCTTTATATCCTTAACAGCTGTCTGCTGGGTTGCTGCATAATTTAATAACAGCGACTGCTGAAGGCCACAGCCTGAGTCAGGTACTAGTCCATTAAATATTTTGGTCTCATTGATGTAATTTCCTGCAAAGTTTAGTATGAAATGAGCGAGTTGAGCGAAGTTAAAGCACATGCGCAGTAACTCACCAATAAAGAGTTTACTGACCCCTCAAATCATTTTATCAAGTTCCACATCCACCTCACATGTGCAGTAAATGTCTAATCTGCAGTAATCACTATAAACATGCAGAAAAACAAATCTTTCCATTTGTAGTCTGTTGGTAGTGTGAGTCTACTGAGCAGGCTTTGTTTGCTTGGAGGTAAACAGTCACTGTGATGGGGAAAAGACTGAGTCTATCAGCTAGTATTCAACTATGATTTACTATTTTATTGGCTTTTTTCAAATTGATCAGGATTCACGAACGATTACCAGCAAAGAGCACAGGAAGACATTAACCTATCTGGATGGCTGCTAGCTACAATAAAAGCCCCAAAATGTAACCAACAAACACGGTTGAAACGTTGATATTATCCGGTCAAAAAACTGATTGTGGTTTGAGGGTAAAAGCTCCTCCACGGACGGACAGATGTTGGTGTTTCCATATTATAGTGTGCTGCATAGTTTCAACATGTAGAAAGTATATTGAAGGTCAAAATAATAATAACTCATATAGAGCTACTTAAAATTATGCTTCTTACTGCCATTGTTTGAACTAACAACATATAGGCATATAGGGATTGACATATGGTATTCTAAATATCATGTTACTTTGGACCTCTGACCTCCTCTTTAAGGTCAAATAAGGTCAAGCATTCATAAAATGTCTGTTATTGTTAAAACTATGTTAAAAATTCTGCTGCCTTTGTTTGTGTTGGCAACGTTTAGGAATTCCACATCGTCTCACGTTATAGTTTTTGACTATTAAGTTCACTTGTACATCTCACATCTGCCTTTCTTTCAAGCTGACCTCATTTCATACCTTTAAAGAGAATGAGCTGTCAAGTTAGTTAGAATATACTGCAGTATAATGTTGTATAACAAGCTCAAGTTGTTCGTGTCTACTTATTTACAAATCAGTACCAGTATTATCGATGACCTACTCCTACATAGTCCTTGTGTAATCAAAATAAACATCTGTCATGCTACCATTATCTGATTTTTACTGTACTACAAACTTCAGTATAAAATTAACAAAATTAACATTTACAATATATTCCTTGAAAAGTAAGTATTGCCCAGCGACTGAGCTGCAGAGGTTTGTGCTCTTGGGGTGCTTCCTCTTCATGTTGTGTCTTTGTTTCAGTGTTGATGTTTTGGACGGGCATTGGAGGTAAAGGATCATCCAAAATCGCCACTTTGCCTTAAATTTGCTCATATAGCTTGTTAAACACTGATATGTTACTGTATGTCTGAGGAGGACGCCGGCAGCCAATCATGCTGTCTGCCTTTCCAAACATTTGTGAAAGAACAGGTTTTTCTAAAGAACTCAATAAATTCATGCGTGTAAAGAATGACATTTCAACAAGTCAGCGATCAGCCGTAAGAACCAAAGCAGCTCAGCCCCAAAGTGTCAGAACACATAAAGTTACAGAGCAGGATCACCAAGTGCTGAGGCGTGTACAACATTAGCTGACTAAATAACTGTAATTAAAAACCTCTTTGGGCATTAACATCAGCACAAAAGAGAGCTTTTGTGAAAGCTTCATGCCAAGGATTTTTAGGATTACCAGCTCTGGTAAGTAACGTGTAGGAGTCCCTGTAATTTGCGTCCATATAGTGTAGTTTCAAAGCATGACGTCAGTAGAAATTTGCAAAACAAATGTAAATGTGCTGAAGATAATTCAGCGCTCACAGTCCAGTGTCCTAGCATGTGGTAACTTCATAACAGATTTCTGCATGTAGAGAAAACGTCTCTCCCATTCAACTCCTGATTTGCCTCTGCAATCTAAGAAAGACAGTTTTGCATTTTATAACTGTGGCCACGTTTCTCTATGAGCATACACATCCATGCATGCTTGTAACGCATGCATGTGTACCAGTTCGTGATGTGGTTTAAAATACCTCCGTTATCCTCTGGGTTAGTATGAACACGCCCTCTCCTTTATGAATTTATTTTAGTTTATTTTTTTATGGCACTGCAAAGTGACCTGAGGCAAATGTCACCTTGTCAAAGCCTTAAACATGCTGTTCATGCTTGAAACATCCCAGTGTGGCTGAACTGAAATAAAGTCTGCACAGAAGAGTGCAGCTGGAATTCCTCCAGTTATTGAAAATGCTCGGTTGCAGTTCTTGCTGCCAAGGGTGGTAGAACCAGTTATTAGGTTTAGGGGAAACTAACTTTTTTGGCATTTCTGTCTGAAATTATTATTAGTTTTTATTATAATTATTTTATTTTACCAGGAAAGACCCACTGAGGTTTAAAATCTCATTTACACCTCGACAAAAACAACAAATTAAAAGAAAAATTTACAAAGGCCTCACACAGTAGATAAAATAACTGTGTGAGGCCTGAAGAGTAGAGTATTGACAATAATGTGTTTATTAATCATTTAAAAGAAAAAGGCTCATGGTAGTGTAATCCCCAGCAGCAGGTGGGCGGGGCTTCTCTGCCCATTGGCAGAGCTGCAAAGATCTGCTCTTGTAGTCTTGACATAATACAGAGTGAAAAACATTTTGGGAGGAAGGCTTTTTAATGAGTCTGAAGCCTGAGTTTCTTGTAAATAGAGGTTGCTTGTAGCAGTAAATAAGGAAAAGCATTAAAGGTTCTCTTAAGTAATATAACAAGTAAAAAAAGCACAGTTTTGTTTTTGAACTGCTGGATAGCAACGTACTGGTTAAGTTTTGCTGTGCACGCGGACAAACTTAAAAATATTCTTAATCAGCAGTTGAAATGCATCATGATAACGTTGTTTTTCACATGACTGTATCACATAACAGTATGAAATCCTGGCATATTGCCTTTCAGTAGCAGTGTCGGTCTGATGTGTTGCCTGTTAGGAGACAGGAAACAGTAACAGAGAGCATGTAAAAATATATTCGTTGATCCCCCAGAGACCCTCACTCATAGCATGTATGTTACAACGGCAGGTGTTGTGTAATTTCTGCCAATGGCATCTTAGTAATGGCTGTACATATCCAACACACACACACACACACACACAGAAATACATAATGTTTGTTCTGTTAACAAAGCTTAACGGACAAAGTGTGTCACCGTTTCCCACCGCTGATCCACTGAGTACACAGACGGTCACATGCACACTCAAACATGAACACTGTTTTGCTGTTTGTCCCACTTAATGAGTACTTAAGGAAGGATGTGACTAAACTATTCCTCATCTTGTGACTGAGGAGCTGTAGTTCCTCTCCATGCCTTTTACCTTCACTTCTTTATGGACAAATAAAACCAAAGTAGAACGTATCACAGATAACGACTCCCACATTACTGAACATTTAGTTCCTGTTATGTGCTCTACTCTTCAACAAGTACTGCTGCTTCAGGCAAAACAAGGACATTTGAGTCAATCGTTTAGTGAAGATTTGCAATGTGAGTCACGTTTAAATCCGCCTAGATTTCTTTTGGGAATAAATGAGAAATGCTCATATGTTTACAGATCTGCATTTACTCCACTGCTATCACTGTTATTTTTGTGAGAGCTGTGTTCTTGTTGAACAGACCTAAAACCAACACCTGAGTTGTAAATACCCCTTTTCCACTGACGCAGCGCTGGTGCCCAATCCAGAAATGATTCCATCCATTTCCTACAAAAAAAGAAAAAAACAAAAGAGAGACTGGCACCAGTAAGCCACAACATTGCTGGTGCCCAAGGTTTGAATCGGTGACTTAATTTGCTGTTGTTGGGGTTACAGCAAGAAATTCATCAATGACTGGCAGATACAGCCAACATACAGTTTATTCTATGATTTTCTTCCTGTGGAAATGAACTGTGTAACATTTGGTTCTCAAACCGGACACCAAAGGCTCCAAGGAAAAAGTGGCTCAGCAACAGCAACAAAAAACAGGTTAAAAGGTAAGAGCACACTTCATACATACATAAAAGCTCTGAACTATAGGAAATATGGAAAATGCTGACATCTTCTGATGTATTTAGCTGCCATGGAGGAAAGAAAATTACTGTAGGAACCAGGAAGTAAATCATTTCTCCAGCAGATAAAACTAACATAAAAAAGCAATTTGATACCTTAAACCCAGATAATTATCACTTTAATAGGAGCACAAACAATCTAGGTAAACACAAAACATGCCTTTGAATAGATAAGTAACTTTATATGACATACTGTACTAATAATAACACTAATATTGTACTGGTTTTTGATGTTGTAATTTAAAATGAAAAATGATTAGGTCAGAGGTGTTACAAAAATGACAGGAAGAGGAACCAAATGCATGACATCAGGGAACAGAAAAAAAGTCTTACAATTTAAATCTTTTATCGAAAAACAGGCATGAAGGCATAAGCATGAAGGCAAGTGGCATGGCAAGGAGACGGATGACTAATTATGTATGGTATGGTAGAATAAATACAGGTGACACTAATGAAGGTGGGGCAAACAATCACAAACTACGGGAACTACAACAGGAAGTAAAATTAATAGGAATGTACAAAGACCAGAGATAACAAAAAACAGGAAACTCAACATCACGGAAAATTAAAGTAACACCAGAGACTGACTGGCTAGTTGTGGAGTAGAATATAAGATGTGTTGAATGCTTATGATTTCAGTTAAAATTACATCAAAACTCTTGATCATAACCGTAAAAAAAACATGAAAATGAATATATAGATATCCTGCATTAGACATACAGTCCTGTGAAAACATGAGCACACTCTTATTGGTTCCATAACAAGGGCAATTCGTGCTTCTTGAATTTTGGAGTAGACTCAGCACAAGTTGTCCTCTGACTGAGCACAAGATGACGGTGCACTTGTTTGGGGCCACATCCTCACCCAGTTGCGCCATTTTTGCTTTGAGGAAGTGCGCTGAAGATGGACAGTTCAGAGCTGTAGTAGTTCAAACAGTTGTGCAGAATTTTTACAATGATGACTGTCAAGTTTGTCGCTACTGAGGAGGCTGCTGTATCAATGTGTCGGGATGTCTTAGAAATCTGTAGCAATTGACTCCATCCCAAAGTCTGAACTGACAACAGAAATAAAAACCTGGATCATGACAAACTTCCACTCAAGAGGCCCCTTGGGTTCAATGGGTGTGTTGAATCAGACACTTTCAAATTCATATGGATGCTTATGGATCAGTCAGCTACCTTATCCTGCGTAACGCAAGCAATGAAACACAATGTACATTCATGATGGACAGTACGGTGGTACTCAAGAGTCTCCAGGATGAAACCATGTGTTTCCGTCCATTTGTGGCCAACAGAGTTTCAGCTACCCTGAAAGGCTCTGGAGAAAACCAGTGGAGACACATCAGCATAGACAGGAAGCCATCTGACTGCGCCTCCAGAGGGCAAAGAGTCGACTAATTAATGAGACCCACTGTTTCTTGCACTGTTTGTTATGAGGAGATAAAATAGGTGCTTAGCACTTTAAGAACTTGGGGGCAGTTGCAGCAGGGGAACCTGGGTGGTTTAGTGAGTGGAGGGACATGGCTGAGAGGTGAGGAGTCTCACGGAGACACAAGTCCCTTTGGGGTTCAGTAATTACTTCCTCCAAACCATCAAAGTGTCTTTTAGACCCCATTCCTACAAGACTGCTCCTACCATTAATTAATGCTTCAGTCTTAAGTATGATCACCTGTCTCTATTAATGGGCTATGTACCACAGGCCTTCAAGCTAGCACTAGTTAAACCGCTACTTAAAAAGTGTTCACTTGACCCAACTGTCTTAGCTAATTATAGTCCAACCTTCCTTTTACCTTAAAAATTCTTGAAAGACAGTAGTTGTCAAACAGCTAACAGATCATCTACAATGTAACGGTTTATTTACATAGTTTCAGTCAGGTTTCAGAGTTGGTCACAGTACAGAAACAGCTTTAGTGAAGGTTACAAATGATCTCCTTATGGCCTCTGACAGTGGACTCATCTCTGTGCTTGTCCTGCTAGACCTCATGTAACATTTTATTGCCGAGATTAGAGCATGCTGTAGGTATTAAAAGTACTGTGCTGCAGTGGTTTGAATCATATCTAGTCATCTATCTATCTAGATCTAGATTCCTGTTTGTTCATGTAAATACAGAGTCCTCTTCACACACTGTGGTTAACTATCACCACAATACAGCAATACTTGTGAGTGGGTCATATATTTCAGTTTTTCTTTTTTAATAAATCTGCAAAGATGTCAACAATTATGTGTTTTTCTGTCAATATGGAGTCTTGTGTGTACATTAATGAGGAAAAACATGAACTTAACCCTAGAACACTATCGCTGGGTGATTTACACCCGAGCAAATACATTTACATGATTTCTCTCTCCTGCAGCTGTTTGCGTGTCGAGGAGCCTGTGCCTTCACCAGGGAAGTCTCAAATGTCCCAGGAATGGGTGGACCAAAGACCAGCTTTCCAGAGTCATTATTTTGTTTTAGGAGTGTTTTTTTTTTTTTTCATTTTGTTAGACATGGCACAGTTGAAAGTAAAAGAAGACCACTCTAATTTGTCATGTGTTGTCATATTTTGATATATTTGATTACTTTTTATTGGTTATATTATATCGGGTAAAAATCACCCAGCATTAGTGATTGTGTTAGTATTTATAGCGATAGTGTTCTAGGGTTAAACAATTTTAGCAAATGACTACAATATAACAAAGAGTGAAAAACCTACTGTAGCTCCCAGATAAGTCAAGCCAATGCAGAAATGTTGAACCTGTATTTTTTCTAAAGTCCAGCAGAATGAAGCTTCTGTGGTTGCAAAAAGGCTTCCAGTTAAAAAAAAAAAACCCAAAATCTATGGAGCAATGACCCTGCTGCTTCCTTGCTCTTTGAGTCTAGGCAATCATCCCCAGCTGCTGCACTCACACAAAAAGATTCATATGATAACTAATGTCTGACTGTCTTTGACATAAATTTGCTTTCACAGTGGCTATGTCCATCTTTCTTTTACAATCTATGGTACAACTATGTGTGTTATTTCCTCACAGGCCAATCAATCAAAGACAGTTGTTTCTGTCATGAGTCATTTAAGTGAACAGCACGCATGTCTGTGCATGTGTGTGTGTGTGTGTGTGTGTGTGCATGTGTGTGCATGTGTGTGTGTGTGCATGTGCGTGTCATGTAACAGGTAGGACAATCAATGGAGCAAACACAGGTCTGGATCAAACTGACCTGAGGCTATGTCAGACTGCACTGAGCACAGCCATCTACCGTCGCTGTCATACTGGATGAGTCCTCAGCCCCACTGAGGCTCTCCAGAGAAGAGTGTGTGTCTGTGTGTGTGTGTGTGTGGTGAGGAATATAATCATAGCCCCTTAGATACACTTCAAACTCAGCCAGACGTGACGTCTCTAAACCACAGAGAGACTTGTGTGTACATATGTGTCGGGTTTTGAGAGTGTGTGTGAGAGTGCCGTTCAACGTCTTTCTGTCAAGTGTCTCTGGGAGAAACAGACTGTACTCACAGCTGGAGAAACTAGGACAGGTGTGTGTGTGTGCATGTATGTACATGGTTGTGCTTGATCCTTATGTGTCCTCCCTCCTTTCTCTCCTTGTTTTGTTTACTTCTCTCTCTGGATTCATCCACAGAGCTGGAGTCACATGACTCTCCCGGTTGGAGTCCACAGTGAGTCAACACAAATTCTTATCACATTCAATCCTTTGTGATAATGGTTTTATCTCAAAGTTACACCACACCTCATCCTTAAGTCAAGAACCAATGTCCTTGCAGTACTTTGTCGGTGTGAGGTGTAAAGGTGGTTTGAAAGCCGAGAGTCAGGTGGCAGGAAAATAGGGCAAGGGTTAAATCAACATTGTGTCATGCCAAATAAAATCTTAAATTGAGCAAAGCAAAGACACGTTTGACCTGCCGTCACGTGTTTTTTACAGAACCACCACACACATCTGTTTTTACATAACCTTTCTCTATATTTGCCCTGTTCACTCATCTACTGCTTTCTGTATATAACACAAACATTTCCTCTACAGTTACAAGAGGTTTCAGACGCTCACACTTTTTTCTCTTTAAGCAGTTAAAACATTGATTTGATCGGCCCCGTCAAAACTCTGCAGACTTTTCAATGCAGTTATGTGGTGAAACTGTTGATGAAATTCAGGAACTTGTAGTGAGACAAACTAACTTTAGCAACATGAATGGAGTTGAACTGTTCTCAGCACTGAAGTGCCCAATTTAGGTAATCACCAGTGGGAGTGAAGGATAGCTCTGACTGACACATGAGGAGGTGATAAATACAGCGTTCTCTACACATCCAGAGCTTGGATATCTGCCAGTTACCAATCAGCTAAAAAGCTACATACCACAAGCAATTCTTTGTGTGATTTTCTGTGGCTGGTCGTATTTTCCCGACATCTATCGTTGGCTGACACGTTTTCAAAACAAAAGTTTTGCCAACATCAGAGAACAACCTCGGCTTCACAGCTTCCTGGACTTTGCAGCAAAGGGAAATTTGTGTTGACGACTGTTTTACATTTTACATTAATAACATGTTTATCAGAAGCAAAATACTGAAAAACTGAAACTAGGAGAGAAAATATAATTTAAGGAAATGAATTTTAAAAAGAGCACTAACATAAATTACATTCAAAAACATTAAATAAAGTTGAAAAAAAACAACAACAGACAAGCAACTTATTATTAGTCTTTGTTGGTGAGGCCTTGGTTTATTTAGATTTGAGTCTACACAAATGAGTGATAACTGCCTCCAAACTGGGCTGTGTTTGTTTTGTATTATCTGAGAAATCTACGCCTTACATCTGCCCCTAGGCTGTGATAACTTAGCAAGCTGAAGCTGTAGGGGGTGGCTGTAGCTCAGGAGTAGGTCACCTACTGATCGGAAGGTTGGAGGTTCGATCCCAGGCTCCTCCAGTCTCCCCCAGTCTTGGGCAAGATACTAACCCCAAGTTGCTCTCCGATGCATCCATCGGAGTATGAATGTGTGTGAATGTAGTTAGAAAGCACTCAGTATAGAGGCATTGCTTGTGTGACTGGGTGAATGTGGCGTGTTGTATAGAGCGCTTTGAGTACTCTGGGAGAGTAGAAAAGCGCTATATAAGAATCAGTCCATTTACCATCTAACACTCAAGCTAATAAAACTAAACATTTTCAAATAATAAAATAATCTAAAATGAGATCAAACTAGAAAAAAATAAAGCATTCATATTTGGATCTCAGTGCGACACCAACAGCAGATCTGCGGTGCTCATCTATGAACCTGAATTTTACAAGGTGTTTTTCTGACTTTACTACATCATGCTTCCTCAGCAGTGCGCTGGTTGCTAGTGAGAGAGCAAACACAGCACGATCTAACAGCTAACGGCAATGTGCCAGTAGTTTGGAGGTATTTCACACTTCCTGTGCCAGCAGCTTGTTTTCAATTAGAGATGTGCACGACTAACTTTGTCCATTAGATTCTGCAGAGTTTTCAATGTTTTCTGAGAGATTTTGGTCTTTTAGACTAATTGACTAATAGTCTCATTTTTGCTTTCATTTAAAGAAATTATAAATTATTCACCAGCTTCTGTCTTTTATTATGTTTGGCTTAACCACCGCTGGTCAGCTCAGTTAATATTATATCACTTCACCTGTTTCTTTCCAGATCCACTCCCAGGTACAGGTGTGACGAGGTACACTCACAGGGAGAGAAGAAGTTAACAAGCCTGTAAATATCAGCAGTGTGCAGTAAAGACTCCCACAATCAGCTGAAATACGACTAGGAAAAACTTCTAAATACAGCTTATTGTTATTTGTGCATTTTGATAGTGTTTGCTCTTTTCTGTTGCAGAAAATAGGAATCATTGTTCTTACACTAATCAGTTTTCTCACCCACACCTAATCCCAACACCTTTCACCCTCGAGTCAATGCACCAATTATCAGCGCAGCTTTAACTCCAGCTTGTTAAGCTCCACCATATCCACCATCTGTCATCTCATCTCTCATTTATTTCTTTGTCTATCTTAATCTGCAAATAAATAAATAAAACACACAAAATGCAGCTGATTTCTGGACATCCTGTCACATCCTGTCTGGACTGTGCTCAGTGATGCTGAGAGTGAAGGGACATCTGGCTAAAGGACAGTCATCCCACTCACTGCAACAGTGCACAAACAAACACACTGTGCGTGCTCAGTGGGAAATCAGACATAAACACACAAACCATTCTGCAGCGCAGAATCACATGTGCACATTCACATGCTGCGCTCTTTTCTGACGTGTGTGTGTGTGCGTGCGTGTGTGTGTGCGTGGGGGGGGGGGCTTTGTCACTATTCCCTCCCAGTCCAAATCACATTTCTTCCCCTTCTGTGTGTATCCTTCCATCATTGTTAGTGATGACTCAGAGGAGAGGTGAGTCAAAGCATCTTCCAGGTCTCTCTCTCTCTCTATTTCACACACACCTACACACACACACACACACACGCATGCACACGGACAACCTTTACCGTCTGTTTTTCCCTTTACTGGAAGCAGGTTCCCCTTTTCAGACAGAGAAATATTTTTGTTTTCCTTCCGTGGTTCTCTTTGATCCGCTGGACTCTCTGGGGTGTTTTGTATGCCTATGTGGATCTGTGTGTGTGAGCACATGTCTGTGTGTGTGAGCACATGTCTGTGTGTGTGAGCACACGTCTGTGTGTGTGAGCACATGTCTGTGTGTGCTTGAAGTTAATTAAAGTTGGGAAGAGAGCTTTCGAGGAGAGAGTTAACGGCCAAAGGCTGTTGCATAAAGTAAACATGCATAAGCATAGTCACATGCAGACAATGCATGAACACACAAAGACACACACACACATAGTAAAGCCCCTCCATGCTTTAACCCTTATAAGTTCTGTAAGAAGTTGATTTATGGGCCTAAGACAGTTGAGATCAGATATAAAACTGTAAAATATGTGCAGCTTCACTGTGTTTGAAGAAGTTAGGGGCATTTCCCCTTCACTGTGTTGAATACATAAAATTGTCTTTACTACTAGTTTATTATCTGTTTAAACTCATCTTTCGGACTTTATCTTAAACTGTTAGAAATTGTGACCAAGGCTAAAACGAAATAGTTGTCAGTGTCTGTGTGTTTCTCATAATCGTTTTCTACATTTTGATATGTTTACAAAAACTGCTGCTAGTTCCAAAAAGCTCCACAAAATTGCTAAGCCTGTATCTGGCAGGGGATACAGCAAGTCTCAGTTTTTTCCCACAGAACTGATCATGTTCTGCTAGTCATGGTTCACAGATGTTTCAAAATGTAGGCTGATTTTCAAAAGGTGCCAAGAAAGAACTGGGTCTGATGGGCATTAGGGGAAAACACAGATAGCCACTATGACATCATCTATTGGTTCTGGACTGAACTAGGCGACACAACAAAGAACAGAAGAAAACTCAGGACTTAAATATACTATTGAGATACGGGCAGAGTGGAGACACCCGAGGAACACAGCTGAACAGACTCCAACTAACGATCCAAGGGAAGCAAAACGCGAACATAATGCTTATGGGACGAGAGACTGTCAAAATAAGACAGGAAACAAGCACAGAGACAGAGACCCAGACTCAAGACAAACAAACCTGACCCAAGAATAAGGTAAATAAACCCAGAGACATCAATGAGGAGACAGGACTCACTACAAAGACCGGGAATGAGGAAACCAGACTGACACAGGGACATGACTGCAGACAGGGACCACTAAAGGAAACTAAAAAAATAGTAAACAAAGCTGGAAGTTAGACACAAACGCACAGAAGAATAAGAGACCAACGTAAATAACTAAACAGGTGAAAGGCCCGTATACACAGCATGAACTTAGCCAGGAGACAGAAATGTAGACTTGACACAGACACAGTAAAGTAAACACTGAGACAAGACTGACTTTACACATGAGACATGAATGACAAAACACAGATGAGCCTAACAGAGACTGGATACAAAAGGGACCTAACATCATCAAATAAGAAATTAGGAACCAAAAATATAGATACAACTGAGAAGCACTGGGAAATAACACTATACTCAAAAGACTAAACAATATAGAAAGTCAATCACTTTATAACCCCACCCCCACCCCCACCCCCAAAAATCGTGAACCCACAAAAACTTATGAACCATGACAGTCCAGACCTGTGATGGGGGCATAGCAGAAAACAGCCAGTACAGGTCAATGAAAATAGCCACTCCTCTTATAGTAATACCAAATAAATGAGTAAAAAAAAATATTATGAGGAATGTAAAAAAAAAGAATTATTTTTTTAGCTGGCTAAAAAAAATAACAATGTTATTGTATAAAGTTGTTATATAAGCACCAAATTCCTGGACGTCCACCTGGAGAAGGACCTCGGCTGGTCCCTCAACACCAGCTTCCTGCAGAAGAAAGCCCAACAGCGTCTCTTCTTTCTGAGAAGACTGAGAAAGGCCCAGCTTCCACCACCGATCCTGACCACCTTCTATAGAGGAACTATTGAGAGCATCGTGAGCGGCTGTATCACTGTCTGGTTTGGGAACTGTGCCATATCGGACCGCAAGACCCTACAGCGGATAGTGGGAACAGCAGAGAAGATCATCGGGGTCTCTCTCCCCTCTATTAAGGACATCTACACCACACGCTGCATTCGCAAAGCCACCAGCATTGTGGCTGATTGGACACACCCCTCTCACACACTCTTCACACTCCTGCCATCTGGAAAAAGGTACCGAAGCATTCGGGCACACACATCCAGACTGTGCAACAGCTTCTTTCCACAAGCCATCCGTCTCCTCAACAAAAAGGGACTGGACTGATGAACACACACACACACACACACACACACACACACACACACACACTATCACTCAGCTCAATTCAACTACCTCAAAGCATTGAGACTAACTATCGTACACATCAACCTGTAAATGCTCTTTTTGCACAATATTTTTATGTTTACTGTTTCCTTTGCACTACCTACCTAGTTAGATAGTTAGTTTTAGTTAGATAGTTAGTTTTTTTGTTAATATATGTTGTAATTTATGTTAGGTCAGTCTGTCCTGTCTCTAGTTAGCTAGTTTAGTGTTTTCTGTTAATTTATGTTGTAAATTTATGTTGCATGTAGCACCTTGGCCCTGGAGGAACGTTGTTTCGCTTCACTGTGTACAAACTGTATATGGTTGAAGTGACAATAAAGCCAACTTGACTTGACTTGACTTGACTTATTTTTTATTGTTATTTTTTAGTTGTTATTTTTTATATAACAATTTTTTTTTCATGCTGTGAAGTCAGCCAATTCAGCATAGGAATCTACAGGACCTACTTTTTGAGTCAGCCTCAAGTCGCCACCAAAAGAATTGCAAATATTTATTAGGGAGGAATAAACCATCATAGGCCAAGCTAGTGAGTGTCATAACACATTTAATGTGTTATTGCATGTTATTGTTATTGTTGTCTGTTTTATTGTAGAGTCTTAACCTTACAATATAAAGCACCTTGAGGCAACTGTTGTTGTGATTTGGCTCTATATAAATAAAACTGAATTGAAAAATATAACATTTAAACATTTATAAGCTGTACACTTTGATACTCCAAAGGTTTGCCACAGATTGAATGGTTTAAAAAACATGGAAGTTCACACATTATAAAACCTCATTTATGATTCCTATTGCTGCGCTCATGAATGGTGCACACACCAAAAGTTACAGCTTGTTGGGCACCTCATGATTTTTTAAGTTGGTGTGTGCAGTGGTGCTGAGTTACAAGTCAGTGTATGACTCTGTTGTTGTTTTTTTATTTCATATATTCTACAATAACTGGAACAAAGTGAGACATTCTGCAGAAAACTGTTTCGACTGCATATACAGCTGTTCCAGCAGAAGTTCCAGATGAGGTTTATCTCAGTGGCAGCGCCATCCTTCAGGAGAAAATTGCCGCGATTCTCACCGGAATAAATGGTTATGAAGCTATGATGACATCAGAAATGAGAGAGTCATGGTGTTGCAAGAACCCTCAGCTCAAAGCTGAAGGAGAATTTTGCAGCAGCAAAGATGGCGGTGGAGGTGCAACTTCCACAGGTGGGAAAAAGCTTGTGGGAATGACCTTGATGTAGGGCAAAACCATAAAACCTTTTAAAATGACTTTTTAAAACTAGATTTGATTTGTGATTCTATGAATGCTATTTTTTATTAAAATTAATTTAGTATAATTACTGCTGTCACCTGAAGGTGTTTCAACAAAGCTGACAAGCTGAAGGATTTTGGCTGCGCTTCCACCATCTTTGCTGCTGCCAAATCCTTCCATAGATTTCAGTTCAGGGTTAATCGAGTGTCGTGTCTCTTTCTCAAAATTTCACTGTGAGGACATCAAAGTCGGAGTCAAGGAAGCATTGCATAGTTATGGGGCTTTTTTGAAGCACTTGGCATGCACTCGCCGCTGGGATCATCTCACTGTTCCCACAGAGCCAAATGTTTTCTGCACCTCTTAAGAACTTTATTAGATCGTAAAGGTGACAGAAGGAACAGATAAGAAATCTAAGCTAACTACAACAAGCTATGTGACTCTCAATACACACACATGCCACGTCAGAAACCTCTTTCCTCCTGTCACCTTGCCACAAACTCAAACGTCACTAAATGCGTCCAATATTTACTTTTCCGTCATCTTGCCTTCTCTGTGTCATTGGCTGGACGCCTGGTTGGATGGGCGGTCATCACAGCGGTCCTGGGAGAGTTTCTGCATTTTGCACAGTGCAGCGACAGTATTGTCGTGCTGTGAGCCATTGGCAATAATTGTTTTTGGAGCACAGCATACACCACATCTTTTGTGAAGGCACCTCTGACTATGGATAATTGCAGGACATGAAAATCAAATGTCCTAAATTTTCGGAGGGGAAGAATTCTGGACTCCTTGTCAAATCCACTGTCCAAAGCAATGTCATGCTTATGCTTAAAATACTGCATTCTTCAATAAAATATTACAGCTTTCCCTCCTTTATCTGACTTTATTATAATCAACTTTCTTGATAATAACTAATAATGTCTTGCCCTCTGTAATGCTGACAGACTACTAGTGTAATAACTCAGCTGAGTGGATGTCCTGTATCCGACACGGCTAATGCTGACCCCGGAGCAGCCTCATGCCTTTTTCCTTTTTTTTCCTGCGGGATAGCTTTTCAGAAATCTTCAAGCTTAAAATTTTCCACCATGGAAAATCCATTCTGAAACAGAATAGGGCTCTGTGTTTTTATTAACACACGATGTTGGAAAAACACGAGATAGTTAAAACCCGCTTCCAGCGTTAAATCATTTCAACCATGAACACCAGACAATCGGCCAACGTTCCCTCGAGAGGGGTTCGGTTTGACCACAAACCTCAAAAATGTTGGGGTAATCATAATGTGTAAACCGTTTTAATCAAATGCACCACACCAAACACCCATATATCACACACGTAACCTCAAAATAAATCCTACAGAAAGCAGTCACTTGGTGGGATCGCATTTTTGAACGCAGCACAAAAAAGTCCAACTACAAGTCTTGTCATTTTCATATTTTTTCTTTTGCTCTCTGTGGATAACTTTACAAGGGCTGGGAAGAGGCATCCGTCAAACAAACGATACAACTTCCCATTAATAAATAAAAGTGACATGAAATCTATTTTTTCTGAAGGGATGTTGAAATTCCCCTTCTCGAGTGTCTGTCTCCCTTCTTCTCTCCCTCTCTCGCCCTGCAGGCTTTCAGGTATTTGTTTCAGCTTTGTGTACTTGTCTGCAGAAAGTGGGATACGGTGAGTGAGTGAGTGTATGTGTGTCTGTGTGTGCATGGGTATGGTGAACCACTCGGCTTTCAGTGGGGGGCGTGGGGGGGCAGAGAAGGAGGCTTTAACATGCAAATCCCTCCTTCTGCTTTATCTGCCTCCTCTCATATCATTCATAGCAACACGGATATGGGTCGTAATAAGGAGGACACACAGGTTAACAGCACTGAGCAGTCTCAGTGAGTTCAGTTGACGCAACCTCCACGTGTGCACCTACACACACAAACAGGAGGAGCAGTGTCTTATCAGAGGCAAATCAAGAAAGTGTATGTGTTAGCTTAAAGCCATAAACAGACGGCAGCAGGACAGGATGATTCAGCTGATAAGCTTCGTTGGACTGTTGGCAGCCTGAGACTTTACATGCTCACTTACACACTCACACGCAAACCTCTCTCCTTCTCTTTTATGTTGACACTGTGAGGCTGATTTCGATTTATGAGCATATTAGTGCCATTACCCCAACACGTGTCAAGCCACTGCTTCACTAAGGAGGCAGAGTGTCACGTTTGACTGCACTTACATATACATGGACACACACACACACACACATAACTGGGTATGGAGAATGACAAAGGGGGATGGTGGGATGTGGTTATTTCCATATTTTTAAGAACTTGTGTAGCTGCAGCCAGAATTGAACTAATTTTGGACCAAGAGCCCGAAGAGGAACGCAGTCCAAGCCTCGAGGCCAGTTTCACTAAAATAGATTTTGGCTACGGCTCAGATGAATCACTCTGCCTTCAGATAGATCTCTAAATTCATCCATTCATCCACACAAAGTTTAGTCATTTACTGTCTTGAGCAGGACTGTGGTACAGTGAAGTCTAGGTAATTTAATGGCAGTCTGGGTGGCAAACTTCTTACTGCTCAGCTCTGTTTACCGTTGCAGAAATCCCACAGCTACAAGGACGTTTTACTCGGAAAATTCAGTGCAACAGCAATACTAATAATTAAAAAACCCTGGGATTAAAAAAGAATAAACAAGAGTAAACGGTGTGTAGGAAAATTCCTCCTGAGTCAGTCTCATTGAAGAGCAGACCTGCAGAGAAGCTGTGGCTTTTTAACGTGGCAGGACAGCTGCAGTTACTGCAGTGTCGAAAAACTCCCGACCTTCTCATTTCTCTCTCCACAACAATGTTAACAGACCACAAATCGTGAGCCACGGTTCCTCTTTGTTTTCTTGATAAGTGCCACTAGTCAAAATAGGTGTCGCTGATTGTTACCATGGGAACATCAGTCTTTGGTGTGTTCACACAAATTAAGGTTTGCCTCCTGTTACTTGTCTGAATACGGCCGCTGAGGCGTTTTTGGAAACCTACCTACAGGAGGAGTGGAGCAAATGATTACAGTAAAACATTTTACTTACTATAAACGGCTTTTCTACTCCAGTTAAACACTCAAAGTCACATTCACCCATTCACAATGATTCATTCTGTGCCTTCAACCGCTTTCTAACCATCACACAAATATTCACACTCCAACAGATGCGCTGGAAGCAATTTGAGGTCAGAGTCTTGCCCAAAGATACTTCGACAGACAGGGATCAAACCGTCGACTTTCCAGCCAATAGACGACTAACCTGAAGGTCGCAGCAGAGCTGCATCACATTTTTCCAGCTGTCCAAAAATGGTGACACCTGAGAACACTACCTGGACCTATAGACTGGTCCAGTTCTGGTCTCCACATGAATTCAGAGCAGCTTCAGTGTGCTCTGACATACAATTAAATAACATTCCTACAAAAGACAGGACATCTTAAGGTCATCGGTGACTGTGAAGGCCACAGCATATGATTTACATCATTTTTGCATGCATCAGAATATTCAGGCACACACAGCGATGAAGGCAGTGTGATACCTCCCTGTGCTTGTTTTTGCTCAGCACCTGCTCCTTTTTTTCTGTTGCCTTTCTCTAGTTTTGACAAGTGCAAACAAACCATGCCAGCAAATTACCCCCCAAAGCACAACGAAGCCAACCGGATTCCCTCACTGTGGAGGTCTCATTTTTCCTTTAGCTTGTCACCCACGACTCCAAGCACCCGAGTTTTGTTCTTGTTGCTGTGTTACTGAGGCTTTTGTAACATCTCTGCTGCATGTTTTCTTCTGGATACAGTGACTGTCTATATCAGTGGTTCTCAAACTTTTTCTGGCATGTCGAACTTCACACTGCACATTTTTTAGTCCAGTTATTAACAATGAAAAAAAAATCCACGTTTTATTTTCATGAAATAAAAGTCAAAGAAAATCTAATTAGGTCCCAGAACTTAAAATAATCATGCAAACTTGCTGAAGTTGAAAACCTAAGTACAGCTTACTAATATGACTAAGTTCAATTATATTTGTTCAGTTTTTTGCGCCGCTGTTATTAATCATGGCATCAAACTGCTCCCTGTAGACCCAGAGTAGGGGTCAGGATGCTGATCAAGGGTTCAAGTTTTTCTTTCATTGGAATTTTAGTCAGTTCAATCCAAACGTCATCTACAGTCCATTTATATTTTGAAATAACATAATATACAACATTATATATGGAAAACCACTGAACGCCTATGAGGAAGAGACCTCCAACAGAAACAGGTTCATGGGGTGAATAAACCAGAAACTACAGGAGCGAGCAGACGCATCACTCCATCATGTGAAGTTTTCTCTGAGCTGGAAAATACAGGTACTGCTTACTTATAAAAAAAAAGCATTAATAAGCATTAATGTTATAGGTTTTGCATTTTCTTTGCTATAAAGCATCTTTTTTGTTGTTGTTTTGGACGTTATTATTTAGAGTTCAGTAAGCAAATCCAAACGTCTCATATTTACCTGCAGTTTATGGCATAAAAGAATATAAACAAGAAGTTCATCTCTGCCAGAGAATGAAAAAAGTGATCAATAAAAATTATTGGAAAAAGAAGAAAAAAAGAGAGAACACGCATAAACGTTAATTAACCATGAGATAGTTTGATCTGCAATCACAATAATGAAAAGGATTTTCAAATATCCTCCATTAACACTCGAGGGTTAAAATTATGAATTTCTAAGAATTTCAACAGCCCAAAACAAAATGAATTAAATATCTTTAATACCTTAATGTTTACTGTTATCCTATAGTTTATTCTTGCCTTAAAAAGCATAACATTTAATTAAATAATTGATTACGTTTTAGGTTTTTTTTTTTATCACTTTCCAATGTTGTATTAATAACTAGAGTCAGTTTCCCACACTTAAATAAGACAAGGTTTAAATCAGAGCCATTAATATTTAGATTTTTGTGATTTTTAGTATTTAATCTCTTTGTTTGTTTGTTTTTAGTGCAAATAGTTACATAAGATCAAAGCACCTGAACTGTACAGTCATGATTGTGAAGTGTAAATGAAAGGAAACCTTGTAAAAGCAGAACAGACTGCTACAAGATGAACATCCAAAGGTGCTAAATATACTCCTGCAAGTAAACAAAGTGCAAATCATGCACGAGTTAAAACTGAATGTTATGCATTGCTCATGCAAATGTCGCACAGACAATCTTGGCTCCAGTTCAGGGATTTCAGCTGTAGGTGCTCTGCATTTAATCTATTGAAAAGAAGCCTTACTGAACTGTGGAACCTGTACTTATTTAAGGAGAACAGCCAGACTGCTTTTCTTTCATTTTCTTAGCAGCCTTTGGACCCATTAGTGCCTAAGCAGCATTTAAATCTAATAACCTACCAGATGACCTGCTGGCTATGTTCTTCACTTTATCATCACACTGTACCCATCTTCTGATGGCTGCTTCCAGGAGAACAACACTCCATGTCACAAAGCTTTCTTTACCATGACATTATACTTAAATGGCCTCCACAGTCACCAGCTCTCAATCCAACAGAGCAGCTTTGGGATGTGGTGGAACAGCAGGTTCACATCATGGTTGTGCAGCAGCTATCATGTCAACATGGACTTAAATCTCTGAGGAATGTTTCCAGGGGCTTCAAACCAGTACTAGCAAAGTGTAACTAATGAAGTGTCTGGTGAGTGTCTGTGCCCTTGTGGCCCACAAGCACAGTCCAATTATTAGCCTCAAGGCATAAAATTGTGTAGATTGAACCTACAGGGACAGTAACGGACCTTTACTGTCCCATCATTTCTGAAAGAACAGTTTATCTGCTCCACCTCCTTTTAAACATTTGCAGCTTTTTGTAGTGTGCTCTGCAAACTTATGAATAAAATATTAACAAAATAGCATGGCTTTGCTGTGTCTGTGGCAGAGAGATTTGCCAGAAAAACCTGTCATGTGCTTAAAGTGAAGATAAAAGTTTTAAGGAACTTCAAACATTTAATGAAAAAGATTTGAATTACATCCAAGCAAATCCGTGACTAGGATCTGTTCTATAACAAAAAACAACTAAACCAAATATATAAATATGTATATTACTAAACACTTGCATGACAGTACCACTTTTCACACCTCTGTGCACAAACAAGCCTCCCTAACGATGCTGCCTCCATTGAAACATCAAACATCCAGACACTGACAGGCACACACCAGAGACTCCCCACACACACCCGGACATGCTAAAACAACAGTGTGGCAGCCAGCGACCACCGTGCTGGTAATAATGAGGCTGCAGAGCGGTGCCTCGGGCCGTCCCTCCAGCCTTGAGCGGATGGGAAGGAGGGAAGGAGGGGGTAGAGCGAGGTCTGGCTGTGGATCCCTTGGTGCGTGGGGATGCATCACTGGAATCATTTAATTCATACCATAAACGTGACAGGGTTAATGAGTGGCAAAGAGAGCCTGGGGACCGAGAGGGGTGCGGGGTGGGAGGGGTGGACCGGTATAATATTTGCGTGTTTGTTGTTGAAATGGCATGAACACGATCGGCCGGGGCCAAGGTTGCTATACCCTGCAGTCATAACTAATGCTTTTTAATTCTGAGTCTGGATGCCACAGCTTAGCCAGAAACTCCTGGAAAATGGCCGAATGGCAGCATTAGAGGTAGGTTTGGTGGTGTGTGTGTGTGTGTGTGTGTGTGTGTGTGTGTGTGTGTGTGTGTGTGTGGAGAGAGAGGCACAGGGAAAGAAAGAGACCGAGGTAGCTCAGGAGTATCAGGTTTAAGGGAAGACAGATGGTGAAGCCTGGCTGGATATTTTTTTTTCTCTGGATGTCATCGGTTCTTATTACCAGCTCAGAATCTAAACACACACACACACATGATTACTTTGTTTTATTAAAAAAGAAAACCCTGCTCACAAACAGACTGCATGCAAACAGACACAGGAAAATAAAAACGGCACACACGCAGGCGGAGCTGTCATTCAACGGCCTCTCTGACGGCAGACCCAGCTCAAATTTGGCGATCACACACGAGCGCCGTGGAGAAAGCAGGTGAGGGGGAAAGGAGTGAAAGAGAGGTTAGTACCGAGGACAAAAGGAGAGAAAAATGAGTGAGGACTAAATTGGCTGGGTGGAGTGATGGAAGACGGAGGGGAGCGGGGAGTTAGAGGCGATGGTGATGGATGAGCAAATGGTGGGCGCGTGATGGGGGAGGAAAGGGAGGGGAAGAGGTGATGTGATTTGCGGGTCGGAAGCACCAGAACCCCCCCCACTCCCCACCGCCTCAAACCTCCATTAACACACTGCAGCCCGGTAACGCTAGCACTTATTGTGCGCGAAGCGTGCAGTTTACACTCTCCTTTGCCCCTGACAATTAAATCTGGCATCAACACAGTGGACTGCTTTCACCGTGTAGGTGCACACGATGCTTTCTCCTCTCTCCTGAAAGAGGTTTCTTTAAAAGCTGGCTTTGTCAGCAGCTGGTGCTTCCCTTCTAAGTTAAAGTCATACCTAAAAGAGAGTTATCTGTGACATGATTCAGTTTTATCTCCTTTTGTACCACAAATGAGTCCTCACAACTCATAAGGGCACATTTTCCAGCTGTTTCTTCAAAGCTCCGGCTGTGGTGACATGAAGGCCTGCACTAGAAAAACAAAGCCCCCTGCAACCCCCTTTTACCCAGCCACCAGCTACCCCCTCCCTCCCTGCCTCCTCAGTCGTTCCCTCCCTCTCTCCCTGGGGATGCTATCAGGACATGGAAAGGTCAGGGGTCTGGTAGCAGTAACCGCACACACTCGCTGAGTGTCACACACATCTACCTGCACATACAAAGCACCTGCACACAAACACAATCACTGATTTTAAATTCAGCAGTGTGATCAATGGGAAGGCTCATCAATAAGTCACTCTGAACTCTGTTTTCTTTGAGAAATGGCAAGACGATTACGGATGCTACTGCCATTTTAGAGTATATTTAGTGCCTAAGTTTTAAAAAGATGTGAGTAATTTTTGAAAATAACATATTCAGTTTATTTAAAATTACATTTGGCATGCAAATTAAAAACCTAATCCCAAGAATTTAATGCTTTTTCCGTTCGGTGAAGTGAACCAAACGCCGCGCGCTCAACGCTCAAGTAACCCTTGATTGTTTCACTCATGTATTATCGTCATATTTAAGTCACATGACTAAGCATGCATGTAGAATTATAACATAAACTGGTCAGACAGACATCAGTGTTAAGGTAATTAGGTAGTTATTAATTAATTGCAGCATCTCAAAGTGCACTGATACTATTGCATGCCTGGTGGGCAAAAAGGGCAAAAGGGGCAAAATTTCACTCAGCTTAAAGTTAAAGCATGGAAATAAATGTCTGGTGTCAATAAATGTGGCAATCAGAGTGTACTGTGAGGCAAGTTCAACATAGCCCAGTCATCTATGTGTTAGCTTGTTCCACAAAACCGAAAAGTCTAGTCAGAAATAACGGGCATCACAATGACGACTTCCTGTTATCTCAGGCTTGAAAGGCCACGTTTGGGGTGTCATGTGACTCTTCTTCTGAACAGAGCTTCCTCTACTACTATCACAGACATTATCACAGAGACAGGTGATAGAGATCTAAAAATTGTGCAAGTAAAATGCAACACTTGTGTTGCCAACGAGACAAAATAGTAATCCTGCAGAAAATCATTCATCTTGTGAATTCACGATCGTCACGAAGACACAGAGCAGAGAACATTTATTTGACCTTTAAGTGCAGCTGTTTATTTACAACATGACAGCTGCTCATCAGAGCTCTGAAATTTTAACCTGCATACATTTAAACATTGCAGGTTAGTCACTGCGTTCAGGTGTGACGCCCTGCCGCGTGATAACGGAGGCGTGGAAATCCCTTCGGTCTGTGGCGAGATCAAAGTGAAGTTCATCCTTTGACCGAATGGGTCTTCTTGGTGATAAACAGCATAAAAATGCAACCGATCAGTTTTATAATCTGTGGTTTTACTTGCAGCATCTGCATTTACAAAATACATTCCTTCAGCAAGTAATCTGTACACCACTTAAAGGATAGTGCAAATAAAATCATTTGAAATTGTGGCATTTCCAGACAATTTTAGCCTCCTAGGACCTGCCGTCCACATATGTGGACATCATATTTTGGGTTGTCTTTACCAAAATACTAAATTGTGCTCTACAAGGGCCTGATAGCCACTTACGAGGACATTATACCGCCACTGTTCAATCGAAATTTAATGTGAATGTCCTCATATGCGAATCACATTTTTCTCAGAAACAAAAATCAGGTAAAAAAAGAAAAAGAAAAAAAATCACGTAATTCTTTGTTTTTACATTCATCAGCTTCCAATAAGCCCAAACAGCAAAGAGAAATTAAAAATGCATGCCATGAAAGAGTTCAGGTCTTAGGAGGTTAAAGTAAAACTCAGAACATAACCTGCTGTGGATAAGTTACCATGGTGACGGTGCCATGTAAAAACAGAGCCACCTTCATGACAATGAAAACTCAGACTGATCGAATTCTCACTAACCCTTTAATCCCACGTCATCGTACACCCCTCAGATCACTACTGCTCAAACAAAGAGTGAGCAGCATGAAATACTTTCAGAACAAAAATGACTAATAAATATCATATTGACATCCCTACACTGGCGGTCAGTCAGTTTTAGAATTGATTTTGAGATTCGATAGTTTGTTGTTGAGATATTTGAACTTTGCACACTCCCATTACATCACTGAGGTCTGCTGTCTCGAGATCCAGATTAAAACACAGAGGAGATGGTGCCTTTGTCACATCAGGACCTCTCCAACATCAGACACTTTCAAAAAGCCACTTTTATTCTAGGTGTACTTTTTTTACCTGCTTGGCTGATCTTTTGTTATTTTGAGTTCTTAAATCTGTTTTCTTGTTTTATGTATTTTTCTCATCTAGCTGTACAGCACTTTGGTCAAAGCTGCTGCTTTTAAATGTCCGTGTAAATAAACTTGACTGTGGATTTTCTTTCTGTGCAGTCAAATCTTACCTAACAAAATAGGCGTTCAGCATCAAACCTTCTCTTCAGTACCTCAGTTACTCAAGTCATGAGTGTTCAACCTCACAATAAAGGCCCAGAAAACTTCTCTGGCAGTTAGTCTCTCCTGCACGGTGTTGCCCCAGGGGAAAGAGTGGACATTGAGATGCACTATGAATGAGTGCAAACGCCGAGTCTTAAATCCCAGCAGTAGCTGCTTTTTTCCTTTCTACTTTCCAAAACCATTTCCAGATTTCTAACTTTCAGAAGTGTGGAGAGGAGCCTGGAAAGAGCTGCTCATTGATTTTTTACTGTTTACAATTTATGACGTGCATACAATAAAATCCAGTGAAACGGGAAATTCAGTATTTTAAGATCACTGCTGTGTTTTTTTTTATTTTAAAAAAAAATTCTGCTGTTTGGGCAAAATTGTTTTAGCAAATCTCTCTCTGTGGAGCTTTTTGTGAATTTTGCAGACTGATGAATATTTTAAAATCTGTTTTCTGTAGATTTGTGTGTGTTATTAATGAAGATAAAAAACCTTTTTCTGTTGTGCGTTAGCTCCAGAGGAACAGCTTCCCCCCTGCCTGATACAGTATCTACTTAAATAACACATCTCATTAAGCCTGCTGACTAATGAGGTGATTAGCCCTGGCTACCAATAACTAGTGTTAGCCTAGTGTAGCCTTAGCGGCTCTCTCCGAGGGTTTAAGCACAGCGATTCAGATGGAATGGCTAATATGGCTGGTGGTCGAGGCTTTTAATTGCCTTAAAGCTATTAGGACTAATGTGCAGATATGTGAAGGACAAATTACTTTAATTAGCCTCTGTTAATGTGTTTGCTCGCCGAAATATCAGCACATAACGTCACCAAGAGGAACAGCCGAGTAGCAAAGAGAAGCTGGGTGCCCTGCTTTGGATAAGGGGTGGAGAGCGTCAGTGAGAAAGTGTGTGTGTGTGTGTGTGTGTGTGTGTGTGTGCAGTTCTTTGAGAAGGGCAGGGGGGCCGCAGCAGCAGTGAAGTGTGCCACAGCTATTTATAGGCTCAGTTGATTGCAGATTTATTCTCCTGGGAGGGAGACTGGGAATAGTGTGTGTCTGTGGGTGTGTGTGCGGAGGAGAGGGGTGTCTTTGGTAGGTGCAGGTTATGAAGAAGACCCACAGTGGGAGGAACAGCTGTCTGTCAGGAGGAATCTGTCAGTTAATTTCCTTTGGGGAAGAGGCAGAATTGAAAACTGAAGGCTGAGACGAGACATATCTGGCTGGTTGTTTGTCTTATTTCCCAGCAAAGAAAATGTCAGTGTCAAATCACGGCCCAATTTTGTGAAATTGATGACTGATTTTTATGTTATTTTATTTCATTATGTGTTTTGAAGAGAATTTATTGGACAGGGTTGTTCTTACAATCAATTAAAAGCATTTTTTCAACTAAAATCCAGGACAAATATTCAGCCTCGCGAATGTAGAATATAAAAGCTGTTTTATGATAAAAATTGGATGGTTGAGGTGGTTAGTTTGCACTCAAACAAACCTCAAACCTCTGTGACAAACATAGTGCTTAAGCTCAATTTAAAATACGAGCTTACCATTCTGTACACTGTGTCCTCGCACAGATTTGTGTTTGTCTCCGCCGCGTCCAGAGCTGCATGTGTACGTCGAAGATGAAGAAGAATAAAACAGCAGAGTAAACAAGGAGGTGAGTGAGGCTGGATCGGCTCTGTTTTGACAGGGGGATGGGAAATACTGCGGCTGGCGCTGTGAATTAGATGAATTCCTGACTGCTGGCATTTATGGTGCAGACAGCAGCGTGCAGGGCAGGAGGGAAAAGGAGGGAAAAGTGAAGCTGGTGCTGACATGGTAAATAAGACCAATGTATACACAAACGGGCACAAGCACATGCTCACACCCTGTGCTAACGTGTTTTTGCGAGAATCCTCTCCATTGTGTTGACACATCCTTCTCTGCTTCCTACTTATTTCTTGGAAACAAAGCAGCCTCACAGTTGCTTGGCTGTTGTCAGAGAGGCTGGAAGACAGCGTTTCAGGGTTAACCCCATCTTCTCCTGGACCCCGCAGACCGAGTTACAGACTGGTGGTGCCAAAAAATGTGAAGAACGCCGGCGAGCTAAGCGCTGGTTTAAATGAGGCCTTCAGAGGAAGGAAGCAGTTAAAGTTAAAGGTCTGAACCTTCATCACAGCGTGATCTGACACAATGCGTTCTTTTGTTGCGGTTTAAAGGACCGATTAAGGTTTTCTTCACTGTTAAATTAAGAGTTTTGGCTTTGATGTAACACAAAGTCTATACAAAATATAAATATCTGCAAAAACTCAGTAAAATGCACCAATGCTCGCTAACAAAGCTGTAAAAATGACTTTTAGAATATTTGTGGAAATGTGGAATGTGGAAGTGATCTGTATACAGTGAAGGTTTGGGTTGCTACAGTAATGAGCACTTTCTGGCCTGTAAAAACACAGCACTGTGGCTTGTGGGAGGACAAAAAGAGAGCTGTTTACAGTGACAATGAGACGACTAACGAACAGGGTTACAGAGTTACACACACACACACGCACAAAACATGTGCAGACACACACAAACACTCCCGCTGCTGTCCCGGAGGAGCAGGCCTCTGCACGGGTACGGGATCATTTGTGCTGAGGCCTGCCTGGCATGGATGTGGGTGATGGATAGCGTGAGGCTGGCAGAGACTTCTCAGAGTGGAGCGATACGCCAGCCGACCTGCTGCCAACAAAGGCAGCGTTACAAATACCTCACATTAGGGGAATTATGTCTTTATGCGGCATCCAAACGGGCGCAGGGGCAAAACAATGGTGTGAGGGAGATGCTGCTTCCGTTACAATTAGCTGCATGTTAATCTGTTTTTCCCCATCTTTTTTCTTCTCGCTGTCGCCGTGCCTTGCGGGCATCGGCGCACAAAAACAAGAGCAGTGTGGCACATTGTAGGAGCAAAAAAATAGGAACAAAACACTGTCTGCAGCAATGTGAAAGAACAAAAAGGCTAATCTGCGTTACAGGACGTCTTTAGGAGAGCGATGAGCAGATACTAAGCATCTGTAACATCCTGTGGTATTAGAAATGTCTGGAGATGTTATCTCTCGCACGTCTGAAACTCTGTATTTCGTAACATAACACACGTACACTTGCACACACGTTATTCCCAAACAAACAGCAGTACGTGAAGCTTTTCACCCTTCACTTGTGTGCAAGACGGACCTGCTGCCCCTCTAAAATGCAATTTCCTGTAACAAGACACATGGACCAAATTGGGCCGCATGTTTTTTTTTCCTTCCCTGCTCTGCCCACCCATTACTGCTCACGGAGCTCTATGAAAGCCTCGGCCAGGCTTTCTGCAGGCACTTTAGCGAGCGTGAGCATCCACTCTATTTTTCTCGGGTAAGAGGGGTGGGGTGTAGAGGGGGTGGGTGGTGGTGTTTTTTGTCTGTCTATGTGAGAGAGAAGAAGAAGAGAAAAAGAAAAGAGAAGGAGGGGTTGATAAAGGGGAAGAGCGAGGCAGGTTCAAGAGAAACGAGGAACCCGTGCAGCAGTGTGGGACGCGGAGAGAAAGAAACGTAAACAGCTAATCAATCAGCACAGACAAGAGAGGGAGACACGTGCAGACAGATGGGGATAGGGAGACTTGTTGTTGTCATTCTGCACAGCTGGCTGTGGTCAGTAAGACGCTGGCTACAGGCCTTTTCACTTCTGTTAATACACAGGTGTACTAGATGATGGAGGCATTCCACTAAGGGGAGATCCTTAGTCAGTTTTGCTTGGGAAGGTTTTTAACTGACTGAAGTGACCCCGCGTATCTGCGTGGCATAAGAATAGCTGCAGGAGATTAACAGTGTTTCCTTTATTATCTCCTCTAGTGTAGGATAAACTGGACCACGCAGGAACGACACAAAAACAATCCATAGATGATGAGTGGCGCACATCATCGTGTAAATAACTGTTGTGCCTTCCCATCATTACAAGCAGATATGTTTGTGTCGGGTTATGTGGGGTGGCAGATTACTAACAGAAGACAAGTCCAAGAAGCAAACAGAAAAACAAAACCAACATCCAAAAGAATCTCAGAGCACAAACTCGAAGAATAAACTAGAGTGCAACAGACTGCAACATAGAATAACAGAGAAGAGTTTACTATTTCTGTATACACACAGAAAGCTGATTAGGGATCAAGCACAGCTTCAGGAATGAGACAGGCTCAGAGAATCCAGACAATGAACACACAGGAAGCAAAAACCAAATAATGACACAACAGAAAAATGACTGCTATTAAAATAAAACAGGAAATTAACAAACCTCCTGTTCCCCCGCAGACATGAGCCTGGAAATAAATACTAAACATGAATGAAACAACACAGAAGGACCCAACACTAACGGGAAACGGGGAAAACAGGAGCCTGGCATGGTGGCAGTCATTCGAAGGAAAGCTATCAACTGAAAAAAGGAATCAAAGAAGCAGGAATATTACAAGATATATGAATACTACATAAATCACTAGAATAACAAAGAAAACAGAAATCCAAAACTAAACACTGACTAATACTCAAAATTAATCAAACGACAACAAAATCAAGACAGCTTCAAGCACCATGACGGTCTTTAACTTTAAAGTATGTATTAACCTGTAGGCAGATTATGAATGTTGACTGTTATGCAGTTATTTCCTTGTGTGCATTGCTCCAAGAAAAGTGCTAAAAGCGCTCCCATGAATAGAGATGATTAGCGATATTCAAGTGTGAAGTGAAGCGTGTATTGTAGCTCAGTTTGCATTGGTTGTGTCCAAGGGTTTAACCCAGGCTGGACTGATTCCTTCCTGTCACTTTCAATAAATCAGAAATTAGGTCTGACTGGCAGTTTAATGCATGATAATGTCGCAACCCAGTGTTTCTTTCAGCTGACGCAAATGAGAAAAAATAAAAAAAATATATATCTGCAGACTCTGCATTTGTCTCTTTTCCTCTTCATACGTGCTGTGCTTTCATGCATGCAGACGCCAGTAATGTTTGAGATATAATATCTCTTGTCAGCATCTACTGTAGCCATAAATTCCCCTACATAAGGGGAATTTCAAATGCAACATTTCAAAAGCTGAACAACACGCAACCTGCACAGTCTGGAACGCCGTCTGTCTGTTAGTTAAAGGTAGAGCTGATGTATTTTCCAGGGGGAAAACACTGATGTATGACAATTTTGCATTGACATTGTTTTAATACATGTTTGAACACAAATTCTAGCCATTTCCTTAACCACAGCAAACAGTTTTGCAGCATAATTCAAATCAAACTGCAAGCCCACGCATCCATTTTCTTCCAGGGAAACTATCCCAGCTGTCACAGGGTGAAAGGCAGTGTACACGCTAGACAGGCTAAGACAGAGAGACAGACAAGGCTACAGCCAATTTGGAATCCCCAGTTATCCCAACCCCATGCATGGCTTTGGACTGTATGGGGAAGCAGGAATTCCCAGAGAGAACACGCAAACTCCACACATAAAGGCCCCAGCTGGGCGAAGGATTGAAAGCCAGGATCTTGTTGCTGTGATGCAAGATGCATCTGAAAAGTGAAAATGATATCAAAAACAGTAAGTCAAGTCTGACTTTAAGTTTTGCAGAGGCCACAAACCCCAGTCTCTCAGGTGAGTCTGCTCTTTGCACTGCCTTTATTCTGAGTTGCACTGCATCACCTGGTGTCTGAAAGCCTTTCAGCTTCAAAGTATTTTTGACAGAAAGCCTTTCTTTCCGGAAGCACTGAGGATAAACATTTCCCACTACCACCAGTTTCTCCCCACAGAACAAAGCAATGGCAGCAATGGCAGCAATAGCAGCGATGGACCAGGCACATCATGAATTTTAATGCTGTAGGTGCAACACGAAACACAGAACTATCCGACCTGTCCCACCTACAGTCGTCATAATGTGCAGAGAACCTCTATGCTGGTGAAATTCCCATAATTCTCTCTGTGCAGGCTGAATGAAATCCAGCCTTACTAGCCGCTGTCCGCTCTTCCCTCGGGTGGACTGTCTGTCTGGTCCTTGGTGGGGGATCGAGATGGTGCTGGGACACAAACTCATACATCCTCTGTGTGGTCAGACTTCCCCCTGCTGCCTTTCCGTTCCTTGCAATTTAAACTCCCAGCGATCCAAGTGTGGTTATGTTTTTTGGTGCACTGGGGTTGGGCGGGTGGGGGTCTTAGCGGAAGAGAAAAAATTAACTCCCACTGCAGCTCAGGATCTCCTCACACACTTTCTGTCTCTGATGGTTTTGTCCATAAGATGAGTTTTCTCTCTATATTGCTACATATATGACCTTTAAAGGAAAACCTCTGATGTGATACTCTTTGTTTAGGGGGAATTGGAGAGCTTCCATTCAGACGAGAATGCACGACCTTTAACATGGCTGCATGCTCTCCTGCCGCTCTCAGAGAACACAGTGACTGAAAGCCCAGTGGACTCTCATCGCCTGAAGAGTTTCTATTTTTGCAAGATAAATTAGGAAGCCAAAAATGGCACGAGGGGCTGTATTATTGTCCCATTTCTCCAAAGATAATGTTTCTTCTTTGCCCTTTAAAGTTTGAAAATGTTCTTACACTTCACAGACACAAGGCTGCGTGTATATATTGATATATATTTCTCCTTAATTTCAAAGTGCAGACCTGCTGCTCCTGCAGCACATGAAACAGAGCAGACCAAACATTTTTACAACTGGACAGGTTCTCAAAATTCACTGCTCTCGGCCGAACGAGGCGTCTGCTGACTGGGAGATAACGCTGTACAGACTGAAAGAAAAAAGTGTAACCGACACCTCACATGGTGACACGTCCTGGTGACTCAGCAGGAAAATTACTGCACTTCAGGTTAAAATGAATGTGCTGAGAAGTCAGCCAGTCTGTGAGGAAGCAGGCCCATTACACACAGGCAAACAGAACTGCAGACACAATCTTGAAATTGCCAAAGTTCATTTATTTAGACTTTCTATTTTAAGGCAAAACAGGATCAGGGTCACTTTTTTAAAACCTATGTCTAATATGTTTGTGTTTTATTATGAGGGAAATGTTGATAAACCCCCAAATGAAACAGAAATGAAACATTTAAAATTTGTGTGGGCAAACTGGACAAGGATTTTTTTTAGGGGTCATTATATACAAATTGTTCACAGCTGTATTAAAACCCTTTTCTACTTTTAGGATTTCTTTAAATATGAGGCCAGAGAAAAAAATAATTCAATATGAACATGAAGGTCTGAAGGATAATAAACTTTCCTTTTCTCCATGTCTAGACCTGAGTGGACTTCAGTCTCCAGTCAGCCAGAGTCTGACATGCATTTCTCCTACTGAAAATGTCTATTGACAAAAGCTTGAATACATGTAAAGTCATGGACGGGAACCCGGTGCTTTGTCCATTAAATGAAACGAGAGGTTAGGGGGACATCACCATAAGCTTTAAGTGCCCGAGTCTATCAGGAGGAGTCATTACTCTGAATAACAAACTGACAAAGATACAGAAAATTAATGCTGTGAATAAATACAGAAACATGGTAGGGGAATGTCTTTATTGTTTAGTTCTTTTTCACGGGGCCTTTTGAGACCATACATTGAAACACAGGCTATTGAATTTACTTTATTTCACGTTTCAAGGACTTGGATATGAATATTCACTATTCTCTTTCGGTAGGCAGAGGTTTAGAGCGACGTTGCTCCCGGACAAGAGTTCATGGTTTACACACTGTTTTATCTGCCACTGCATCACTGTACCAGAGCAGATTTACAACAGGTGCAGCGGTTTTTCTTAACTTGGCGTGTCTCCCGGTCGGGTTCACAGCACATGTGACAGAGCAGAGCGTCGCTGGCTGTCGTCACGTTTCCTCCGTTTTCAATTTGTTCAATTACGTCGTGGATGGTGTCGCCCTGATGTGCTTCTATGTGAAAATGTGCTATCGTATTGCCCCGTGGCTGTTATAGCCTTTTTCTAATTCAATAATTTACTTGTATGCCTTTGCAGGGGCCACACTTATTCCTGTTTATTTTCCCCGTTTCCCCTCCAGGAGACATTTCATGTGTATCATCTTCTAAATAGGAGAAAGAGGATGTGATTGCCGGCTGCATTTTAGGAGCGGCTCTCATCTGTCATGCAGTGAAAGGACAAAGGGAAGCCCTCGCTGCCTGTCCCATGGTGCTTTCTACTCTGCTGCTATGATGGCATTTACATGTCAGCCACATAAAACAGCCTATTTACATGTGAGCGCTGCTGACATAATGCCATGTGGCATCTCTTTGTACACACAGTAGGCAGGCTGGATGATTAACTGACTGCATGCACGAGGCAGTGCATTTGATTCTTTATTTCTTGAAGGTTAAACCAAACACTACTTTATTTTTACCATCTATGAATGCAAATGAAATGACTCTAGATTTTTAATGTAGCCGTTTGAGTGATTGTCATAAAAAATTCTGTAAAGGACTGCAGCTTTAGATGAAGACTGTTAACCTCCCCTCCACTGCTTCGTTCAGGTAACAATACCACCATCAGTCTTACTATAAATAAGACCAGATCAGGCTGGAAGGAAGGTGTTACGGATGATGGTGAAACAGCCCTCGTCTCATTAACAGCCACCTTCAATTTTCTCAGAAAATTAGCAGGGTGTCAAACTGCCTGCTAACCCTAAAAAAGGCAACACGGACCTTCTACAGAAACCAGGTAACTGAAACAAAAAGGTGTAAAAATACAGGGAAGTTTTCTGGGAATGCAGCTACAAATAATACAGAAGCCTTCATGTAAACATACTACGAACAGCACCAAACTGAATTTAGGCTAAAACTGAATTTTACAATAATTAACTGTACATGGTAAAACAGCAGATTAGTTCCAATCAAACATCCAAGAGCAGTATGCGCTAAATAATCTAATTAATCTAGAATATTTTCTTTTGATAGTCGAGTTTAAGAAGGACGAAAAACTGAGCAGATGGTTCATCTGTGAGGACAAACAGTTACATTTTACAGTCATCAACTCTTTATAAAACTACTGTTGGGTCATTAAACAGCAGTATAATGAAAAATAACAGCTAACAGCATTATACCATAAAAATTATATACCATAAGTGAAAAGCTGTTGCCGTAGATACAGTAGGTATCTTCAGTAAGTTCACTAAAATAATTTAATTTAATTTAATTGGCAAACATGAATGAAGCTTCTTACAGTGTAAGGTGCAGTGTATATTTTCTTTTGATGGCTTATCTTAGTTTAAGAAGAATGTGAGATAAAGACCAAACTATTATTGCAGGCTCTTTGCCTTCCAGTATAAAGTCACCTGAGGCGACTGCTGTTAAATTTGGTGGTACAGAAATAAAACTGAGTTTAATTTGATTTAATCAAACTTTTATAGTAATTAGCACTTTATCCATATTAGAGTTAAATCAATAAAATTACTGTTTTATATAATGCCAAATAAACTCACTGTATTTAACTGTAAAGGTCATATTGTATGTGGAAACTGTTGATCTTGCTAAAATATCAGCTTAATCCAGGAAGATCACGCTTCCAGTACTTTGCTGTAATTTTACAGTACAGTATACTTAGATTACTGGATTACTGGGATGATACAGTTTGGTTACAGTTGGATCAGTAAAATAGCAGTGTACTGGAAGCAAACAGCTGACAGTATTAGACTGTAAGTCTTATAATCTATAAGTTATTGTACTGTTATATTTGAAGAAATTGCTTTTGGAGATTGCAGTAGGCACACTGAAATATCAGTGTAATCCAGGAGAATCAAGCTTCTAGTCCTTTACTGTAATTTAACAGTTTAATTATTTACAGTGTAAATTCACATTGTTCAGTTTTCCGTTGAATTTTTTTTCAATTTATTTCTTTATTTGCACCAATTATGTGCAATGAAAAAAACGCCATAACAAGACAAATACAGCGAGAAAGGGGGGGGAAATCGCAGTAATGACACCCTTTGAAAGAATGGATGCAGTTTGTATTGGATTATCTGACAGCTTCAAAGATGACCCCCTCGGTAAATACAGACATTGTTTGTGTTCCCCTTGTGTGCGTTTTTGCATGTGTGTAAGTTGCTTGTCTGCAGGGCTGGTGGCAGGCGATCTACACGTCTGAAGCGTGGGATGTGAAGGGAGCAAGAAAATGCATGAGATAAAAAAAAAGATGATGGAAAGGATCAAGATGGGATGGAGAGAAGGGAAGACAGAAAAGGAGAGGGAGGGCTGGTGGCTTTTCTTTTGTCTTGAGCTGCAGCCTGTTTCATTAGCACACCAGCCAGCCCACCCCACTCCTCCTCCTCTTCCACCTCCTCCTCGCTGGCTCCCCAGCCCAGACGGTAGGCCTGGTTACTGTCCTAATGGCAGCTCTGTATTCATTATCACCTCCACATACGCCTCCACCCCCCAGCCCTGCCCGGGATGGGGGGCTGCCGTAATTGATAATTAAAGAGCAATAACACAGCGGTCAATGCAATCTCACCGCAGGAGCGCCTGAGACCCCCACCTTTCTCTCTCTCTCTTTCACACACACACACACAAGTGCACTGATCACTGTAGTTAACCTACGGACGACCTGCATAAGAAACACACACGGAAAGAAATATGTCATCTCCAGGCACAAACGGGAACAAACGTTCGCTCAAGTTTGCATGTGAATGCAAATAAACACACCCACACACACCCCGATAGCCATATTCATATCCATGATTGTGCACGCACACAGACACACGCACATACAGGAGGAATGAGCGGGAAACAGCAAGGAGCACAAAATAAATATAGAGAAAAACATGCTAATTTAGCAGCACAGTCGGATCAATCCATCAATGAGGAAGCAAGGCCGCAGCATTGTTGATTAACAATGGGTACTATTTTCTCTCCTGTTGGCTGTGCCAGTGCCTGTGTGTCGCATAATAGCATCTCGCAATATTTTCAGCAAAAGAAAATATTGTATAACTGTATTTTTGATCAAATTTAACAGAGTCTAATTCTGTGATTGTGCTGAATGTCTGTGCAGATTTGATGGTGAACGCACGAGTCGGTTTGTGGGTTTGTTTGATCAAGCTGTCATACAAGAACCTCATTCTGTCACACGCACAGTGACAGAGAAACAACAGGGATGAGAGACAGACCGAAATTATTAGGAAGGGTGAGATCCCTCTCTGGATCGCTCTCTATCTCAGTGTCTCCTCTTGAAACTTGTTTAGCAGTGAGGATTCAATCTGCTGCTTGATGTGGTACGAGGAGAAGTAATTACAGAAGGAAAGAACAAAGCAAAGCCTCCGCTGATTACAGAGAGAACTAATGATTATGTATGTACTGCATGGGTGTGTGGGAGAAACACAGGTGATATTTCCCCTGCACTATATGAACATTTTGCAGTTCTTTCCATTGCACAATAAAACATGCTTTGGAAAAGTGGATTGACTGCTGGTTTTATATTTGTGCAGGCTTGTCTTTGGGAATCTGCCTCCTTTCTTTGCGCTAACGACTGTTTTGGAATCAGCTGGATTCTGGATTCTTGATCTCACAGGATTACATCTAAGTTCTCTCAGATACAATAACAGGTACTAACTACATTAACGTTTCAGTTTTAATTTTTGTCAGGTTTGTAGAAAGAAATTGTCAGGGGCTGTTATTTTGTTATTTTGCGTGTCCGCACTTGGGTCTACCTTCTTCACACCTTACAGTCTGCCTCAGCCAGACTGTGACAGAAATAAGCCCTCTGAGTGAAGCATCCGAAGATTGAAAATACATAAACATCAAGTCAAACAAAATTGATATTTTGTGGGTTATTGCTCTCGTCAGACAGAGCTGCACATTCTAGATTCAAGTTCGTAATCAGATGGATAATGTCCAATAATGTTTTTTATTGGACATGCTGACTTCTTTTGGACTTTGGATGAGAGTATATTCTCTGAAATTTCAGATTTTTATTAAGATAGTTTTGAGTAGCACTTCTTGTGATGTATTCAAATTAGAGAAACATTTCAGGAAGTCTGAAAAGTCCCCTAAACTAACAAGGTCAAGAGGTCAAATAAAAAATAAAAATAAATTGTGAAACTTTAAGTGACAAACATTAGTTTTTTTAACCTTTAATTAACCAGGAAGTGAAACTCCTAAGATTAACCATCTCTTTGGCAAGAGTGCTGTGGACTGACACGGAACCATGAAACAAATGCAAACTCCGCACAGAGGGGCTCTCCCCGGGTTTGAACACAGGATCCTCTTTCTCTGAGGCAACAGAGTGAAACTCCGATCACTGTGCTTCAACCAACAAATACATGCAAATTATATTTGCTTACATTTTTAATATGGAAGGTCCTAATCATTACCTACCCCCCACAAAGAGTGTCCTAGATCAGTTAGAAACGTTACTTATTAACAGTAATACTGATAACAAATCAGGTAATTGTACACTGAAAACAACTATCAGCATGTTGTTAACTCTGCAGTACAATAATATATAACACAATGTCAATGTTGTTTCATGTGGCACCTTTAAAACACAATTCAATTTGATTTACATAGAGGAAATTCACAATATCAGCCACCTCAAGACAGTTTCTATTTTAAGATAAAGATCCTACAATATTAGAAAGTAACCCAAACAATTACATGACCCCTGATGAAAAAGGACTTGGCAAGAGTGCAAAGGAAAAACTCTTTTTTATAGGAAGGAACCTCCAGGGGAACAAGGAGGAGCAACTATTTTGCTGCAGCTGGTTGGAGATGATAATGATACAGGACAAAAGACGTGCAACGGAAGTCTGATTCATAAGTACTAATCATTAAATAGAATAGTGGCTTATAAACACACAGGAAATGAAAAGAGGTGAGTAAAGAAGAAATGCGCAGTGCATCAGCAGCATACGCCAATTGCAGCATAACTAAGGGAGGGTTCAGGGTCACTTGATACAGCCCTAACTATATGTCTTATCAAGCCTAACCTTAAAAGTAGAGAGTGTCTGTTTCAGAAGTCAACAAAACAAATTCCCAAATTGGGAACTCCAGCCAAGTTCCACAAAGCTCTTTTGTTGCTTTGGCTTTTCTTAGGATTAGAGTTTGAGCACGGTCCTATTAACTCTCCAGTCTCCAGTCTCCTTTTCGTCTGTTTTTGTGAACTACTGGCATTTCTGTTTTTGCATCTTTTTCTGGATCTTCTGAGGCTGACAATATAAATTTTTTTCTTGATTTTTGACAAGGAAACGTGAACACCTACACCCCGGAGAGCACTCTTGGCACACTGTGCAGTCATAAAGGGAATTTTCTTCATCATCCAAATAACTTAATGCTAATCTTTAAGACGTGCTTTTCAGTCTAACGTGTAATTTTTTTAACCCAATCCAATCATCTTGATGTCCTTGACAGATTACTTTTTCATCTTATTATCTGTTTGCATGATCATCATTTTACGCCTCATAATTACAGACAACTCTTCCTCCATCAAAATAGCAACTCTCAATCAATCTCGAGCCATCTGTGAAAAACAAATGAGCAACTGTCCAAATATTGCTTATAATCTGTTCTCTGTTGGTTTCCTGCTTCATTTTTTTAGCAATACAATCTTGAGGTTTTGAAACTTAGTCTAGAATGATTGTTTTCATGAACATCATGTTGTTTCTGTTTTTAGACTGATCTACTGTCATGCACAACTAGTCCACTAGATGATTAGTCAGTAACAGAAATTAGTAGATGACTGCCTTGCTAATCTCAACTCCAACAATGCCTAATGTCATTTTGCACAGGTGTGCGGACACAAACCTGGTAGAAAGGAAGGCTGCTAGTGTTAGAACATACTTTCAGCAAAGTTGAAGGTCTTGTCAGACAGCAGACATTAAAATATAATCATTTTAACTATGGGTGTGCATGACTAGGCTTCCTTTGCTCGTCAGTTCCAGAAATACTACTCAGTTACATGTATTATTCTTCTATTTTAATGCACAGTGGCAGTTATCATTTAAAAGATATTATAAAGGCCACTTCTGATTAGAGGTGGCTGTAGCTCAGGAGCTAGGGTAGGTCATGTACTAATTGGAAGTTTTGTTGCTTTGATTCATGCAAGATACAAAAATGATATATGCAAGATACTAACCCCAATTTGCTCTCCAATGTATTCATTGCAGTGTGAATGTTAGATAGAAAGTTTTTCATGCATGAAAGAAGCAAGCTGTATAAAGTGCTTTGAGGCAGTGTTGCCAACTTAGCGACTTTGTCGCTATATTTAGTGAGTTTTCAGACCTTAGCGCCTTTTTTTCTAAAAAGCGACTAGCGACAAATCTGGTGACTTTTTCTGGTGTTATTGGGGACTTATGACGACTTTTTGATGTGAAAGCACGTATCGCTCTTACTCTCAAGAAGCAGCGGGTGCTACCGTGGGCACCTCGCCCATGCCAAAGCGCTCACAGGCGGCATGTAGTCCTCACGCTGCAGTCCCCCCCAGCTGATGTCAGAGCAGAAGATATTCACCCCTACATGTACAAACTGCAAATGAATCGCACATGAGCGAAGCCGCTGCCCTGGTAAATGTACATTTTTCTTTGTCTAAAATAAATCAATGCTTTAAAATACATCATTCCCATCATTGCAAACTTAGAAATCAGATGTCCTTGCAGAGCCTTAACTCCATCTTGTATATCTGATTTCGACTGAAGCTGTCTGGTGAGGCTTGCTATGTCCATTTTGATTGTTAATGGTTAAAAATGTTCTTCTTTTACTGTTACTTTTTTATGGATCACAAGGTATAAAACTACTTAAAAAGACACACACAAACACACACACAAAATAACTCTGCCAGAGTGCCTATTTTGGGTCACTTTTGCCACTCCCAAGTCCGGATAAAGGGGGAGGGTTGGAATTGTAACATAAAAAAACAATAATTTTTAAAATAATTGAATTTTTAGTTCTAAATATATTCTAAATGCTTTTAGGGTGTTTTTTACTCACTTTATGTCTCTTCCACAATGTTATTTCTCTCTCCTACAGCGTCTGTTACAATTACATAGGCATGACTAATTATGCAAATTAGGCGATGACGTCATATAGCAACTTTTAGGACAGCCAATAGCGATTTTCCTTACTGAGGAGTTGGCAACACTGCTTTGAGGGCTCAGGTAGAGAAAAAAAGTGCTATATAGGAACCATTTACCAAGCGTTGGAGCCCTGACGGAGCCATGCTAACCACCACTATTCTGCACTACTTTGAGGTATTCAAAAAAAAAACGTAAGTGTAGATTTTGTCTGGATGAACTGGAATATATCCAACAAGCTATAGTTATATGCAACCAATTTCTACACCAGGGCAGGGACGTGGATGCTAGCATGTGGGAAACCAAGGCTACTTTTGCTAGCACTGTTAAGGTTAGCTAAACACTGCATTCAACTAACGTCATACATGATGCAAAGTGCATAAGTGTCAGTTTTGTCAAGATAAACTGGAATATATCTAACCAGCTGAAGTGATGTGCAACAAATGTCTGTACCAGGGTGTAGACATGGATGCCAGCAGGTAAGAAACCAAGGCTACTTTTACTAGCACTCTGAGGTTAGCTAAGCACCGCCAGCTAAGTCAACTATACACCATACATGGTGCAAAGTGCATTTTAACAACATTTAAATACTGTTTGAGAAACAAGGGAGGTGATTAAGTGTTTTCTAGATATCCTTAAATACACATACAATATTTGTTTGGTCAGTGTCTAACTATTTAAAGTGTGCATAGTTTTAAAAGTTTACTTTGGATTTTCTGTCTTTAGACCAGTTTTCTGGTTTCTGGTTTTTATCTTTTTTTCTGTAACCGTTTCTCAAGCAACCACTAACATCCATAATTCTTACTTAAACAAATAATTAATTATGTAAATTCTTTTGCAAAGATCATTTTATCTCTTCTTACAAAATTGGGCTGGAAACGGTGCACACCTTTGACGTTGAGCGAGTAAATCTCCGTTTTACTCGTCCACACCTAAACGCAAAAACAGAGTTTTTGAAAATCTCCACCCTGGCAGGAGTTTTTAAAAATCTCAGTTTTCAGTGACCCAAAACGGCGTGGACGAAAAGGCCCAAACGCATAGAAAAATCTGGGTTTTCAAAAATACCCGTGTACATGTGGATGTAGCCGATAGCACCTGGAAAGAGTTCAGGAACAGACATACACGCATACTCTACCATCATCTATATATATAACAATGATTGTCAGGTATATGTGCAAATGTCTCTGTGTATCACTTGGCAATTTTGAAAGAAAATTTGCAAGAAGATACAACAACTATTAGCATCAAGTTTCTTTTTGAAAAACATTAATTCTAAATCCCATTTTCCATTTACGCTTGACTTATGTCTAAAAATTCAACATAATCAGTGGTGGATGCTCAAAGTTTTAAATAATGATATAAATGGAAGTGTAATCCCTGTGAGCCAAAAGCTCAGACCTCAGATTGATCTGAACACGTGGTTTTTTCCCCTCTTGGCTCAATGTGATGTCACAGACAGAGGATAATATTAATATTGTCATCTTAGGCACAAAAGCCTCACAGACCAGCTGTTCAAACCTTCTGTTAACAAGAAGCAGCCAATCACAAGAAAGACGGCTTAAAGAGAGGGGAGCAAAAATGGCTAAGATATAAGTATGAGATAAATAAGGATTATTCTGAAGTCATCACACAAAACTATTCTAGTGAGGCCCAAGAATAAAAAATATTAATGTGGAAAACAGCATAATAGGTGCCCTTTAAAAACTCTGTTTGTTTATGAAATAATTTCATTAGTTTCTGAAACTCATTAAAATACAACCAGATGTCGATTCTAAAAGTCTCAGCATATTAATCCTCTCTGTTTCTCAACTGAAACACAAATAATCCCGTGTCACTGAGAAAACCACGATTATCATTTGTAACCCTAATTAAATCCATAATGACTGAGGCCCAAAACATTACTGAATGGGACGTGTGCAGGTACAGTAACTCTCTTTGTCATATGCATCACAGGTTTTAAAGTTTCCACATCAGTTCCCTGTCAGGCAGCCCCTCTGTGCAACATGTTACAGTTTACTGTCAACATATTTCAGCCCTGACACACACACACACACACACACACACACACACCAACAGTTGGAGGGATTCACACCTGCCCGGTTTAACACTGTTTTCAACAATTCAAACAGCTCGAGGCTGAATGGAAAAACTTTACAGCCTCTAGCTACATGCTTCACTTGTTTGAAACAAAAGTGGGCAGAGGACTGGAAGAGGTTGACAAATCAAATCAGGTGTGGAGACATGGCATTTCCCAGTGATGGACAGCTCAGGAATCCCTGAAAGACAGCCTGCACAGCCACTCAAAAGGTCAACGAAAACAACAAAAGACAGAAAAGAAAATTTCCCAGCCTGGCTCAGTGGCGACTAAATATTTTATCAGAGTTGGAAGCGAGCCTCCATGTGATTTCCCTTTAGATTTTTTTTAGAAAGACTCAATCCTCCTCTATTTTGTTTCTTCTTCTTCATATTTATCTAATTATAATGCGTCTAATTTGGACAGCCGTTAATTTAATATAGACACGGAGATGGAAGAAATGAACAGAACAAGAAAAGAAAGAGGCGAGCAAACGCATATGGCGGTGCATGTGTGAGCACTTGTGTGGGAGAGCCATATGCTGCAAAATGGCAGCCCAGAGGGGGTGAGAGACTGATAAAGATACAGTGAGAAGTGGAAACAGAGGGAAAGGCATAGAGAAAGAGTGAATCCACGAGAGAAAGAGAGGAAAACAAGTGTAAAGAGAGAGAGAGAGCTAGCATGAGAAAAATAGTTTGGAGACTAGATTGAGAACAGCAGAGCTGTCAGAGAGCTTTGTGTCACACAGGGCAGATGAAACCTGACATACTCTAGCTATCGCCCACTCCTCCCTCCATCACTCTTTCTCTGTGGCGGCGGTGAGAGTCCCTTTCAGCTCTTTTCTGGTGAGTGGTATTGACTGCGTCGGTTCGATGTTGGCTATTTCCATTTTCTCCTGCGGGGAAAGAGGAGACAAAGCAATAGACAGTGGATTTCACTTTCACCGCAGCCGAGGCTCAAACCAGTAACACATCACTCACTGTGACATACGCCGCTTTTTCACTTTCCCCACTTTCCCTCGCTTCTCCACTATGTGTGCATGATTTTAAAAAAATACACACATGAAACAGCTTCCACACAAATACACACCCGACTGAAAAAGAGGCCCAAAGCGCTCAAATTCTGTTTGTAGTTCATTCCCAGGAGGAACCCGGCTTGGAAGAGGGCATAAACAAAGTCAGGTACAGCAGTTCATCTTTACCTCGCATGCACATGTTTACATATGCAAAACATACCAAGCACACCAAACAGACATGTCATTTATGCATTAACACACAGACACACATGCTGACACCGAGGTCTATAGAGGGAACGCACACACGCAAACACACACCCGGGCGCACCTCTGAGCTCAGCTGTGTGGAATGAGGCCACTTTGAAGTGCTTAAAAACGTCCTCCCTCCATCTCCACCGCTATCCGCTCCCTGCGGGATGTCTACTATGGCAACAAACACCACACACTCCTCACTTTTGGTCCACACGCACGCACACATGCATGCATGAGTCCAAACATGCATTACATTAAGATGGTCGCTGTCGACAGAACCTTGTTATGGTCGTATAGCATCTGATAAGAAAACACATAAATAAACACGCAGATCCATTTTCAGACCTGATTTTACAAAGGCAAACATGTGGCGTGAAGCGCTGACATGGTTACAGTCTCCATGGTGGAAAAAAATAAACATATATGGAGAAAAGGATGAGAACAGAGAGAAGATTGGATTTAAGGAAGTAAATTAGTAAAAAAGAGAAGATTGCAGAGCTTAATACTCTCCACAACAAACATTTACACCAAGGCAAGGAATCAACAACGTTACACAACAATAAATCATTGAACACAGCAGTGCGTTTGGCATCCACTGCTTCATAGCTCACAGTTAGTTGAATCCAGGCTGTATATTATTTTCACTCGGGCAGTGTAACACTACCAATCCGGTACGAAGCAGAAGGTGAGGCCCACATGGAGCTGTGCAGGCCTTGGTGCGTCTTTTCTGACACCCAATGTGCAACAATTGAGCGAAAGAGACAACGACTCTCTGAAACCTCAAATGAAATAAATAAATAAACCTTTTAGATGTTTATCCTCACTTCACTACTTAAACTGCAAGGCTAGTTAGAATAATTCAAAATGGTAAAAGAATACAAATAAAGGAAAAAGATGAAGCGATGTAAGTCAGTGTAACAAAGGAAGTGTACAGGATGGGAATGTATTTGGAGTTGTAAATATAATTTGCTTATGTGTTGTCTGTGCTCATTATTTGTGGATCCTGTATTACACAGCAGAGGGTTTCATGAAGAGCAGGATCCTTTGTGGCTGTGTTAGATCCTGCCTGAAGTTCAGCTGGGTACGTACCTGCTTCAAGCCCTCAATGCTTAGATGTCGTTTGAAAATATCTTGTCATCTTACTATAATGATCGTAGCTTAAATATGTGTGAACATCACCTCCAATCTTAACGAAACAAGCGTGAACCGTGTCTCATTTCCAGCGATTATTATCATCCATATTCAACATTTGACAAAAAACTGCCAGTAAGGTTGTGTTAGTTTTCTGTTTGTCGTTAACAACCACTTATTTTTGCACAGTGTGTTTACATTTTGGGTTTCGGGCTTCATGCAGACATGTGGACCGCAATGAAACGCAGACTGTTGTTGAACCTGAGCACAAGACTTTGTTGTTAACCACCTGACCCCTGCAGCTATTTTACTTCAGCTTACAGAGTCTCACTTAAATCGCACAACTCTGGTTTTAATCTGTGCCATTTGCACTGTGATCAACCCTCACGCCCCCGTACACACATTCCTTCCAAACAAGCAGGCAGAGGTCGATACTACATCCTCTAATTCTAGCCCACAGCACAGGCCACACACACCTCAAATCAAATTTTGCCCGTGGCTTTTTTTCTGGGGGTGGGGGGGCTCATGTGTCAGAGAAGGCAGGCTAGTTGCCTCTACTTCACAGGTAATCTCTCCTGTATTGACTTAATGGGTTCAGGCTCTGTAATAGAGGTCATTTAGAGCAATGGTTTAGTGCTGTGGAACATTATGGGCGAAAGTGGGGCTTACCAATCCTAATGTTACATTTTAGCTGCAATTTAGGGATATTTACGCCTTTCCTTCAATCCTTGAACCCCTATGGTAAGCCCCTCCCCCCCAAAAAAGCCCTGGAGCAGCACTCAAACAGCCCCTCGAGACCACAGATTTACAGGATCATCTTCCTGTGTGTATGTGAGCGGTTTGTGGATGGCTGAGGGGTATAGATTGATTTGGTTTTGTTAGGCAGAGAGGATTTGCACCTCAGCAACGCTTCAGCTCTTTTAAAGTCTCTCTCTCTCTCTCTGCTGATTTCTCTCCCACTCTCTTCCTCTTTTCAATGGGGACAGGGAAGTAATTAACAGCTACTTAAATTCCCTTGATGGATTTTGCGGACCAGGAAGCGAGGGGACGGAGGCATCATGGTGGAAGCTGAAGCTTAATGCCACCATTTACACAGAGTAATTCTGTCCTCGAGATTTTTTTTTTAAGATTAGTTGAAAAAAGAAATCTATTTCCTGATGTGGCATTATTCAGTAATGAAGCAGAATATTACAAGAAGCTGCTAACGCATTATGAAAATCTCTCTGAATTTATGCAGCTACCACTGATTGCATCAAAATTTCAACCGCCCTCAGTACAGAGCTGCTTCTTATTGTTTACTCTCTAACCGGCTGTCCAATAGAGGCTTATGTGCTGACTCTTTGCATCCTGTTAGAAAGAAAAATCAATCCTTAACACGTTTAATGATTCACACCACAATCAGCTGCCATGTCCCCACTTGTCAACAGGACGCCAATAAAGCCACTTTTTTTATACAAGTAAAGTCAATCACATGCACATTTAGTTCCCCCTGATCAAACAGCAGTCCCCAGATGGAAACCGCATCACTTCCTGTCACCCAGGTTCACCTTCCTCTCCCTCCAGTTCTAACTGCTGCGTCAAGTGTGTCAGGGCTGCCAGATCAGATGTCCCGTGTCCTGCGTGGATATCAAACTAGACAATGGACCTCCTGCTGCTGGCCGAGAAAATGCCGTCTACCCAGAAAGCATTCATTTCCCGTCTCGGGCTAATCCTCGATCCCAGGAGACACGGGCGGGAGGCTAATGAATACAGACGAGGAAATATGAGTCTGTGTGCGCCACACCAACGAATGCACGCCATCTTTATATACACATACGCACAGAGTTTGGACACATCCATACAAATACTGCACACTAAAACAGCGCTTAGTTTCCCTCGGCTGCTGGTCAGCAGTATAAATATTCATCGCAATGAAAGGGGAAACGCTCAACTGCGCACACACAAACACACAGAGTTTATTTGCTGTGTCAAACTTATCCACGGCGGGATCAGCGGTTAGGTAAGTCTCATTATGAAAGAGAGTGATTATGGAACTAAAGTGGCCTACTTTCCACACAGGTGAATGCGTGTGTGTCTGTGTGTGTGTGTGTGTTTAAGTTGCATAACCGTGCCAATGAAATATTCAATGACTGTCAACCTCAGTTAACCCTGCGCTGTTATACAGACACACACTGATTTTCCCACCAAGATACTTTTAATTCTTTCCATCTGAACTCCCCACATCGCTTATTTTTCATTTGCTCAAACACCTTTTTATTCAAAATGTGAAATAAGCATCTTTATTATATTAAGAAAATGTAAATTCTACTTTACTAATATTAAAAGTATAAAACTAAAAGTAAATAAAAACTCAAAGACGTTCTTTTAAATAATCATAGAAATGCCTTTAACCTCAGGTCAAGGCTAAATTTAATCTTAAATGTATTTTTTTTCACTGAAACGGTACACTGGTGGGCAAAGGGACTTTAAGTATGCCTGTGTGTCAGTTACCCTGTCTGCAGTGACATGCAAGTAGCGGGTATTCAACGCACCACTGTTTGGAAAAAACAAAGTGTTTTGCTGTGTTTTGTGTTGACTGAATGGGCGGCAGATTTCATGGGGACAGCGGCTCTTTTCTGGTGAGTTTCTACCAACGGGAATCCTCACATATGCACTGTGCTTTGACTTACGCTGTGCTGCATTGAGGAAAGCACAGCAGAAGCCGACAAACAGAAATACATAAGCACAGCCCACAGAATCATCCAGGCCATGCAGCACACCAGCTACTCTCCTTGTTACCGTCATTCAGACAGAGGCATATGGCAACACAGAATAACAGATTTTATTATCAAGTCATTCGATTTCTAAACTGCAACACCTGACTAACCACGGTTCACTGTTTCTGGGTTTTGTTGTTGCCTTTCAGTCTGGAACTATTGGTCGTGCACTGCTACAATGTGCAACAGTGTTATTTTACCTGTCACTGGTACTGCTACTTACAACAGTGCAATAATGCTGCATACCACATACCGCCCATCCCATATAGATGTATGAATTTAAGAATGTTTTATATTTATTTATTGCTTTTATTATCTTATTTTTTCTCTCTCTCATTTTATCATCTTAGTTTTTATACTTGTATTGCTTTATTGTTTTACCTTGTGAAGTTTTCAGATGCTGAGTGCCTGTTTTTTTCTGGTCAAACACGTTTCGTTGTAATGTTGACCCTGAACTTAGGTTTGAAAAATAAACCTGGAAATGGTCACATACAGAACAGATGAAACCGTGAGTGGGCTCTTCCAAGTGGATTCTTGGGACGAGTCAGTCTCTGTAGACTCACCTGTTAAAAATGTACAGCTTTACAGCTTATTTATAGCCTGGCAGAGAAATTAATAGATCAATTCTCCCTTTGTAACAACTCTTTGTGGGTGAATTTTCCAGGATCCTACAGAACGTTCATCTTTTATGCTGTCTATGAGTTTTATAGCTTAATGAAGCTTTAGCATGTGACATAACCACATACATTTTAAACAACAACAATGAAAAATGACATAATTCAATCCAGATAGTATTTTATATGTAAATTTATTTTAACATTTACACAGTTTTTGCTGTTAAGCAGTTAGTCAAAACATTGAACATCATCTCAGGTCCCATGTCCATGGTCTAAAGTGATGTGGACTTTGTGCATACAACTGTGCAATACACAGTCTATTTAAGATACAGTGGAAAGGTTAATAAGTAATCACCACATATTTATTCAGCACAGTGACTCTTTTCCAAAAATTCCCCAACATGACACCGCTTGGTTCTTGGATTTTCCTTGAGCCTGCTTTTAACTCATCGCACTATATTTACCCTTTACAGAAAGAAATAAGCTCACACAGGTCTGATGATATCATGGTATTAGCTGTAATGCGAGTTGGCAGAAAAAGGAAAGAGTCTTGATTCTCTAAAAGTGAGGGCTGACACCTTGATAGCTACCTGTCCAACCACAAGCCTGTAATTTGCCTCCATCAGGTGTCTGATACCTCTGGATATAAATACCCACCATTACTGGGAGGTTGCCAGGGGACCGATCGAACCAAGGCTGCGGCTTTGGCCTTCTTTACCACACACACACACATCCAGTGGAGACAAACACTCAAAAAATATCACCTCTTCAACTGGTAATCACAAACAAATGTTCTTAAAATAGAAGTGATAGCTTCTACTTGAAGCCAATATATGGATCTAGTGCTTTCAGGCCCTAAATGAATAGGTGTGTGTGTGGTGTGCATGTGTGAGAAAACCAGGGCCACATCAAGCTGAGGGACAGGTGCCTCCCAACTGCCCTTCAGTGGATCAATAGCCCTCGCTCCAGGTTTTAATTAGCTAATCAGTGGAACATGGGCTTTTAAGCGTGGTGGGAGAACGTGGCTAAAACCTGGCATCAATACCTATTAAAATGGCTGCCTTTAAAACGCGGCTGGCATTGACCCAGAGCCATTACTTTTTGCAGCAGTCACCAGCTTAGTGCTGTAATGAAACTCTGAGAATAAACAGCAGAAAATGGACACAAGCCTGTAGAGAGATATCTGTTCATTAATGTGTCACAAAACTTCACGAGTTAACATATTATTTCAGTTTTCTAATATTATTATCATCTCCTCCTTGTTCACCTGGTAAAGGTCTCCCTAAGAGTAAAAACACCTTTTCAGGACTAACTCGCCCAAGAGAGCAGCAAATGTTGTTACAACAAAAGACAAATATAACAGCCACACATTAGAAATGAGGGAACACAATATCCAGTTTGTGACCAATAAAAGAGCAACGTTGAAACGTCAAAATGCCATTTTCCAAAACGCCACCTGCGTCTCCACATTATGCACAAGCTGTCCTTTGTCGTCGGAGCCTTGGCGAGCAGGTTATAGCCTATATATAAGTCCAGATGAGAAGGACTGGCGAGATGGTTGTGATGCTAGTCTCAGGTTTATCAGCCCAAACACTGCAGCTCACAAACCTTTGAAACCTTTAGGTTTTCCTTTATTCCTTTTTCTTTTTAATTTGCCCCTTTGCAGCACCAACTTTGCAAGCTAAAAAAGGAAAATACTAAAATCATAATAAACAGCATTAATTTAACATTGATGCTGTCACACTGCCCAAGAGTATTTTCTCTTTCCTTTAAAATCTATTCATATGCTCCCACAGTAACCGGCTCTGACATTTGTAATATTATATTTTATTACAGGAAAAATTGGGAGTGTATTCAAAAGCCTTTCTGGAAAATTCTTTTTTAACTCTGGGGACAAACATTTGTAAAATATTTTGAGATTTTGAGGTCATGTGGATTTGGGGTTTTGCACGTGTGCACAAAAATAAAAAGGAGCAATGGAAGCAAGAAAAAAACATCCAGACGTACATCTGGCAGCCTGCAGTGAACAGTGGTGTAATAAACTAAAAATAAATGTAAAACAGAAAGCGGCTTCTGCAGGTGTTGATCAGCTGCATTCATGAAGAGCAGCTAAAGGAAAAAGGTCAAACTTTGATGGGATTTATTTTAAAATAAGAAGGTTTTAACATATGATGATAAATTCTGATCAATAATAACACCAAATATTAGAGATGCACAAACATATCAATACGGTTGACTAATATTGACATATTGGCAAATAAGATGACATTTATTAATGTTGTGTTTGATATTTATCTGGCACATTGGATCCATTTCAAATGTTACAAAATACAATAAAAAACTTTTAAACCACACGTGCCAACATTAGTTGGTTGTGGTTTGGGGGAGGGAAATAATTCAAAGGGATGTCTTCCTCCAGCTGACGTCATATTGATGGCACAATTTAACACTGAAGTTTAGGATGCAGTGAGATCTGCTATGGTGTGTGGCACTGTCAAGGCCGAGCTGGAGGTAGCAGAGTTGAAGATGTTAACATTTTTATTGGGAGTGACCAAGATGGAGATGATTAGAAATGAGTATATCAGAGGGACAGCTCAGGTCAAGGGCTTTGAAGACAAAATTAGAGGCAAGGCTGAGATACTCTGGACTTGCACAGAGGAGGAACACTGCATAAAGGATGTTGAAGATGGAGCTGCCAGGCAGGAGGAAAGGAGGAAGACTACAGAGAAGATTCGGGGATGTAGTGAGAGTTGGTGTGACAGAGAAGGATCCTAGAGATGGGGTAAGGCAGATGATAGAGCCAAAAATATATATATAACAGTGAAGTTATACATATTAAAAAAAGGGCAAAACCAGATTTTTTCCCCAAAATGAAAATCCGATAATAAACAACAGGAGACCAGTAATCCGTGAAATAATTCTGGTTACACCACGGTGCCTAAATTTTATTTTATTTTTTTTAAATATCTCAGTTCTTTCAACATTAAAGACGGTCTCTGCAAGTTCATGTGAGGCTCCCGCTTTCCAGCCATAGAAATAACTGACTGGGATCATTTTGATGAAGACTGCTGAAGCTACAGTTACGACTGGAAAGATATGTTGTTTGCATTTTCATGTTTAAATAACACAGTAGTGTTTCCTGAAGCTCAAATCAATGAAAATCTTTACGACTGCGGATTTCCAATTAGTCAAAAACTTGCTCGTATTTATTTTGGTGTGTGATCTTTACTTTGTCTTCACAGTAAACAATACTAAAAAGGTTAAACAAGCGCTAATAAATTCATCATCAAGCCGGTGTGTGTGCACAGAGATTAGCTGTACACACATACCTTGAGTCAGGTTGCCAGGTTGCACTGATAGTCTGAAACTGTATTTAGAGTGTGGACTGTTTTGTAGACAGTCTTGGGTAGTTGAGTAATATCAGATGAACACACAAAACTTACAGATGTCTCTGTCACTATTACTCAAAAAAAGTCATGCAAATTATACGTGTTTATATGGGAAACAGCAAAATGCGCTGAAATATGTAAATTAACCTATAAAAATAGAAGTTTAAAAATGTCAGCTATTCTTTGAAATAAAGATTCACATTAAAAAAAATATACAGATGTAAGAATAATCTGCATGCCAAGTCTTTGCTTATTTTGAAAATATCATGAATTTTGTCTGTGTTTCAACAACATTGAAAGATTTAAAGGGTTTGCACTCCTGAAGGAGGTGAGGTATAGATAATGGTGTCGTCTGCATAGAGAGGAAACACACCATTTGATTAATTACCACAAAGAATACGTACCTCAGTGTGGAACAGGTACAGAGTTCTGAGGCACATCTAATGATGCGACCAGGATGGCGAAAGAAGGCCGAGCAAAGCTGCCCATATGGAAAAGAAACAGTAAAAACTTATAAAAGACTTGCATAAGATGTGGCCTACTTCATATAGTGAATCATATAAGGCTTATATGATTTACTCATGAAAGTGGCCACTTTCTCATTACTTTAATATATTGTTTTAGGAAGTATCCAAAACATACAAGTTTCATTTATATAATTTTTCAAGGGATCTTATATCTGTTTTCACTCTTGTATGCTTTTCATAAAAGTTTCACACAAGACAGATACAAACTTTATAAGATTTATATATATCTTTTCCATATGGGTGAGAAGACGTGCAGAGTCCATCCATCCATCCATCCATTCGCTTCCGCTTATCCTTTTCAGGGTCGCGGGGGGCGCTGGAGCCTATCCCAGCTGTCATAGGGCGAGAGTCGGGGTACACCCTGGACAGGTCGCCAGTCTGTCGCAGGGCCAACACACAGGGACAGACAACCATTCACGCTCACATTCACACCTAGTGACAATTTCGATTATCCAATTAACCTATCCCCACAAGCTGCATGTCTTTGGACGGTGGGAGGAAGCTGGAGTACCCGGAGGGAACCCACGCAAACACGGGGAGAACATGCAAACTCCACACAGAAAGACCCCGGCCTGATGGTGGAATTGAACTCAGGACCTTCTTGCTGTGCGGCAACAGTGCTAACCACCGTGCAGAGTCATTTCTGAGAAAATTTAGACATGGCTGTTCTCTGATTAAGAAACAAACTGTCCTCTTCCATGCCTCTAATGTTAAGCAAAACTTAATCCAAGCATTTTGTGGTATTTTCAATATCACAAATGTGGCTCTGACTAAATCACCAAGAGTGGTGTGTTTTTGCCGAACACGTAATCTGAGCCAGAGTCTCAGTTTCAAATCAACAGTAAAAAGCTCTTCATTGGCCCTAAATTTCTTATTTTCACCTGACACAGTAGAGTGACACGACACGTCAAAAGCCCGGGTTTATCTGAGTGCACACAAAGGCTGCAGCAGAACTGGCTGGTTTAACAAACACAAAAAAAGCAAAATGAAGCAACAGACGGTTTGTTACCCATAAAGGAAACAAAGAAATGCAACTTCATGCGAGGAGTGTGTTTGTTTGTGTAGAGAACAAAAACAAAAAGTCAAAGCCACGCCCAGTGGATCCTGGAGGAATCGCTCTGTGACCGGCTGCTGCATGCGACTGTCACATGCTGTAAATACCAGACGGATTAAGATGACAGAGTGACACACGGCCAAGAGACAGGCCAAGTACTCAGCAGCCACGATAAACTGTTTGGTAAATACGCTGCTGTGTGTATGTGTGCGTCAGAGGTTAGGATGACATGTTTGCTTTGTGTCACAGGGCTCTTGCTCTGTGCATTGTGTAGACGCTCTAATTTATGTGCTTGTCAGAGGACTTACTGTGTGTATGTATTTGTATATGCATATGGACTCTGTGTGTGTGTGTGTTGGCGGGACTCGTGTTTGCCTTGAGCTCAAGCCTGGAGGTGGTGTCTGATTTTGGGTGACAACATGCCGGTGGTTTTCCTGAGCCTCATGGTCACCAGTTAACTTTGCCTGGTTTCAGGACCGAACTGGGGCGCCCCATGAATATGTACTCGCTGCAGGGTTAGAGAAAGAAACTGAGGATTTTACAATGTCAGAAACGTGTTTTGTGGCTGTTGCAAAAGAAATGTTAAAGAACTGCTACGGCCTGAGCAGTTAGGCCCTGCTACCTGTGTAATACTTCCTATTTCCTCTCTGTTTCAACACTAACCACCGAGTATCTGAGGGACAACTCCCTCACAGCCACCAATGGCCTGTAATTAGGACTTTGGTTTGATTCAGCTCCACTGTGATGATATAGCACAGAGTTAGAAAAACACAACTGATGCAACCAAGAGCAACTGTTTAGTCTCTGAGTGTTCAGACAGCATTTGCATTTCCACCGCAGGAAAAAACAGGATGAAACCGACTGACTTTCTTTGTGTTGCTGAATATGTGCAAAACCACCGGAGCAGATTTCAAGAAACCTTTACGTGCACTCGTGTGTTTATTTAAGTAAAGAAGAACAAAATTCACCTTATACTGATGAACTGTCTATTTCTTATCAATTGTTCATCTTTCAATAATCGTCCTCAAATTTCCTCTTTAAATAGGTCATCACACATATTTCGGCATGAGGTGCTCTTCTATCTTCTTTTCTGTTTGTCTGGTTTCAGAAGCAGGAGTCAGAGTGTAACGTCTCTCTGATATTGAATCATTTAAGAAGTCTGTGCACATGTGATTTTTAATAGCTCGTGTTTCGGCAAGATTTCTGTATGTTCAGAACACATCCCACATGTGAGTTTTTGGTATGATTTTCAGTCATCTCTGCTATGTTCCTGAAGCTGAGTGAAAAGTAAAAGAGCATGAAACATTGTCTACGCGTCCTACAACCCACTGAGACAGTGTGTCAGAACTATCAGGTTTTGCAGACATGAGGAATCTTGCAGAGTGACTACTTGTAGGACTACAACTAGATTCCTTTTGAGAACATTATCCTTCATCCTTGTGCTGGTGCAAATTTACAAGAACTGTTGAACAATGAGTCAGAAACACGAGGAGCTTTTGGCCACAGCTGCCTTTGTGTGTGCAATGTTTTTTTATGAAACTATCTAACAAACAAGCTAAAAGAAAAAGAAGAGACACCACAGAATGTGGACACAACACTGGCTAAGCAAAGAAAGCTGAGAAAAAAAAATCTCATGGTATCAAAGTTAAGTCTGTATTATGCCTCCATTATATACAAATGTTTAAAGGGCTTCACAGGGATAAAATATTATAAATTTAAAAAAATACTACAGACATAAGCTACATAAGAACATGTAAAACACAGTCAAAAGCATGAGAGGCAGAGAGAAATAGTCACATGGAGCAATAAGATAAATAACTTCAGCTGTTATATCATTGAAGAAAATCATCTACTAAACGCGAGTGAACCTACTGGTTACTACAATCAGAAGCACCACTGCTCACTCAGATTAGATCCAGTTATTACTATTAAGTGGAATCACTATCTAAATACTAAATTTCAAAAGTCTTATTTTAAGATTTTATACGCAACATTTGTTGGAGACTGGAAGCCAGTAAACAGTAACTTTCTTTAGTTAATAACCTCCCAACAGGTTTGATTGTCATGTTTGATTTTATTGAATGATTAAAAACCAAATGATCAGCTATATGGAAGCATGTCATAACCTTTAGTAAGACTGTTGTGATTTTCTTGTGACACAACATTTGTCCATCACAAATCACTTGAAATATTATTTATTTATTGTTACTTATTAACAAACTAGCAACAGCAATTAGAAAAAGCATGACTTCAACCTTTTCACGCACACTGGTCACCACAGTGGACGGCTATTCAAAGGCTGTTTTCTTGTATTTGTGTCAGTGTTGATGGTATACTTGCACATAAACACAACACACAGTGTATATTATTTATTCGTTTGTCAAATTCATAAGTCAAAACATTTGTTGTTCACCTAAGCGGACATGTAAAAACTCTTTGAAAAGTACATGTTTAAAAAAAGATGAATGCCTAAAGATGAATAAAAATAGGTTGTCATAATTCATGCATGAAAGGGTTAAAAATGCCCTAAATGTTGGATCACCTCCTCCTTTTGCATTTATCAGCTCATTCTTCTATTTGAGCGCCTTTGTGGTATTCGGTCTGTCCGGTTATACAGTAAACATTATTTACTGTAGATAGGACAGAACAAACAAAGGACTCTGAAGCAGGAAGCAGCTGACAAAAGTTGAAATACTGGGTTAAATAGTGCAGGTATGTAATGATGAGGAACAGGTGTGTCAAACATGAGCCTTCCAGTAACCAGAACGTAGATAACAAGCACACATATGATCACATTAAATTTTCACCTCAGGGTTTCATGCATTCATATATTTTCATGTTTGAGTGAGCTGTAAACGTTGTAAGAACTCTAAATGTACATTTGGAAAATCAAAAAGGAACTGCAATTAAACAAACAAAGAAACAGCCCTGAGTGATGTTACATCATTTTAAAAATGAGTCGTTAGGCTTTTATTTGGGGGGATAAATGCATGATTTTAAATACTGAACGTCACCCCTGCATCGCACCTGTGTGTGCAACTACGTACAATAACAGCTGTTACTGCTACTGATGAAGATTGCTCTACGTATAACCTCTATAACCTGCTTTTTAAAGGCCCTTGAAAATCACTGCGAATGGTCAAGCTTGCAGTTTTAAAAAGCACCTAAACAGTGTTTAGCATTTTTATCAGGCGCTGTTTAAAGCCATTAAACATTATTGATTTTCCCATCTATGGCATTTTGGATAAACACCAGTACATGAGGTGCAGATTAAGCATCCACAGTGAAGAACACTTTAAAGCGTTGATACACTGAGCCGCATTATTTGATTTTGAGGCATAAAGTGTTTCTTTTTTTTTCTTGCAATGCTGTGAAATGTTTGTACTCTAATGTTTCCCGATAGAGACGTGTTACTATGTGATTACAGCATCAGTGAGAGGTTATCAGTCCATCAGCGGCTGAGGAGATTACCCCGAGTGACATCATTACCATCCAAAGATTTAATTACACTTGCTCTTTTCATTTCTCAGCTTTCACACTCTCACTTCCTTCCCTCACTTTCTCTCCTTGAGTTTTGGTCTATCCAATCTGAGGTGCGAGTGGAGGAAGCGAGGAAATCGCAGCAGGAGAGAGGAGTCGAAGCAGCAGGCGCTTAACAAAACTTCCACACCTTTGCTTTGGAGTCTTGTTTTCAAGATATTGATAAAACGTGCATCAATATCTTCTATTATAATTCACAAGGTGGCACGATATGAAAAGAATCCACATATATCACACACTCTTAATTTTCTTTTATCTCACCAACGAATGGGTTCCCAGCAGGAGTTGGATGGGCACAGGTGAACGGACCTCTGTAAGCGATACACCTGCCCAGTAGCGTCTCTCTTCCTCTCCAGATGTCTTTTTGAGACCTTTTGTGATGAGACACTGAGATAAATTTCCAGGTCACAGAACGGAGGATAAAGGAGATGAGAAATAGAGCCACTTAAGATGCCCTGTTTTTATTGAATCCATTCAAACAAAGACAGCACTGTCAAAGATTTGACTCAGAATTGAAACTGTCACAAAAACGCTGTGGTGCGCTCGCTGGACTGACTGGTTTGTGTTTCGTGGCCCAACTCTGCTGAAATATTAACAAAAACTTCACTTACAGCAAGACGCCGAAGGCAAAACATGATTTTTTCATGCAGTGGTCAATTTTAGCCTATTTACATGTCTGCATTCAGACTAGTGGAAAAAGAAAATACAAAACACACATTTAGGTGTTTATTTTAAAAACTTTGTGAGCAATTTTTATATTTTTGGCACATTTAGCATAATCCCTAATTTGTAAATACAAGATTTTAAAACAAAAGCAAAAAAAAAAAAAAGATTTGTGGTTTAAGCTGTTGATCTTAACGGATTAATTGTATTTTCTAATAAAAATGTATGGACATAATTGCTGAAAGCCATTTTTTGCTTCTACTCTGAGCCAGAAATCTCTTCTTCAGCAGCACTTATATACAGCAAGCGTTTTTATTTCTATCTATATTTTAAAAGGTGTTTTTTTCTTTTACAAAGAGTTTGTTCATCTATAATTCAAAGGCTAAGTCAAAATAATGTTTTATTCCAGAAAAAAATAGAAAAACTTTTCTGGCTTTATTTTATGATTTTTAAAAATATATAAAAAAAATATTCCTATAAAACCCTTTTTCACTCTAATATGTGAAGCGAGTAGAACAGGAGTTTTAAACCTGCTGTTTTGCTCATGACGATTATTTAAATGCATATTTAGATTTAAAAACTCAGAAACAACCGTTTTTAATGTAAGTAATCAACTAGGGAAGATTCTTTGTCATATTTATATGTTAAAAATGTTACCAGTGAGTTGTGTTTTCCAATAAAAATGAGGAGATTTATAGCTTTTAAATGATGTTTTTCTCATATTCAGAGATTTTTATGCTTCATTTGACCTTACATACCCCCATATTTGGGTGTTTGTTTATACACTATTGAGAGCCTGTTTTATAGATCAATTTAGTCCCAAAAACATGCCAAGAATTTACTTTTTCTTGCTGTTAAAAAACCTTTTACTGCAATATGTCATCTGAAATGAGCAGGAATTTGGAACTTAGATTTGACAAAAGATGTTCTGGAAAATAACACAAAGCAGTTGCATTTTTGAACATAAAAGCTGACAAACCTCCTGTTACAAAAATGAACATTTCTAATGTAAGTAATCACAGGACGCTTTAGCCCTGCGCTCACATTTCCCTCTTTAAAATCAATTATCTGAAATTATTTTGCATTCTATGTCTAAAAATACTAGTCACTCCTTTCCAAGTCATTTTACATTCAAAGTAAAATATTTAAATCAAATACCATATAAAAATTTAATTCAATTCCCTGTACTAACACTACATGCTGCAGGCATTCACAGTGATTGCTCTGCTTCATCATGCACCTGCCGCAGTGCACAAGATCACAGAACATTACCGCTCTACAAATCCACGGCTGCTTTTTATGAGGTGCGGCTGCTTGGCCCTGAGAACTCGATGGAATTCAATATTCTTCCAAAAGGTACAATACACATTGGTATCTGGCAATAAAAGAAAGAACAACAAAAGTGTCCAGAAAAAAAAAAAAAGCAAAGCATGAAGAAGAAGCAGAGGGAATGGGTCAGGATGGGATGAAGAGGAGGAGGAGTGAGTTTCTATATGTGGGGGAGAGGTCGTGGATATGTGAGGAAGGGGGGTGATAGCTCAGTGCTTTAATATGATGACACCGGCCGGCAGAGGCCATTATCAGCCTTGTAGACTCGTCTGAACACAGACGTGGTGACAGAAAGAGAAGGCACCCCCACTTTAATAAAAGAGGCCCTTTGTTGCGCTCTGATTAGAAATATCATTTCCTGACGCCCGTCTTTCCTCCTCGATTAAATTGGTCGGCGCTGTGCCGGGATAGACTGTATATAATAAGCTGCAGGAGAGGGAGGACTGCAAAATAACCAAGGTGATAGACGGGGAACGGCCACACTGGCTGCTGCCTCAAACAGGCTAAGAGACAGAGTGATCCACACATGCATGTGGCTGCGTAGGTGCACGCACGTCTGCACAGTGTTGTGCTCCTGCCTAACCTGGTGGGGTGCGGGCGCTTTAATCTAAATCGTCTGCCTCTGCTTTGATTTGCTTCCATGAGTTTAATCTCCTGCCTCTTCAGCCTGTCAGAAGCATACAGAAGCATAAATAAAACAGCACACACAGACACACACACACGCATATCCAGGTGACCTGAACGACAAACCTGATGAGCATCATTAGCTGCAAGTATCTCGCGGTAATGTGCTTGTGAGTAAATCACACTAATATTCATGTATTCTCGCTGTTACTAAGACGATAGTCGTGTAAAATGTATTCCAGTGTGGCATCAAGCAGTTTTCTTTCATTGCCTTTGCTGTGATTGTTGCTTTCAATTAGTATCATCATAATTATTCATGAGGCTAATTATCATGTCATTTTTCACATGTGTTTGTTAGCAGTGCTGCCACAGCAACTACATAACGATTACTGTTATTAAATGGTTCATCTCCGTGTGTGTGTGCGTGTACGTCTCTGTATGATTACATTATCGTTCTGAGAAGGAATAGCCATTTTGCAATGAAAGAGACACTCCTTCCGAGCTGAGTGAGGGAGATGGCCTGATAAGTGGGGAGGTAATAAATAGCTTGATCTTCCTGTGAACGGCATACAGACACAAGCACACACACACACGTACACTTTCTCTCTGCCTGTTGGCCCCTGTGGCCAAAAAGGCATCTGCTGCTCATGCTGATGTCATCTGGAGATAATAACCAGACCCAGCGTGGCACCAGGCCACAGCCAGCGCCTCAGATCCCGTCCACACTCCATGGGGTTACCACGATCTGGCAACTTACATGTGGGGGTCTGAGGACCTGGCAACCTACATCTGGGAGTGTTGTGGGATGAATCCAGTGGGGATGCATAGCTGCTGGGCCAGGGTGTACCCACGGAGAAGATTTGACAAGTTACTCCGTGTAGGCTCACGGTCTGGCAATCCACAACTGGAACAGCTGTGGAGTTGCCTTTCCCGCTAAGAGCCCGGCAGGCTCGGTGACTGTACAGCTGACAAAGAGGCACCACCTACAGCTGAGAGGGATATTTTACAAACAGCAGCGACAGTAAATGCCTGGCAACGCCACTGTGTAACCACGGCACTACAGTGAACACAGCCAGGACTGCTGCGCTTGAGTTCAGGATAGGGTTTTGCTGATGGAAGATCATCTTGTAAGTCTACAGTGGTCAGTGATCACCAGTAGCCTCACCTTTTTTATACACTTATAACTTTTTACAGGTCTATTCGACCAGAACGCACTAATTCCAGCAACATGCAGGTTGCTTCCATACAGCATGTTTCCAGCCTGTGATCCAAAAATGAAACTCATTACACTATGTCAAAGCATGGACTTGCAATTCTTAAAAGGCTTCTGGAGAAAGGAAGCTTGCCAGTGAGGCTGTAATTGAGAATGGACAGGTGTATCCTTAGTAATGTTTTTGCCCAGAGACAGGCGTACCACAGTAAATATACACTGATCAGGAATACCATTATGACCACTGACAGGTGACGTGAATAACACTGATTATCTCTTCATCGTGGCACCTGTAAGTGGGTGGGATATATTAAGGAGCAAGGGAAAATTGTGTCCTCAAGGTTGACATTAGAAGCAGGAAAAATGGGTGAATACAAGGATTTGAGTGAGTCTGACAAGGGCCAAATTGTGATGGCTGGATTTCTGGATCAGAGCATCTCCGGAATTGCTGCTCTTGTGAGTCTTTCACTGTCTGCAGTGGTCTGTATCTATCAAAAGTGGTCCAAGGACCGAACAGTGGTGAACAGCGGTGAACCGAGTGACGACAGGCCCGTGTGGATCCAACCCATCCGATCTATCTAGCTCAGGGGTAGGCAACTCCAGGCCTCGAGTGTCGGTGTCCTGCAGGTTTTAGATGTGTCCGTGATTCAACACAGCCGATTCAGATTACTAAATTACCTCCTCAACATGTCTTGAAGTTTTCCAGAAGTCTGATAATGAACTAATCATTTGATTCAGGTGTGTTGACCCAGGGTAATATCTGAAACCGGCCTGGAGTTGCCTACCCCTGCTGTATCTCATATTGTTAAAGCTCTGATAGAAAAGTGTCAGAATACATATGGACATGGCTGCATGGCTGCAGATCGGTCAGGGTGCCCATGATGACCACTGGGTGCATGAGCATCAGAACTGGACCACGGAGTAATGAAAGAAAGTGGCCTGATGAATCACATTTGCACAAGCAAAATAATGGCGGCTTTCATAGGTCCTAATATGTAGTAAACACTTAGGGTTTAGGATTAGAGTATTTCATACTTGAATGTGGATATATGAAGCTATATGAGCCATTAAAGCTACTTAATGTCATATTTTAAAAAAAATACCCTTTTCACCACATTTATAAATATACCACTATTACATCTATAAAATTAATATAATTATTCTGAATCTTGTCAGTATCTATCTCCCAAATTCATCCTGATACATTTAATATTTTCCGAAAATGTTTGTGTTTGATGTTTGTGTGATTCCAAAATTAAGTTGTGGTTTTGAATGATGCGGTTTGGCTGACAGTAGACTTACAAAGAGATTTCTCTTATATTTCAAACAAAATAAGCAAAGTGCAAAGACTGAGCATTTAAAAGCTACAAAATCACTAAAGCACACTCGCGACCCGTTTCCAGTGTGTGTGTGTTACGTTCACGATGTGCATAATGTACAGAACCCACAAACACACACAGCTCCGGCTGACATTATGTTACCACGAGGTCGGACACACCATAATTCACCTTGCCAGAGTCCTCTGTGGGTTAGTAAATCTATCTGTGTACATGATCGCAGCGAGGTAAGAGCACGGTGTCTGCTCACCGCCCTGATGCGCTGAAAAAGGCTGAAACAAGAGACCAGAACCGAGGAATTGAGTTACTTTGGACATGATGGCTCCTTTTCCCACTGCCCACCTAAACTGCGGTCCATTATAAGAGCTATTAAAGCAGCTGAGAAGCATCAATCTGCCCATTTGGACAGCAGTGAGTGGGTGGATTAATAATTAGGTGCCTGTATGGCCTCTGCTATTCGCTCCCACTGACATCCTCAACCTTTTTTTCCTCTCTGGTTTTGTCTTTTTGTTGTTATTCCTATTTTGTGTCAGTGTTAATTACCTCGAAAGCCTCCAACTTGCACCTTTCTTTTCTGTCTTTATCACACCCGACCTTGCTTTGTTTCTCTGTCTGTTTCGGTCTGCATCTTGTACTCTCAGAGTTGCTTGTCTGCCTTTCGTGAGGATCAAACAAGCTCTCTCTCTCTCTCTGTCTCTGCTGCCTGCATCTGTGGAAGAGAAGGAAGCCTTAAAGAAGAAGAAATCAAATTGTCTCCTAGTGTCTAATTCCCCCCGACATCCACTTCAGCCTAGCTGTCTTTACCCGCATCCTGGAGGGAGGAGAGGGGGGGAGGAGGGATGGAGGAGGCTGTGGAAGTAGTAGCAGGGGTGAATGTGTTTATATATGTATGGAAGGCAGTGGATGGGGGTGGGGGGCTAGCTGGCTGGAGGCAGACTCTGACTCCCTGTGCTTCTTGTCAGATCAACCATGGATCAACCTGAGGCTCAGACCTCACCTCGGCATGAATTTGCAACACTGAAGCGTGCACACATACACACACATACAGACATTTTCTCATTATAAACAAGCACTGAAAGAAGAAATGCACCCTTCTGCAAAGAGAGCCTTCAGATTAACAGTGTTATTGTCTGCATTTTAAATATGCAAACAAGTCGGATATCACAGAAATATGGATGTAAATATTCCCTAAACCCCCATAAACACCTGATATATTTGATAAGAATGTATTCACATATCTCACAAAACTCAAAATATTCAAAATCCAGTTAAAATTATTTACATACATGTTTAATTATGCTCATTTACAGCATGCTAGTTTACTAATTCAAAATTTCACTTTATTTAGGGTATACTGGGCTTTAATGAAGATCCACTGTCAGAAACAAGCTCCCTTCTTCCCCTCTAATGAGCCCAGTTTAAATGGCCACCATATTGATTTTTTCAAGCCTCAACTGTGACGTCAGCACAGCCTCAAAAGCATTTGGGTGTCGCCACTCTGCATCAGCCCCGGTGCAGGAGCAGCAGAAGTGAAAGGAAATCACAGAGTTATTTTCAAACTGTGGACTGGGAGAATGGGTGATCCTGTGGGAGGTGCTCGGCCGGCCTGGGAATACCTCGGTGTTTCCCCCAGATGAGCTGGAGGAGATGGCTGAGGAGAGGGAGGTCTTCACTTTTCACCTTAGGCTGCAGATAAAAAGTAGATGTGTGTGAATGCAAGGATCGATGGATATTTTCAAAGTTTTCTCCAGAAAGTCTCATCTTTTGAAGCTCTCTCCTCCTCTGTAATCTGAGAATCTCTGAAAGATGACTGAAATGGAGAGAAACACTGATAAGATTTTGCACTTGCTGCTTAAATCCAGCCGCATGACACGCACCAGATTACCAAAATCGAGATTTGCACAGGAAGCCAAACCAGCAAAAAAGTCCGGCGCACGCAAACAGTTTTGATGTCACTTTCGACACATGCCTCTGTTCACAACAGCAACAGTGAGCATAAAGTAGATCTAAGGTAGCTCCATCCTTGCAAACACAAGGTCTGAACATCGGTATGTGGAGTTTCTTTGCTTACAGCTGGAGCTGTGAGCCTGAGGCAAACTTATTAACATATTTCCACTCACTGACATCATCTACAGCCTAGATTAGAAAAACCTGTCTGAAGAATAAGTTTGGCAATTTTTTAAAATCTCTCTCTCTCTCTCTCTCTCCATACATATATATATATATATATATATATATATATATATATATATATATATATATATATATGACAGCTGCCCGGGTGTACTTACTGTTTGTTATCCATAGAAGAATACATCGATTGATTGACTTTGTCTAATAAATGATTGACCAAGCTGATATTTTTTTTCTTGTACTGGTATTAAAGTTCAACACTTTCAATTCAATTCAATTCAATTCAATTCAATTTTATTTATATAGCGCCAAATCACAACAAAAGTCGCCTCAAGGCGCTTTATATTGTACAGTAGATAGCACAATAATAAATACAGAGAAAAACCCAACAATCATATGACCCCCTATGAGCAAGCACTTTGGCGACAGTGGGAAGGAAAAACTCCCTTTTAACAGGAAGAAACCTCCGGCAGAACCAGGCTCAGGGAGGGGCGGCCATCTGCTGCGACTGGTTGGGGTGAAAGAAGGAAAACAGGATAAAGACATGCTGTGGAAGAGAGACAGAGATTAATAACAGATATGATTCGATGCAGAGAGGTCTATTAGCACATAGTGAGTGAGAAAGGTGACTGGAAGGGAAAAACTCAATGCATCATGGGAATCCCCGGCAGCCTACGTCTATTGCAGCATAACTAAGGGAGGATTCAGGGTCACCTGGTCCAGCCCTAACTATATGCTTTAGCAAAAAGGAAAGTTTTAAGCCTAATCTTGAAAGTAGAGATAGTGTCTGTCTCCCGAATCCAAACTGGAAGTTGGTTCCACAGAAGAGGGGCCTGAAAACTGAAGGCTCTGCCTCCCATTCTACTTTTAAATACTCTAGGAACAACAAGTAGGCCTGCAGTGCAAGAGCGAAGTGCTCTAATAGGGTGATATGGTACTACAAGGTCATTAAGATAAGATGGGGCCTGATTATTTAAGACCTTGTATGTGAGGAGCAGGATTTTGAATTCAATTCTGGATTTAACAGGAAGCCAATGAAGGGAAGCCAAAACAGGAGAAATATGCTCTCTCTTTCTAGTCCCTGTCAGTACTCTTGCTGCAGCATTTTGGATTAGCTGAAGGCTTTTCAGCGAGTTTTTAGGACATCCTGATAATAGTGAATTACAGTAGTCCAGCCTGGAAGTAATAAATGCATGAACTAGTTTTTCAGCATCACTCTGAGACAGGATATTTCTAATTTTAGAGATGTTGCGCAAATGGAAGAAAGCAGTCTTACATATTTGTTTAATATGTGCGTTGAAGGACATGTCCTGGTCAAAAATGACTCCAAGGTTCCTCGCAGTGTTACTGGAGGCCAAGGTAATGCCATCCAGAGTAAGAATCTGCTTAGATACCATATTTCTAAGATTTTCAGGGCCGAGTACAATAACCTCAGTTTTATCTGAATTAAGAAGCAGAAAGTTAGCGGCCATCCAGGTCTTTATGTCTTTAAGACATTCCTGCAGTTTAACTAATTGGTGTGTGTTACCTGGCTTCATGGATAGATAGAGCTGCGTGTCATCTGCATAGCAGTGAAAATTTATGCTATGTCTTCTAATGATGTTGCCTAGGGGAAGCATGTATAATGTAAATAGAATTGGTCCTAGCACTGAACCCTGTGGAACACCATAATTGACCTTAGTGTCTGAAGAGGACTCTCCATTTACATGTACAAATTGGAGTCTATTAGATAGATATGATACAAACCACTGCAGTGCAGTACCTGTAATACCTACAGCATGTTCTAATCGCTCTAATAGGATATTATGGTCAACAGTGTCGAATGCAGCACTGAGGTCTAGCAGGACAAGCACAGAGATGAGTCCACTGTCAGAGGCCATAAGAAGATCATTTGTAACCTTCACTAAAGCTGTTTCTGTGCTGTGCTGAGCTCTGAAACCTGACTGAAACGCTTCAAATAAGCCATTCCTCTGCAGATGATCAGTTAGCTTTCCACATGATGTTTTTCTTTTTAAAGGAAAAGCATCAATTCATGTTGACTGCATGTAGCAAAGAGTTGAGACAAAGCCATGAAATGAGGCAATAACAAGTCTTGTCATCATCTATACTTTACTGTGAGTAAATGACATCATTATCGGGAGGTATTGATCGTCTCGTGGCTGTGTGGCAGCAGGTCAGCTAATAGATGGTGGTTGTTCCAGCTGAGGCCAAGTTTATAGACTAGAGACAGAGTGTCAGACCTGAGCATTAGCACTTCAGTGGAGCTGGGGAGGAAAGTACAAGATGTGATTATCAAGCAGGACATTAGCATTATGTCTATTTATAAGAACACTTTCTCAACAAAATTGAAGCAGCGCTGCCTGCATCAAAGTCCTTAGCACTGTTCATATACTTTTTTAAGGACCACGACCCATTTGCACATACACGCTACATTTGCACACATCGAGACATTTCCACAAACAGAAAATAATTATGATGAAGTGGGAAACACACACACACACACACACACACACACACACACACAGTAAAGGTTTATACTGTACCACCAGTGTTTCTTAGACTATCTTGCTTCCATAATAAAATTACACTGTTACACAGAACATAATGATTTTTATTATTGCTAAAAATCTTTTTTCATTTGTTTTTTTTTTCTTCTTTCTCCTCCATGTTGCTAAGCAAAATGAGTAGAGTTCCACACACACACTTCCTCACGTATCACATGGAAACACTGGCACAGTTATTACTTCGTTTACACCGATATGTTCTGTGTTTTGTTACCATGTCATGTATGTTTTCATGCCTCTTGTCATTTTTTTTAAAAATAACATATACAATCAGGAAATTACTTTTAATTTAACAGTGGATTTTAATATGAGGAACTATGGAAATTCATTTAAACTTACTGCTTCTAAAGTAATTTTAAAAAAACACCCAGAGTGCAGATCTGGCTCCTAAAGTTTAAAAAATGTTGGTGCACTACACAATAAATGTCATCAAACAAATCATTTGTGAAGAAACAACCTTTGCCAGTAGCGTTGATTATCTGCTTCTTGAACCTCCTACAAACAGAGAGACGACTCCTTTCTCCACAGTTAAACACACCAACAAGACAAACCGGACCAAATCAAAACAGCTTTTTACGATTTCGTGCTGCCGGTACTGCCGGTCTAGTTTTCTTTTATGTATGCTGACAATCTGCATGGACACGTCAACCTTTCCACACCCCTTCCCAACTGAAGAACTGTAAAATATTTTTACTTATATACTCATCATCAAAATATTTACCATTAGCTGTGATGACCAGTGTTGGGTAAGTTACTTTAAAAAAGTAATTAATTACTAATTACTAATTACTTAGTCAATATTGTATTTAAAATACTTAGCTAATTACTGTGTCAGAAAAGTAACTTAATTACTAAATAAGTAATTTAACTAAATACTTCTTAAAATCCCTATAACCCTTGAGTGGGCAAACAATAGAAATTAAACTCTTTAAATAATAAATACATTTTTTTTAAAGACGGAGACTCTACAGTACGCAGCGGCAGCATCTCTTCCACAATGTAGCCTGCAATCATTTTTTTAAGCTCGCCTTCAGACGTTTTCTGTGCTGCTGAAGTAAAATCAAGTTTTGCCTGCTTAGCAGGAGTTGCCGCGGTGTTATCCATGGATGATGAACAAGGATCACTCAGAAGTGTTCGTCTCGTGTCAGGCGCGTCATTACTCGTGCTATTAACAGCGGCCGATAGTTTTTTCTCCCCAGCACATAGCTTACATATTACTGTAATATTCTTGTCTGCTTGTTTCAGAAAAGTGAAGAGACGGGAATATGTCCACTTCATAAAACAGCCACACGCTGCAGCCGAGTCCGACATCTTCGGCTGTAGGATACGACTATGCAGCAAACTGGCGCGAAATGACGTGCAGCTGCACTACAGCGATGTTAAAGCGGCAGTTTATTGAAATTAAATAATGATATTCAGCGAGTTTAATTATTTTACAATGTAACGCAAGTACATTGTAAGTAACTGTAATTAAAATACCTAAAAATGAACAGTAATTAGTTACTCTACTTTTTCAGTGGAAAAGTAATTTAATTACAGTAACGCGTTACTTTGTAACGCATTACACCCAACACTGGTGATGACACATGTTGGCCAAAGTCATGAGATGATAAATCACAGAGTAACTTACTTGTTTACTTTATGCTACACAAATCTACGCATGTGTTTAATAAAGCACAGATATTAACTGGTGTCGGAGCAGTGAAAGCAGGCCCAAGAGCAGCTTGTCTACTACACTGGTCTACAAATTACCCACATATGCTCATATTTTATTCACAGAAGCATCTCTAAGAAATTTGAATGCTTCTTTTTTTAGGGCTTGCCACCGTGCTGCCTCTAAACGTGGCTTCACCCTGTTCCCGCCTTTGTCTTGACTGTCATTTCAGGTGGCAGTCATTGTTAACCCCGTCCTAGACAAGTGTGGTATGCAAATTTTATTGGTGCAGGTTTGATTTCGTAAAGATTGTACATCAGATGTCCTTCGTGATACAACCCTCCCCATTTATCTGGGCTTGGAACTGGGACCACAGGTACACTAGCATACACCCCACCCCTCCCACACCCAGCTAATACCTAATCATATGTTTCTCTACCTGCAGGATGCCATGATTCACCCAAACCATTTCTATAGATGTTAAATTGCAATAATTGGCAAGTCTGTAATTCACAAACAAACAAGGTAAATCCACAGTTTAACTCCCTTTGTTTCCTGTAACGTGTTTCTGAAGAAGTAAAAAGACACTCAAACAAAACATTTTCGTCTTAATAAAGAAACACTAATTATCTGATTATCAGTTGGTCTCATTTTAGCAGCTCCATGAGGACCAGAGGCTGCCAGTCCGGAAGACTACTAATGGGAAGGTTGACGGTTCAGTCCTCATGTCCAGAGTCTCCAAATTCCCCCTGATGTATGCATCAGTGTGTGTGTGTGTATGTGTGTGTGTGTGTGTGTGTGTGTGTGTGTGTGATAGCTCGAGAGCTGTGTGAATGTGTCTTCAAAAAAGTGCTTTAAGTGCTCACTTAGAATAGATCTGACGTCCATTCACCAAGGACACGGTCCTTTTAAAGGCTGGTTTTTTTGTTAAAGAAATTCAAGCAACACATAAAATTCTTATTTTTAGCTGCCCTCCTGTTTATAAGTGTTCCTGTCTCCGTTCCAATATCAAACACATGATGTTTTATCTTTTTTCTTCTTTCTTCACATATTTTTTGTTCTACAAATATTTAAAAGAGAGCTACCTTGAAACTGTGTTTTTGTGTTTTATTGTGCAGAATTTCAGCATATTCTTTCGCTCATATTCCTCTCTCTGTGATTAACTGTGTTCCTGACTGCGGTTCCTCTGGCTCAGTAAGACGTGACTGTCAAGTAGCTGGGCGATCAGAGCAGTGACTGACTGTGACACTGTGCCTCTCTGACTTTTCCTGACCTCTGGGCACAATGTCTCCATTCACGGCCCTCGAGCATTCCTCAACCCTTCCTCAACCCTCAGTGTCAGACAGAGAACAGAGGAAAAGAAAGAAACAGGTGACAGAGGGTGGAGGAAGGGAGAGGACTAAAAGGATTCACGTGTGTGCAAAAGTTAAAATGTGAGAAGAGTCGTAGGATTGTTGCTTTTGTTAAATACACATCAAAGTTAAAGTTAAATACTGAAGAGTTGAACATGTTCAACATATCCAGGCTTTGTTTGCTTTATCTGGCTTAACAAAACCTAAAACCCTAGTTAGAGATAACAGGTATCACAACAGTTGTTATCAGCTTACTTTGTTAATGCACACTTTCTGCCTCAGGCTCTGTACATACTCACATAAAAGCGGGTGTTTAACATGTCATCCCACTCGTCTTCCTCACAAAGCAGATCAAAATAGATCAATTGAGCTTTGTCAAAGGAACAGGCAACAGAGATCTCTAAAGAATAAAAACCCGTAGAATGCATAAGCTATGCTACAAGTAAGACACGAGAGCAATGCTGCAGAAAATCGTTAATCTTACATTTTGCATAAAACAGTAAATATAAAAAATCAAGTAAATATATTTATATATTCATGTAATTGTGCTCTAGGCACCACTGTTTATTTCTAACATGACAGCTGGATATTCTCAAACTTTAAAATGCATAACGGGGCTCATCTTGAAATGATAACGATATTTAGTACAGAGAAAAACATACTTGGTATTTTATTGATGATTGTAGGGTGAAAAGCTGCTGTCACTGACGACACACTAATTCAAAGTGTGAATCTATTGAAACAAAGTGCCAGCAGTAGCATTATAGTGCAGTAGTATACAGTTTTATATACATAACAACGAGCTGTAAGCACATAACTGCCATATAAATGTTTTCCCTTTAACTCTTTAAATAAAGGTATAATGTAACTTAATTCACTTTTTACTTTAACAGTAATTAAAGTAACTTATTATTTTAACTCTTTGGGAGTTGCACAATATTGTCTCAGAATAAAACTGAAAGTTATTCTCTAACTGGGATTTTATATCTTGGGTCGAGCTTTTAACCAGCTACACAAAGCTCTCCGTTTCCAGTGTGTAACCACATCAGTCATTTCTACCCACCGTTCACACTTCCTGTTATATAGAGCTAAATAGTCAGTGCTCCAGTGTCGCACAGTTGAGTCATTTGTTTTTGTTTGGCTAATAGCATCTCCTCCTCATATGCCTCCATAGTCTGGTTGTGTTTTTGCTTCAAGTGCTGAAACACATTTGCTGCTTCCATCTTTAACAGGAATAGTTTTCCTGCATGTTTTGCAAAATATTGTGCTTTCTTTGGAGGTTGTTAAAACGGCTTCCTAAATTCTAATCTAAGGCTGGTACCAGCTCTCACTCTCAGACACGCCTGGGTATGTCTTGCTGTTGTACGTGCCAAAGATAGTAGGGCTATACTATGAAGAGGCTGTGATACATCACCGAGGATGTCTCTTTTCCAACACTAGAGACTTGCAATGTTAAATGCATAATATGTTGCTCCTGAACGGCAATCTTAATGCATAGGTTTGCAATCCTATTGATCTTTTTCTTATTAACTGCAGGCAGTGAAAAATACCAGGCAATTAAACAAAAACTCTCTATAAATGAACATTGCCTATCCAGACCAAACTGTCTCAGCTTCTACATGAAGTATAAATATTTTAAACTCTTTCAATCTGCATGTACAAAACACATTCCTACAGCAGGGAATGTAAATCACTCAAGGCAAACTTTCAATAAGTGAAAACGTGGCACTCCTAGTCTATTCCTTTGTAATAATGAAATCTCTGACTTCAGGCTCAACGGAGCCATATATATATATATACGTAGTCTACTCTGGAATTCACGCGCATGACAAGAATTTAGGGTGATGCACATGCTGCTATGTTTTAGAAATAATGGCACTGTGATGCAAAATAAAAATCTGTGGGACTGAGCAAGAATGTGTGCAGACAAGTTTGTGGTAAATGAGCCATAGTGAAGAGGAAAAATACATGGGTTTGTCAAAGCAGATCAAAGGTTAGGAGAAAACAATCCTGTGAAGTAAGGCTACGTGACACACTGTGGGTATATCCACCCTGTGGTACACTTCTTTTTCTGTCATATCAGCTGTTATCTCAGGATCAGAAAAATATTTATTGAGGTCACACAAGCAAAGGAGTCTAGACTTGTTTATCCATAGACTTCTGCACAACAAAATTATTTTGCAACGAGAAGAGTCGCCCCCTGTTGGCCAGTAAAAGAATGCAGGGTTAAGGTGCTTGTGCATTGGCTTGACTTCTTTTTGATACTGTCTCTGCACATGGCACACTTTGCTTTGGTAAACAGTAAATGGCCTGTATTTGTATAGCGCTTTACTTAGTCCCTAAGGATTCCTAAGCGCTTTACACATTCAGTCATCCACACACACTGGGCCCTCTGACCACCACCAGTAGGCAACGGGTGAAGTGTCTTGCCCAAGGACACAACGACCGAAACTGTCCGAGCTGGGGCTCGAACCGGCAACCTTCCGATTACAAGACGAACTGCCAACTCTTGAGCCACGATCGCCCCTCGCTTTGCTACATTGGCCTTTAAGAGAAGCATAATGTATCCAAGATCAACAGAAAAAACGTCCAAATCAGGAAGCATCACAAAAACGCATAATTTACATATTTCTCCATAATATGGCCGAGCAATTAAATTAAAGTTTCAACTTTCAGTGATTGTGAAGACAAGTTAACAAGGATAAAAATGTTAACTTAAAAAAAATATATTATTTTCACTATCAAGCTCTTATTGTGTGTTGGTTGTTTTGTTATTATTGTTGTTTTTTCTTGTTTTTGCCAAAAGTCAATCACGGGTTAATTCACCCCAACCCAAGATGACCTGAAGAGAAACTTTTTTTAAGTTCAAGAAAAAATTCATTTTTAGAGTTGTTGATTTAATTAAGAAATACTTTAACAAAAATTATAATTATGAACAAAACAATCAGGATTGTGGTTTTTGCTCAGCTATTAATCTCTCAAGACTTTTGGGGACTGAGATCCTCATCTTGGGGGATATAATGTGTAGATATTGACCTTCACTTGAGTATAAAAGAACCAAAATAATTTTTAAAAAATCTACACACATGGTTGGAAAAGCTCAGCCAAAATGCAACCATTAACCTTATTGTGAGCAATTTCATGTATGAAATATTTTCTTTCTATTGAATTTCATCCACCAACGAAAGCAATGCACAGTTTGGATTTAATAATAACTACAAAGGTGGTAATGAAGGTTATACTATCAGGTATGATAATGTCAACTCACTCACACAGCAGCTTGAAGCACCAGTAGGCCTTTGCTTGTACCAGCAAGCGGACGTTTTACCAGGTTTTTCCATTTAGCAGATCCTTTTCCAGGATGCTGGTACTGTACATACTCGCTCACGGTCATGGCCTGTTAGTAAACTGTAAACAGAATGGCATTTAAACAGCACTTTTCTAGTGTTACTGATGACTCAAAGAACTTTTTGCACTACAACTGAGACACTTAATTAAAAAGCCCAGCATGTTCCCTGACAGAACAAGTCTACATGAAGGTTAGTTTAGAGCTAAAAGATAAAATTCCTTGTTTTCTCTCCTGTCTCATTATAACCTGTAAGTATTTGATGTGTGTTGGGTATTTAGATTATGAGTGCATATCACCTGATCAATATATATCCTCTCTGACAGGTTTATCTTTACATGAGGGCCACATTTTTACATTGATGATAAATGAAGCAGAAACGTTTAGCTCGGTCACGTTCTCTTCGCATCAATACTTCTTTTGCTTTTTTATATCACATTGACATTTGGTTTTCATGATAAAGGGCAAATATGTTACAATAAACCCTGCAATATTCTGGTGTGTGTCATGAGGTTATGTGCATTTCTTTGGGGTTTAAGCTCAGATAAAAGAACCAGGATTTTTACTGTTGATACTGTTTGTGAGTACTAACAAAGTGTTGACTGAGCCGAGTTCCTGAGAGGATTTAATCCATGCTGGTACGCAGAGAGACAAGGCTGCCCTCAAGGTGAGATATGAGTGTGTGTGTGTGTGTGTGTGTGTGTGTGTGTGTGTGTGTGTGTGTGTGTGTGTGTGTGTGTGAGGCTCAACCGTGGGTTTAACGCCTGTCCTCTGTGGCATGTTTCACACAGGGTCATGTGAGGGTCAGGAAAGAGGTGGAAAGAGACACAGATAGAAAGATATTTCTGTTTTAGCTTTAAATATCCTCTGCAACACCAACAACAAACAAAAGTAAGAGGACACAAAAAACCAGAGGTGCTGTGGGATGTTTCTTTGCAACAAAAGCTTTAAAGCTATGTGCATTTCATTGACATATTTCAAAGTTTGGACTTAATGTTATAAACATGCAGGAAATTAGCGTCAGTCCTACTGTATTAGCAGCTAAAATAGGTCACTTTAGTTTTGCTTTGTGATTAAAATTGACATACTATAAGCTATCTTTACTTCATAAATCAAGCTGTGGTTATTCACCCTGAAATTATTTATTATTAAATTTAATTTTATCAGATTAAATAATAACTGAAAATATATTTTACCCCATTTTTTTTAGAAAAGTATGCTTTCACTGTTGAAACCATTTCTTGTTCCCCTGCTCCTCAAAACACTGCTATGATTGGTCCAAATCATATAATTAGTGTAATAAACCGCATATTGCTTTATAGTAGCGCTAACCGCACTTGAACTAAATTGTTTTCACAGCGCTAATGATAAAAAAATTAAATGAACTGCATATTACACTGTTAACAAAAACTAAGCCAAATGCAGAAGCGCTGTGTGAAATACATTTAGGACCCTTACTGCGTAAGTAGCAGCCAGGGGCCGCTAATCAAATACATTTAATTAACTGATCATCATCAGTGTGACCACTGCGATGAAAAAGATGTTTTGGCAGTTTGCTGGTTTGGAGCATTTAGGTGTGTTTTAACATAATGCTGAGGAAGAGGATAGAGGAAGAAGGACAGTACTTTGGAGTTCATTTTCAAATAATGTCAACTACCTACATAGAAAAGGAGAGATATGAGTGTCCCAACAAATTTCCCCCAAGGCCAGAAACTGCAGAAGCCCAAAAGTTACATCTCAGACTGTCAGGGGTGTCGTGTGTGGAGGCGAGGAAAGGATGACCCAAACACTGGACTCACGGTGCAGGATGATCGGGGTTTATTGAAAGCAGGCTGGATGAACGGAACATGAACTGAAATGGCTGACTGAGTGGACGACTGACTGAAGAACTGAATGGCTGGCTGACTGATCTGAACATACGACATTAACATCACGAGAACATCAGGATCACAGGAACATCATACGAACATCAATGACACGACAGTGAACAAGTGGAAACGGAAGACTTAAATACACAGACTGATGAGGATGGTAATGAGAGACCGGTGAGTACACAGCTGAACATAATCTGGCTAATGACACGAAACGAGCTGACATAGGAAAAGCAGGAGGCGACAACATCAGTGTGGCAACAGAAACCAAACGTGACAAAACTAAACACACTGGGTCACCGACCCAGGAACCCTGACACAGACTATACAGGCCTCAATTAGCATCTTACATTTTCATGTTCATGACAATAATAATTAGGAAAAAGATACATCCACTTCTCTCTAAAACAAACCAATGGCAGCAGGGCTTAGGTTTTAACAAACCACACGACTCCTGGAACAATGTCCTTTGAACAAATCACCAAAGTGGAGATGTTTGGCTATATTTCCCAACTCCACGTTTGGCAAAAAACCCCAAAAAACAAACACCTCACACCAACAGTCAGCACAGTGTTGGACGTATCTTGAGTTGAGGTTGTCTTCAGTCACAGGACCTGGGTAGCTTGCAGCCATTGACTCGACCATGAACACATCTGATTACAAAAGTATTCTAGAGTCAAACATGAGGTCAGTTAAAGCCTGAGCCATGGGAGTACAATGATCCCAAGGACAGCAGCTAATTACAACAGAATGACTGAAAAAGTGAAGAATTAAGGTGTTGCAATGTCCCAGTCAAAGTCCAGACCTCAGTTCTGTGGTGTGCAACAACATCTGTCCACAAATAAGAGTGGGGCAGAATTCTTCGACATCAAGGTGAGAAACTGAGAAAGACCTACAGAGAACAGTTACCTCAAGTTATTGCTGTTAATGGTGAATCTGCAAGCTACTGAGTCATGAGGTGCACTTACTTTTTCTCACACTGTTTTTTTGTTTAACGCTTCTCACACAGGTAAATTAATAATGACATGCTGTAATCAGTCATGTGTTGGGGTTGTGTTTAAATAATCTCACAACCTGGTGTGAAATAGATTTTTTATTACGTTCTGATATTTAACACCTCAGAATTTTTGAAGCTGCCTGGCATTGTGCGTGACAGCTCACTGGCACACTGTCATTACTGGGACACTTGAATAGTCAACATTAGCAACACCTGCGCTTTTCTTATTATTACAAGTCAAAACAGCTGTTATCAAACCCATTCACAAAGAGGACCTTAACTAAGTGGTAGGTAGTAATGAACTAATTAAGTAAACAGGGAGTCATTTCTCGGAATAACAGTGTTCAAGAGACCTTAACTTCCATATTCCTTTTTTCTCGTGCACATAATGAGGGACTGCACTTAATTAACACCTGTTAGTCTTACAGAGCATGACAGGTGTGAGATGCTGTTAAAAATGGTTAGCTGCTTTTCACTGGAAAGGAGGTGCCCAATTATATTCTAGCTATTAGATAATAAAAGTTAATATTTCTGTAATGTTTGTTAAACTAAATATTTTTCCCTCTGGAGCTTCCTTGTCCTAAAACCAATTAAAGGACCCAAAGTATATCTACATGCAGGCTTTTTTTAAATACTGGGACTGAGGTTTTATTATACTGTGATGTTGCACTGTTAAAATCTATGCAGGCACAGAAGCAGAGCTCACGATGGCCCTGTTGATTTTAATTAATGTGACACTTTTTTCAGCGTGAGGTATTTGGCAGCGAAAGGTGTTTCTGACTCTCGTGTGAGCGCATTCACAGTTAAGAGTACTCACAGACAACTCCTGGCAGCAAATCTCTCTCACACACGGACACAGAGACGTGCACACACACACAATCTCATGATTTAGGGTAATTGCAAATAACAAGTCTTTTGCTCCGACATCCAGCCTCTATCAATTAAACATCAAATATTCTCCCCCAACAGTTTTGCTGCCAAACACATTCCTCATTCCTTTAATCCCAAAAGCTGAAACTGAGGAAGAGAAAAGACAGAGAAAGGGAGGAGGGGGTATCAAAGCATGTTAATCAAGCCCCACAGTGCAGTATGTGTTTATAGGGAGACAGTGCGTGAAAGAAAAATGGAGCTGGAGTAGATGTGCATGTAGTATATTTTCTTCTCCATCTCTTTCTTCCACGCAGCTAAGGTTCCTCTCTCATCTCTGCCTCTCTCTTTCTCTCGCTCTCATGTCACCGTCTGTAATGCACTCTGACAACACACAAATCACTGGAGTGGTTTCCCAGCAACAGGAGGGAGGGTTTGGGGTTTCTGGACCCTGATGGAGCCAAAAACGTCTTCCAGGAGAGGAAATTGATTCAGTGGAAGTCTTGGGGAAAAAAAATCCTTCAGATCCAGTCAATAATCACCACCAGATAAAAAGGGGGGGAAGGAGGAGGGTATGGGGCGGGTTGGTTGGGATTGATTATGCTTGTTTGGTGTTGCTCGGTACATGCACGGGCAGTAAAAGCAGGAGCTGGGAAACAGCCAACACAACAGCATGACAGTTTGATGAAAGACAGTGTTGTAGGCTTGTCGTCAGCACCCCCTCCTCTTGCTCTTTCTTCCCCCCTTTTTCTGCTCTTCCTTCTCTCAGCAGGAACCATGTTTTCTATCTTCAACCACTCCCTCCAAGGCCACATTCATGTCTCTTTGCCTCCCCCATCAGACCACTCATGGCAATGGCAGCATTTCTCACCTCGAAACAGCTCAAAGGGTAAGTGAAGTCAAACTGGTGTACAGGTAGGTCCATGTACCACAGGAGATTTTAAATCAAACAGACAAGCTGTAATTTAATTGCAGGCTTTCAGTTTTAATTGAAGGAGTTTAACAAAAGAAAAATGCATTTACAGTTGAGGAATTACATTAAATTTTATACACAGTACCTCACTTTTAGGGGCTCAAATTTAACTGGGTGTGATTCCATGTGTTCACATTTGACATCTTTTCACTGGAATTCTTAAAAAAGAATAATGGATGCACCCAGCTCAGAAACACTTATACACCACAGAAGACAATTAAAGTGGTTCAGTTCAATTCAATTTTATTTATACAGTGCCAAATCACCTCAAGGCGCTTTATATTGCAAGCTATACCCTACAATAATACATACAGAGAAAAACCCAACAGTCATATGAACCCCTATGAGCAAGCACTTTGGCGAGAGTGGGAAGGAAAAACTCCCTTTTAACCAGAAGAAACCTCCAGCAGAACCAGGCTCAGGGAGGGGCGGGGCCATCTGCTGCGACTGGTTGGCGTGAGAGAACCATCATTATTATTATTATGTCTCCAGACAAATGGAAATACAGAGGGCTTATAACAAGGTGTAGAGCACCTAGATGGTTACACTGAAGAACAAGAAGGCCAGATTAGACAAGAAAACAAAAGAACCTTAAAGATCCTGCACCGTTCTAGAAAAAGAAAAAAATGTCATTTAAAAAATACCACACTATTACTGTAAATGCTATGATTAATTAAATATGTTAATCTCTTAAATGTTAAATGGACAACAATAATAAATACTCAATAAATACAGGATTCAGAGTAAAGGACCACTGTAATTACTTTATTATTATCATCATAAATAAAGTACATCCTAGCGTAATAAATATTAAGATATATATATATATATACACATATATATATATATATATATATATATATATATATATATATATATATATATATATATATATATATGTATTTCATAATGGGTTGATTTTTATTTCCATATTAAGAAAAATTATATCAAATTCTGTAAATGATTAAAGGTTGCCCAGCCTTAGCCACCTTGCTGTCTTCTTTTCCAAAACTCACTGCAAAACTTTAAAGTTGTTTAGACTCTAATCAAACTGGTTTTAGTTAACAAATAAATGTGAAGGTTTGCTGTATTAAATTTCATTTACTTTTATAAAACCAGTGTCTGACATGAAGTTCAGTTTGTGTGAATCCAAATGTTTGTCTCCATCTAGTGTTTAGTTAGAATCATTACAAAGCTGTGTGACTAAACCGTGTCGTCTTTTACTATTAAAAAAGCCTTTTAAAGTAATTCTCGACCCAAAAAATCTGTCTGTAGTCTCAAAACATATTTTAGCCTTATATGTTTGTATGTTCCCTATTTCCTCCAACACAAGCGACCCAATCTTGATGAAACTTTACCTAAACAATGCCTAGGCCACTGTGAGTGCCAACCTTTACAAGTTATACGCAAATATTTTTATATAAATTCCCCAATCATGTACCACTGACAGTTCAGCTGAGCACCAAAGACAATGTCATAGTATAGGATGGAATGTCAGATTACAATGGTGTCTCACAATGTATCACAACATAATAGCATTGTAACTATGTATGTGTGTTTATGTTTCTATAAAAAAACTGGGGTAGTTGAAGACTTCTACACAATACTGCTATAACTGTTAGCTTATTATTTACTTTTTTAATTAATAACAAACAGAATAATTGTGAAATGGTGAAAAAAACGTCTACAAGCATGTTTGAGTGGTGCTGAGCACACTGCATCTCCACTCAAATCAGAGCCTATTCACAGTAATTAAAACATGCAGCAGCCTAAAAGCTTTAAAATAGTCAGAGAAAAAACAACAACAGATCCACGTTTTTTTCAGTTGTTTTTGTCTTTTATTTTCCAATTGTTTTTTGTTTTTTAAATTTGGAATTTCCAATAGGAGAATCTGGATGAAAGCCAGGAACACAGGGTGAACACCAGAGAGCGGCTGAGGGAGCAAAATACTCCAAAACCTTCCTCTGGTGAACACCCACAGAACCACTATGGTGCTTAGAATTCAGTACAATGTTATAGAGATATAGCACCATAGGCAAAGACCCTACAAAAAACCCTCCAACAATCAGATGATCCCCTATGAACAAGCACGTGGCGACAGTGGGAAGGAAAAACTCCCTTTTAACAGGAAGAAACCTTCGGCAGAACCAGGTTCAGGGAGGGGCAGCCATCTGCCGCGACCGGTTGGGGGTGATGGAAAAGAGAACCTTCTTTCCAAAAAGTTGGTACACTCATTCAGATGACAAAAGTATTCTGGACACTAGTTTAAACAAGCTGAGCTAATTTAGGATGGACACAGTCAGATATGAACAACTGGCCAGTGACAGACAGATGGTTAGTGTACTCTTGTCTTACCTTGTGTTTTGAAGAAAGCAAATTAGTATTTTTTTAATTATCCAATGTATTACATTTAACATTACAGCTTATGTGTCCAATAATCATTATCTGTGCACTATTTTTAAATAGTTGCACATGTCCCAACTTTTTGAAAAGAGGATTGTTTGTAGGTCTTTTTAAAATTCCAGATCTCCTTTGTCAACTTAACTTTCTAAAAGGTATTTTAACAAGCCCTACATTGCATTTATTTTTATCTTGAGAAATGAGCCTCAGATCAGTTTTCAAGATAAAAATTACAGAACAGGGTTTGTCCAGACGGGTGGGTTTGTCACTGTATAGTCAAGTCTGTGAATGTCACTGTCCAGGGCTCTATTGAGCGTGTTGAACAGACGAGAAAACCAGCCAGTACTCTTCTTGAGAGTACTGGCCGGTGATGTGTTTGAAGGCAGGGGTATTTTTGGTTCATTACTTTCTTCAGTGGGGGACTCTGGTGTTGGAATCTCACGCACTGGAGAAAGTTTACCATCCTTGACAACTCTCCATATGGTCCCAGAATTCTTTGACCTTACTAAAGATTTCTGGAGCTGTGACACTAAAACCTCTGAAACAGCAATCTCAAATGCTTCGTCACCAGATTCCATGGCAGCCTGCAACAAGTATTTGGATCCAAACACCTTGCACAGCTTTTTATAGATGGAGATGTGCAGGTTTTCAACACTTGGTGGGGGAATGGAAACCAGTTCTTTTTCAGCCCTCATTGTTACACCACCCAATAATGCAACCAGGTCCACGTTTAGTATGGATGTTCTGGTTTTTGATGCAATATGGTCAACTAACTTAGCAAGAAGCACAGTAAGAAAGGTCATGTTGACTGGACAGTCAGGAGACTCCAGACTTGGTGAAGAATTCTCCTGGTAGGCTAAAATCAATGCTGAAGGGACAAATATTTCTGAATACTTAGGGAGCTCTGGAGTTGGAGGAGGACTCAGATTATCCATGCACAGTGAATTCTCTAAGGAACAGTCACTTATTTGTGGGATTTCTGCATCTTCCTCCTCCTCCACATCTAGACAGCAAATCTGCTTGCAATTAGAGTCTGAGCATGTCATGCTGTCAGATGCCCTGTCTGTGATTTTTCGGCTGATATTCAAGATGCATTCAAAAATCTCAGTCATATTATACACCATTTGTATAATGCTCATACCTGTCACTGAGTCATGAGTTTTTGGGGTAGGAGCTGGCCCTGTGATACGAGCCAGCGACGTGTTGACTTTTTTAGTAATTTCTGCTGAAAACAGCTTTACTAATATATCCGAGTTGTAGGACTTACCTTGTGCCATGGATAGGGCTTCACCAAAACAGTGATGAAGGGTGTTTCTGAAGCTGGCTTGAATATTATTTTCTGTTACTCTGCAGCAGCTGCACCCATCCTGCAAACTTACCTTATCTCCATTTGCATGATTGTGTCCCTTGGCAAGAACCTGAGGTTCTACAACCTCCAGGACCAAGGCGCTTATTTCTTCTATAACCGCATGGCACATGCTGGACAAGAGAATGACAACTTTTGATCCAGGGTCACCATCGGCTAAAGACGCCCACTGACTAAAAGATGAAAAAACAAAGACAAACAGTTGAGCAAAACAAACCTTTAACCAGAGTATATGTGTGTATTAGTGATCATTTTTGCTGCTTGTAAGCTTGATGGCTTTAAATGTGTGACTTACTCCTGTGAAACATCTTTCACATAGGGGGTGATGACTTTTCCAAGATTTTCCAGGGTCAGAAGAGGCAGTTTCAAATGCCTGCAATCCAGTGTTCCCATTTCCTCCAACATCTAGAAAGAAAAGGCAGTCAGGTTTTTAGGAATCTTTGACACAATAACAAAATGTTCTGCAATGGGATTTAAAACTGTCACTGTTAAATGCTTTGCACTACAGTTCACTAATGAAATCCAGCAACTGATAACACAAAAATATATGTGTGATATGTCACACTAACAATATACAGTATATTGTAGCGACCGTGGGTTAGTAGAGCTGAACTGGCTAAACTGCTCACTAGCTAAAACGGCTAGCAGGGTGCTAGCAGCTATCGCTGAACTTCGCGGCGAATGGAGAGCGCTCGTGCCTCATACACCGCACGACCCCGAGCGTCTCAGCAGCAGGCTTGTAATCCCCAAACGATCCAGCAGGAGGCAGTAGTGGTTCACACCAGTCATTTATTCAACAATTTTTACAACCACTGTAATGCTGCTGACACCGAACCCCTATCACGCTCCCACCACATAGGGTCGCGGTGTCAGCCAACCATGCCACATCAACCCGCTCCACAGAACACACATCAACTTCACTGTGGCTTACATTAACATAACACTAACACAACATGCGAATCAAACACATAGGAACTAGCAGAACAATAGAAAACACAGACAACACAATACCCAGAATGCACCTGGCTAACAACCCCAGCCAGGTCATTACACAGCCCCCCCCAAGAGGTTTAGTGTCCCCACAACCTTAACTGTCCACTCTGTAGTCCAGCAAATGTCCGGGCCGGCGTCGAGTACGCTTCGGCCTTGACTGGGAATCCATGGCGCCCCATTTGGGCCGGCCGTAGGGGGCAAGGAGTCCCCAGGATGCACACCAGTCTGTGGGTTGGGGGCAAGCGGATGGTATGGCGCCAGCCGGTCCTTGTGTAGCACCACCCACCTTCCCCGCCCCGGCATCCGGACTCGGAAGACCACCTCCGATAGCTGTTCCAGGATCTCGCCCGGGCCTTGCCAGTGGCTCATGAGCTTGGGGGTCAGCCCCCGCTTCCTCTGGGGGCAGAACACCCAGACCCGATCTCCGGCCCCCAGCATAGGACCGTGCGCACGGGTATCGTACGCCCGTTTCTGGCGGGCCCCGGCTCCTCCAATGTCCGTCTTGCCAGCTGATGCACCGTGTGCAACCGCTCCCTGAGCCGCCGGAAGTAGTCCATCTCTGGTCCACCAGCAATCTCCGGCTCAGGGGGCGCCCCGAACACCAAGTCCACCGGGGTTCGGAGCTCCCTTCCGAACATTAACGCTGCAGGAGTACACTGACTTGACTCCTGCACTGCTGTTCGATATGCCCACAAAACAAGGGGCAGGTGTTGGTCCCAGTCCCTCTGATGTTGGCTGGTCAGGATGGCCAGCTGGGTGGCCGGCGTGCGGTTGAACCGCTCAACCAGACCATCGCTCTGAGGATGGACGGGGGTGGTCCTCGTTTTTCTCACCCCCAGCCTCCGACACACTTCTCCCAGCACCTGGCTCTCAAAATTCCTCCCTTGGTCGCTATGGAGCTCCTCCGGTACACCAAACCGCGTGAACATCTCATCCACCAGGGTCCGCGCCGTCGTCACCGCACTCTGATCCGGCACCGCGTACGCCTCTGGCCACTTTGAGAAATAATCCATCGCGACCAGGACATACCGGTTGCCGGCATCAGTAACAGGGAACGGACCCAGGATGTCCACTCCGATCCGCTCCATTGGCGCCCCAACTAGGTATTGCTGCAATGGGGCATGGGAGCGCTGGCTGGGACCTTTCTGCGCCGTGCAGTCGTCACAGCAATGGACATGGATCTCCACGTCCTGACGACACCCCGGCCAGTAGAACCGCCGTCTCAGCCGCCGCACCGTCTTGCCATTCCCAAAATGGCCAGTACCTGCAGCCCCATGAACCCAGCGGAGGACCTCAGGCCGCAAGGCCCGGGGAACCAGGAGCTGGAGTATGTCGCCTCCCCCATCTGGCGCTCGCCACCGCCGGTAGATTACACCACCATGGAGCTCCAGGTTATTCCACTGGGAGTACAGCGACTTCGTCTCGGGCCCCTGGGAAGACACGGCGGACCAGTCTGGCCGTGTCCCTGCCTCCATCCAGTCCCTCACCATCCCCAGCGCTGGATCGCTCACCTGGTGCTGCTGCAGCTCCGCCGCGGTGAAAGGTTCCTGCCCTTCATCCTCACCCTCGGGTTCTGCTGCTGCCGATGTCGGACCCCGGTCCAGCTCCTCCAGGCGCCTGCAGTACCGGCACTCATCCGCAGAACAGGGGCGCCTGGACAGGGCATCAGCGTTGGCGTGCTGCCGCCCTGGTCGGTGCTGGGCCTCAAAGTCGTACTCTTGTAGTATTTCCAGCCACTGGGCCACCTGACCCTCCGGCTGGCGAAAGTTCAGCATCCAGGTTAGGCTGGCGTGGTCGGTCCTGAGCAGGAACTTAGTGCCCAGGAGGTAAGGTCGGAAATGACGAACCGCCAGGACCACAGCCAACAGTTCACGCCGGGTAACACAGTAATTCCTCTCGGCCCGGCTGAGGCTGCAGCTGTAGTATGCCACCACTCGCTCCTCAGCCTCTCCCCTCTGGGAGAGCACAGCTCCGACCCCCACGTTGCTGGCGTCAGTGTCCAAAAGGAAAGGCTGGCTGGGGTCAGGATACGCCAAGACCGGGGCACTCACAAGGGCAGTTTTCAGCTGTTCGAAAGCCGCTGCACAGTCCTCAGTCCAACCAAACCGCTGACCCTTGTTTGTCAACTGATGCAAGGGCTAGCGACGGTGGCAAAGTCTTTTACAAACCTCCTATAATAGGAGGCCAGCCTCAGGAAGCTTCGTAGCTCAGCGACGTTCGATGGGGGAGGCCAGTCCCCCACAGCAACCACCTTCTCGGGGTCAGTAGCCACCCCCTTTTCGCTCACCACATGTCCCAGGAACTTCACCTGGCGAGCAAGAAGGTTGCACTTGGCCGGGTTCAGCTTTAGTCCGGCCCCGCGGATGGCAGTCAGGACCTCTCGCAGATTAGCAACAGCCTGTTCAAAGTCCTTGGCATGAGTCAGCAAGTCATCCAAATAGACCACGCAGCGGGCACGGGGGATGTCTTTGAGGACCCTTTCCATTAACCTTTCAAACGTGGCTGGTGCATTGCATAGTCCAAAAGGCATCACCCTAAACTGCCACAGTCCTTGCCCTATGGTGAATGCAGTCTTGGGCCGTGCCTCAGCAGCAAGCTCCACCTGCCAGTACCCACTGCGGAGGTCTAGCGAGCTGAACCAACTGGACCCAGCGATGTAATCCAGTGCGTCATCGATGCGAGGTAGCGGGTAAGAGTCCTTGCGGGTGACCGCGTTCAGACGCCTGTAGTCCACACAAGGGCGCCAACCCCCTGTTTTCTTCCGCACCATAACCACAGGTGCGGCCCATGGACTATCCGAGGGTTCAATGACACCATTAGCTGCCATCTCTTTTATCAGTTCCTCGGCAGCTTGGCGTTTGGCGAGGGGCAGGCGGTGGGGCCGCAGCCGGATTGGAGCAGCTGCTCCAGTGTCGATAGTGTGCCTGGTGCAGTCCTCTTCCCTGGCGGCAAACATGTCCATAAACTCTGCCAAGAGGCTCTGCAGCTGCCGCTGCTGTATCGCACTGAGGTGCACCCCACTCCGCCGCCCAAGCTCCTCTACTGCCGCGACAGTCTCAGGTGACGGGGAGACTGCCGAGCTAGGCGGCGACTCTGGCTGCGGGATGTTGGCCCTGCTTACGTTCACCCCCTGGGTCCTCTTCCGCACCCTTGCCGCCCCCGACCCCTGGCTGTGGCTTGGAGCTGTGGGGCGCGAGGGCTTTGGGGGTGCTGGTGGGGTGGGGGTCTGTCCCTGGCTACCGCGGCCCACTTGGAGCTGCACGGTCTCAGCACCAAGGTGGATGGCAACTCCCGGCACATCGACCCGTGCCCCCCAGTGGGCCAGCAAGTCCAGTCCAACAATGCACTCGTCTGTTATGTCGGCAAGCCAGAACTCATGGTTCACACTGTTCGTTCCCACCACCACCTGCAGAGTCTTTTTCCCCGGCATCACAGTCTTTTCTCCTGTGACAGTGTACAGCGCTGTGTGAGTAGGGGTCCAATCTTTCGGCAATGAACCGCCCGTCTCCGGAAGCACCCCCCTCCGCAGCAAGCAGATGATGGACCCCGTGTCCACCAGGGCCCGGCAAGACCGTCCATCGATTATACAGTCCAGGTATAGTCCACGGGTGGACCCACAGCGGCCCACCACAGGATGAGTGTCACGGAGAGGGTTTAATGATTGGGGCGGGGGTTCCCTCACTGTCCCGCCCCGTGGCCGTTTCCCGTTGGTGATGTCACTCGGGCCCGAGGACTAGGTGCAGGACAGTTCCGGGCGAGGTGACCGGGCTCCCCGCACCGATAACAGCAGTCCGTCCGGCGCCTCCGACGGGGGACTGCCTCTGGTTGGGCTCGTCTGGCCTCCTCCTCCTCATCCAACTGGGTCGCGCTCATCTCTCGCTCGACCCCCCTGGCCGATCGTCGGGTCACTGGCTCGCCCCGCAGCACCTCCTCAGCCCGCTCAGCCTCCCTCAATGCCTCCTCCAGGTCTCGGGGGGATGACAGCCGGACATGCTGTCGCAGCCTCTCCGGTGTGAGGCCCCTCAGGAAGGCGTGGAGACCCAGCTCCTCTCGTGCCGCTCCTGGGAACGTTGGATAGCCCCGTCGGGCATAGAGGCGGACGTCCGCAGCAAAGGACCCCAGGCTCTCTCCCTCGCGTCGGCGTCGGCGAGCCAGCTCCTCCCTGCTCTGTTCGGCTGGTGGTCTCTGTCCAAACCGTCTGCCGAGCGCCGTGGTCAGAGCCCGGAGGTCGCGCTGCTCCTCTAGGGGCAAGTCCAGCAGAACCTGGAGCGCTGGGCCCTCCAGTGCAAGCGCCAGGTGGGTGGCAGTCTCTTCTTGACCCCACCCGTTGTGAGTGGCAGCCAGCGTGACTTGGGCCAGGTACGGCTCTAGCTGCGTCGCCCCAGTGTAGTGCTGTAGCTTAGCAGCTGTCCTGCCGGGAAGCTGTGGTGCAGCCCCAGGAATCCCCTCCGGCCACGGGGAGAGCAGGGGGTGGCTGTTCCGGGGCGCGCTGTGGCCCTCTGGCCGCCCCAGCTCGGGTCTTCTCCGCTGGGTCTCGGCAGCCATGCTTTCCAGAAGCGAGCAGTTGTCTCGGATTAGACGCTCTAATTCGCCTATGGTCGGCTCCATAGTGTCTGCTAGACACTCATGAATCCCACTTCTGACACCAATTGTAGCGACCGTGGGTTAGTAGAGCTGAACTGGCTAAACTGCTCACTAGCTAAAACGGCTAGCAGGGTGCTAGCAGCTATCGCTGAACTTCGCGGCGAATGGAGAGCGCTTGTGCCTCATACACCGCACGACCCCGAGCGTCTCAGCAGCAGGCTTGTAATCCCCAAACGATCCAGCAGGAGGCAGTAGTGGTTCACACCAGTCATTTATTCAACAATTTTTACAACCACTGTAATGCTGCTGACACCGAACCCCTATCACGCTCCCACCACATAGGGTCGCGGTGTCAGCCAACCATGCCACATCAACCCGCTCCACAGAACACACATCAACTTCACTGTGGCTTACATTAACATAACACTAACACAACATGCGAATCAAACACATAGGAACTAGCAGAACAATAGAAAACACAGACAACACAATACCCAGAATGCACCTGGCTAACAACCCCAGCCAGGTCATTACACAATTAACAATTTGACATCACACATTATTTTATATAGCAATGTACTGAAGGTTTTTTTTTTTTTAATCAGGAATAAAAGTAATTTATCCAGAAATTCTAAATGCTCAACTGTATTTCTTTCTTGCGTTCTTGTTTTTTTGTTGTTGTTGTTTGTTTTATTTTTTACCTTATCCGGTTGAAGCAACGAAACGATTTCCACAGATTTCCCTCTGTTCACTGAATTAAATTCTGTCATGTCTTTACCGTTTAGCACAATTTCAAACTGCACGTTGTTCAAATTATTTCCGAGTATCTGATTATCCGCTGAAGCTTCTTCACACCGAAAGTCTGTCTCCAGTTTGAACTGTCGGTTGAACTGTTGAACTGTTCTCAATACGTCATAAGGCTGACATCACAAAGCTGACATTCGATGAGTGCGCGCGAACGTCCACGTGCTGCGCACACTCATCGAATGTGCGCATGTGCGGCAGATTTAGTTTTCTGTTACGTTGGCGGAGGGAGGGGAGGGGCTTTGGAGCGTGATGTCACGGGAGGTGGGCCACGCCCCCTGCCGCCATGACAGTAGGCCAGACAAAGGAAACAGCTTCAGCTATGGTTCGTACGTGTTGTGTTGTTGGTTGCAACGTTAGATCACACGATCGTGAAGGCAAGAAGCTGGATAATGGGCTCTCTTTTCATCGTTTTCCATCCTGGAGGCAACGTGAGGGATCCCATGTATCTGATATCACTAAACAAAGACGTCAGGCATGGATTGCAGCGGTGACACGAGCGGATATCGAGTTCTCTGCAATCCCCAGCTTTTTGTTGGTTTGCTCGCGGCATTTTCTCTCCGGTGAGTTCTAAATTAATTCATATCACTCTTAAAAGCCTTTTAGTGTTATTTTCAATGCGCTGAGGTCATAGATAATGAGATAAAACATGCTAATGTGTGATGCTGCAGAACCACATCATGTCGACTGAGTAGCTTATGATTTGGCATTATTGCAGGCAAACCAGCATATGAAATGGATGTAACAAATCCAGACTGGGCACCAACACTGCACATGGGGCACGACGACATACCTGTATCTGACTCGGACCGGCACGCAAGGCGTATGCAACGGAAGCGAAAAAGAGCACCCATCGGAGGTAAACACCCCCCTCCCCTCTCCTCTAAAAACATACTAAATTGCTCTTATTGTACACTAATCCGCACATAACTTCAAGATGAATCACACACCTGTCATTGGAATATTGGTGTACATTAACCTTATGTGTATGCACTAATTTTATCTTACAGGCTTTCGTTATGCAGCTGCAGAGTCTGAAGGTGTGCCCCGTGCAGAAGTGATCGATGAAGATCTGACAGAAGACCAACAGCAAAATCACCATGTCATGGAGGCAGTGGACAGCAGTTGTGTTGGACAAGGTGAGGTACCTGCTGCAAATGTGGACATTGGTGATTGGACAGACAGCGTCACGGAAGCTAAAGGGCAGACGAAGGATTGTGTGTGCAATGAACAGGGCAGAGCAGAAATAAACCGGCTGTTGGAGGAGAACAGACTGCTTCGATCGCAGTTGCAAAAGACAGAGCTGAATGAAAATTTCTTAAAGGATGATACCGAAAAAGTAAGATATTACACTGGACTACATTGTTATGCTGTCTTAATGTCCCTCTTCAACACTGTCAAAGATTTCCTGCCAGTATCGAAGAAACTGACAGGTTTCCAAATGCTCTTACTCACACTAATGCGTCTGAGACTTGATCTTCCAGTCCAGCATCTTTGTCATCTATTCCATGTGTCCCACAAAACACTGTCTTCTATCTTCGCCGATACCATTGATGTTTTGTATGCCCGCTTAGGAGCACTGGTGCACTGGCCTGAGAGGCACTGTCTGCAGGCCACAATGCCTCCGCAGTTTACAGAAACTTTTGGAAAACGAGTAGCCATCATTGTTGACTGTTTTGAGATTCGAACAGAAAGACCATCTAATTTAAAGGCACGTGCACAAACATACTCTCATTACAAGGGTACACACACCATAAAATACCTCATCGGGATTACACCCCAAGGAGCTATTTCTTTCATTTCCAGGGGATGAGGGGGTCGTGCATCAGATAAACACATCACAGAGAAATGTGGCATTCTTCAAAAGCTGTTACCAGGGGACGTAGTATTGGCTGACAGAGGCTTTGACATCAGAGATGCTGTAGGAATGATGTGTGCGGAGGTCAAGATTCCAGCATTCACAAAAGGCTACTGTCAACTTGATGCAAGGGACGTTGAACAAACGAGAGCAATTGCCCACCTGAGAATTCATGTTGAGCGAGTAATAGGTAGTTTGCGCAACAAGTTGCAACTAGTAGCTGCCATAACAAACTTTAGACAGTGCACCTGAAGATCATGAAGGCCAAGGGACTCAGCGTCTCTGTTGTGTAAACACGCCAGGGATTGGGGTAATGTGGGTCACTGTGTAGTGTAGTTGGTGTAATAGTTTTCTATTCCACACAAACTCACTGCTTTGCTGTGGTCCTGCAGCGTATCCAGTAATGGTGACAAATCCTCCAGCGTTGCAATAGGAATCTGCCTTTTTTGTGATCGCCTCCTTTTGCCTCTCGATGCAGAGGGTGTGTTTATGATTTCATCAAGACCAAGTTTTTGGGCAGCTGCTGAGGAGAAGTCAATGTTATGTGCAACCTCGGCCTGTATCTTGGTCATATTTCCAGGCAACACCCAATACGCAGGCTCGTCTGTTACAGTTCTGGTGCCTCTGATACGCACTGTAGCCTCGACTTCAAACAAAAGAGCAGCAACATGGGTGCAGGTCTCTGCGACTCCGGCCATGCATGTGCAGTGAGCAGCCTCAACCCTCCCATTGGTGCTCACAATGACCCATGGCTGTAATGCAGTTTCATTCAGTCGTTGTGAGTGCAGTACCTGAAACACACAAAAGCCACTTTTAATAAAAGGTCTGTAATGAACCAAGGCTAATATAGATGGGTTGACTGTACGTGCAAATAAAAAAACTGTAACAAGGAAGTTGTTTAGAAAGTTATCAAGTTCAAACCGACTTACCTTTGTCTTGACGACAACGTACTCGCAGCTTGGAGGCTTAAAGATGGACAAATCTTGCACCTAGCCGTTCGTGAATTGGATGTGGGCCTCCAGGGACTTATAATTCTTAAACTGGTTCGCTGTGTATGCGCTGACTCCACAGACAAGGTATGCGAAGATATCGGGATAGGACAACGGCGGTAGGTCATCTGGGTTTCCACTCCACTTCCTTATTTCATACGGGTCCACATTACCGATGCACGCAATTTTTTCAAAGTAACGTCTCTTGGCGTCTGGGGGCAATCGGTCGCGATAAAGCCCTTTGTCTTTTGCGCTGATTTTGAGCATGGTTCTGGCAGTCCCGATTCCAACACTCCAACACTGTGCGCTTGTTTTGTTTTCTGGCCTACTGACATGGCGCCGCGATCCCACAATGCACTGCAGCGTGACGTCAACTCCAAAGCCCTATTAAGACAATACAGAGGTTGTTTCATTTAAACCGACCGCAGTCATTTGATATGAGAAGCAGCGGTTTCCTCAACTTCTAGCCAAAAACACACTTTTACACTTTTTCATGGCATCTAAAACCATTTAGTCCTTCCGCTTCCACTGTAGGGATTGGGTGCCATTTTTTACCAATCATTTAAGTTTTTATTGACAATATAGTATGTTCAAGTGAAAATTTTAATTATTACTGAACAAATAAAAATGTATAATTATTAGAGAAAACATATTCACAGGATTCCAGCGGGCCTTTCATTAAGTACAGCAACTTTAATAACTGTTGATATTTATTTATATTTTTCTCTTCTGTCAAGCTTTCCAAACTAAATTAAATAATGTCTTCCTCTAAATCATCAGCATGCCCAGTTCCTACAAGAATGGTGAATTTGATCAGTTGATCTCTGTTACAGGCTACACACCACTACCTTTCTTTTACTTTGAAGGTCAGTTAGTTGTTTCAGCTGACTGCAGACCAAATTATTGTATTTTTAAAAAATTCTTGAAGAAGTCGTAGTAAAATAATTAACTTATCTGTCATGGTCTGGAGTCTGGTGACTCCATGTTTGTGTTTTTCGATTATTAATATTCTTCTATTTAGTTAGGTTCTGGTTTTCTTTAATGATTTTTTTAGATCTTAGCTTTATGCCTCCCTTGTGCTCCATGTGTCATGTCTAGTCAAGTTATGTTTCCGTGTCTGTGCTTCTCATGGTTTCCTTGTCAAGTATGGATCTCCATGCCTGTCTTGTGTTTGGTTTTACTTTGATAGTCTCGTGTCTTGTGTTCAGTGTTTTGACTTTTGCTTCCCCCTTGTCTCATTATGTCAGATTAGTCCCAGTTGTGTTTCCCTCCTGTTTCCCATTTCCTCGTTACTCCCTTGTGTATTTAAGCCCTATGTTTTCCTCTGCCCCTTGTTGTATTGTATACCCTCATTGCTCTGTGTCGCCACCATGCTCATGACAGTTCCTAGTTTCTTGTTTCTAGTTCCCAGTTAGTTTTTGTATTCGATGTCTTAGTTTTCTTCAGCAAATAAAGTTGCCCTTTTGAGTTCACCATTTGTTTGAGTCCTACATTCGGGTTGTCATCCTGCCTGCCACACAGCCTCACTTGACATGATAATTTTATTTGAAGAGTTTTAGTCAGGGTTTAGGATTCATCATAACACTGAAACCTCACTGGTGAAGGTTATGCATAATTGTCTTACAGTCTAACCAATATTATTTAATATATTCAAAGAAATGTGCTCTGCTAATTTAAATCATTGATAGAATTAAGATGATACCAAGTTTTATTTATTAATGAAGTCAAATGATGTACACCATTAGTCAGCAAAAGTACAGACATGTCTTAATGACATAAAGACCTGGAATATTTTTCTTCTCCTAACTTCAGAGAAAACTAAATTTATTGTACTTCATACTAAAAATCTTAGAAACATGGTGTCTAACCAGATACTTACTCTAGATGACACTACTTTGGCCTCCAGTACCACTTCCAGCAATCCTGAAGTCATTTTTGACCAGGACCTGTCCTTCAACGTGCTTATTAAACAAATATGTGGGACTGAATTTTTCTTAATCTGGATATTCATGCTATACGATATGTGATCATAGCCTATGTATTTTAGCATGTTCCCTATTTCCTCCTAGACAAGTCGACCAGTCTTGATGAAACATTAGGGCGCTGTGAGCACCAACATCCAAATGCTGTATACAAATCTTTTATACAAATACCACAATTGTATATATTTGACATTTCAACCAAGCACCAAATAGAATGTCACAATAAAATGTGTCATGCCATCATACTATAACGACTGTAGCATGTATGTATACATGTTTGTGTGTTCCCTATTTTCTGTGTAGGGGTTTGTTCATATCATTAAAATCAGAAACATGTTGTCTCATGTCTCATGGGTGGCTCTTGCACAAGCTCCACCCAGTGGCGGTGCCTCCCCAGTTCCCATTTCTCACCTGTCACACCTGCTTTCTGGTAAATGTTTCTTTTATTTTTAAGCACCATTTGGAGTCACAACTCCCCAACATATTGTTGTTGGTCAGTGTGGTAATCAGGCCAGCTTAAGCTCCCTGTTTTTGTAATTATTTGCCTTATGCTAGTATGTAATCTGTTTTCAAAGCCAAATTTACCTTTTGAGACACTTATCTTCATGAGAACCAATGAAAACAATGCAGAGGTGCCTTAAACCTGTATTGTATCTGAAAACTGTGGGTAAACGGCAACAATTTTTCAGTCTTCTGTTGTCCATTTCTGGTGCAGTTTCCTGCTGGTGTGGCGTTAAGGTTTAATGTTTTTTTGCATTCATACATGCTCTTCTGCAAACCTTGGTTATAACCAGAGGTGTAGTGCTCTGTAGTAAAGCAACCATTACAAAATGGCTGCAGCAAAATTAAAAAACAGAAAATCCCATGAGGCTCAAACAATGTTAAATCTTCAATACAATCAAAATACAAGAGAAAGACAAGTATTTCCTTGAAAATTGCATTAAAAAAATATCAATATCACAAGCTGCTGGCTATACATTTCAAATACTACACAGTAATATGCAAAGTGTTAAGGCCACCTGACACTGGGAAACAAAAAGTATCTGTGACTAGAGTCCCACTGATGGAATAAATGTTCTCTACAGTTTCAGCTGTACAGGTTTTGTAACAATGTAACAACATTATGATTAAAAAAAATCAAGATTTAAGACTTATTTTAATCATCATTTTGTTGAGATATAATGTTATATTTTATGAAGAAGCAAAGTCATTGCCCCCACCCCCACACTCCAAATACACACTCAAGCCGTGAAACACCACTAACAGTTCACTGACAAATAATGAATCACCATGTTAGTTTCTTATTGACAGCTTCAGAACTAAGTACAAACAGCACCAACACTTGACTCAAAGATAGAGGAATGCGAGGAACAAAAAGTGCACTAGTTTATTTGTAGTTTCAACATTTCACAGATTTAACAAAGAAGCTCAACAAACGACTCAGGTACGGGTGGAGGAAGCCAGCACTCAGGTTTGGAGCAGATGTCTTGGCAGAAGAGAACATTCATGCCGATGGACATCATCCAAACTTCTATCATCCAGACTTCTGGGTTAACAGAAAATGCAAATCAAAGCTACTATCAAAATAATCATGCGCCAAGTTAGCAACTGTTTAATGAATAAAATCCACACCTCTTCTGATACCATCTAGATGCCACAAAAGATGTTTGGAGGAAGAGGTGTATTACACATCCTCATTACCAGAACTGCTGTCTGAACTCCTGTCATACCATCATCTTCATCAGAGGTTCGGCACGAGTCCCTGGAGTTTGGAAGATATGAGGTATTCCTCTTTGATATCCTTCAGTGGCAGTTGTGGTTGCAATGTGATCTTAGTGTTTGTTGACCAGCTTTGTTATTTTCTTTGGTGACTCTGTCTTTGGCTGCTCAGTGCCTGCTACTTGACTCTATATTTTAATGTATTGACCACAAAAAAAATGGTATTTTAATTGACCTGCCCCATCTTTCTGTCTTTGTTTAGTTAGTTTTCTTTTAATAAGATGGAGGGCATTTTGTTGGGAGGCTAGGCACCTTTAGTGAGGTCCCCTCCCCCACACTTATAGATGTAAGTAAAAACATCGAGAAACAGATATAAAAGACACTGTTTCAGTTTGAATGAGCTCTGCACTGAGGATTGCAGTGAAACACACTGCATTGCAGTGAGTAGTTAGTAGCGTAAATTGATTGTAGATCATTTTGTTTTAGAAATCTTATAATAAATTCATATCTTGAATATCTAATTCTGTGGGTTTTGAGTGGTATTTAACTTTTCTTCTTCTGTTACATCTGCAGTCTTTTTTTTTATTGAATTGGGAAATAAACTAGTCAAACTAATCAGTCACTCCCCTGCCTCGCCAGTAGCAGGTCTTTGTGCTTTTATTATCAACTGGTAATATATCAAGGTTTATTAGATTAATATTCAGTGGGGTGGAATTCCCCACGTGCCATTGTGAGCAGATTAACTGCACTGGCAGAGATGTCTTGTACTTGCTTTGTTTTTTGCTTTGTCTTTACGTAGCACAGTCAATTATGTGGTTAGAGTTTATGCAAAGGCAAGACAGCAATTCTGTAAAGACATATGAACTTTCAGTAGTTTCTTTAATAATCTCTTGCTTCTTCATGGATGAGGTACTCACACATCTAAAGAACTTTGTAGTCCATAGAACGGTAGTGAAAATTTGGCATAATCAAAAAGTGGAGCAGACACCAACCTAATTTTTACACCTTCAAACTTTTCTTGCACTTTTTCATTCCTGCACCAGATAGACTCTTTCCTGAGGATCTCTTAGTCTTTGTGCTAGCCACTTCGCCAACCAGACAATCTGGTCAGCATGGGAAATCCTTCAATGAATGATGGTTGTCATTTCTGAAACCAAAAAAGGAACACAATTCAAAAAAATCATGGTTAGATCATAGTCACATGGAAAAAACAAAATGTGGACCATTTCGTGTTGGGAAAGAGCAGGAGGAATCAGATCCTTATTATTTAAACCAGAATGGGATAATAAAAAATGATTCACTGCCTTCTTTAATTTGATAATTCTGAGGGTGATTTTAAACCTTTTTAGTCTCAGGGTATAATTTATAGGTACAATAAGAGTGGCTGATCCAGTGGCTTTTTACTACTTTTTTAAAAATTAAAAAATAATAATAAATTAGCCAAATTAACACAGCTATAGGTGTAAAAGGTGCACAAAAAGCTCTTTTGTACAAGCAGGTTATTTTTTATTTCTTTGTAAACAAGCATATCTCTGAAAATGTCCTAAAAGTAATCGTATTAAAATAGCTATGTGCCCACTATCTGGAGATCATCTTGAAGAAGATAGCAGACCACAGTGAAGGTTGTTAATGATATCCGGTCACTTCTCTCAGCTTTAGCTCAGTGAGCTGTCCCGGTTAAACACCCGCCCCCAATCACAGAGGAGGGATTCTGTGATTGACATGTGAGCAGGTAAACCAGTGCGCCAACATCCTGAGGAGCCTGAACCTCTCCATCCTATTGCTACCCTCTCAGTAAAGGTCTGTTCTGTTTTTCAGTGTTTTACTGTTTTAGAATTTCTTAAGTTCTTATTTCTCTCTGCACAAAACTCAGGATTTATTTTAGTATAAAAAGTTTTGATTTATTTCTCTTTTTCTCCTAATTGCTAGCTTAGCTTAGCTTAGCTTGTGATAGCTTCGGGTTCAGTTTGGCGCCTGATTTGTTAAAACAAAAGACTTTTCTTTAAAAAACTGCTCTCTCATGTTGTGAAACATGGACAAGAGTTCTTAAACAATTATTTAAAAGTATTGTATGTATATTTTATGGTAATACATTTTTAATAAGTTCATTGTAGTGTCCATTTTACTGTTTGCAGTTTCTTATTAGCATATTTATAGCAAGTAGAAGCTAGGCACGAATTTTCTTCTTTTGTCTCAAACCATTTTCACACCCATCACCTATTTTATTCACAAATACTAATAATCATTATTTTAAATCTGTCAATGACCAGTTACAGCCTAGTTTTTATAAAAGGTTTCCATCTTTTCATTTCTTAAAACAAGCAAACAAACAAACTGGCAATCCATAGCTCCATATGAAAGGAAAATCATGGTGGGGGCTTAATGAGCCCAGTACATTTTTGGTGCCTGAAAATATCATGGAAACTTTAATAATACAGATTCACCAGCAGCTAATGCATTCTCATAATTCATGAAGAAGTCAAACAGTCAATAAAACCCTGGTTATATTGATTATGTTATGTAAGTAAGTAGGTAGGTAGTAGTGTTTTTAGCCTGACGCTTCAATAGGTTAAGATATGTTCTACTGAAGGTAAATTATGAAGGTGATTATTACACTGCTGTAAAATGCTTCTTGTGAAGCTTGCCTTACACATAAAACCTTGATGACAAAGATGATGAGCTAGATTAAAATGATCAAAGTAAATGTAAGGTTTACATGTAAGATTATCATTTATGAATTTTAGTTTGATCAGAGACAATAGCAGGAAGTGAAGATATGAGTGGACGTAAGTGTGAGAGGCATTTTATATTTAACTTTAATTAAAACCCTTCATATTAATTTTAAGTTAAAATAAAAAGAACTCACAGGGTGACATATCAGTGATGAGCTTTTTGTAGTAGATCTTCAGGAAAAATTTCACCACATGAACAACGACCACCGCCTTACATTAAGAGGCCCAGTCTAAGTCAGTCGGCTCCTTTCTTTTTGTCAGTCCTCATTATTTATCTGTCACATCTTTCATTGACCTTGACATTTTCCTTTGTGGTCACAGTAATTAGAAAGAGTCATTTTTTGGGGAGTAACTAATAGTTCTATATACACGTTGTATAACTAAAATGACTTATGGTATCATTTCACAATATTGAATCATCCATTTTTTTTCAGGATTTAATATGTAAGGTTCTTTACCTCCAACTTTAAATGAAAGGAGAAACTCATTAAATGATTCAAACCTACATGTTTTTAGTAAAGGTAATGAGACCCTTCAGAGTATTTTAAAAAGAAACTAGACACTAATCATGCTGATATAATTTTTTTTCTAATTTCTAAAACACAGTTTAATCAGAAAGTGTTTTATACAGTTTCTTTTTCTCTGTCTGTGAGATCAAGGCTGGACTGTAAAGTGTTGTCAATTTAAATGAAAGGTTCAGGTATCACCACTTATAAACACAGTAACTGAAGTGTACTACAGCCTGCATTTAAAATAAAATGTAATTATAATGTAAAAAGGAGAGAGTAGAATAATATAGTCTGCACCTCTAATAGTAATCTGTAATTACAATTTCACTCATTTCCTCTGAATGCTAATCATATTGTAAAAAAAACTTACATAATTTTACATAACTTTCTTTTAAAATACTCCAAAGATACTCATTAATTAAAAAAATACTTAGATTATCATATGTTTATTCCTTTGTTTGACTGTACCTACCAATATTTTTTTAACAGAAATGTTATGAAATGCAAGAAATGTTAGGAAATTACACAATAAGATGTGAGCTGTAGGAATAATTATACCTTATTGATATAAGACCTTTATTTTTCATAGCCGCAGGGCATGTTAAAAACTGTGAAATATGCATTAATAGCAGATTATATTTGAGACAGGGCATCTGAAAGAAAATGGGTTTCCTTGTCTGACCTGCAGGTGGATCCTAAGTCTGTTTTTTATTTAAAATGAGCTCCAAATGAAGCAGGGGGAAAACTTGTCAACAGGCTGGACCGCATGTCCATTAGATTAGCTTATAACTCATAATTAGACTAATACTGGAATTAGTGTGTAAACGTGGTTTCCCGCCCTGTGTCCATCTGTCTGGGATTAAAGCTGGATCTATAAACAGAGAGAGTAAAGCTCCCTGCCCATTAAACGCTGCTTATCGGGTGCAAGATGCATCACGGCCCCACAGAGTCTCTGCACAGTAGAGATATCATGTGTGGATTACCCAGAGATTATGGGGTAAGCATTGTTTCTTAACTTTTTCATGAGGGTCGGCGCTTAGAAGCATGTTTTGTTGGATTGCCACTGAGATGAGTTCATTATTTGCCTCTGCATAGAAAACTGGACGTATATTTGTGTTTTATACAAGTATTTGTGATATTAAACCTCACACTGTGATAAGATGAGGTTAAATTTCTCGAATAATCGTGTTTTAATAGTCACATTTGGAGCGTTCTTGTGCCCGTGTAGTGCCATATGTCATTACGTAGATTATCAGGATTAATCTGGATTACCACCCCTTGGCGATAACTGTTGCCCTGTCTGTAGTCTCTGCACTTTGCAGAATGAGTTTAACTTGAGGGGAAGGTAAATGGACTATATACACCATGCAAATAAACTCACTGGGAAACATTAAGGTAAAAGTGTTTTCATCACAGTGTTATTGTAGTCAGTTTTTTAAACAAAAGTATAGAACTGTTTTAAGGAAAAATGGAGTTATCACTAATCTGGTGATTAATGAATTAAGCTGAAATTGATTGTGGGTTTTGTGCAGCTACTATTTGTTTGTATGTAAAATCTAGTATCTAGTTAGTGTAGATGTCACACTGTGGTTCCCTCTCATGCAGTGGTTCTGAAACTGCTGCGACAGGATGAAACTAGGTGGGAGGTTTTTTAGAGAAAATAAAGCAAATGAGTGAGCCAGTGCTGCCGTGTTTGTGTACATTGAATTAAGTAAAATTCACTGTGGAGTTTCTCAGTTTCAGAAGCACTGCCCTAATGTAATGGGTTAGAAATAGAAAGATAAGTGTGAGTGGTTTTGGTATGTTCAAGTAACTGTTTTGCTGATAACACTGAATAATACCTCCGTCTAGAGCTGGGCGATATAAGATTTTTTCATATCACGATATGTTTTTTTCATTTCAGGCGATAACGATATATATCACGATATAAGCCAAATAACTATATTTGTAAGATTTAAATGTGCCGTTGCTCACAAGTAAAATGTGAAATAATTAGCAGCTTGTTTTAATTAAAATATTTATTTCCCATAATAAGTTCAACAGGGTAGATGTACTTAAGGAACATGAGACTTCAGTTTCAGATAAATAAAGGCAAATATTGCAAACTACACAAAAGGCAGCCGCTAAAGCGTTTAAGTTTCAAAATAGAACAAACAAAACAGACTACTAAATTGTCAATTCCACTTAGAAACAAAATATTAATTCTAAAAATAAATCTTAGGTCGTTTTACAGAAGAACAGACAAAATTGACTAACTTTTGTCAATATCAAATAAACTGAGAACTAAAAGGAAATTCTCAATCTCTCCTTGTTGTATAGCTTAGCTTTTCAAACAGTTTTAACAGTTACTTTAGTTTGACAAAAGCCGAATGACGAATTAGCGCTTTCAGTCAGAGATTGAGCATGCACCGCTTTAGTGTATTTCCAGACTTGCTTTCGGCACAATTTACAGTGTGCGCTGTTTTTTGTCAGACTTGAAATAGCCGAAATACCTTCACACTACGGAACTTCTGTGGCCCTTCCGTTCGACAAGCTCTCCGGCATTGGAACCATCATCTGTTTTCTCTTCGATAACCTTCGCTCACGCTCTCGGTTGATTTTTCTCTAGTCGGCAAACTCATTTCCTTTATTACCCGGGCTGCATGGCTGCAAAAACAAATACACATGTGCGCCTTGGCACTTGTGCTGTACGTAACAAGTCATGTGACGTGACGCTGCGACTGTGATTGGTTCGGCTCTGCGCTACTTAATTTGGATTGGCTGTTCTTTTTTCTTTTTTTAAAGAGGACAAGAGAGATGAGGCCTATCGCAATAGTTTAATTTTTCTATCGAGAAAAAGTTATTTCGCAATACATATCGTTATCGTTCTATCGCCCAGCTCTACTTCCGTCTAAGATATCCCACCCAAATTAGTTTAATTTTAATAGATATGAATGCAGTTCCAGACAGGCTGTGCACCACCTAAGCCAGGTGGATGCTGTCATGGTGTGTGAAGTGACACCAGGGGAGCAGAAGGAACTTTTCAGGCTGAAATAATGTGATGTACCCATGATGTGAGGACTCCTGCCAGACTGAGCGCTCAGGGTCACACTCGCCAAGCCAGAAGGACATGCTTTGTTTCAACCTTCGTGATATTAAACAAACATTTCACATTGCACGATAAATTTCGAGGAACATGCAGGATTTCTATGAGAAAATGTTAACGTTTTCTGTAAGCTTGTTACTGTTGCATTAAAAAATCCACTCAAAACTTAAGTCAACTTTATTTTTTATCCTCTTTGGCCTTCAGCTCATAGACTGCCCATGCTCACACAGATGTTGCTCCCTCTTGCACTCGTGATCCTTTCTTGAACAGTTTTTGCTGTATTTGAGGCATGTAAAACTGAAAAATCTCTACTTATACCTGTTATGTTTTTATTCCATGGTTTAGGAACAAAGATCTGTCTGGAAGTTCTGTTTGACCTTTGTGTGAGCTGGAAAGACGAAGTGAAAAATGCAGGGAACTGTAGCTGGTTACAGCCTGCGCTACTGGCTGACCCTGATCACAGGGTTGCTGGAGTGTCTGTTATTTGCCGGCCTGGTGTTTGGCCATGCCTCCTTGGTGTTTGTGCTGAAGAAAGAGGAATACTTTGGTTGGCTGTGTGTCGACACTAACAGCACCATGGATAGTAAAGGTGAGCACCTCTTGAGTTTAGATTGGACACGACGCTCATTCAGGACACCACAGAAGCAGGTTTCAGATATATTTGTGCGTGTGTGTTTCTGTTTGTTTTTCTTCCAGACTGTAGTGGTCAGGATGAGCAGTTCTCGCTGGTTTTTACTGTGGCCTCCTTCCTCAACAACTTCCTCACTCTATTAAATGGCTACATATTTGATCACTGTGGCACACGGATGACCAGACTGCTGGCAATGTAAGTCAGTGCTAAAAAGAAATATGTCTGAGCTGCAGACCCAAATACACATTTGTTAACTATTTCTTGCTGTTGTTAATCAACAATATATTCCAAGTAAACTAAGATACCTTTGTAGGTCAGACCTCCAGCAGAATAAAAAAAACTTGTCTGCCAATTAGTTTCAGCAAAGAAACCAAAAAAATCTGATACTAGTTAAGATTAGAACATGGTAAAACAAATAATGTAGCTCAGTTGTTTATGGAGTGTCTCACAGAGGCACAGAGATTAGACTCAAACAGAGCCCACCTCATTCAACCCCAAAATATATTTGACAGTTTCTAGTGTCAGAACTAATACTTGATGTAATTGGTTTAAATCTGGTTCAGAGTCCAGATCAATAGATAACAATTTATTTATTTTCTTTTTTAGAAACTGAACTTTTTCACTGCACAGGTTACAGTAGAACAAAAATTTTTTCAGAACAACTCAGTTATGTTTATACCACTTAATCGCACAATCACATACTGTAGCTGCCCCAAGGCGTGTACTATGAAATCATCTACCTCACAGTATTCAAATGATCCAGCTGCCATGAGAAAACAATTGTTATTCCAAACCTGTTATGTTAATCATTGCTGGAACACTTAGGAATGCAGATTTGCTTTAGAGTTTTGGTGTAACACGATATCACTTTAAGTTTTCTTATTTATTGCAGTGATCAGGAATGTATATGATTATATTGTGATTATTGTGTGGAGAGACGCAGACAAAGTCTGTAACTTCGTGCAAAACATGCGCAACAAGAATTATTACACAGTTTAGGATTTAATGAGTGTTGTTGAGTCACTACTTGATTTTTAAATAAAATAGGTAGTTAATTGTCAGTACCAGATTATATTGTTCTAGTGTTAATGGAAAGTGTGCCAGATTATTTCTTTAGTCATTGTTCATCTGAGGAGAAATTTATTCAGATTACAAAATGTAAGATTTGGTACAAACCAACAAGCCTTTTCAAGGTCAACTTTGGCTACACATACAAAAACTACATACACAAAACTCAGTTGTTTTGTGTATTTATGCTGCTGTTTTTAACTATGCTGCCCCCTGATTGGTACTTGTTTTTCAGAATTAAGCTGCATCTTGACTTTTTTATTGAGTCTTTCACTCTCTTTTCCACGTTTCATCGTCCTGTCGAGAGAGACTACATGCATGAGATTACGTGGTATCTGGGGGGAGAGTGGACAGTTTCATGAATGGGTTCAGAAAACTTTGCCAGCTCATTTCTGTCAATGCTCAAGGCGACTTCGCTGCAGGCCAAAATCACCCTCAAGCCACCAACCAGTCTCAGTGCGCCCTCATAGGAAGTCTGCTCCTCGTAGCTGGTGGATATCTGATGGTAAAAACAGAAACGTTTATGTGTCCTGATTATATTTTTCCCTCTCCAGAGCCCTTTTTAGTGGTGGTACCTTGCTGGTGGCCCTCTCTAGCCCAGGTAGGTGCACAGGTTACGATTATTAGAAAACATATTTTTATGTAGTTTATGAACGTCAAGTTTTCATTAGATTCACCTTTCACCTCTGTGTCATAATTTCCACCTTTTCCATAATGCTTTCCTTGTGAGAATTTCATATTCTGGTCACACTGTGTTAGGTTTATTTGACTACTTGAAAGCTTATTCTGTGTGCTAAAGTGTAAAAATCGAACACCCTAGCTATTATGACAACACTATTTTAGCTAATTAGCAGTTAGTAGTATAATTTGCATGTGCCAGGCAGTGTTGGCCTCACATTTCATATTCTTGGGGACTTTTATGGCACACAAACCTGTGAAAGAACCACCTACTGTTCTTTGTTTTTAAAAAAGAGCAGCTGTGTTGGCTTTCCCATCTTAAGCACAAAGCAGGTTTCTAGCAATCTCCTCAGCTACAGCTCGGTTCATACCAAACACGAATGACAGAAAACAGGTAAAAGTTGTTTTCGCCACACGCCTGATGACTTAGTCACTGTAACACCCCTCATATATGATGAATCCCAGTAAAATAATCACAATCACTGTGAGAAAATCAGGTGACTACACAACGGTGCGTCATTCAGGTCATTATAATAAACTTGTGTTCTTTATTTTCCAGTATAGCTGTTGGCATTTGATTTCAGTCTCATTTATATCGTATCACAACAGCAGTTAACTTAAGGCGCAATATGGATACTCTACAATATTAGAGAGAAAGCCTAACAAATCAGGCAGTCGCCTGTTTACAGGCAAGCGTTTACAGGCAAGAGTTCCCTTTTAATGGGAAAAGACCTCCGGCAGAAACAGGCTCAGCCTCGATGTTTGTGGAATGGGGGAAAAAAGAAGAGAGAGAGAATGAGGGCACAGAGAGACCACGAACAACAAAACGCCCCATCAGCCTGAGCCTATAGAAAGTTTAAAGGTTCAGGGTCACCAAATCCAGCCCTGACTGTAACCCTTTAGTGCTGCAGGAAAAGCAAAAAGTTTGTTTTCAAACATGATTATTCAGCGTTTTAACTGCTCGTCAGCACTTCTGCTGCTCTGCTGCTCTCTACACCATGACTCTGGAATTTTAACTCTAACTACCTTTAATATTGTGCAACATCACATTCCTAATGTTTGTATTTCTGTGTCTTGTAGAATTTTCACATCTGCTTTACCCCGCCCTGTCTCTTCTTGCTGTGGGTGGAGTCCTGCTGCTCATAACTAACATGCAGGTAACTACACCTGTAGAAATGTTTCTGTGTTCCTAAACAGAAATACATTTGAGCCACTTCTAAACTTTCAAACATATTTTGTCCTGATGATCTGTGTCTCTGTGTGACGGAAAGGTGGGCAACCTGTTTCCTGCTCATCGCTCCACCATCATCACTTTCTACAACGGTGCCTTTGACTCCTCCTCTGCTGTGCTTCTCATCGTTAAGGTGGGAGTGATAATTGCTACACTCATATTTGTCACACACATTAGATGGATAAAACAACGCTGTCCCCACACTAGTACCACTACTACTTTACTGAAGTGCAGTTTTATTCTTATTTGGACAAAAAAAAGGTGGAAACAAGCTGCATCCCATAGCTGTACTGGTGCACCAACAAATATACCTGTGAATTTATGCTAAATACTACATGAATAAAATTTTAGAATTTACATCCCTTCATCCAGTCCTGAATAACCCAGCGCTTCTCCCTATCTCTAAGGGAGAGCCCAGGCTCCTTACCAAAGCAGCTCATCCTGTTCTGTCGGTCATTACCCTCAGCTTATGCCCAAGGTGAGGATAGGAACATAGAGCAGTCAGTATATTGAAAGTTTTGCCTTCACACCCGGCTCTCTTCAGCGTGACAGACTAGCATGGTATCCAGTCACTGCAGACCAGTCTGTCTACCCTAAAGACAGAAGAGACAGAAGAGAAGAGAAACAGAAGAGATGGTATCCAGATAGCGCCGACTACAAGAATTACTAGAATAGCCATTTTATTGGTCAGAGCCACACGCAGATCAGAGGCCTAGCTTAGTGACTTAAATTAGAGGAGGTGGGAAGATAGCCACCTGTGTCAGCACCCACCTGCCAGGCAATGCAGTCCGAACTTTAAATCATCTATCTCTCTATCTCTCTCTCTCTCTCTCCATATATATATATATTGAAATTGTCATGAAGAGAGAAGTTCGCTGTAGAGACCAAAACCATTTTTGCACCAGGCTGTAAACTAAACATTTATTTAGTTCAGACTTTTATCATGTCACAGTTACTGAGGCTGCTTTGCTTTGGGAAAACAGAATGATCTGTCTGATCTGAGGCTTAATGACCTTTTTTTTCCCTCTGCAGATTCTCTACGAACAGGGAATCTCTCTCCACACCTCTTTCATTTTCCTGACAGTCTGCAGCAGCATTCACGTGGCGAGAACTTTCCTGTTGATGCCGAAAACCCACATCCCCTACACTCTGCCTGAAAACTACACCTACGGGTGAGAGCATGACAGCTTTTTGCCATTCAGGTCATAAAGACAGTGGCCGTCTTTGAAGCACACAAAATCTGTACTTAAACACACATTTCAAGCACAAATTCAGTATTACTAACATGTTTTTGTGTAATTTGTTCTTATTTTGTGAAAAAGTTTGGAACTACCTAAATCAGGGATCAAATACTAAATGTTACTGAGAAAGGTGAAGTCTTTTATCTTTTTAATTTAAAGTGAGCGTAGCATTTGGATGGTGTAGTGGTTGAATTCAGAAGTATATATTTTTCTTATTCTTGTTGTTATTGTTGTTCATGAAAATCAAAACCGCCATTTTTGGAACCCACAACGAGGGAAATGGCTATAAAAACCAACGGTAGGTATATCGTCACCTCAACCTCCACCTTTGTTGTAGTGTTCATGTCGCATACGTCATAATTACGTCATGGGATCCTCGCCTGCGTTGCTGTGACGATGACCACGCACATTAGATGGTATTGGATTGTAATGGAAAACCAGGTCCAAGTCGAGCTGTGGCGGGTCAGTTCAAATAGGTACTAATGGAAAAGGGGCTTTATTGTACCCAAAAGTTTCACCAGTACAAAAACCAAACAAAGACAAGTTTTCCGAGCTGGATGTCACCACACTTTCTTTGCTTTCTCCATATTTCACCACAGATGATGAGCATAAACTTTTTGATTTTTCAATAATTCTGAGTCACCAACAAAAGAACAAAATTGACCAGTTCATTATTGATTTTGAATGTGCACTCATTTGTGAATCACACTTTATTCTGATGTTCAGGACAAACTGTGGAAAAGGAAACACTGACACTGTGGAGGAGACTGAGATGAAGGCATGTCCGCCGACACAGGAGTCCCCTGAGACGGAGAACACGTCGCTGGCACCCGAGGGTAGGACAGAGGCTCAAAACACAGAAAAAGGTTTTTATACCATCCAAAACTGTTTGTGTCAAGTGTTTCTACTGTTTGACCAACAAAGAAATCACTGCAGGCAAATACATGTACATGTAGTCGATGTATTTTACACCCAGTTTTGTGTGTTCAGTGCAGTCGTTCGGCAGCTGTGTCAAGTCCAGGTTCTTCATATTTCACCTGGTGTGGTTGTCCATCATGCAGCTGAGACACTACTTCTTCATTGGCACGCTCAACTCCATGCTGAACCGGCTGGCTGATGGTGACTCCAGCCTGGGTTAGTCATTGTCCGTATTATCATCTTTGATCCAGATATTCTCTAACTGACCTCATTCCCTCATTTTCTCATCCATCCCTAAATCGTCAGTGAGCCAGTACACCAATGCTTTCGCAATAACTCAGCTGTGTGGCATCCTGTGTGCCCCCTGGAACGGACTCATCATGGACAGACACAAGAAGAAGCCTCTGGCTCCGGGTAAATCAGTGAACGCTGTTAGAACGACATGTTTTCATGTGGAAACTCCTTCTGAATCTCTCTTGTACTGTAGGAGAGACGGAGCAAGAGGCGGACCTGCGCTCCTCCTACCTGTCCCTGCTCCTGACTGCCCTGCAGTGCCTCCTCTTCTCTGTGTGCACCTCCATTGCTTTTCTCCCGCTTCAGTACTTCACCTTTGTCCTGCAGGTCCTCAATCGCTCCTTCCTTTATGGGGGGAATGCAGCCTTCCTTAGCATCGCGTGAGTTTATATCAAACACACACTGGACAGGCTGGAAAGTAACAGTTTCAAGTTGCATGTATTACATTTAAAACTTGATAATCACACAGAATACATATTGCTAAAGTATCAGTCACTAGTTTGGCTTTTTTGAGTTTCCCCGTCTTCTAAACTTCTCAGGTTCAATTAAAATACAATTTCAGGAGGCAAAATAATTTCAAATTGAGGTAAAAGAGAATTTATTCATCAGTTAGACACAGACACGTTTTAACCCTTTGGTTTTTGCTCTCTCAGCTTTCCAGCCTGTCACTTTGGGAAGCTGTATGGCCTGGTGATGGCTGTGTCCGCTGGAGTCTCTGTTCTGCAGTACCCCCTCGTCTCCGTGGTCAGAGAATACCCCTTTTATGTAGGTTTTTACCCCTCATCTGTATAAGCCTGATGAGGTATTATTGCCACCCTGCTAGGCAGGCAGACAGGACACGTGAATGCAATAGCTCAAAAACAGAGCGATGTAGGAGCTTCAAATTGATGTCATACGTGTATCTAATAAAAATCTCGGACCTCAAGGTCAGACATGGATTTTCTGTTTAAAATTTGGACACACCTTCTTATTTAATGGGTTTTCTGTATTTTCATGACTTACTTACTTTCTTACATTGTAGATTTTTACTGAAGGCATCAAAATATGGAATTATTTAGTAAACAAAAAAGTGTGAAATAACATGTGTGGAACATGTTTTATATTTTATAGTCACCCTTTGCTTTTCTGACAGTGCTGCAAACCCTTGGCCTCATGATGCAGTTCCATTATATCGATGCTTAGATTTGCTCATAGAATGATTTTCATATGTGTGAATATGTTTAGGACTCAAAAGTGCTGGAAAAATAAGAAACATTAATAAGTACCAAATTCCCCCACCTCAATGAGGTCCTGTAAATATTTACAACAAAAACTTGAAATTTTGCTTCATTAACCGTCACTATACTTGACTGTGTCACTGATTGATTTAACATTGAAGAACCCAGCAGTGGCTAAATATCAACACAGGTCAATATTTAATACACTTTTCTTGCATTTGCTGTACTCACATGAATGCAAACTTTTGTCTATAACTGTTCCAGGTGGACATCGGTCTTATTTTTCTCACTCTGCTGGCGTTCATCCATCCTACAAACGTCTTCATCCACTGCAGAAAACAAGCCCGCCTCAGGAAGGAGCATCCTGAGACTCGAGCCAGACTGTAGAGAGACGCTGAGACGAGTGTTTCAGCCTGTAGAAGGTTCGCGCTTCAGGTTCTCTTTGTTCCTGTTCACTGATTTAAACTAGAAGCACAAGCATTGATTTTAATGTTTTGTTGATCTTTATTAATTCACTTTTGTGAACTGTTTTTTGTAATAATTCAATAAAATTTTGTGTTAAACACTTTATGGTTCAGGAGAAATATTACTTGTTTGAGCTGTACTAGGGGCAGTGTGTCTACAAGAGTAACATTAAAACCTTGAAAGACTTTTAATAATTTTCAGTGGGAAACTTATAACCAGCAGAAATTCACAATAAAAAAAACCAGAGGTTGCACAGGTAGTCCAGTCCCTCCAGGATGACACATCAATACGTGCCATTGCCTGAAGCTTTGATGTGGCCCTCTAGAGCATGTAAGAAAAGACGTGGCAGACATGGAAGGCTCTGGGAAGCAGTGGAGAATATTATGCTACATCCTTCACCATGACCAATTTGGTGGTGGTTAGTATGGGGAAGCATAAATGGATGCACAGGCCTCTACAGACTAGGCAAGGGAAACCTGACTATGTATTGGTGTGAAATCCTTGGATCCACAGTCACTAGACACTATGCTGGTGCAGTGGGTCCCGAGTTCCTCCTGCACCACACTGCCAGCTTGGCACCTAGTCTGTCCAGGTGCTCAGTGATCTCCAACGACACCATCAGTCATCTCATTAGGATCATGCCTCACATTGTTTGGGGCCATACAAACTACTGATTGCCATTTTAAGTTGCTGCAATTAAATTTTAGCAAAACACACTACCTTTTTCTTTTTTTTTTTAATTCAAGCCTCGTAGGTTGATAATTTTACTTCCCATGAATTTCCTAATACATTACCCAGTCAGCCCTATATGTTTTTCCCACATAGAGATCTGGTGTATTTTCAAAGTTTTCCTTTAGCTTCTTTGACCATTGTATTTCTGTAACTGTTAATGGATCAAACACAAAAATGAAAGACCCACAAACAAGCAGAAACTGAAGGTGGTAACAGAATCTTTAGCTTCCTCTTCCTCAAACATTGTCTCATTGTTCAAAAAGGTATGGACCTAACTGCATAAGAAACCCCAGTATGCAATACAGAGCTTGTTTGTTTACTATACATTTATACAACTTATGATGAAAGTAATGAACTGCGCAAACAGCAACATGTTATATATATATTTATTGAACAGTTAGGGCTACAACAGTTACTCAGCATTGATGTGAATATGCAAAGACTGAAGAACGCAGCAGTCTGAGGTGAAGTAAACATGGTACTAATGCTGAGCCCATAGCAGGCCTACAGTCAGTATGAGTATAGTGATATCTACTGTTAGGGTTAATGTGCTTTTAATCTACTGTGGGACAGTACTATATAAATGAGGTAAGGCACTGGATGCTACAAGCTAATTTATAGAAACTATAGAGTTTAAAGTAAATCAGTAGTAAAACAGTCCAAACATCTTTCATCTCCAGGTAAATAAAAATGAAAATCATCAAAAATCGCACTCTTTGGACTTCAGGTTTAAAAGTAGTTGAGAGAGTTCTGAATGAATGCGGGGGCCCTTCTAGATTTTTTTTGCGTGTTGTAGTAAAAGACCTTGCTGTAAAATATCATTGAGGATTAACTCGTGAGCTGACTGTGCTGAAATGCAGCGATTTCTTCGTAACAGGAAACAGGATGGGTCTTCTCAAACAGCTTTCGGTAAAAACGTGGTGGAAAAATTAAAGCATGTAAACCTGCTTCAGCAGAATCGCATAATATAATGATAAGGCTAAAAATGAGCCTAATGGGAGCCTCCTTAAATCTGCTGCATGCAGTGTTGTGTAAAGCTTTCAGTACAGGAAATGTACTGAGATGGATGTTTCAGCCTCGCAAACGACACACCTGAAAATAAAAACTTTCTAATGTGCACGCCATTGAGTGTGCAGCATCCACCCTGTTGATCATGTGTTTTTAAATGTTGTGCTAGGGCTTTGGTTTCCGTTTGCAAAGTTTGGAATGGCACAGCTGGGGATGTTAAACTTTGCACCTTTATGGGATCTTGTCGTGACTCCGAGCCGTCGTTTGCCCGCTCTCAGTAGTGAGCATGTGGTTGTGATGCAGAAACATGATTGCATCCAAACTTTCTGGAGGAATATTGGATCTCTTTCTGTACGTGGCTCCTCCTCCCTCCTCCACATAGCTCTGTGCGGCATTTCCCACCACTGCAGGGGCAGCCAGGTAGGCCCGTGCCACCGTGGCCAGCAGTGGGAACTGCACCGCCTTCGTCCTCCACCACTGCAGGGGCTCCACGCCCAACGAGGCCCCTTTGTCGGCTCTGAAGACGGACATCTCCATATCGATAGACTCCTCCACAGAGCTCTGTCTGGTACTGGGGGCGGAGCAGAACAGGTCTCCCAGCAGGAACTCCATCCCTGACAGCCCACCCTGAGAGCCCGGGTCTGCTGGCTCGCTGTCCTCCACGTCGCTCTCATCGTCTTCATCATCAAGCTCTTTGAAGTTGATGGGGCGGGACTCTTTGAGGCGTTTACTCCTCCGTAAGAAGTCACTCTCTGACTCTGGTGACCCAGGGGAGGGGCTTCTCTTCCCCTCGACGTGCTTCTTCCCTCGACTCCGCTTCTTGTCCTCCTTTACAATCCTCACGGCCTCGTTCTTCAGCCAATCAAAAGTGTCCGTCCGCTCCTAGAAAACACCAGAAACCATAAATCAAAAAACAATGTAAACAATGAATGTAAACCTCTCTATCGTATCAGAAACTTAATATCATAATGTTTTAACTGAAAATGTGTTATGTTCGAGATAAACCGTGACTCTATATAACCCCCCTGAAACGCTCAAGCTATCTAACTCCAAATCCAAAGAAATGAAAGACCTTTGTGTGGACAGATTTGTGTGCTTCCACTTTTTTCATTTTATGTTTAACTTTTTGGTAAATCCTGTTTATTAAAGTCCATTATTTAATAAATATAAAACATGTTACACATAAAAACAAATTGGAAGTTGGCGGTCGATACACTGCTATACAGCGTGCCTGCTAAATGTCTCATTAAATATCAAAATTAGCCATTCTTGATTTGATTTGTAGAGAGTGGTATAGCTGTTTTACGGCACTCTTTTCCCTGCGTGCCAGCTTTCCGACTCACCTTCTCCTCCATGAAGCCCAGTCCGTGGAACTGGGGGTCGAGGGAGCACGCCACGCTGAGGACTCTGTTCACAGCAGGGCTGTCATAACAGTGTGCCAGGCTCCGCCTCATCATCCTCTTTACCTCCTTCAAGGTGGACCACGAATCGCACGGCCGGGACACGAGGTGCCGTGAGAGCAAGCCGGTGAGGATGGGTTTGATGAGGGACAGTCGGGGGAACGCCTCCTTGGCGAGAGTCCGGCACGCCACGTCCAGAGGTTTAAGGACCGAGCAGAGCTCCTCCAGAACCTTCCATTCAGAGCGCAAAGACGTTACACCTGTAGAGGATGTGTTGGAGGTGGAGTTGGCGTGGTAGCTGCCACTTGAACTGGACTCTGAAGCACAATCTTCTTTGGACAAACCCTCGCCTTTCACTTCTTTAATTACACTACAAAAGAGGCTTTTGTGTCTAATGAGCATGCTCAGTAAAGGGTAAAGGTTATTCCAGGTTGGCTGGCTGTGTGCCCACGATGCAAGTCTGGCATGCTCCTGTTTTGTCAGACCTTTGAGGAGGTTCTGGGTATGAGGCTGGTATGAGCATTTATTCTGAGCAGCTGGTAAGAACAGGGTGGAGAGAAGACCCTGGAACTGGCTGAGAGTTTTGGAGATGACAGGGTGTGACATCACTTCCTCCACACAGTCTTGCACGGCTCTGAAAAAACAAGGAACAGACGGAAGTCCTTCACTACTGTGAGCGTGCTCTGGCTCCTCAGGCGACACAGAGTCTTCCCTCTCTAGGAACGTTGTTGAGTTCGGGTGGGAGGCACTTCCTGCAACCTCTTCCCCCTTCTTGCTCTTTACTGGCTGTGTCCTCATCTTGTTCCTTGTCTCACCTCCCAGCAACATCAAATTAGGCTGGGAGATTCCCCACTCGTGCGCCATCACCTTCGCCTGGGCCTCCACCGCTCGAACGGCGTGCTCCTCCCCCCCACTCTCTGTCAGCCGCTGGGTCGCCAAAGCAATGTTCTGAAAGCTAAAGCTACTGTCTATGTAGTGCGCCCAGAGCGTGAGGTACCTCTCAGTGTTTCCCTGCCAGTTGTGGAGCCAAACCTCTACGCTCAATGTCACAAAGTAAGGAACTTCCTTCTGACTGCTGGAAGCTCGCCCACGTCTCCTGTGCTCGAACTCAATGGGAGCAGTGTAGTCCATAACCTCCTCGCTCTCTCCGCTTTCAGTTTTCCTCCTGAGCAGCCGAGCCAGGCTCGCCTTGCCTCGGGCGTGGTGGTCCCTCAGGAGGCTCTCGAGCTGACAGGACAACGGCAGCTCCTTGTAGTTGGGCAGCAGTGTGAGAATCAGCTTTCTGAAGCCTTCGCCTTCCACGAGAGACAGCGGCTGGAGGTCCATGATGAGAAAGTTGGCGATAGCATCGGTTACTTGAGTGGACAGAACCAAGGGGAGAGTGCTGACGAGACTGCTGGTAAGTGTGAGTGGCTGAGAGCGTTGTTGACCTGTTTTTGTGAAAAAGAGCAGCTTTTAGTCAGGAAATTAAAACAGAATTAAATTCCTTTCTGTTCTATAACAAACAATAGTTAAGTAGCTGAAACTGTATATTTGATAAAAGCAGCAGTTTTCTAACTCAAAGATTTTGCACAATAACAAAATACGTTGAGGAAAATTGTCTTTTCTATGAATCCCACTGATTTAGGTGGGATCAAGTCAAAGTGTGGTCAAAATACAATCCCTACAAAATAGATAAGGACATGATTTAATACACCCATTCATCTTTCCAAGATGATCAATCCCCATAACTAAATGCTTTAATAACTTTAGGACGTTTATTAATGAAATTTCCCCCAGAGATTCTGCATCACTTACATCAGACTCTCTCTTTTAACCTAATAACTTCTGGCACTGTGCACTGCAAACAGGAAGTAGAGAGTTACCCAGTGTGAGACTCCGGTCCTTGTTACTGTCTCTCGGCTTGAAGTGGTGTTTGCTGGTCAGGTGGTTTTGGAGATCTGGCACTCCTCCCGCACAGCTCACGTGCTCCATGCACAGCTTGCACACAGCGGTGTTTCGATCCAGAGGCCGACCGGTGGGGTCCGGCTCGAGTCCAAAGAAGTACCACGGGCTGTTCTGGATGGTGTTGGGGTTGCTCAGCAGTTTCTCAGTTCCAGGCAGAAAATCGTACTTTTCTATCGGGTGAGGAGACGGGAAGGCGATGACAGAGGTGGAGACGAAGGAGGAACCAGTGATCATGCTGCCTGGGTCGTTGACGGCATCCGAGTTTGACATTGTCGTCACGTCGCTTATGACAGGCATGGGGCTCTGTGATTGGCTTTGATCTGACCAAAAGGAAGTGCTGCTTGGCTCCGGGAGGGTGACCAACTGAATGTCCTGCAGGAGGCGCAGAGCTGTCTCCTTGTCTCCAACTTCACATTTCACGTTGTCACCTGTACATCGCCGACAAAGACAAAGGTATCAGGCACCTTTACAGAGCCACCTTTCAGTCTCTACTGCATTAAAAACTGGGACAGAGCTCACCCATCCCCAGACCCAGAAGGGTGGCATAATCCTTGCCGATCCAGACCCGGAGCTCTGCTCCCTCTGAGATGGGCTGGGAAACCCTGTAGTAGATACGACGGTAAAACTGGAAAACGTCCAGGTTGTGCTCTTCCTCACTGCTGGTATATCTTACATACCTGAAACACACAACAAATGCGGGCAGTCTGCAACTACATCAGAAGATACAAATAAGCAAAAGGAACCATAAAAACTGCCCACCTCATCCAGTTAGATTTGTTTTCATCAGAAGCGTCCACGTAGATAAAAGCAGCATCGTCTCTGATCTAAGAAACACAAAAAACCCATCTTTGTGTTAACATATGGCCAATAAGAAACAACTCAAAGATTATGGAGCAGAAACAAAACTCATTTTTAAAGGACAAAAAAAGGATTCTTTACATGCAGCTTTTGTCACTGTTGTTGGGCTTCCTCCCATTCATTCTGCTAGAAGAACAACTTCTAGCAAAATAAAATTATATCTAGTTTCCTAGAGCACATTTGTAGAAGTAATTCTTTATTTAAAAACAACAAAATATTTGCTTTATTTAAAGAAAAATACTTTGCTTTCCCTCTCAGTTTTCCCTTCATCGCAACAGACTGATACAGTGTCCAATCACTGACGTCGCACCGATTCACTGATCATCTCCCATTCCACTTTCCGTTATGTAATTTACAGAAACCATCAGTGGTTAAGAGCTGAGGCTATGATAGAGTCTGTCCATACAGCCTCTTAAATCAACACGGCTTATAATTTATAACAAAAAGACTAAACATCCAAAAATTGTCTGCTGTATGAACAAAAGTAATTGTTTATTTTACTCACAGCCCAGGCGTATTTGAGGTTGGCCGGCATCTGTCCTTTGCACACTTCTCCTGCAAAGGGTCCAAACATGACACCCTGCTGAAGGTGGCACTTGGCGTACACCTTCATCTCTCCAATCTGCTCCTCGCCCAAAGACCCAGAAGCAGATAGTCCAGACCCGAGGTCCCCACACAGGCACAGGCAGGAAGGCAGGGACAGCGCTGCCCGGGAGGGGCCGCTGTGGAGCCACGGGTCTCCGGGCGGCAACACCGCATCTGGGACGTAGTTCTGGTTGGAAGCAGGCTGGAGAACGGGAACATCCTCAAAGAACTCTTCATTGTTGAGATCCAAACCTGGAAAAAGAATACAATAGAGAAATAATGAAATAACAGAGATATTACTGAAAATGCAGGGCAGGGATTCATCTTCACGGAGGATAGTTACACTTTCTTGTGTTGTTTTAAGCAACAGAATTCAGAAAGACAGGAAGCTGCTGTATTCAGATGAGGAGAATAATACATTACAATGCAGACAAACTAATGATTTTTCTATGCTTAATTTTCAAACTATGATGGTAAAATCGTGCACACCTGCATTACAAATGCAAAGGTTAGTGTCATAAAATAAATACCTAAAAAATACAGGCAGCCACCAGTGCTACCTCGCAGTCCTGTAGCAGATGCACATATGATATATTTATTATACAAATCTGAAAAGTATGTTAATGTATTGACAAACTTGCGTGTCCACACCATCCACCTGCCCGCCCGCCCAGCGGGTAACAGCAACACTCCCAGCCACCAGGAAGAAAACCACTCACCATTAAATCCGTGTGCAGTATGTGAAGTGAGATCTTACCAATAATTTTGCAGATCAGGTCTGGAAGAGCCTGATGGCTTTTGTTTAATCTTTCCCCCTCCATGTTAATCACTTTTCATTTTGTTCTCTTTATTTGGATTTGATGATCTTCAGTCAGACTGCATTAAGTGTTATTTGTCTTGTCTTTTCCCACCAGCCCATCCTGAAGCCTGCAGAGTGAAATAAGCCTGTAAAGGCACTAAAAAAAGAAATGCTGTCACTGGCGGCTCTTGTAGCATCAGGGTCGATCATAACAGAAGCTTTAAGTTTAACTTTAGAGGCGGTGTCTACTCAAACTATCATCACTGAAATAATGAATCCACTGCACCGCCGCTGCAAAGAGAGTGTGCTCACATGAACTTCTGACAGCAGTACCTACTTGTCAGGCCCTGCTGGGCTGTCTGAATCGCTCTGTGGTAATATCACGCTCTGCTGCTTACGGCTGCTGAGGAATGGGGTCAGGTGACTTAATAAAATAGTATTTGAGTGATTCCCCAAACCTCGGTGTATCTGTGCACGCTGTGAGCCCGGGGCCACGCGGATGGTGGACAGTGTGACTGCAGTGATTGATTCTGGCTCGCATGATTGATGTTCAGATGTGTAGGCCAACACTGAGCCCATATAATTAAGTCCTGCAGGGAGAGTCTAGCCATAACCTCTGAGCTGATTAACTCTGAGACGGGAGGCTCAGAGTTTCCAGTTGCACAACAGCTGATCGCAGTTCAATAGACTCTGTGCGTGCTCACCCTGAGTTATGAAAGAAAGCCATCATCAGTTGGTAAAGCAACGAGCAAATGAAGAACAGAGCCTCCATTGTAATCCGACAGAGTGAGGATTATGAACAGGACCAGGACAGTTATCTTCAAAAACATGAGGCGAAGAGACTCCTATTAGTCAGTGTTATCCAATAAGTCGTCTTTTACCTAGATCATTTTTTTTTTTAAAAATCGATAAAACTGACAGGGACAAAATACAGGTAAAGCTGAAGATAACATGTGGATCAAACCGATCTGACACAGTTTCGTCATGCACCTCCAAAGTACTCTGCAGCAGTCTTGAGCCAACAGTTTTTATATTGTGCTTCAAAGGAGGCAGACTGTATAGTGAGTTACACATTCGTCTATCAAGCCAGAGATCCCTGGTTTAAGCACAGGTGGAGACAAATCCCTTTGGGGTTGCATTTGGCATCAAAATCTGCAAACTCGAATACCCAGAGCTACATGCTGTGTCAGTAAGAGGGAAGCTGAGAGGAGCGTTTGGCCAAGAAGAAACAGGTCTGATGAAGTGATGAAACCAAATTCTAAAATTGTAGGATCAAATGTTTTCCCATATGTACAGAGTACAAGTGTATACGGGCATCTGTAAAACACAATAGAGGCTGCATTTCACCCAGTGATGTCAAAAGAGTACCATCGGATTTTGATCCATCATGCAATACCATCTAAAAAGCATCTGATTGTCATGCTGAAAAATAACGCTGCTGCCAATGATTCCCAAACAAAATGTCAATGCTGTAAAAGTATATCTGGATAGAAAAGAACACAGTGGAACACATAAGTCGTGGATTGGCCTCCCCAGAGCCTGAACCTTAACATTACTGAAACAGTGAGAGAGGTGTGTATTTTTATTATTAGTTTTTCTCATACGGGAGGTTTTTTTTGTTTTGTTTGTTTTTAGAGGGGGCGGCTTAACCCCTTTTAGAAAATTTGCTTGTGGGCAGTGGGAGTTAAACGGAATACAAACCCACTCTTTCTTGGCCTTTAAGCCAACAGTGGTTATGGATACAAGCGGTTTATACCATGGCATCAACTGCGCATGTGTGACTGGATAGCTATTCGTCATTTATTGCAGGACTTCCCGATGTAAAAAACACACCGCTGTGCATAGAGTATGGTACAGTTTATTCAGCGCGTACGGTATAAAAAAAAAAAAAGAAAAGAAAAAAAAGTATAACCTCATCCGGGTGATGATCGATCTGTTGTTTAGAAAAGCTACCAGAGTGAGTGTGCACAGGCGCAGTACTAAACACACCCGGTTTGCAAGTTAACTGTAAATAAGCTGCACAGTAAAGCAGCGTCGGGGTCAGGGACTATTTTCTGACACTGCACTAAAATGCAACTTTAGAACAACCACAGGTGAGCCCCCTGCAGCCATGTCTGATCGGTTTTACTGGGAACGAGGCATGCAGGTTTCAGACATATGAGAAAATAATTTAATGCATACTTTAAAATTCCACAACTTTTCAATGAAGACATTATTTTAGGTTTAAAAAAAATCACCTTGAGCGTCAAGTAAAGCTCCTGAGGTCGCGGAGGAAGTGGTCTCAAAGAAATCAGCACGATGTCGCCTTTTCAGGTGGCTTCTTAAATTAGTAGTGTTTCCACCTTTTGCCAGCACTATTTTTCGGCACAGACGACAAACGGCCTCACCGGAGTTCAAAGGTCGCCCCTTTTCATCCGCCTTTAAGCCAAAATAAAGCCACACGATGGACTTGCTTCTGGGTTTGCTGATAAGATCCATGTTTCTGTAGCTCTGCAGCCTGCAGCCCCGCTACCAGATCTGAGATGCATAGACAGGAAAACTGCACCACCTGCTTACATGCAACGCTTTTATACCGCACATATTCGGGTCAATGACGGCGAAAACATTCTTTCTAAAAGTAAAAGCAGCAGATGCAAATCAATATCTAAAAAGTGCCTGGCTGCAGGCTTGTGTAGGACACGTTTCTTTTTTCTTTTTTTTTAAATAAATCACTTCCCTTCAAAGATGTGAAAAAAATCTCACAGCTCTCAGTTTGGTTTTAAAATGAGTAACAGATCTAAGAGCGTCCACAGCTTTTGATTAAACACACACAGAACTGCAGCCAGTGGGACCGCGTGGCCTCCTACCTGCTCTATTTCTAGGCTTTTTACGTCTTTCTCTGTGGACTGACGACAGCACACTGCGACGGCCGAGTGTTGCCACATCTTGTTCTCAACACACCTGCAAAAAAACACCGACTGCCTATAAAGATAAACACAGTCTGATTCACAAACCTCGGAAAAGGTAAGGAGAAAAAACAGTTATCAAAGCCAGCGCAAAGGTAAAATTGTGTGTGTGTGTCTAAAGCGGTACCAAGAACCCAGGAGACCTGAAGACCAGTGCTGCAGATATGTGCTGTGCTCGACCTGACGCTGTCCTGCTACAGGTTTTTTTTGTTTTGTTTTGTTTTTTTACCTGATAATGCCATTGGATGCTACAAATGATCAAATAACTGACACAAATAAAAAAAATAGAACTATCCATGTAATTTTATTTCATGTATTATGTTAGTACTTGTTAGATTCTGGAGCTTCTGATAAAAGGTAAAAGTTTTATTTATAGTGCCACAACAACAACAGTTGCCTCAAGGCGCTTAATATTGTATGGTTAAGACCCTATAATAATACAGAGGAAACCCCAACAATCAGACGACCACCTATGAGCAAGCACTTTGGTGACAGTGGGAAGGAAAAACTTCCTTTTAACAGGAAGAAACCTCCAGCAGAACCAGGCTCAGGGAGGGGCGGCCATCTGGTTGGGGGTGAGGGGAGGGAGACAGGACAAAAAACATGCTTTGGAAGAGAGCCAGAGATCAATAATAACTCATAATTAAGTGCAGAGTGGTGAGAGTAAAAGATTTGAAGAAAAAAAAAAAAGGTTTGTGCAGAAGAGGAAAAGCCTGAAACATGCACGAAGTTTACGGAGAAAAAGTTTTTCGCAAGATATTTCCTCTCTGATGATGATGGTAGGAAGCACCATCACCTTGATTCAAAATCTGCTTTAAAGTGCTCAGCTAGGGTGAGATCTGGCGAAAGCTGTAGCATATGATTGACAGGTTGAAATAAAACTATTGTAGCTCGCCAATGCCTTTATTGAAGCCAGCTTTCTCCTGATTGGCTGATTTGAAAGCGGGTGTGTGGGGTTTCCTGACATGACCGTATTAGGAATATTGAGTGTCGTTGTCATCACACAGAGCTGGGATTAGAAAAAAAACACAGAAACTAAGCACTTTGAGAGGTTTGGAGCCTTGTGGATTACAAGGGTCACCTACACTTTTTTTAATATGAATACCCATCATGACAGATCTATTTATCATCCATCCACCAATTTTCTTCCTCTCTCGCTCTGTGTGTGTGTGTGTGTGTGTGTGTGTGTGTGTGTGTGTCAGGCCCCATTAGGCATTTAATATTACTCGGGTAAACTAAATGAGAGGCAGCAGAAACTCTACGTGAAACCGTAATATCTGGCAACCCCGGCAGCTGTGGCCGGCCTCCCTGCCTGCGCTGGATGTTAGCTGTGGTCCATCTGACTGAACCTAAACATCACCCCCAAAGCGGGTACGCCAGGTAAGCACCATACCCCACTGCTGACAGTTGTAGCGTTTAAATTTTGGGACCGGGGTCACACGGTATTTTTTCTATTCACGTTTCAAACACTGACTTCGCTAAACTTGCTTTGTTTTCCTGGGGTTATTCTCGGGCGGTTAGCACTTAGCTGACTTTTAGCTTCGAGCGTGCTGACGTCACCGAGTTGCCGTAGAGCTAGTAGCGATGGGGACGCCGTTGCCCTGGCGACAGCGCTCATAAGTCATCGGCGCTGGCTAGGTGCTGTATGAACTTTAACGCTGCAGAAACAGCTTCAGGTGAAGGTTTTAATTAATAAAATGAATCAAATAAATATCGTGGGTCAAATAGCTTAGGATTTTGAACTGACTCCACCAGCCAGTTTTTAAACGAGTAGCAGACAGTGGGGTAGCTGTTGCCCCGACGACAGCACGCACAAGTCATCCGTGCCAGCGAGCATCTGTTTGAAACGCTCCGTATACGGCTCGGAGTGCCGCTAACACGCTCCAGAACGTAGTCACATATGGCTTCCTCACTGGTGCCCGACTTCTCATCGGTTATGGTGGTTCTGGAGCGTTTAAAGGAGCTGGACGAATACCTGAAAGAGGAGGAGGTACCGTTTGCACCTGAGGCCAGCCTCCACCTCATGGAGATAACGGCTGCTGTCAGCGAGCTGGAGGCAGACAGGCGCGCTGCTCGTGAACACTTGGAAGTGGAAAGCATAGAAAACAGCAAACTGAGACACCAGATCAACAACATGCGTGAAGGAATGAGTAAGGAGATCATGGCTGATGTAGCAGCGGCGCGAGCATCGAATGTCGAGGAGATCCAGCAACTGTGCAAAGATCTCAGTGCAGTCTCTCAGCTCCAAGAAGAAGCTACGAAGATGCGGGAATCCCTTCTCAGCCAAAACAAGTCCCTGTACCTGGAGCAGGATCAGGCGAAGGCTAACCATGATAGTATCATGGCTACTCTGAATGATCTACTTGCCCTAAAGTACAGCTCACAGATGCAGCTGAACATGACATGGGAGAATATAGAGGAGCTGAAGTCCTGCATTGCCGGCGTCGAGCAGGACAGGTTAACCCTGGAGCAGAACATGAAGCTGGAGAGACAAGCCTCCTCCGTGAAAAGAAATGACCTCTTGGAAGAGGTGAGCCACGCTGAGAAGCAGACAGAGCAGCAAAACCGCCTGAACAGGAGTAGCAGAAGAGAACTGGATAGCATTACCAAGAAGAAAGACAAAGCCCAGGGACAGCTGGATGAGCTCATGGATGAGTTAGGTAAGGTCGAGAACAACATACACAGACTGAAGGTGTCACAGCACCATCATGAGGAGCAGCTGGAAGGGGAAGTCCAAAAGCAACGGGAGCTGAAGCAACAGAGGGATCTGCTGAAGGAGGAGCTGCATGAATTGGAGGAAGCCTTCAGCCTCACTGTGCAGAACTTGCAAGAGGAAATCGTCGCAATGGACAGTAAAATAAAGGAGGGCAGAGCATCAAAACAGCATTTAGAGGCAGCCCTGACTCAGGTCTGTGAGATTTTCAAGCATCGGCACACTAAAGAGAACTGGGTCAGGGCTGAGCATCAGCAGGTCTCCCAGCAGCTGGAGTGGTCCAGGCTGCAGCTGGAGGAGCGTATTGCCTCCATCATCAAGCATGGCAGGGAGATCAAAGAGATGGAGAAGCAGGTCAAAGAGCTCAAGGAAACTGATGTAATAAACGAGCGTCTCTTTGAGAGGAATCAGGAAGAGCTACGTGGCAACATGGATGCAGGAGAAAAGAATGTGGGCTGTCTTCAGGAGGAGAAAGAGCGACTCCTGCAGCTCCTGGAGAAGGCAAAGAGGAAACAGGAGGAACATATTGAGAAAATGACATCTGACATCAGTAGTACCCAGAAAAGATATGAGGAGCTGCTTCAAGAAAAAGCAGCGCTCCTGAAGCAGGAGCCCAAGACCACTGATGCCAGCCTCCTGATGAGGCATGTGACCCGATCCAAGGAGGAGTACGAAAGAATCGAGACCAGGCAGCACCAGGAGTTACAGCAGCTCACCACTGACGTCGACAAGGTTGCTCAGAGTGTTAAGGAGAAGCAGAGGGAGGTGGAGGAGAAGGAAAAGATTCTGAAGAAGGTGGAGGCCGAGTGGAGCGATGAGCAGAGCAGGCACCACAGGCTGGAAGTGCTTCTCAATGAGCTGAGGAAGAGGAGGAGTGAGCTGGAGCTTTCAATTCAGGCACTGAAGGAGAAAACCAGTGAACTCCTTCAGCCCAAAGAGGAAATGAAGGCTGAGCTAGAGGAGCTGCAAACATGCCACATCAACACGCTCCACAGACAGGCGTCTGAGCTGAGAGCTGTGGAGGTGAGCATCTACGACTGCGGCGCGAAACTGGAGCAAGTCACCATGGAGAACAGCCGGCTGCAGTTCCATATCAGTCGGATGACGGAGGACATTGAAACAGCCAAACAGGAGATGCACAAATACTGGCAGGAGGCTCAGGAGTTCAGCCAAGACGCAGAGGCATTATGGGAAAGCTTACAGCAAGCCTGGGCGGAGGATTTAATGTTAACCCAGGACCATGAGAGCAGTGAAGGCGTCCTGTTCATGTCGATTAGTTCCCTGCTGGACCATCTGAAGAATCGGAAACAGCAGTTAGGAAACATTAGCACGCTCCTTCACCAACAAATGCTCGACTTCAGCAAACGACTGGGAGACAAGACCACAGCGAAACTATGCAGCTGACTTTATCCACGATGACAAGTGGACTCACTTCAAGATGTCAGCCTGCTGTCTGTGCACAGGCAACGTTTGAGCCTGATATTAACCTGTAATGTGGAAAAAAAAAAAAAAAGTTTGCTGTGACATGAAAATAATTTGAAAGACTTTTTTGTTGTGGTTGGTTCACTTTGTTTCTTGACACAATTACCTGAAAAATGTTAGCAGAGGTGGTGCTCGGTCCAATTTAAAACTGAACTTATGGAGTCGATGAATTTTTGAAAGTATTTTTTGTTTGCGAGATGGGCATAATTGCACTTCTCATGCACATTCACAAATACAAATCAGACTGAAGCAGGAAGCACTGGGAGAAAATGTCCTGGTGTTTTTAAAGGAAGGTCTTAACTAGCTCATAATCTTTACGTGCAGTAGTTTCTCAATCTGGGTTTCCTTGTTTGACAAAAATGTAAAAAAAAAAATATTGTATTTGTGTGTACAGTGTTTTGGGATTGTTGTTTTTTTTGGGGGGGGGGGGTTGTTTGTTTGTTTTTGTTTTTTTATCGTCCATTTCCTAAACTGAAACAGAAATGTTTCACTTTAAACCCAATTAGCATAACTAGCAAATTCTGACTAGACCCTGCTTCTGGCTCTTAAACCCGTCTTTATATCGCCTCAATCTGGTATCCTAGATTACAGATGCCTTCACAGACGTATTTCCATTCATCCATTTTCTTCCACTTATCTGGGGCTGAGTCACAGGGGCAGCAGCCTAAGCAGAGATTTATTGATATTTATTCATTTATTTCTCATTCAGCATTTTTCATGCTATGTGCAGCTCACTCTGGATCCACATGTACTCCCCAAAACCTTGAAACAGAGTTCCCCTCTTAGGTTACACATCATCCCCATTTACACCGTGATGATTGAAGGTGCAAACTGACAGATTAACATCTGAGGATTCTAGTTTAAGCACAGGAGATCTGCACTTAAACTACATTAAGCTGTATTTAAAAAAAAAAAACTGCAACCAAATCAATTTTACACCTACCCAAGTACCAGTTTAAAACACAAACTGAGGTTTTTATTTAGGACTTTTTGTTTTTTTCTAACACACTTTTGGGGTTCATGTTTTTGGCAAATTGCACCAATTTCAGGTGCTCTTTGATGAAGAGAAACAAACACTGGTCAGATGTTTTGGGTTAACTTTCAAGGTTCTGATTGCCATGTTGGCTCGCTGGCTGCTCAGAAGAAACTATAAGAAATGAAAGTTCTCCATTTAACCTACATTTCAAATGTCAGGAGAATTTTATAGATGTCATTTTGAGGTGGAGGGGACAGTTATTGATTAGCCCTTAACATACTTGCATGAAGTAAATTCAAACTTGTGGATGCTTTCCTCACTCTGCTGACATGATTTTCTTTTTCTTTTAACATATACACACATCCACTTTTCTCCCTTTCAGGCCTCGCTGTGTGACATTTGGTGAGACTGGTTTCCTGTATGACTCCTACCAGCAGATGGCAGAATAGATCTGGCTTTTCCTCAGCGTGACCTTTCCCTGCAGTTACAGGGTCAAACGCACACCCACTCGTACTTCCTCTCAACAAAAACAGGCACACACATGCATCCAGAGGCACGTACTCAAAGGGCTAAATACTGGTTTACTAAGACAGAACGAAAAACAAGGCTGCAGCTGCCAAAAAGTTGGTTTTAAGAGGAAGCCGTCATTTTATTCCAGTAAAGAAGGTAAGTCTCTAAAAAGCCCAGAAGTAAACTGTACTTTGACCTGAGGTATTTGTAGCTTTATGCTTTGGCTGGACCTTAGTTTATATTTAGACAGTTTTTTTTCATGTTTTTATTATCTTTGGAGTTCTTTGTCTCTAAGTATATCTGCTTATCTCGTGTTCAGGATTCTGTGTGTGGTGTATCTGATGCCAGAATACAAACTGTTCTTTTCTGAGATATTGCTTCACAAACGGTTCATTTCATCACTACCTCACACTGTTGTCGAAAGTAAATCCTTTTTTAACGGTTGGCTTCAGCTGAAGGACACACGGCTCAGATCTAATGTTATCAGTTATAACAAGATGTACAAAGACACAAATGCTGATGTTCTCATCTTACATTTAAGATATTTTATCTTTACTAAGGCAGGGGTGCTGAATTCAGTTTCACTAAAGGCCGTGTTTGTTAACATGTTTAAATGCATGTTATACCTTTCTCAATGTAATTTGGTCACATTAAACTTCGTTTAACCAAAAGGTTTAAGAAAAGAAAACCAGGGTAACTGACAGGGAGCTTACAACAGCTCATAAGATGATCCTGAATTTGACAGACACTCATAGTTTTGCATCCTGATGTAAGAGCAAAGTTATAAATCTCTGGTTTTGTTCTTACCCAGCCTCTTTCATAGGCCAGAACATGCCAGCTCACTAGTTTCATAGAAAGGAAAACAGAGCAAGCTAATAAGAGATCTCTAGTCACGTAGTTTCCCCGTAACTCACAGCCGAGCCTTCTGCCAAAAAAAGCGCTGCAACTCTGAGAATAGAGTCTAGGAAACGCTGTGCTGCAGCTGAAGGTCTCACCTCAATTCAACAAATGTCCAAAGTCTCAATTTCCTGCCTGAACATCTAAATGTTGACACAAGTGGCCCAAATGTAAACAAAAAATGTTTCTGGGTTGTGGCCACACATCTCACTAAAGGCCCTCATGCCACCTCCATGCAGTCTGTTTGTGACAGTTTGACCATAAACATGCACATGAGCACCGTCTTCTCATCCCTCTGCTGCTAAGCTATTGTCCAACTCTCTCTCTCTGTGTTACTGCCCGTCTCTTGGCATCTCTTCTGCTGGGAGACTCAGCAAACCTGGTTGTGATGGCATGTGTGGATGTGCCATACCAGGGGAGCTGCAACCCATTCAGATTATCTGTGTAACCTGAATGGATCGGAGTATCGTTTCATGCTATCAGGACCTGAAGAAGACAGAGCTGAGGAGAGAGAGAATAATGGATTCATAATAGCTCGTGTTCCCTAACCCTGAAAGTATCCTTGAAGTTTAATTGACTTTGTGTTGATTTTTTTGGGAGCACTATAGTTTTCTAGATAATGTAATTTAAAAATGGCCCCTCGTGAAATGATACCTGAAAAATGTATAAAAATACCCATGGGATGAGAGAAAGTTTAAAGCGTAGTGGAGAGTGGCTTAGCATAACACAGAGAGTTAAAAAGAGAGAACAGACGTTTCTCAGCTGGATAGACGTTAAAGCCTGCAGCAAACTATCAAACTGAAACGCTGAGCAGCTGATCTGCATACAGAATGCTTTCGTTTTAGCTTCTTTTTAAGAAGCTCTTGCCGTGTAAGACATACTGCTGGTGGGTGCAGGTGGCTAAAAACATTCTTCTCGTTATATTTAGCTGACCGTGCATGTGGTTTTGATGAAGCACTTTTCTGTGATTTTAAGGTAAAAATAATGGGAAAGAACTATTTATTAGTGAGGGACTGTCAGACACGTCCTTCAGTGGAATCCCCATCACTGGCCCAGACAGATCTAACATGTTTTTATTGGCCCTGGACCGTCAGACTCTCTGTTATGTTGAACCTTTTAAATGTTTCCTAATTTAACTCACAAGCAGCAGTGGCGCTTTCACATCACAAGATCACACACGTAGTTAAAGCTGTTTCAGCTGCTCTAAAAGGCACAAACTCATAAAATCCCACTCACAGAAATCTGACAAGGCAGCTGCCCTCAATATGGAAATGCCAGTACGCCACCAGAGGATCCAGTGACAACTCTCTGGCCCCTCCCTCCTGCCAACGCTCGTGCACTTAGTCACAGTTACACAGATTTACTACAGGTCGTCTACAGGATGTGAGTCATCCTGACCACACAGTGGCGTGCATGTGAATGCTCAGTCATCTTGATGTTCGTGATTCTGCTACCGTTAAAAATGACTTCCTCTTTGTTAAAATCAGCTGTGATAAGCCTATGGTATGAGTTGTGCATGGTCAGCGTGCAGGTATGAGTCATTCCTCTAAAAGTAGATGTTTGTTTTGTTGTTGTTGTTGTTGATAAACTATGGTAAATGTGGTTTTGTGGGCTCACAGAACATCTGATGTGGTGTAGACAGCAACCACCTCGGGGAAATATTTCTACTAGAAAAGAAAACTGATGATTTTTATGTGCACCGAACTCCTGCTTCTTTAAACAGCTGCTCTGTAACAATGCAGCAGCCACACAGTAGCAAAGATTCAACAGCGAAGTAACAGAGTGAATAAAATGTAGTTTGGAAAAATAACAAACAATAAATCGATAATAAGATCAATAAAAGATCCCTACATCCTGTGTTTACAATTTGCAAAGTACAGACTTTAGGTAAAGATAAGAAGTGGACCAAACCACTGTGAGGTAGATGAGGGGGAGTCCATCTCTTAAAATTGAATGAATTGCTTTCCATCTGTTATTTAAACTGAAAGCTTTCTCTGTAGGTAATGTTATTTAATATTATATCATTAAATACTTACAGTGGTGCAAAAAGGTGAACCAGAACTCCTTAATCCCCCTCCCCCCCTTTTCATTGATGTGCCATTGTCAACCCCAGCCCTCCCCTTCTACCCCACCCCTGATCACTTGTTACCTTGCAAGGAGTGTCAGAAATATGTGGAGTAGCCGGTAATGTTGGCGACGCCCATTCATGTTTCTGCTTCTTTTGCTCGTCCAGTTGATCGCGTCGTACTTAAGTGAAAATGAAGGTTTAAAAGATTTAAAACCGTCCGCTGCAGCTGCTCTTTGTGCGTCTCCTGATAGGTCCTGTGTATTTCTCTTTTCCTTTATAAACATATTAACAGTCCCAAGCCTGCAGTGTCGGAGCAAGTCTGCCTATGATGTCCTTTCTTCACTTTCTATGATCACCATTCGCCCCAACAGAATAGTTTTAAACAGATATTAGTCTTCTTGTTGCACTCGTCCTTTAAGGTGACCCAAGTATAAGATCAGACGTGATCGTAGATATGAGAAATGAATACTGTCCCAGGAGAGTTTTATTTTTCCATGTCCAAAAGGTATTTGAGTATTTGACTGTTTTTGATTTCGAACATGTAAAAATAAATAAAATAGAATACATGGAAAACAGAAAAACAAAGTAAAAAATAAATTGCGTTTCCACAAACATCTCTAGATTCCACACGCTTTACATGCTCGAAAAGAAGTAGGATGAAGTAATAATTTACAAATCAGAGTTCGATATATAATGAGACAGTATATATGTGTACTATGTACTCCACACACATAAAACACTATAAACTTCACAAACAGAACGACTAAATTTTTAGGTTACTATCCCTGCAAATCCCCGTCCTTTATATTATGTTTGATTTTAAACTGAGTTATGTTTGGACATGTGTCAATTCCACTCAATTTTACACCACATGTGGATATAGAAACCTCGGCTGGTTATCTGAAACCGTCCATCTTTAGACATGTCCAAGTTCTACAAGATTCAAACTTTTTTTTAAATTTTTGATTATTTAAAGAGAAAAAAGTGTGTTCATGTGCGCTGAGTATGATTTGGTTCCATGTGTTTACACAGTCATTTTCCAGCACCACTGTTTATCTGTTTTCCTTTAATTTGAGGTGTTTCAAAATACTAGATCTGCTTCTTCCAGCTAAATTCCCGTCATTCTAATGATTCTGTCGGATTTGTTTTTCCACTTTTCACCTAATTGGCTTTAGATGTTGATATAATCTTAATGCTTTTGCACAGAAATATAAAATATACACCTGCTGTTCTGCATTATAGTTATTACCATCATCTGCCTGCAGACTGGTCATTTTATTAGTTGCAGCTGTCTGATGCTGTCCGGTGCAGATGCACTGCCATAGGTGCAGCTTTTGTGTCTATGCATTTGGCAGGTTGGAAAAATACAGGCTGCCACATGAAAAGTAACTGTGACATAACATTTGTTATGTAACAGTGTTACTAGAGACATTATATAAAGAGAAAACATATGAAACCAGATTTATGTAGCGATAAAAGTTCAGCAGATGCAGGTGAACAGCAGCAAAAATAGATCTACTTTGACTATTGAATATCTAGATGAATGCACATGATACCGCATGATCACGCATTTCTTTATGAAGTGATACTGTGTAATAAATATCACTTGATAAATAATCGTCTGCATCTCATAAATTGAATGAACTATGTATGTCCAAGTGTGCGTAAAGTAATGCAAATCAGTGCAACATCTGTGCTATTTTTGCAAAGTTGATCAAAAAGATGATTATCAGCGTGGAAAAGTACAGCCTGCTACATGAAAAATAACTATGACATAACAGTTGTTTATTTGTAGTGTTACGAGAGACATTATATAAAGAATCGATCTGGCGCTTGGTGAATCAGTCAATCGAAATCTCTGATAAATACCTGAAACACCATGACGGCGGGTGTGTCGCCCTGCACTTACACATCCCAACAACGATCCGTCGTGGTCAGGTGTCTTTCATGTAGAATTGAATAGAATGTCTTTATTGTTACTGTAACATCAAAATACAATACAATACAATTTTATTTATATAGCACATTTAAAAACCACAGGTATGCCAAAGTGCTTCACAGAATGAGTTAAAATAAGTGAACTCTCAACAGTGCAAAGATCACTTAACAGTCACTCCAGATTACTCCATTCTGTCATATTTCACAGAGCACATTCAAATGGACATTGCAGCATTTAGTCCTTGTACAATAACCGCTCACACCGGTGGTGTACAACCTTTTTTACTCCTGATGCATTAAAGCAGCGGTCCTTAAACTCTTATTTAACCTGTTTATAACCAGCAGACTCGATGGAATTAATCATGAGGCCGCGCTGAGGCCGTCATGCAGAACTAATTATTCATTAGATGCACAAATTATTGAATGCATACAGCATGGTCATCCATTTCTATTTAATGTTTGTGGGGTTTTTTATTGGGTATTTTATACTTTTATTTCCTGCTTCTGCAGGAGGGCTGTTCTGGCCTCAGAATAGCATCCATCAGAGTATGAATGCATGTGAATGTTAGACAGAAAGCACTTAGAAATAGCATAGAAAAAAGGGGCTTGTGTGAATGGGTGTGAATGAGGCAAGTTGTGTAAAGCGGTCCATTTATAAGAACCAGTTCATTTACCAGATAACCCCATGAATGTTATCTAGTGTAAGATCTCTCCTGGAAATGCTTCAGCAGCCTGTTATTGTTTGTGTCAAAAAAGTTGATTGACAGGTTGGAAAACTACAGCATGTGTGGAAAAAAACTGTCATAGCACTGGTGAATGGTTAATTACAGTCGTGTATGCGTGTGTGCTGCTGTTACAACAGCCAAAATGAGGAAGTTGTTACCACACGTTCACACGCTGTGCTCTCACAGAGTGATTAGAACCTATTAACACGGTGTACTCGGGTGATAGGTGTTATGGTGTATCAGTGAGGATGAGTGCGGGTTATCGTGTTTTTGTGCGCTTCTATATTTAGTCGAGGGCCAAGTCGCTAAAGTAAATCTGTCAGTCATATCAGCCACTCAACAGGTTTGCCCCCCTCCCTCTCTCTCCCTCTCTCTCTCACTCTCTCTCTTTGACTTTGTTGCTCTCTCTCTCCTCTCTCTGTCTCTGTCTCTCTCTCTCTGTCTGGCACATGACCTCTAATGCTCCATATGGCCCGCTGACGTCTGCGCTTCCTAATTCCTCTTCCTCTGTCTCTCTGAGGCTTTATATGCAGCAGTGACAAGTCATAGTTATTTCCACACACAGACCGCACATCTGTCACTGTCTCCTGACACACTGCAGAGGTTTGAGCGGACAGGCAGCACATCTGTTAGGTAGCATTAAAAAGAGCCATTAAGGACATTTAACTGAGGAGTACCGTGGACATTGCAGAGGAGCATAATGGAGACTCTGGGTAAGAAGAAGCTTTTTCTTTTGGGTGTTTTGGTCGTCAGTATCTCTTATTTTAGTTTCGCAAAGTCTTATTAGAGAAGATGGAGTTTTGGGGCATGTGGTTTTTTTGCTACATACAAAAAAAATGTTTAATTTAGTCAGCCTTAAAATTAATTTGTTTGTTTTAAGCATATTTGATAAATTTCTGTTCAGTAAGTAAATGCAGAGTCTTTGCTTTATTTTTCTATGTGAAAAGTTACGTGGTCAGCACTCAAGAAAGACACTGGCCTGGCTGTGTGACTGAATTAAAGCATTATTGTTACATATTAATAATTAATACATTTGACAGAATGAAGATGCTTGTTTAAACGTGCTGCTGTTCTCCGTCTGTTTCACACAAGACTGCACGGATCCTAAACATCCAGCGGTCAAGCCGTATCTAACACCTCCTTTTATAGTCACGTAGTTCTGGTCTCGGAGAGCTGAGAGGAAAAGTTGGATGTCAGAATTTTTGTGTCGGAGCAGAGGTCAATCTGATCTCTGTGCAGCACATTTTTTGTCCAATTTAAGGAGCTCGGAGTGCGCGTTACAGAGAAGAGCGCATTGCTGTTAATTCTCCTTGGAATGCTGAAGCAGAACAGCTTTTTTTGCTTTGGTCTTGCTGAAAGTCAAAACATCTGGAGATGCAAAATTATTGCTTTTTGTGTTTAGTTTGCACCTCTTTCAGTGTCTCTTGGTACAACATTAGACCAATCTGAGCCACTTTGGTTTCTGAGGTTGTTGTGGATAGATGCTGTTATACACTCGTGGAGCAGGCGGTGTGGCACACTGCTTTTTATCAGCAGGGTGTGGCTTCTGCTGCCTGTAATTCATAACTAAAACTTGTTTTCTGTGTTTAACAGTTTTTGGGTGAAGCTTTTATCACTTTTATAAAATTTTTGTCAATTTGGATATCTTCACTTCAGCTTCTTTGCTCTCTGTGTCACCGGTGAAACCCACACAGCTCCTCTGAGAATCTGTCCCCAGCTCCACGTTTGTTTTCTTAGGTTTTCTGTGTGTGAAACACTGAGTGACTACATTGACTGCTTGTTTTGCTCAAGCATACAAACGTGCTAACAAAGTGCAAAGCCTTCTTTGGAAAGGGGTCTTTTACTTTGAGTTTGTTAGCTGACTGTTTAATCCAGCTCAGTCTCTGACAGTCCCTGGGAAGCGCACGTGTTATTTTTAGGTTTAATGAGTTTGGTCACGTGTAAGCCGACAGATGCTGCTGAAGCAGAACAAAAGGCTGAGCTGCAGCTGTCACTTTGGGGGTTTGTTTCATTTGGGCAGCTCCAGCTGTGACGGTTTGGTCCTTACACGACAACCTGAGCTGAAGCTCAACAAACGCTGGGAAAGAACTTCTAACCGCAGATCATTCTTTCCATAAAGTACAGATGTGTGTTACCTTCAGTTTATACGTCAAGTTAGAAAGGTGGATGTTTCTCCATCCTATCACATGCTTCACTGTCGCTCTGATTTTCCTCCTCACCAGTATATCCGATGGGTGGAGGGGCCACGAAGCTGTACAACGCTCTGACTCAGCCCCTCAGCAGCACCACCTCTCTTCTCCCCTTCCCTTCTTCACATCTGAACCCCCAACTACCTGCATTCACAAAGCTGGATCCAGATTTCTGCCCGGTAGGTTTTCTTCTTTTCCTTTTGTCTTCAGACTTTTTATTTTGAATGTTTTCATCTAAATATTAAGTGTCGTCTCTCCTTCTTTCGATGGAGCAGGAGGGGTCCTCTCCATGTCCCCCTGATCCAGAGGAGCTGCTTCGTCAGTGCGAGGAGGCCCTCAGGGACCGACCACCTCGCTTCGACAGGAAATTCGTTCACCTCGGTGATGGAGACGGCGCCCCCAGCAGTGTCATCAGGGTGATGCAATGGAACATCCTGGCTCAAGGTAGAGTGCACTTACTAAGATGGACTGTAGTTTAGGATCCGTCTGCTGACATATTTAGTTAAATAAAGTCCAGAAAGCGAGGATCATATAGATGTTTTTAGTGTGATTTCTGGACCTTTTTAAATTCTTGTAATTTGGGGTGTCGGGTCTCTCCATCACCCAGGGACCCTTCTGAGAAATTTAATATTCACACTTTCTGAGTCTGAGCTGTTTTGGTGGAACACAAAACACATAGTGGATAATGTTGTTACTGAAGTCTGGTCTCCCGCTTCCTTCTGTCCTGCAGCTCTGGGCGAAGGACTCGACAATTTTGTCATGTGTCCTTTGGAGGCCCTCAGCTGGTCCCGCAGGAAGTACCTCATCGTGGAGGAAGTCCTCACCTACCGGCCCCACATCGTGTGCATGCAGGAAGTCGACCACTACTACGACACCTTGCAGCCGGTGCTGGCAGGTTTGGGTTACAGCAGCCACTTCTGCCCCAAACCGTGGTCTCCGTGCCTGGGCGTTGAGGGCAACAACGGCCCTGACGGCTGTGCGCTGTTCTACGACGAGTCGCGATTCGAGCTCCTCGACAGCGTCAACATACGACTCTCTGCCATGAGGATTCCAACCAATCAGGTGGGGAAAAAATAATTTTTCTCAGGTGTACCATTTCTGGAGCTTTAGCCTTTCTGGGAAAAATAAAACTACAACACTCTAACTCGCTGCTCTCTGATCGCAGGTTGCCATAGTGACCACACTGCGCTGTCGGATCACGGGTAAATGCGTGTGCGTGGCCGTGACACATCTGAAGGCTCGTTCTGGCTGGGAGTGGCTCCGCAGCACTCAGGGGTCAGACCTCCTTTGGCATCTCCAGAATGTGGTCCAGAAGCAGCCCGGCGACCCTGCCGCCGACATACCTCTGCTCATATGCGGGGATTTCAACGCAGTCCCAAATGAGGAGGTGTATCGGCGCTTCGCCACATCGTCTTTCGGCTTGGACTCGGCCTACAAGAAACTCAGCCGGGACGGTTTGACGGAGCCGGAGTACACAACGTGGAAGATTCGGCCCACGGGGGAGTGCTGCAGTACTCTGGACTACATCTGGTACACCAAGGACACGCTGAGAGTGGACGCCGTCTTGGACATGCCCACCGAGGAGGAGATCGGGCCAAACAGGCTTCCGTCCTTTAGTTATCCATCCGACCACCTCTCTCTGGTTTGTGACTTCAGCTTTAAGGAGGAGGAGTGAGAAGGAAACAACAAACCGGCACGCCGGAAGTGATGATGCTGTGGAGTCGAGGTTGGCTCTTCCTCCTCGCTTTATCGTGAGCAGACCAGGAGGTCACATGTGAGTGATAAAGACAGTGTGCCAAAACATGGCCAAGACTTTAATGAGACACTGACTGTGTACCTCTGCAGCACGGGATAGTCCAGCTGCAGGTGTGCTTTACCTGTCGTCAGACTGCACACACGTACTTTAAGAACTCTGAATGTTGTGCTTCATGCTGCTGATGCACTACAGGACAGACGTGGTCGGAGTATCACACACATATGAGGTGGAATCAGGAGGTTTCTCACCTCTTAACATCCTGCAGGCCACTCCGATTTTCAGAAAACCGTGTTTCCAACTCTGGATCTTTCACCAATGACCTGATGGATGTTAAGAGATTAAAATGAGTGAATTTTTCTATTTGTATTAAAAAATAAATAAAAATGGGCACAACACAGTCTGGAAATGCATCGGATATCATCTGCTGTCTTCGTTTCTGGCGACAACACATATCTGTGCCAAGACTTTATGTTCCTGCACCTTTTTCTTTTTCTTTTTTAAATTTTGATGAATGCAGATAAATGAAAAACTAATAAAGATACATGGTTGTTTGGCAGAAGTTGATAGTTTTGTGATTTGATATTGGTTCCTTCTTAAGCTCTCCACACCACAGACAGTAGAAAAGATGGGCGCAGCCACTGTGATGTCACACACTGACCCAGGAGGCGAGCGTCTTTGCAGTCACCGTCTTGGCGTTTGGCTGTACAGGCTCCGTATAGCCCTCCATTCTCACTCACAAAATAGACTTCATGCTTTGTTCAGTATTAGTACGTGGCCATTCTGCACTATTGTGTGGTCTGTGATCTTTAGTCATAGTCACCTTCGTATCTGATGTAGATAAGAACCTTTAGGAATCACTGGAAACTGTGTGCCAGTTTTGGTTACACAACTCATGATCACATAAGATGAACTGAAACTAGTAGCTTGTCAGCTGAGGGTGTGTTTTTAAAAAAAAAACAATCATCTGATTTCACAGAGCTTTAGTTCCCACAGCTGTTCGCCGATAACGATCGAGCGGACATACGTTGTGCGTCCAGAGAGGCGCACTGTGAGCATTGGTGAACATTGTAAGTTTTGTATGAAAAACTTACTATTCAGCCATTCATTTTAAAATTTACCACAACTTTCCATGTCCATTACTTTAAAAGCATTTTGAAAACCGATGATTCTTTTTGATCCACCCTCTAACTTTAGAGCCAGAGGCGTCGCCCCCTTTTGACGATATGAAAGAAAACACTTTCCATCTTTTAGATCATCAACAGGGGCTTTAACATTCGGAAGTGAAGTCCATCTTTTCTGTTGTCTGTGGTCCACAGAAACCGTCTACCTCCACATTACCACATTGTTCTCGAGTGTGATTGGTCAATAGTGGCACTTTATTCTACAGGTGGATTACAAACAGAAACCAGGCCTCTCGTCCCCTCCCTGCAAACATCTTTTTATAGACGTTACAGACTAAATAATAATAAGCTGCTCACACCCCCTCTCATGCCTTTATTGATCTGCTTTGCCTGCAGTGATGAGTCAGCTGTAGTTTGCAGAGATAAAAATTTGGCATGTTAGGAATGCTTTTGTCTGTATTTTTGTCTTCCGGTACCTCCCGTGCAGACTTGGCAGGTAACACCAAATAACTGAACATCTGATGTACTCATTTGTAAAATAAATAGAAATGGAGCCCTTTCTTCACATTAAGGCCAAATTCCTACTGACCCCACCTCTGTGATGATTGCAACTATGTGAGAAAGTTGTTTTTTCTTATAATAAACTCAAACTAGATGTGCTTTCAGTTGTTTACTTGTGATATGACAATTAAAGAGTTGATTCCAAAAATAAAAGGCCTGTTTCCTCTTCTTATCCAGGTGTACGAGTGTTTTCTTTTTCCCGTGTTCAGGTTTTGAGATAATTTTGAGATTTCTGCTTCACCTAAAAAACAATGGCGCTGAATGGAATCCGGATTTGTCAAAGCCAAGACGTTGTGCACAACTGAATTTCACCCAGATTCTTGACTTTATCTGCTTTGACGATAAAGTTCAGTAAACTCAAACTGAATGCAGAAAGGCTGCCCTGTGTGTGCTTCTCATGAGTAAATATTATCACTGTATAAAGTAACTGCTGTATTCATGACATGACCGTTTGTCCAGTTTTATCCAAACACCTGGAGTAATGTTTGGGGAAAAATGTTTGATAATGTACAAAAAGCTCAAGATTATAGTCTAAAACTGCTTTTTTACAGGTGGCTCAGATTCTCTGAATTTGAGAAATTTCTTTAACTCTTCAAACCCTTTTTCACTTTCATGTGTGAAATAATATTAGGAGACTCACACGACCCTTTTCATATCGGATGGTAAAACATAACTTCTGCTTCTTAGCTCGGGATATTAAAAATGTAGTTTCTTGCTCAACTTTAACATCTACCTGCACCACAGCTCAGCAGAAACCAACAGTCGCCTCAAGCCTCTTTATTTTGTAAGGTATACAGAAACTCCAACAATCAGATGACCCTCTATGACCAAGCACTTTACGAAAGTGGGAAGGAAAAACTCCCTTTTACTAGGAACCGGTCTGCCACGACCAGTTAAGGGGGAGGGGAAGGGGAGGGACCAAGACACGCTGTGGAAGACAGCCAGAGATTAATAATAACTAATGATGTACTCAGTCCATCATGCGAAGCCCCTAAAACCCTAGACCTATCACAGCGCAACCAGGGAGCATTCAGAGTCACCTGATCCATCCCTAATTAAACTTTGACAATGAGGAAAGTTAAGTGTTGCTGTCTCCCGATTCCAAACTAGAAGCTGCTTCCACAGAAGACCGGCCTGAGAACGGCTCTGCCTCCCATTCTACTTGTAAATACCCTGTGAACCACAAGTAAACCAGCAGTCAGAGTAAAAGTCACAAATAAATGCATGAACTAGTTTTGCAGCATCACACTGAGACAGGAAGTTTCTAATTAGAGATATTGCACAAATGCAAGAAAGCAGAACGTGCTACATATCTGTGTGCGTTGAAGAACATATCCTGGTCACGGTGACTCAAAGGCTGTGTCCCAATTCAGGGTATGCACGCTTGAAGTACGCACACTACGCGTACTACGTACGGTGCGTACTACAAGTACGGGAAGTGCGGAAGTGAGAGGCTTGTGAAATGGGACGGTCTAGCCTTCGTCGCGCTGTTCAGGTTGCCTAGCAACCATGATACTAACCGCGAGAAATGTTTCATACAGCATTGTTTGACAGAAATGAAGGAGAAAAATGTTTTGTTGGTCATTCATTTTTGTCATGACATCACTTTGATCAGTTGAGACCACAGGACTGTAAAACATGATAGTTGGGCTTCATTTCTGTACTGAACAGTCATTTCAAGATTAGTTAGTAAATGATAATTAGCTAATGTTGTTCATGAGACTAAAGTCATCTCACTGTGGTAATGTTAATATAATATGGACAATATTATATGTATTGTCAGATTATATATATATATGAGCTTGAACTCTGGGTCAAAGATGCAAGTAGCAGTTATTTATATTTCCTATCACCTTAAATCTTCACTCAAAGACAAGTATCTCTGACAGTGTATATACAGATGTATTATATATAAGAGACAAACATTGTTTCAATATGTTGGCATTACTAAATTTGGCTCAATGCTTACATATATGTGTAAAAAGAAAATGTACGAGCTGTGGAAACTGTTGGTGATAGAATGAAGATCAGACTGATATATTAAATATTCCTTTATTGGGTGAGAAAATCAGACCATGTCATAACTGCTTTAAGTCATACAGAATAGATATCAGAGCCTTAAACAGGCTGACTTCTGCTAAATGGGTCAAACTGGGCAGAAAGTATACAAACACATAACATCCTTATAGAATATGATGTAACACTATAGATCAACTTACCTCAGAATATATAAAGCATATAAACAATTACAGCAATATGATGCAACAAACACAGCAGTACTACTAATCCAAAATACTCAAAGCTTCATAGAACTGAAACAAACATTTATTTTTAGCTCCGTTCTGCTGCTGATACATACTTTAGGTTTCTGAATATTAAACTTGTTGCTGCCTTTCATAGTGTGTAACTTGAAGGCCCTGAGTACTTTCTCCCACACTGAAAACACTGGAATGATAAAATTATTTGAACATTACCTAATAAGACTGATTCAGGACAGACAATTAGTTATGTTAAACTTTCCTAGCAGTCCTTCACAAACAGTGAACAGTCTGTCTATTCTCTCCATCTGTCAGCTGCTGCTGGCTCTTCCTCCTCCTCTTCCTCACACACTGCTGAGTTTGTCCTGGTGGATCATCAGGGGTGCAAAGCCTCACAGATGATGTGCAGCAGTGGGTCCCTCAGTCTGTCCTCACTCTGGACACTTGCAGTTGTCACACATGGAAATCAAATGTGTGATAAGCTGCAGGATTCAAACACAAGTGTAACTTATAAATACATGTTCATACTTTTATTCCACAATCAGAGAGAAAGAAACAGAGAGAGAGTGCAGGACAGACAGACAGGTGACAGTCTCAGGTGTATACACTGCTACAAAACAGCACAAGAGAAGGAAGATTTAGTGTTTGTGTTATTACGAGTGCTAAACAAGAAGAGTTCCCAGATGGTCCAGTGGACACATGTGTGACTCCTGTGATTAAAGCATCTTTCTTTCAGCTTAACGAGTGAACCGTCAGCTCGTTCAAACACACGTTAAAGTCCGTTTGGCTCGACACCACCGAACAGAGGCAGCAATATAACATAGCTAACATTAACAGTGCAGTGAATCCTGCTTGTGCCGTCATATTCAGGACTGCAAACCGAGCAGCATCACTGACTTTCAGCTTGTTGTGTTTGTGGATATATGACTGACTTTAATTACGCATAAAATCATCACATTCTCTGTAATATTAAGGTCAACTATATATGTATTTAGAAGTAGAGGCTTTAAAACCAAGTTACCGCTGAAAGTACAAACATCACTAATGTCACATAACTTTGCCGACATGTGACCAACAGTAATGTTTTAATGTTCTTAAACATTTGCACATAAATAAGTGACATCATATTCAGTACTTACTTTTGACAGTTCACTCTTCGGCCGCTCCCTTCTGCCGTATTTTGCGGCAAAATTATCCACACCCACCGCCGCGCTATGGATTGTGGGATATATGGGGCCACGAAGCGTGCACCGGACCACGCTTGATATTTGGGGAAATCGACGGCGCATTTGGAGTACAGCCGTCGTCGCGTGGCGGTGACGTAATCGCACTTCAAGCGTGCATAGCCTGAATTGGGACACAGCCAAAGACTCCTCAGAGTGCTACTGGAGGACAAGGTGAGGCCATCCAGAGCCAGGGGGCCAATTCTCCCTCTGTGGTGTTTGGCTTTTCTTGGGGAGCTCCGGTTTCTCACACTACTGAAAAACAAGATTAACGCCGCCTGCCTGAGACATTTGAGTGTCTCACTTCTTGATTAAATGAAAAAACAACAGACGGCAGCCTCTGTGAACCGTTTGACTCTCTGTACAAAGTCTCTTTGTCATCTTTAGCTTGAGCTGAGCTAAACTGAGTAGACGGGAGAGAAAACTGCTCTGTAAAAGAACAGTGTTACCCATTTTATTCTGATTATCTTGTTTCATAATCATTTACCGGTAAACCCAAACTCTAAATCTCACAGCTCCAACATAAATGAACAAAAAATAAATAAGTGATGCAGGGACAGCCGTCAGGTTTCAAATGTCTTTATATTTCAGTAAAATCTACTTTAATACACTTTGAAACAAGAGTACAACAAAATAGAATATACTTCAAATGTTGAATATACAAACAGTTCAGTCTGAACACAAACTTCTCTCTCTCTCTTCTTCTTCCCTCTTTTTAGATTAAAAAAAATGAAATGCAGGAGCCTCGTTTTAAGCTGGAAGTAAAGTGACCTGGGATCCACAGTGAGCCATCTTTGCATAAGCTTGAGAAAAACTTGATTCATTTCTTTCTTGATTTTACAGACATTCCTATTTTCAGATGTGGCAGCATGCATCGGCTCAGAGTCGTGTTTTTTGCATGCAGCCTGACTGCAGGGTCACAAAAATGAATGTTCCAAAATTACCAAGTAAAAGGAGCAGCCAAGATCCTTTCTAGCCACATCCTCAGATGTGCTGTGAGCAGTCTGGCCTGTTAGATTCAACCTGTGTGAGCGTTAAAACAGGCAAATGGAGGCAGAAGAACCAGTAGAAAGAAAAATTAGTTCCCCTAGTTTCAATAATACTGTGCTTGGTACAAGGTATCAAAACACAAAGAAAAAAACAAAACAAACAACAGCTTACCGTTCAGACATCACATGAAGAAGAAAATTAAAATCTAAGGCTGTTCTGTTAACATTAGCTCCGTAAACTGTATAGCAGATATATTTATATTTATGTACATACATGACCGTGTTCTGTCTGATATCGCTCCTCGTGGGAACTCCTCTTCCTCTCACTCTCATAGCACCACCTACACTTGATCGGCACAGTGATATCATAATAATAATAAAAAAAATTGCTGGTTTTAACGTTCGTCTCTACAAAAGCTGCATTACACCCCAAACCCGTCCTCCATGTCCTCTTAAATGTGACGGTTCACATTTTGCTTTTTAATTATTTGCTTTAATTTGTATTTGTAGTGTTTCGCTTTTTTCCCAGATTTCGAGTCAGTGACGGTGAAACATTTCCAAAGCATAAACTGTAGTGATCAAAAGTTGGTCCCTTTTCCTTTTCCCAACACATCCCTTTCCTTCAAGTCTGTTTTCCTATGTCGGAGAGGTTTCTGTACGGCTCTGAGACAGACATGATTAGTTCTAGGCAGCAACATGGAAGATGTGAAGACGGGCTCGGAAAGAAAAGACACACAAAAAAAGGGAAAAGGGACTTCTGGGCGTCTTTAAAGTCTCACAGACTGCTGCTGGTTATTACGAAGTAAAGTAGAAATGACTTCAGAAATGTACAAACGAGCATGCTCTGGCAGAGGAGACACAGACGCATTTCAACACTCGGGCTCTTCTGTCTTCATCGTCACGTCGGCCGAGTCCGTCAGCTCCGATTTGACGCTCTGGGCCATTTTTGGGTTTGCCTGATTCTGCTGGATCGGCACTGGCACCTGCACGGCCTGTACCTGGACGCCAGCGGCCTTCAGCTTCTCCACTGCTCCGCCTCGTATGACCAGCTCCGAGCCATTGATGACACCGCTAATGATACGAGGCTGCGCTGCCACCGCCTGGTTGGCCGCGGATACCGTCACCACGCCCGCCCCGCTGCCCGGCTGCGAAACCACCAGAGTCTGTTGCTGCGCCTGTGTCGGCACGGTGAGTCTCATCACTTGCGTTCCTGGCGCGACGTTGACGGGCGCGAGGGCGCGGACAGTCAGGGGGCTCCCGAGGAGGCTGATGCCCGCCGGCGAGGCCCCGACACCGGGCTTGTTTGTGCCCGTGGAGGTCTGGATCTGACACTGAGCCAGCTGGTGGGCTGGGATGGTGATGATCTTGGCGAGCTGGACAGTGATCTTGTCTCCGTTCTCCGCAGTGGCCGGCACCATGGTGGGGATGGTCTGGATCACGACCTGATGAAAAATAAAAACCCATCATCAGTGCTGCGCAGTGACTTAACCGTTTCATCACCAAAACAAACGTAATTACTCAGAGTTATAAACACATTTCTAAACTTTGTTTTGCATCATTACACAAACAGTTTTCCAGCTTAGAAGGATTTTTGCTTTTGCACACCTTCTGCTGGGAGTTGGTGTTTCCGGCAGCGGCGCCGATAGCCGAGGTGTTGGTGAGCAGAGTGGTTTGGCCGGCTGCTGCTGTTGTTCCCGCCGGCTGCTGCACTGCGACTGTGGAGATCTTCTGACCCAGCGATGTTGTCATGACTACAGGCACCTGCATAGCCACCCGCACCGTCCTGCAGGAGAGACAAAGAGTCAGAAGGGTAAAGATCCGCAGGAGCAAAGACGCCACATAGCGAGCATCTGTGTGCAGGGGCCTCACCTCGGCCCCGTGGCGTTCGGGATGATCGCCGCGTGGGACTGCTGCTTCTGGCTCCCGTCCGACGCCGCTGAGACCGTCACTATTCTTCCCGCCGTCAGCGCTCCTCCTGCTGCTGGCTTGCTGCTTGTGGCAACTGGAGTGTGGACGATGTTGGTTTTGTTAGCGCCCCGCAAGATGTTGGGCTTCTTGGAAGACGACAGCTCGGTGGCGTGGAGCAGCATGTCTGACGGCGGCGGCACACGCTCGTAGGACGCCGCTGTGTCTGAGCCGAGCAGGTCCTCTGGGGCAGGAATCTCCGCCTTATCGTCGTCGATGATGACAATGTTTTTGGGCATCTCTTTGAACTGGTAAACCAGCCGCTGGCCCTCCACCTTGGCGAGGATGCCGCGCTGGTAGTAATATCTGAAGAAAAGACATCAGAACATAAGATGCTGCTTTCAAAGAAAATAAAAATGAAATGTCAGCAGAGGACCAGAAATCAGCCTCTGTGAAGTCCAGCAAGGTAATCCTAAAGAGACCGTTGTTTATCAAACCTCTACTGTTGCCTTTATCGTTGCCAAATTTAATGTGTTTATTGGATCATAAAGATGTAAAATACTTTATTTCTTTCAAAAATGTAACACATCAGATTATAATCACAAATGGGGACAGTCTACCTGAGTGCCCGCCCCATCGTCTCATAGTTCATGTCTGGCTTGTTCTTGTGCTTGCCCCACAGCTTGGACACGGCCTTCGAGTCAACCAGCTTGAAGATGCCCTTCTCCCTCTGGGTCCACTTTATGTATCTGGGACAGGTGTTTTTGTCCTGGAGGAGGTCCAGCAGGAACTCCCAAAGGTAGGTGGTGCTCCCTGCTGGAAATCAAAGATAATTAACATCTGTACTGTACATCTGTGTTTATGCAGCGCTGCTGGACTGCTCTGTAAAAATGCTCCACAATTATTCCTCAAATGAGGAAACCAAAACATGAAACTCAGTCATCACTAAAGAATGTTGAGGTTTTCTCAGTAACATGACTCAGTCTTCACCTGGCTGTACAAAGCATTCTGAGGCGACTGCTGCCGAGAGTTAAACACTGAGCACTGTATAAATAAAAGTGAACTAAAGTGTATTTCATGAAGGAGACCATGAAGGAGAAAAGCTAACTGAAAGGTCATGTTAATATTTAAGGCATGTTGACTGATTCATGAAATAAAAGTGCGAGTTGCCGACAGCTGCAGGCACAGTGACTTTCTGCCTCTATGTTAACCAGAAAGCAGCATTTTTATTGTGTGGAAGAGCTAAAATGCTCGTTTATCATTAATTCACAGAAACTGTGTATTTAATATCACACTGCCTTTTTCTTAGGCCAAGATGCTGCACTGTGCATGAGTCCTGTTTTCTTATTCCTTCTGTTTGGTGAGCATAAGAGGTATTTAAATCTGCTCCAGTGTCCGAGACTTTGGAGAACAGTGGTTTCCTTGATTATTGCTGTCAAAGTGTTAAATAAAGCATATATGACTTCGGTCACAAATGTGAGTGAAATGAGTGAATCCAGCAGTTTTCCATGCCACAGCTGCTTTATTTCAGTAAAATTAAAATGCTTCCTTTAATGTGAAAATACTGATTGCAAGAAAAAAGTTCCCAGTCAAGGTTGGCTTTAAACGTGAACTCATAAAAGTGAAAAGTTGAACCCTGAATGTTTCTGCCAGTGGAAGAAAGTTTAGTTACTGCTCGGATACCTTTTCCTTCTCTTGGTTTCTTCTTGATGCCGACGTCCGGTGAGCCGTTGGAAATAGCTGACTGATGCGTCTTTGGCTTCCGTCCGGCTGGGAAGGGAAACATTTGAAAGAAGTCAGTTGTGAGACCGAGGTGTGACCCCCTCCGTAGGATAAATTGACCTTGCTCTTGGATAAAGTCACTGAGTATAATTACAAGGTTCTGGTTTTGGATTTGGATTTACAACTTGGCATCAGTGCTTCCAGATGTTTTCCATTTAAATCTTGGCTTGAAACACTAAATATTTTCCTTTTTCCAAAGTTTAACAAGCTCCCAGAAAGTTAAGGATATCAAATTAACATTTTGGGCTCTGGCTTCCTCCACTTAACAGATAAGTTAACTTCCAGCTCTTTTAAGTCTACCTCGCTTCTTCCTGACTGGCTCGTGGTCGGGTTCTGGCTCCGGATCGTCCATAACCGTGGCCATATCCTCCTCCTCCTCCTCACAACATTCCTCTGTTGATATCTCCACCTCGGTCTCTGTGATCATGTCAGGCCGCATGGCAGCGTGGAGGAAGTCTTGTGTCGCTCCGCTTTGTGGAACAAACGCTTCTGCACAGAGGAATCCAGGAGAGGGGAGGGATGAGCGGTTAGTGTAATAACAATATTCGTGAATTTGTTCACATGGTTGATGAGGATCTACTTGACTGACCAGCAGTCATACTTTAAGAAACTGAGCGTATAAACCTGAGCGGTGGTCCATTAACAGTGTGTCTGTGTGTGTGTTACCTGGGCTGTGGTCTTCTTTGAGGCTGGACGGCGAATCCATGCGTAGCAGAGCCTCTGCAGCCTCAATGGTTTTGTCAGAGCAGTGGACATTGGTGCCGTGAACAGAAGCCTCCACTGCAACACACAGAAGACACGAAAACAGTCAGCAAACATTCGCCTGGACTTTTAGCGGTTAGTGTTTTTCTTCTTTATTAAGCCTGAGATCCCAGCAATCGACTTCTTTTTCATTTGAATGAAAATATTAAGAAAATTTTAATCTAAACAAATGTTAACTTGATGAGTTTTAAATAACTGAGATTGACTTCTAGCATCAGTCTGCAGAGTGAAGAACAGGAGCAATTCTAAAGCAGGGGTTCTCCTGGACAAAAAATAAATATCTGGCACCCCCTAAAGGAAACCACCAGTATTGCAATACAAGTATTTTGACAACCTATCCATGTACTTAAGAATAAAATAAACTTTTGCTCATAAAATAGTCAAATGAATTAAAAAAAAACCCTTTATAAATGGTGACAGAATAGTGTTTACGAGCATACCTCAGTTTTTACCACAGGCCTGATCACTTGGTCATGACTGTATCCTTAAAAAGAAACCCACTACGCTCAAGCACAGCACTGTGCAAAAATCATGAGCCACCCCTTATTTCTTAAAATTCTGCTAGAAAAATGGGAAATAGGTGTAACATGTATGTGCAAAAATACACGGATATACAGTTTATAAGAAGCAAAAACAGAGTCTGAACAATTTGTATGAGCTTGACTTGGTATGACCACCTTTACTCTTAACATAGCCTGAACTCTCGAGCAGTTTTCTTGTAATTTCTTTAAACAGTCTTCAGGAATAGTTCTCTAGGCTTGAAGGATATTCAAAGCTCTTCTTCGAATCTTGGCTGCTGTTTGTTCCGTCTTCTGCTAAGATGATCCCACACTGCTTCGAAAACTTTGAGGTCCAGCCTCTGGGGAGGCCAATCCATGACTTTCTATCCAGGTATGCTTTTACTGCATTGGCAGTGTGTTTGGGGTCATTGCTATGCTGACAAATGAAGCTGTCGCCAATCAGGCACTTTTCAGATAGTAGTGCATAGTGCACTAAAATCTGACGGTACTTTTATGAGTTCATAATTTCACCATTTTTGGCTGAAATGCACCTTCAAACCATGACAGTCTCCACTGTGTTTTACAGATTGCCGTAAACACTGTTGTACCTCGCTCCTGAACTACTCCACACACACTTATGATAATTTATGCTGATTTTTCATTCCATATTTCTTATGCACATTGCTTTCCAATACTGTTCCTCTGCTGCACATAGTTTTTAGGCCCGTCAAACTGTTCTTTTACTTTTTTTCACAGATTCATTTAAAGAAATGTGAAAAATGATGTGTTTCTCCAACAGGTTGCTTGTAATAATGCGTGTAACGATGCAATTTAAAATTTGCTCTAAGCTGTTATGTGTTTGTCCATTGGTTAGGGGACTTTTTTTTAATGCTTGCCTGATTCATAGTTCAGGGTTGAATACTTCGACAAAACGGTCAGGTACAAGTATTGGACTGAAAATAAGTGAAAAAGCAGCAAATGTCCAAACAAAGACTTTGTAAGACCTTCATTAATGAACTATTGCTCAAAACCACTTAAAGAATTACTAAGTCTTGTAACCAACATGTAAAGAAATAACATGTGACTCAAGACTTATGCACAGTACTTTATTTCCAGTTCACTCCCTACCTGCTGGATCTTTACAGTGTCACAGTACAATACAATACTGCAATATAGTTACATCAAAAAGGTGTATTCCTATCCAGGAAAACCTTGCAAATCTGGACCGTCTTAATCTTGAACAGCACAAATTTTGCACTGGTTTACAGTAATTAATGTGATTAATCAATGTTTTGTTTATGATATATAATTTAAAGTAATTTGAATGAATTACTGAAGGATACTAAGATCAGATCATCATCATGAACTCACACTGTCAGCACAAAGACCGCATACAAAGTAGATTTAATGTTTTAATTTCAGTTCTTTCACCCCATTTATATATGTATGTTTTCCTCTCCATTGTTGTTTTTTTTTTTGCATGTATGATTTCCCCTTTGAAATGTTTTTGGTTATTCACCCTTCCAAACAAATTAAAACTAGAAACATTTGTCACCTGGGTAAACTAAAACCTGCTTACAGGAAAAAAATTTTTTTAAAAATCCTGGTGATTTTTCTTTAGTTAAAGGTCTAAACCTCTCTGAGGACCAATTTTTTTTACATGAAGGAACAACACCATTTTCCTGCATATGAAGCCCAAACTCACTTCCTGCAAAGCTGGATGTTTAATTCAATATGTTAACGATCAAACTATTGACCCACTCAGACGTGAGCAGCTCTCCTGTTTTATTCAAAAACAGGATCCAGCCGCTGTCAGGGGAACTGTACGTGGACCTGTCTGTGGGAGCCCTGAGAAGGCACCCAGGAGCACCTGCTGTCGTTGTCAATCACCGGTGGGAAACTCGAGATCCCATTACACCCTGCCCTATCCATGTTTGGCTATCTTGCTGAGGCAATGGGCACTGTGTCGAGGAGAGAAATAGGCTATATTTAGGCTGTCCCACTCATTCACAAACAAACAGGACACACTGCAGAGGTCCTGTGGCCCGCAGAGTCGCCCTTGAAAGCAAGCAGAGGTGCTGCAGTAAGGCCACCGAAAGGGTTGAGGTCAAACAGCTGCAGATGTGCCTGACCTACATGTCAAAATCTGAATGATCAATGTTATAACTCATCTCTGATTATCCAATAAATTTGCAAAATTGCTCAGTTTATTAGAACAATTATTTAAGTGTGAGTAAAATTAAAATATATAAAGTTAGGAAAATGTGTCATTCACATTTACAGCTCGGTAACGGTGCCAAGAATAGCAGCAAGTCCGACAAAAAGTAGTGCTGCCCGTGATGACTTCCGTGTTTACACTCCTCACCCGTTCCCTCCAGTTCTCCTCGAAGAGGCACACAAATCCTCCTGTCACTCAACACCCGCTTCGCCTCCTATTGGCTGTCGCTCAGCTCAAGAGCCTGCCCCCAGACGCATCTGATTGGACTACTGCTTACGTTCGGAAGCAGCGCGCGTAGTACAGGACTAACGGACGAGTCAATCAACCACACGCCCCGCCCCCTCACATAAACAATGCTTCCGCCATCGAAATATTAGAAAAAAATACTTTGACATTAAGATTAAACAGAGGCGGAAACAAACACGGCGTTTAAGCGATAAACGCCCGTTAGCCCGAATCAGGAAACGCACAGGTGAAGCGAGTTTGTAGCTCGAAGTCTGAAGCCAACAACAAACGGCTACAAGGAAGAAAGCGCGTGAGCCAGGCCGTCCCACGCGCCTGCACAGCGGCTGCACAGCACGGTAACGGAAACCGTGAAACACACAAACACACACACCAAAACCCGAGACCCAGAGAGTGCCACCGTGAGCCGATCACACATTAATCCACAAACATCACACAGGACGGCGCCTCACTCCCCGGAGCTGCTAATCAAGGATCAGCCCGCAGATTATTCAGGCTAAACTGACCCGAAACCGAAGCCAGCCGCAGTCAAACACAAAAACAAACGACCATAAAAACGATCACAGGGAATATTTAACTGTGCACGCGTCGTTAATGCTGATAAAAATAAACCCACATGTCCTTCCGACTCAGACAGCGTGGCAAAGACGTAGGAAAGACAACATCTCCACACTTCCTGGTTGTGCAGCCGAGCTGCAGACCGTTATTCTACACCACACCGAGGGCAGAAAAAACTCCTCCCGCGTGCAAAACACCACTCATGCAGGTAACTCTCCACCTGTACACACCACCGCACCCAACTGAAGTTTCCCTTCTTTCTAAACCGGCTCTGATCAAACCGTGTGGCGACGCCATGCAGGTTGCTAACCAAGGTGATCACTTCCTGATTGCCCTCCATTACTTCACCGCACTTCTTCTCAGCGGACGGCGGCGCAGCGGCCGCACTTAAAAACAACAACCGCGCAGCAGCTCAGATCGAAGCCGTGAGTGCGAAAAATTACGTTACCGGCTCTGATGAGTAGATCGAGTTGGTTTGCGTGCCCCTCATGCTGCGAAGTCGCCATGTTTTCCCCCTCGCTGCAGATTCACATTGACTCCTCACTGAATTGTATGGGAAGCTACTAGTTCAGATCACTCCGCCGCTAATGGGAAATCTCTTCGTATTCAACGCGACGCGTCACAGCGCAAGCAAAGGTACCCATCCGCCACCAACACAGGAAATCCTTCCGTCGACCTCCCCTTGTTGCGTAGTGAGTACGTCAAATAAAAGCTGCACCGTTTTTTAAAATAAGCTCACCGTTTTCACATCGCTGAAGCAAACTGACACGGATTTTTACTTTGAGTCTCTTAAAAAAGCATGTCAGTAATGAGATCCAGCACATTTTTTAAAATAATGCTTTAAAGACCTAATAAAGTAAAATTAAATAAGTATTATTTTAGTGACCAGTAAAGTTCTGCTACTGAAAATAGGCTGGAATTATTTATTTTTTATACTTTATATAAACATTTGGGCAAATTTTCTCATGTATCTTATTCAGACTTTTTAGGAACCCAATATGATTTTTTTGGAGCTGGACACATCAGCGTCACTTTGTGCTGAACATGGGGGGGGGTGTTCAAGATCTCTGTCAAAATAAATAAATCTGGGTAAATTCTCAGATGATTAAACATGCAACTATTTTGCTGGTAAGAACTGAAATGAGTAAAGAATATCAATAGCCTACTTACGCAAGATAATTCATAATTTTATTGGGGGGTTATATTGGTTGGGTCTGATTACTGGGGGGGGGGGGGGGGGGGGTTCATAACCCCCCTAACCTCCCTGGAAATTACACCCCTGGAGCTGGAAAGTATTTATTGTTGTTTTATTTATTTTGTCATATTACCATTTTATTAACTTAATTTTGACATATAGATACATATTCATGCATGTGCTTACAGGACACGGCACATAATGCCACAGGAGGGCAGAGCATCACTGTTTTTTTCTGTTAATCATACAGTGGATTATTCTGGACTTTGATATTTTGGATGGATCATCTTTTTTTTAAATAAATGACAGCATTTTGTATTGAAATACAATATATACACAAGGGAATGTGGGTTAATAAGAAAGAAACCTGAATTGTGAGGATTAAAATAAAGAACTTATGCAAACTAAATTAGGATTGGACACCTTAAAAGAGCTAGTGGAAAAATAAAGAAGATCAAATCTTGCATATGTTTTGACTTAACACCTTATATTCATACAATTATGTTAAAAGTTATTTATTGATGAATGTCAGTGAGCTTAACTGTGATTCAGTGGTTTCTGAGACGACAAAGAGAAAAATAAACTACCTGATGATGATGGTACACATGAAGCATATAGTATAAAGTATTCACCTGATAGAAAAACCCTGTATGTCTGAGTTGATTAGGTATTTTTCTCATCTTGTACTAACTTCAAAGCCTGATTTCAAGCGTGGAGCTCCAGGCCTGTCCAAAAAGGTCAGTGTGCCCCTTCAGCTGAGTCTTACTGACATACTGTTAGTTCAGAATCTCTGCACACCTGAACGAGCGACAGGTTTGTCAGAGGAAAAGTTCCAGTAAACAATTATGGTCTGATTGACCTTCATCGGGTACAAAGGAAAATATTCACACATACAAACAGAAGTGTTTTTCTGGCGGTAGTATAGGGGCACAGTTCATGCTTCTTTGAAGTTATTTAAACATTATTCTGAATTTAATCTTGAGCAGTTCATGTAGTAAATTGTGTTCAAGTAACTAAATAAATGAGTGAAAAACATTTGCCCTATATTTGTGTTATTAATTAATTCACATTGTTTGGAGGTTAACAACTACGCATTCTTCTTCTTTTGACTTGTGCAGATATAGGTAATGATCTAAATTATTTTTATAAAAGAAAAGTTCAGAGGTTGTGTGGATGACCAGTATTATCATCTCATTAATGACAAAGTGTTTGATTTAAGCTTTTTCAGTTAATCAAAATGTGACTATTTACACATGTGTGTATGCAATTTAATAAATCTATTATCTATGTGGGAGTTCATTTTAAATCACGTACTTTACAACTTAAGTAAAATTGAGACATGGAGTTTGGTAAAGAAAAGGTTAAATACTCACACATGAACTACTGCACTAACAGCTAGTGTGGTAGGACGACACTTACGCAAGTCAGGCTTTGGAAAGTATTTATGTCTCTTTGGGATTAAAAATAAATCATTTAAAAGCTGGCACGGCTAATTTTAAAGCACGATCTCACTGAAAAACTGCAAAACAAATGGAATTGTGTTGAGGATATTCTGCGCTCCGTCAGTGACCCCCAAACCAAGTGTGCGGTGACTTCATTAATCCACTTCTACACCACAGAAATGCCTTTCCTGTTTTGTGCACTTGGTAATCTAACCCTTTAAAGTCTGAGCCGTGAAATAATTGCAAGAAAACCTTCTGAGCAAATGAAGGGAAAAAAAGAAAGAAAGAATAATTTGCATATATGAGTTTACTACATCATCAGATTTACTACATCAGGTATTTTTTGTGTAGCTAGTAAAAGTTGTCCAGGTTTATTAATTATATCAGACTGCCTCTTACACGTCTTCAGTGCATCATCTTAAACGTGAACTCAACAGGTTTCTTACCGAGAGCCTCTATTCTGTGGACTGTCTTTTTTTTCCACATAACACACACACAAAAAAGTGTGTTCACGCATGTAACTGCATCTTGAAACAAATATGAGCAGAGGGACAGACTTTTATTAATAAAATTATTATGATAAATTATTCTTATTTTTAAATTATTCTTCTAAAGTATTCTATTTTTAAAATACACTTTTTCTATCATCTTTAATAGAGACGCACAGATCGAATGACTAAGGACCAGAATCAAAATTTCCAATGTTCTCCGCTCGGGGAGGTCACCGACCGGTCAGTCTCACATATGTCCAGTTATGAGCTGGTCTATTTCATGCACGCACGACATGTGCACAGCGGCACACACACACACACACACACACACACACACACACTGATATCTTGTTGGTATAAAAGCTTTTCACTGTAAGTGAAGACACAAAGTTTGTTTAAGTAAACTGTGAGGGGACTGTCTGAAACAACTGTTTGAAACAACAAACACTTAAACCTCCTTCACCCAGCTGAACATGGACATTTTACAGAAGCTAAGAAAGGCAAAGTGGCTAACGCTAAAGCTATCCACAGTTCAGATCCAGCCACAAGCCAGCGGCCTCGATACGAGCATCGAGCAGGCCAAAGCTTTCACGAGGAAAATTATGGAGACGAGTGAAAAAGAGAAAAAGGACAGATGGTGAATTTATAAACTCACTGGAAACATACTTGTGTTATATAAATCTGCTGCCCCTGCTTTTGTTTGGTAAGGTAAAATGTGTCAGGTAAAGGTGCGTGTACTCATTTTCAGTTGATTATTTGTTCCACTTTATTTTGAGGTGTTTAAGTGAGAGAAGATCCTAAAACTTAGCAACTTTTTCTTATGATCAAAACTATTATATTTCACTGAAGAAAAGTTGATTTTTGTTGAGAATTTTAATTACATGCTGCAAATTAAAGTTTTTAGAAAGAAAATTGAAATCTATGCATCTCTGATCTTTAAATATCTTCCAAATTACTGAAAACAGCGGGTATCACAAATATGGCAAAAACTAATTATTAGCCAGTAAATACCGGATAAAAACTCATAAAACAGAAAATTCAACAACACAACAACACCCACAAGGTGGCAGTGCACTCCCAGTGTGCTGACTCCCATCACCATAGAAGTGCTGGGAGTTGAATAGTGACAGAAACAAAGGAAGCCCTGCTGTAATCACAGGAATCACTAAAGTGATGTCCACATATTTTTCATTAGGTTTTATGACAGAGTAAGGCCTGAATGCACCGAGTAACCTTTAAATAGTTTAAATATATTTTAAAGATTCAGAGCTCTAATTTGCACCCCTAAATATATTAAAGGAATGAATTCACACGCTTACCAATTTTCTGCAGTTTTACTCTCTTGCTTTATCTGTAGCACGAGTGTTGATTTCTGACTTCTTAAAAATATTCTCTATTGATCTTTATCACCCGTATTACTGATTTGATTAGTTGGTCAGTTTTGTGCTAACGAAGAGTGAAACGATAGATGAAACACCGCCTGAAGCAGAAAGCCTGAGTTAACAGAAAGTTGATACTCACCATCATAATATTAGTCATCTCTGACTGAGGTTTAAGGATTTACTCATCCAGCTAACACAAAGAAAGCCTGGCTATGTTGAACTTGGACTGCATTAAAGTCCAGCAGTTCTTTTCTTTTTTAAGCACAGCACGGATGTTGCTCAGTGATTTAGTTGGTGTCCTTTGTTAAGCTGACGGGTAGAGTTCAGTGTTATCGAGGTTCTTGTAACTGGCTGGGCCTCTTTAATCTCATGTTTGTATGTTTCTCCTCACACTGCTGTTCTGTATCTTTGGGCAGGACGGTCTGCTGTGGGTCTTTTTTTAAATACTTGCAGTTTTAAAAATCATTCTGATTGCTTTGAGGCAATAAAATAAGTTCTCCAAAAAAAATCTGATTTTATGCTGGTTTTAACTGGAAAAACTATTCAAAATCTGATTGATGCAATAACATAACAAAGATCGTGGCACACTTTTAGTAACACAAAACATTTTTGCCTCACCTGGGTCCCGATCTGTCTCCACTTCCTGTTCATTTCCCACTTCCTGCATGATATAGGCCTCATCACCATACAACAAGACTTGGGCTGAGTAATTCTGCTCCTCAGCCAGGCTGGCACTAGGAATCTCTTCCACTATGACTGCTGGGTAGTCCTCAGCCTCCTCCCTTTCCTCTTCATAGGCCTCCTCGGCTTCACACTCACCCTCCACCTCTCCTTCCAGCTCCAAGTCCACCTCACACTCTCCCTCCTCCTGGAGAAAGTCGTCGAGGAGAATAAAGAAAAGAGAAACTGTTACAAAAAGATTTTTCTAACTGAAAGAGTAAGATAGAAATGAGTTTGTGTCTGCCGCACCTGCTCAGGGTCCTCTTCAGCTGTGACATACTCCACCACTGTCCCACCAGTGTCAACCAGCACCACTGAGGTCATGACTCATGCTCGTCTGCAATTTGCCACAGCTGCTCTGCCTGGTGGGCTGGAAAAAAATAGAAGCGGCAACAAAAACAAAAACTCCGTTAATACAAAAAGTCCACACACCAGTCTCACTAAAAAGCTCCCAAAGCTGTGAAAATCAGAGTACAAATCATTACAAAACAGAAGTAAACTGGCCAGCTCCTTGCTACACCTTCCTTCTTTGTCCAAACTACAGGCCAAGATCTCATTAAAGGGAGCAATCTCATCTCACTCATCTCCACCCTTCTGGCTTTAGCCTACAGGAAGTGCCTTTCTGCTGTAACAGGAAGAAATGCGCTGACAACAAGCCAAATCCATCCCCTGAAACACATGCACAGTGTCCAGTGGAAGATCAAGACAAGGTGGAACCACAGGGCCCTCACTTTCCCGTCAGAGCTGCTCTGCTGGGCCAAAACATATACAAACATGAACACAACAGCAGGAAGTCATTTAAATCTTTAACTGCCCACTGTTTAAAGGGTTGGTGTGGTCTCATGTTGTCAAATGGAAAGTAAGGAAAGAAAGGTACTTCAAACAGAAAAAAAAACGCAACTCAACTTCTCAGTAAAAGTAAAACTAAAAGCATCAAAGTATCTCACCTCCAACCCTCCCTAAAACAGTCATAGTTCACCAAGTATAGACACTGAAACCCCGTCAAACTTCCTCCATGTACTTGAAAGGGGTTTAACTCTAAATACACTAAAAAGTGTAAGAAGTGAATTAAACAGTGCTTTCATATGCTCTGCAGTGCAAGCATTACTATGTCTGGCTAACTAACTATGTCTGGGTAACAGTAGTAACCAACCCGCAGGGCTTTTACACTGTGTCTGCAACTGCATGTGCAGGACTAGTATATCCACTGTGTGGAGAGCAGTCCTTAAGGTGGACGTATTATGGTTTTCCTTGTTTTTTAACGTGATATAAACTGTTACAATACTTGATGCTCATAACACAAAAGAAAATCTCTTCTGAGGCGAGCTCGACTCATGGCAGCTGATAGTTGTTGCAACTCAGAAAAAGAAAAGAAGTCACCACTTCATCTCTGGAATATTAACAGATGTTGAAATAGGAAACAAAGCACTTGAAGCGGTTTCCTTAAATGTTTCTGCAGTAATCTCCCTGTGTGCTAGGAACCTCTGAGCTTCTGCACCCATATGTCATTGACATGCTGGCAGATAGTGGCACAGTCATGCCTCTAGTCATGAGCAGTCGGTCACGATGCCTCACTTGTTGTAAGAATGACAACAGCGAGCATCAGCTGCCTGCCAGTCTTTAAACTCCTCTAAATGCTCACTCTCACTCACTTTTTTCTACTCTTGGATCTGTATAATGTCAAAAAGGAGGAATAGTTTTGTTATGATCATTTCAGCACATAGCTCTAAGCCCCACCCAACTGTTGGTTAAACGTTCTGTTTACAGGGGACAGCCAATCAGAAAGAAAGAAAGAAAGGGTGGAGAAGAGCTAAAAATGCTTCATGTTTCAGATACAGGATGAACTGAAGGTATTATTTTGAACTGAATAAAAATATAGAGCATAATAAACATAATAGGTCCCCATTAAATGCCACTAAAACAGAGTGTTGGTTAATATTCTGGCCGTAATTGGCTAGGGGTTGTTTATCCTCCAGTTATTCCACCCAAACTCACTACACAAACAGCCTGTCATCACACGTTCAGTCTCATGCACATAGCCATCGAGTGCATTTTAAAACAAACCACGTAGCTGGTAGTTAGGATGCTAAAACTTGGTTTTGTAATCTTAAAAACTTTCAGATGTAAGTAAGTATGCATTTCAATACATGTTTACTAATGTTCTGTGCAAGAAAGGAAAGCCAGGATGGACAGGATTTTAAAATAAATATAGGATTTTAATGCAAATATAGCTTATTGCAGATATATTTTATACAAAAAGGTTTGTCTGAAGCATGCACTACACTCTATTTTCAGTATCAAAGAGGACACAAACTGAGCAGGTCATTAAGTACAATACACAAGACATGGGATTCATGCATGGACCAGGGCTTTTTGCACCATAAAAGGCTGATGGGGTATTGTCGTCACCCTGATGGGCAGGTGGGCACACAGCCTGGACACCCAAGTTTGTGAATCCGAGAATGAAGCGATTCATACCATAGGGGCATCTACTAAGAGGCTGAGGGGTACCACTGGCCACTGCTAGTATTTTATAGTTTTATACCCACTCTGGTGTACCAACCTGACCACAAAACGCCCTCTACAGTGTGTTTCAGGTCACTAGGACATGCTCGGTTACTCTGAGTGCTGTATAATGGATGAGCCATGCTGTGCTGGTGTTCCCTCGGCTACTGAAACCAGAATGCTATCAGCTCAGATAGAAGTCCTCTGCTCAATTATTCAGCATCATATGGCAGACACTAATTGGGAGAGCTGTAAGGGCTACGTTATCCTCACAGACATGTTTAGCAATCATGTGACCCCTCTCAAAGAAGGACATTTAGTGTAGAGCCTCCAGAAATCAAGACACCGCAGGTTTCCATTCTGATGTTAAAAATCAGAAAGTACAGATGAGTAAACCTTCCTTTACTCTCAAGCAATCAGGCTACTTAACAGCTAAAATGATTGGGCGACCCCATTGTATTCTATACTGGAATACTTTTTAATGGCTTTTTGGCGTTATCATAACTGTTTGCTTTATCTGTAATAAAATCATAAAATTTCCAGTGCACTTAAAACGAGACGTTAGAGACACTGTACCTTTTCAGGTTTGAGGTTTCATGCCTCCTGCTCTCTGACACAGAAACAGGGTAACCAAATATAGGTGTGTGTGCATGCGCGTCTCTGTGTTTCATTACTCCGCTCAAACTGTCAGACGTTATTATGCAAGCTCATAGAGAAGTCAGCGATTGTGACACACAGGGTTTTTGTAAACTATCCAAGTTATCTCGCTCTGTCCATCAGAAAGCGACTGAGTGTCAAAGTACAGACTCCTGCGTGTGGCAAGTGTACTGTAGGTTTTCACTAATATGACAACACAGATCAGCAAAAACCCTTTCACCTACTCAACTAAACAATCAGCAGTGGTATTGAATACGTAGGTTGCAGGGCCAGTTCCACAGTGGGTTAATTACATGCACACACACACACACACACAAAAGAGATCTGCTAAGAGCCGGCTCTATCAGGCCGGTTGCACTGATTCAAACAAGTATTACAGGAGCTGCCACACGACACGTGGCTGTCTTTCACTTCTCAGCTCAAACATAAATGAGTAAAAAGCTAAAAATCGTGACGTCTCCACAAAACTGAACAGTCATTTTAAGTCAAAAGCAGCCAGTGCAATCTTTTCATTCTTACAGTTAACAGTTAGTCATGCTGGTATTCCAGGAATGGAAAATCTTTGCGCCGGTCTGCATTTCCTCTGCATGTGTGCGAAACCCACCTTTAACTTCATAACCGATTGCCAGGATGAGAGCAGAGTAGCAGCTAAATTTAATTACAAATGTTGTTCTGGATTCACAGTAAGCGAAGTCTCCAGATTTTGTGAGGTTAAGCAGCCATTGTGACATCAGGTAAGCCATCCCACCACCACCACCCAATCTCAACGAACTAAAAAGAAAACTAGAATAAACTTGCCTCGCCGCAGAGCCGATGCGAAATGCTGTGTTGCATCTTTACTGAAATCCAAAAAGAGAATCGAGGACAGTGAAAGAAGGATGTGATGTTTTCTTGCTGTAGAAATGAGAAAGCAACAGAACTTATTCTGAATCTCTCTGCGTCTCTCAAAATGTGTCTGTCTTCTTCTCTGTCCTGACATCCATCCACCCGACCGGCACTCTCCTCTCCCTGTGTGCATGCTCGTTTTCTGCCTGCTCCCTGGGTGGAAGGAACCTCTCAGAGCGACTCAGCACTTCTCAGACCCTGCCCTGAGCTCACATCACATGACAAGGGTGGAACACACACACACACACACACACACACACACAGTCACATGATCTCTCAACAACAGCCCTTTTGTTCCAAGTAACTGGGGCTGCTGGTCACGATACAACGCCATGCCTTGTGCCCTGCCCTGCTGGCCTTCGCCAAACACACACAGATGACAGAACAAGCACATACACACCAAGTATGACCTCAGGATTTACTTGACACCCACCCGACTCCATTCATACAGGCACACAAAAGAAAAATATACTCCGCTCATATAAAGTATTAAACAGCCATTAAGTTACTGATTATATATTTAATGTTTAGTTTGCTTTACAATACACAAGCCAGCACCGCCAAAATGGTGCGATGTAAATCAGCTACGCTGAATCTTTAACTTCTGGATGTCAGTTATTCAAATAGTCAGTTTGTGAATTGATGGTGGAGAGTTTAAGTGCCACGCTTCACGGGGGGAAAGCCATTAACAGCCAAGTCCTTGGTCGACCTCTGCTGCATATGAAGTATCTGATATCTCCGTGTTGGTGTTATTCTACCAGATCATAAAGCGGTTCCAGGACTATTGTTCATATCATTATCAACATGGAAGATAAGAGACGGACGTAGACATTATGATATCGCCTACTAGTTCTGGAGGCTGCATTTTGAAGCTTGACCGTAATTTATCATGTCAAACTCTAACATGCAGGTGCAATGCACACACACATTCTAGTTAATTATTTGCCAACTAAAAAGAACTAAAGACAAACTTCTCGGATGATCTATACGTCACAACAAACTATAATATCAGTCAGACAATCCATTAAAAACACTCCAAGTCTCCAACCTGCACAAACTGACTCAATGTAGTGAATGAAGCTCAATAAAAAAATAACACATAAAAACGGATAAACAATAAATAGATAATTCATCTGTATTTCTGACAGACTAATCAAATATTTAATTCAAGTTTAACTTGTTTCAACTTTCATTTTAAAACTACTTAAAACTGCCTTTTATAAATGTTAGAAGGATTGAATAACACGATTATTACAGAGATATTTATCACAATACAATTTATAAATGAGATGGAATTGGCAGTTTAGAAATGCATTGTTTATTTGTATCCTCTGTGCAAATAGAATAATGCATGTGATTCAGAAAACTCATCAGTTACAAATATGGTTTGAACAACTATAAGAACATAATAACTGAGATAAAAATTATTTTGCTTTGTTCCTTTTATACTGTTGATCTTTTATTTCTTTAGGCTGAAGCATTTTCACTCTTCTCTGAAACCCCAAATTCACTCCCCCTACAGGCTGTTGGAGCTTCAGATGAAGTAAAATGACTTCATCTCTTTTGAAACACTTTGGTTTCATGTGTAGTAAGGAGCAAGAGCACAAGTGCATGATGTCCCCAAAATCAAGTTATAACATTAAATAATAATGAGCAGAATTTTGGCCACAGTCACACAACAAGTGCAATCTTTTGTGATTTAAACTTGCACACCTCTCTTGTATCCCATTATACATCATCTTCTGTGGCAACCAACCCTTTGTATTCCAGGGTCCATGTTTGCAGTGGAGAACATTTGTGGAACCTTCAGACCACACAGTTCAACTGTTGACTCAAACTGCAGGATACGCTGTCTGGTTAATGATGAACGAGCACAAAGAGTGGACACTCCCAGCCTGTAGCATTTAAATAGGTCCTTTGCCCCCACACAATCAAACTGTAAATACCTCCACACACCAACGCACACAGCTGCGAGAAAGAGGGTGAATTCTTTGGAAATACTAATGTAATAATTACCCATACAAATGATCTCAGATCATTTCAGGAGCTCTAAGAACAGTCGGGATATGTTTAACCTTTCACAGGTTATTCCTCAGAGTCTCAGATAGATTAAGATCAGGACGTTAGGCTGATGCATGCACCAGCAGGGGGGCACATGCTGGGCCAGAATCAGGCCAGAGATAAATTTAAAATAAATAAATAAATCCATTTATCCACTCGTTCACTCACAAGGCAGAACCCCAAAACCATGATGCTACCTCCACCATGCTTCACAACTGCAATAAGGTTTTAGTGTTGGTTTCATTTTTGTCCCACCTGTCCAAGAACTGTTGCAGAAGAACGAGGTGCGACACAGATTTAAGAAAATCTGCAACATGTATTTATTATTATTATTATTATATTTATTTTATGTTATCGTATTTATTTATTTAAGTCTTGTAAAGCAATGCACCCCACCCCCCTGCCACTGTTGTGTCATTACATTTCCTATTCAGGATATTTGTAGGGCCTACATAAAATAAATAAATTAACAACATTGATGGCAAAATGCATTACAGCGTGTAGAGAAAATCTTTCAGTTGTCAGCTAATCACATTTTCTAACAGGAAATGAGGCAAAAAAAAGAATAAATACATGAGCAACAATGACCTACTTGTGACCACAACACCTGTTACAACATCATAATGCAAATCTGCCTCTTAACCCGCACACTCACCTGTGTTGACACTATTCTAAGTTTGCTCAATGTGGCACCTCTGACGCATAAAAAGCAGTGGAGTCAGATCCAAGATTATAGTTTATATGTTACATGCATGTAGTAGTTACCAGATCCCAACAAACTAAATGTGGAAAAAATTACTGATGTCAAAGGTGTATATAACTTTAAAAACAAACAGCTGCTGTATTTTGTATTATTGTCTGATGCCTTTCCGAAAGCAAATTAAAACCTCATAAAGACAACATGTTGGTGTGTAGATCTATAAAAGTTATAGATATACTGCATTTTATTTTTATCCAACTTTTACAGCTTCTCATACATATAAATGGATGCTAAAGTCGGGGTTTTTTTACGTTGGTGTCTTACAATTATTCTCTGATTGTAACACAATAACTTAAACATGTCAACTGGACTAAGGCTGAAGGTGCTGTGCAGTCCCACACAAACTGGGACACCTGCTAACCCTAACCTGTAGTCAAAGACTATGTTGGACATAAAGAGCAGCCCACAGGAGAGAATCTGTTATTGAAATGATACCTCCCTAAACTAATAGTCTACTCAACATGTAACGCCCAAATCTCTTTGAGAGCCCCGAGCAGAAACTGAATGTGGAGCATTAACTTTGCTAACGCTAGCTAGCTAAGTTAGCATTGAAAGAAAAGCAAGTAAACAGAGGATAACAACAAACCATGTGGCTAACGCTGCTACAGTCAGCTCACTCACCGTCTAATCCTTCCTTTCAGCTCCTGATCGGCTCACAGGCAGCAGTGTGTGGTTAGCTGGGTGCTAACCCCCTCCTCCTCTGAACCCGCCGCTGCTGTAAACTGTCAGCCCGGAGGAGTCCCGCTGTTAGCGGACACTGCTCGGCTAGCGTTAGCTGGTCGCCTTCATGGTGAGGAGGGGGAGGAGGAGACCTCCCGGAGCCTCTCGGCCGACCAGAATCAAGTCTTCCGCGATTCTGGGGTGTAAATGCGGGTCAGTGAGTGAGCTGCGAAGCGGTCGTTCGAGTCTGCAGAGGCTCATGGAGACTGGCTCGGTCAGTTTACTCTGCTTGTTCAGGCAAGTGACACTAGTGACGTCACGCCGTATCATAAACAATCCCAGCCCACCAACACATTAAAGAGTCATTCGTTACAGCAGTACACAGTGGGGTTTAAATCAAACAGTCCACACGTGACTGAAGTGCAGACCACATGCCGTTTCCTCTCATCAGATGCTTGTTTGTGGATCTCTGCCTTCGGGTTTGTCTTCAGCAAATGAAAAGCATGCTCTGTTTGCATAGAGAACATGAGATCATTACTTGGCCACTGAAGAATATCTGTTTTTTTGTTGCTTTTGCAGTTTGGGTCATTATCCATTTGCACTGGATCGTGTTTGCCACCTTTGCCAGAATCTAAGCAGAGATTATAGCCCTGTACACTACAGAATTCATCCTGCTGCTTCTGTAAGCAGTCACATCATTAAGGAACTCTGTCCCAGTGGCACATGGCCATGCCATTACACTACCTCCACTATCTTTGAGTGGTGATATGTTCTTCAGATCATGAGCACAAGTTTTTCTCAGTTTAATCTGTCCAACCCTCTGCAGGATCTTTTAGGTGTTTTCTTGTAAAGTCTAATTTTGTCTCATGTACATTAATGTATCTCTTGATTGTAGACTTTGACGGGATATTGTGAAGTTGTTTTTCGTAACCAAGTAAAGAATTCAGCAATCACCCACCTTAGATGTCTTCTGTGGTCTTCATGGCCTTTTGTTATTGCTGAACTGGCCAGTGCTCAGCAATAACAATAATCCTCCTTTTTTAAGAATAAAGTAGACTGTAGATTTTGGCACTCCTAAAGTTGACAACACATCAACTTGTTCTGCACCACAAACTTGAGCAAAGGGGACACATAATTTATCTTTCTTCTGTTTGCCTTTGAGCAAGTTAATCCAAAAAGATCAAAAAGAACAGACAAATGCTCAAAAACATATGATCTCATGTGTTATTACATCACTTTATTTAAAATTTGAGCACATTATCAGACAACAGAGAAGTCATTTGCAGAGCAATTTGCTAATTACAAGCTTTAAAGTTACTGTTTAATATGCAAATATATTAAACAAAGTTTCAATCTGTATATCTACAATCATTTTCTCTTATTCTCTTACCCAGTCTGCACATAAATGGAGATTTGTGTAAGTATAGACAGGTGTTGGTATGGATGTGGAAGTGTGTTTACGGGATATTTTCTGGCATCAGGTATTTTTCACCTCCGTATGTGTGTATATGTGTCTGTGTTTGTGTGTTTAACCTTTCAACACTTTTTTCTAAACTATTTTAGGTGCTAGTGGTATCAGAAAAGAAGGAAAAGTGCATCAATAACATGTTTATTTCTGTATGTAAAATAAAGCTTTTGTGTCACTCTTACATAACTGGAAGCACTGACGTTCACATACTTAATATTTAAACCACTCAAAGCAAACTTTTGTTGCAGAAGCTAAAATATAAACAACAACAATATTTTTCTGCCATTTGACAAACAAAATTCTTTTTTCCTTTGAGTAAATAAAACCCCACTTATTTTTTTTATTGTAGTTGTAGAGGAAGACTAAAACCTAGAAAATTCTAATATATATGGATAATAAGACAGTCATGTAAGTACCTGCCTTTGTATTATGAGAAAAAGATTGTCTGCCAGCCAGCCATCCATCCATCCATCCATCCATCTTCTGCCACTTATCTGGGTTTGGATTGTGGGGGAGCAGCTTACACAGAGAAGCCCAGACCTCCCTCTACACAGGCACCTCCTCCACCTTATTTATGGCGATAGCAAGATGTGTCCAAGCCAGCTGAGCGATATAATCTCTCCAGCGTGTGCTGGGTCTGCCCTCACCCAGAGGGCACCCAGGAAGTATCGTAGTCAGATGCTTGAATCACTTCAGCTGGCTCCTTTCAATGCTGAGGGGTAGCGGCTCCAGTCTAAGCCACTCATAAATAACTGAGCTCCTCACCCGATTTCTAAGTTAGAGGAATTTCCATTACTTGTATTTGAGATGACATTATTGTATCCACTACCTTGAGCTTGTGACCATAGGTAAGGTTGGTAACTGGTAAATGGACAGCTTTATTTTCATGCTCAGCTCTTTCTTCACCACAACAGACCGGTACAGTGTCCGCACTGCGGATGGAACACTGATCTGTTTGTCAGTCTCCTGTTCGTTTCACTTGTGAACAAGACCCCGAGATACTTAGACTCTTTCACTTAGCACAGCAACTCATCTCTCACCCAGAGTGAGCACTCCACCCAGGCTCAGAGGAGATCATTTTCATTCTCATTGCTTCAAACTCAGCTGCGAACCACCCCAGTGCGAGATGGAGGTGGTCACCTGATGAAGCCAACAGAACCACATCCATAAAAAACAGATATTAGATGGTAAATAGACTGATTCTTATATAGCACTTTTCTACTCTGCTTGAGCACTCAAAGCACTTGAGATCGATCAGCCACAAAACCGGAGACTTTCCCGTGCTTGCCTACACACAGAAATCCTGTCCATAGAAATTAGGAATATAATCCCCGACAGAGGACAGCACTGGCTGTCAAACTGCGATCAGGACTAAATCCAACTTATTATTGGCAATACGGACCAAGCTCTCACTGTGTTGTAAAAGAACTGAACAGCCTGTAACAACAGGCAAGATAACTCACACTCAAATGGATGGATAGATGGATTTCTCACATGCTTACTTCCCTCAGTGTTTCTTCCTGTTTTGTGGATTGTTTTTTTATTTTATTTTGATAGTTTGTTTTGGGTTTTACTCATCTGTCTGAATATCCTGATTACTTTCACCTGTGTCTCATTCTCCTGTTTTAGTACCATTTCGTTAGAGTAACACAAAACCGGTTAGCCCCGGGTGTATAAATAGTCCTGCCCTTCTCTTCTCTTCTCTTCTCTTCTCTTCTTTTTAAGTAACCAATATTTGACAACAGCATAATAAAACTGGAAATTCCCAATATTTTTAGTGGCCCCCATATGGCCACTCCTATGAAAAAAAATTCTGAAGATGCCCCTGCTCTTCACTTCATTGTCTGTGATTTGCCTCTTTTGGATTTTGTTATCTGTTATTAAACCTGATGCTTTTCCTCACCTTTATACATCTATTTGTGCAGTTCTCATTTTATAAACGTTCTACTGTTTTAAGATTGTTTTTTGTAAATATTTTGAAGAACTTTGTAACTCTGGTTCTGAAATAAAGTTATTACATGTATGTGAGCTGATATGAGCAGGTAAATCACACTGAGGTGACACTCCCATTAAAAAGTCTTGTCCACATTGGCAAGCTTATTATCTATAAAAGTGGTCTATCACAGTACTAAAATAAAACACAGTATTACAGTAACCCACTTCCACTGCCTGCTGAAAGATTTAAAGAAGCCTCAGCTGATCATGAAAGGTTTTGCAACAGTGGCACCTAGAGGACATGATAGGAATCACCTCACAAGCACTAATACAGAAGACAACTCTGATAACATTTCAGAAAGGACGTTCGAGTCAGTTACACCTGTGACTACCTCTATTCATGTTTTTTGTTTTCCGCCGGTCGCTCTGGCTTGGTTGACAGATAGGCGAGTGTTGTGGAAGGCACACTGTCTGTCCCGTCACGACTGGGCTATCACCACCACCGTCGCCTCCATGGCTGCAAGAAAACAAGCACAGCTTCGATTTAAAGGAGACAGAAACGCATTCACTCAGTGTACATGACTGTAGGATTTTGCAGTGCAAATATTGAATTCACAGCTGTGCAGCTCGAACTACATCTTCTAACATTTGAAGCAGAGAAAAGTGTCTGTGAATGTTTATGAGACCCACTGGAGCTGTTACAGTGTGAGCTGCTAAAATATGTGCATATTTGTCCATTTAACTCTCTTTAGGTCCGTGTACAGCTGTGCTGCTTTACCTTCTTAACTGTAAAATTACATGACTGAGCAGCGTTTTACAGTCCAGTTGGACTCCTTTGTCTCTGTGGATACAGGCAGAAATACATCTGGTCAGAGCCAAATACAGGAAAGGCTTTACTGCTGTCTTTGCTTGCTTGTTTTCGAGGGCAAACTTGAACAGGGATAAATTTAGCGTTGGGGGAGTTCACAAAGTTTTCATGAATGAGTGGCAAGGAGGCTGTTAGGGAGCTCATGAGTGACCTACTACTTTATTTATTTACTGATAATGTGTTGTATTTGGTGATCTGGGAAGGTTCGGTCAGCTTTGATGGCCATAACTTTGGTCTTGTTCACCTCTGAGAACCCGAGGTTTTGCCTTCCTGTGGTGATTCTTTTTATCTCTATCTTAGCTTTATCTAAATGTAATATAACTCCCTGCATTTGTCCAATGATTGTGTTGTTGGTTTCTTTTTTTTCTTTGAGATTTGATTTTTGTGTTTGTTGAATTTTTGGATTCCTGTTTTGATTTTTCTTCATTCCTTGTAGCTCTGCTTTGGTTCTCGTGTTTCTAGCATCCTCATAGTTTCCCCCTCTCTTTGTTTCTGCATGAGCTCCTCTGATCTCTTGTGTTTCCTTTTTTATGCCATCTTGTTTGGTGTTTGTCTCAGTGTTCTTTCCTTTTGGCCGTTTTATTTTAACAATTTGATAATTGTTTTCTTTTATGTGATGTTTTGGGTTTCACTTCCCAATATTTTACCCTTCATATAGTCACAATTCCTGTTCCCGATCCTTAAACAGCAGTAAAGTGCACACAAAACCTGAGAACATATATTAATACACATTACAAACTAAGTTCTAGAGCTTTTTTATACTAAGAGATAAAACTTGTTTGTTCAACCTGATAGGGAAGTGCTACAGAAATATCACCAGACAGAGCTGTAAGTCTACTGAATTCCTCCCCTGTGTCACTGTGGCTGCACTTCAAGTCACGCCACTATGAAGCTGGTCATGCCGTGCACCAACATTTGCAACATACCGACTTATCCTTATTTTTATGTACATATTACATAAACATACAAATATAAATGATCACCGTTTATTTCATATATCATCACTGCTGTTTTTGTGTCTTTGCAATTATTGTGCCGTGTGATCAGCCAATATTTACAGTGCTGAGAAACAGTATTTGTCCTCTTTTTGATTTCTTAGTTTTTTTGTTTGTTTTTTGTTTGATTTTTTTTTGTTTCAGATCATCAGACAAAGATAACCCAATGAAATACAGATTTTATATTTTTACATTTATTAAGGGAAGATAGTATCCAAACCAACCTGACACCTGACAAAGTAATTGTCCCCTCTTGTTAAATCATGAATTAACTGATTCACTGTGTGCATGCCCAGGACTGACTGCTGGCAGACCTGCTTAACCGAGAAATCACAAAAATAGAAGCTGCCTGACAAGATAAAGTAGGCTAAAAGCAACAGATCCTGCACTCGAAGTTCCTCTTTGTCTTTTGTTTGTTCAGTTTTGTTAGAGAAGAACTAAACTAAACCTAGGATTTTAGTTTTTGTCTGATTTTTGCATTTTGAGGTAAAACTAAAACCTATTTGTTTCAAAACTACAATTTGTTCCTCGTGTATAGCCAGCTTATTCCCTCACAGTCACTGTAAAATATTTTTAATAACTAAATCCTTTGCTCTTTATTAACCTTTTGCTAGTAAAGTAAAAGGTGCAACATCTGCAGCTTTCACTTATAATTGGAGAAGCTCAGAAGCAATAACAGCAACATGAGCTGTGAGCTGATCAGCTCTATCAAGTCCTGTCAGCATTCTTAAGAAGTAAATTAATTGATCAAAAATAGATTCAAATAACAGGATTGATTACAGACTCCCAGGTATTTGACATAAATAACGAAAAATATCTAACTAAAATGTTGTGCTTCCTAAAATTAAAATGCATCTATTATTAATGGCACTTTTATTTCACTCACCTTTCAGTCCCCTTCACGTTTACACCAGCCACTTTGAGCTTTTGTTACCTCTGCAGCAACACTTTAAATGTGTACTTTGAATTTATAGGTGTTTTAACTTTATGTGAAGTGGTAAATAATTCTCACTTCACAGTTTCGCTACACTGTTGATCCCTTGCTTCTCAGACCAGGTTGGAACATTTCAGCTGAAACAGTGTTTGAGTGGAGGAGTTTTTATTCTTACTTTGTGCTGAGGCTGCGTCCTTGGCTTCTTGTGAAGTATCCACAGCTCCATCGGCGATCAGCTCCTCTCCTACAGCAGCAGGTGGCGCCACCTCCTCTCCTGCTGAGGGAGCAGAGTGGCAGGAGTGGCAGGGTTTCTCCTCATGCACAGGAGATCCTGATGTAGGCTCTGTTTCTGCAACTGAAAGAACCTCTAGGTCCGCTCCAACGGAGGCTGCTGCCAGCTGAGTTGTGCTGACAGCAGCTTCAGCTGTCTCCTCTGCAGATGTTTCAGCTGCTGCCTGGTCAGCTGATGAAATCTCATCCAGTGGGGCACCTTCACCGGTGACTGTGGCCTCCTCGGGAGGAGCAGCATCTTCAGAGGAGACAGCCTCATCTTCAGCAGCATCTTCAGCAGCGATGGCCTCCTCAGGAGCAGGTTGAACTTCAGCCTCTGCCTCGTCCACAGTGGGCATTGGAGATGTTGTTTCCTCAGGATGAGATCCAGCCGCTGCCTCCTTGTCCACAGCTGCAGCCAGAGCAGATGTCACCTCCGCTATCACTTCTTCAGCAGCTGGAGTCTGAGCATCTTCTGCACTTTTCTCACCTTCTCCAGACTTCACCTCCTCCTCACCTTCTACAACTGCTCCCTCTTCAGATGCTTCCTTGGCCACTGCCTCTGAGGCTTCTTCCAAAGCTTCTGTTTCGAGCACCTTGTGTCCCTTTCCTTCACCTTCAGTTTGTTGGACAGTCTCCATCGGATTCTTCTCACCAACAGAAGCAGCAGCAATTTCAGCTGTTGAGCCGGTCAAGAGCTTAACATCTGTGAGCAGCTCTGGTGCAGACTCTGATGGAGGGAAAAAGACATGAGGTAATGGCTGAGAAACAGGTTTTGATGAAAAACCTTCAAGCTGTTAAAAATCAACAGATTTACTTCAATGCCAACATTTTAATATCTACTTTAGTTTTGCACTACATCACAAGTGTGACTAGAGTTTATTCTAAACTTGTGTTGTGCTTATTTAAGACCTTTAAATGGAATTTAAACCCTTCTCACTAATTTTTATGAATATAAAACATAATTTATTACATCTTCTATTAATTCCACTTACCTTGACCAGGAACTATTATTGGATGTTTTACAGTCACCACAGGTTCAGACACTCTACAGGAGACTACAAATCCCAGGTTTAATGCAATATACTCTTTTCTGGTATTGTAGACACTGACTAATTCCTTATTCACATTCTTATATTGTTCTCCAGATGAATTTCTTTTTCAAACAATCAAGCGTTTAATCGAGTATTAGTCATATCCCCTCTGTGCACTTGTAACCATGTGGTTATTTTTGCATTCAAGTTTATTTTTCAGCACTTTTCAAACAGATGTTTCTTTCTGCTCTTTATTCTGTGAGTGGGAGAAACTGTGAAATCAATTATGAAGGCTGGAAAAACTTATTAGTTTGATGGCATTCGAGCTGAAGCCTGACAGGAGCATGAACACAGCACAGGGATTCTTCAGGATAAGGAGCGTTTCTGCAGGAAGTAGGTGTTTCTACTCCAAATACAATATTAATGGTGTGGAGCAACAAGCAAAAACATCTGAGGACTAAAGAAAATCTTTATTACAGCTGTACCAAAGACCATTTTCAATTCACGGACATAAGGCTGAATGCATTTTCTGTAGTGTTTCCTGAAAGACTAAAGGTTCAGAGTAAAAGAGGAAAGAGACAGCAGTAACAAAAAGAGAACTTTGAATTTTTAGGGAACGAACTGGCAATGAAATAGAAATGTGTGCCAGGCAAATAAAGTGAGTGCAGGCCGATGTAGCTGTAGAAGAATAAGATGGATATGTGGTAATAATGAATATGAGAAAGCATCTAACTGCACGAGATTAAAAAAAGAAGACTGAGAAAAAGTAGGAAATGAAGTTTTAACCACGTCGCTCTCTGTGCAAAAACTGTTTTATAGTTTGAGAACACAAGACCAGCACTGCAGTCTGCTAACAAAGAGCTAAGTGGTTCAGGTAACTCTTCACAGTGAGTTCAGAGGTTGAAAGAAAACATGGCTGAACACATAAAATACCATCTAAACCTGCTGGAAAAGAACAAGAAACAGGGCTGTCCTGTTTTAAGAGCACTTAAAATCAGATTTTTCAGAAAGCATTAATTACCAACTTAGTTCTGTCCATTATATTTACCCCGTGTACTGCACAGTATCCAAATTATAATTTGGATTTCTTCCTTTTTGTGATAGATTTTCTATACAGACATAATTTTCCACAGTGGGTCTAATCACACAGACTAATTCCAGATGTTTCTGGATGTGAAGCATTAGGAGAGCTAAGGGAAGGAGGGCAGCTGAAAACTGGACTGATGAACCCCCAACAGATTTTTCAAGAACGACTGAAACTGCATTTTTTTCCCCTCAGTATCAAAAAAATGGGGTTAATGAGTCCGTTTTTCTGGGGCAGGGAGGAGGGACAGAGCACATCCAACTGGGTGAACTATCGAGCCATCACAGGTTTAAGCAGCCACCTCTGCAGCAGGGGCGACCTCGGCTTCAGCAGGTGGAGTGGGATCTACTGCTGCCGTACCAGCGTTTTCTGCCACTGGTTCCTCTGCTGGGGCCTCCAGAGCCGCTTCAGCAAACACCTCTGCCTCCACAGGTGGAGCGGCGTCCTCCGTCTCTGCTGACTCAGCTGCCGTCTCAGCTGCCGTCTCAGCTGCTGCCTCTGGAACGACCGCCTCAGAGACGGCGGCAGCTTCTGCTTCTTCAGATGCAGCTTCCACAACAGGTTCAGCAGCTGTCTCTCCTACAGGTTCTGCAGCAGCAGCAGTGGCCGACTCAGCAATGACCTCAGCAGCAGGGGCTTCCTCCTCCACTGGTGCAGGCTCAACTGCAGGTGGAGCTGCCTCTGGTGCTGCCTTTGCTGAAGAAGCTGCAGCGTAAGAGGCCAGAAAGAGAAACACGTGAAAGATTTCTCTCTAGTACATGTTAGCTATGTGATGCTTGTTTTATCTGTGCCTGAATAAAGTTTTAACCTCTGGAGATTAAAGGTGAAAGCAACTGTGCACTTTTATTACTGTAGGTTTAATCTTTCCAGAGTATGTTGCTCATCTGTGCATTAAAAGCTATTTGATATGAGACTTCCAGCAGCAGATAAAGAAGGCTTAAAGGTCAAGACTTTAGGTCTTTGAGGACTAAAAGGTGACATAGCTGCTGTTAAAACTGTAAACATGACAGAAATATATTATTACCACTCCTATAACTGCTTATTGACGATTGTGGAGTGAAAAAGTCAGAATCAATGCTCAGTACGACTTCAGTCAGCACTTCAGAGATAAAGTTTAACGTCTCAGGCTCCGAATCTGAGCTAATATTATGGACATTTTGGGCTGTTGCCATTTTAGATTTCTGAAACCAGTATCATTAACTGGGAAACAGAGCACATGCATAGAGTACTGAGTTGTCACTCATAAGGTAGACTGGCCTTACATCATACACTGATTTATTTTCCTATTTTCCTCTAACAGCGACCAATCGTACAATAATGATTTTACCACGTATGTGTGTGCGTGTAATATTTTAGAAATCACAGTTATTTAGATTTTTGCAGCCTTCATCCTGACGTGCGTGTGATGTTACAGTCTCCGTGTGTGTTTCATTCACGTGTCGCCCATGGTCACCCATACATAGCTTAATGGTCACCAAAATTTGTATCCAAGATGGAATTTTGTTCGAGTCACCACTAAATATGTGATGAAGAATTTAAAAGAGCACCACAGGATTTTTAACTAGTTTAAACATAATGTGGTTAAATAGCAGGAAAGCTTTTTCGGAGGTTATACATCACGTGAATGGTAGGTTTGTTTTTTCGGATTTATGTTTACTGTACTGGTTTTTACAGCAACACAATTCACCCCCTACTGGCCATTAGAAAGAATGCAGGTTTAACTTGCACCTTTCAAACCCGGAAGGTACGTCAATCTTTTAGTCTATACTGTTCTTTTCTGTCCAGTTGGTGTCAAGGAACTTATACTATTTTGCCAAACGTATTTACTCGCTGAGCTCAGGTGTTCCAATCACTTCCATGGCCACAGGTGTATAAGATCAAACACCTAGGCATGCAGACTGCTTCTGCAAACATTTGTGAAACTCTCAGGAGATCAGTGAGTTTCACTGTGGTACCGTGATAGTCCAGTCGTGACATTTCACAGTCAGCTGTTGGCGGTATTTTAAGAAAGTGGAAGTGATTTGGAATGACAAACTCAGCAATGAAGTGAGGCCAAGAAAAATCACAGAGCGGGTTGCCAACTGTCGGACTCGTCTGACTGCATTGTGCCAAGTGTAAGGTTTGGTGTAGGGGGGTTTATGGTGCACGGCTCGTTTTCAGGAACTGGGCTCGGCCCCTTAGCTCTAGCAAAAGGAACTTAATGCTTCAGCACAAGGCAAGGTCCATAAAGACATGGATGAGTTTGGTATGGAAGAACTTCACTGGCCTGCACAGAGTCCTGACCTCAACCCGACAGAACACCTTTGAGATGAATGCACCGATGTCGGCCTTCTCATCCATCATTGGTGTCTGACCTCACAAATGCACTTCTGGAAGAATGGTCAAAACTCCCCTAAACACACTAAATGTTATGGAAAGCTTTCCCAGAAGAGCTGAAGCTGTTATAGATGCAAAGCACGTCAGGTTAATGTGTGCATTCAGCTCCTTAAAGACCAGAGGTGGTTTCCTCTCCATCGATGTAAGCAGCAGCACTTTGACTTCTTATTTCGGAGTGAAAACAACACTTCCATGCTGCATGATCACAACTAACCCACTGACAGCTGCTGCTTATCAGCATTACAGCACAGTTGACAGCTCTGGGCACAGCGCCATGGCCTCTCCGGGCTGAGTAGACAAAACTTGCGCAGACAGAAATCAAAACAGACAGGCACGATGAAGCCATTCAGAGTGATCAGTCTACCGTGCAGCTGGTGAAGCTGGAATCAGCCCTGAAATAGATTCACTTCTTCTTTTCTGCTTTCTCTGTCTTCGATTAAACAGTTACAGACTCCAACATCAGACTTCTGTGGTCAAACAGCTAGTACGAATTACTGCTGCGGCTGTCACATCATAAAACCGGTCCTTTCACAGTCATCGATGGTGTTTCGGGGCTCTTCACTCATCGCTGTGTTTGAACCCACACACGGGAGCTCTGTGGGGAGTTTGCACTCTCTCACTGTGACTGTGTCAGTTTCCTGTAGGATCTCCAGTTTTTCTACTATCAAAAACAAGCTAGGTTGGTGCTGCCTATCCTTGAGTTTCACATACTGGTTAAATAAAAGGTTTTAAAATCCTTTAATTTACAAGAAATTAGTGTTTTAAGTTGCATATCAGACCTTCGCTTGCTTTAGCTGCGATAACATAAGTTGAAATCTGTGTCTTGTCTGTGCAGCGTGTACGGCTTGCACAATGTCATGTTCACAAAGCTGAGTTGTGGGTGACGGTGTTTGTTTTTGAGTGTGTGTGTATGAGAAAGTAGCTGACCCTTCGCCATGGAGCCCATGTTGGCGAGTCTTTCCTCGTAACGCTCGGTATCATCGTTGACCGTCTTGTATGCCTGAAAGAAACACAGCAGACATGTACTCATTACATTCCAGCACACAGCTAATGATAACGGCGCGACTCAAAATCCAACCTCAAGCTGACATTTTGTCCAACATGGACTAACACAGTCAGACACACTTGTTTGCTTTGCCAAGAGTCTGACGGTGAATGGGGTACAAATCTGACCGAACAATGGCTGCAAAAAGGGAGAGATTGTCAAAAAGCACAAAGAGCCTCTTTTGTCCCGTCCAGCGTCTGAGCTGTGGTAACGTCTGCAGACCAGGCTGGCTTCAGACTACATTGCTCCCAGTTTGCACCAGCAAGGACAGAAGCCTGTAAAACTACCAGGTAACTGCATCTATCCAATACAGCAGCTTATTGTTCTGGTTTTGAATGAGTATTAAAGTTCTATGAAGATGTAAAAAGAGAGAGCAGACCTTTTTTACACTCCTGTATAACACTGAAAAACACGGATTTATTGAAAAGTATAAAAGGGGATGAGTTACTTTCATTTCCAGCTCTGTGTTTCTATTCTTGCACTAGCTTTGCATGACTAACACTTCAAAATAATCCTCAGTCATCTTGTATTGGACCTTGAACCTCTCAGTTCATCCTCTGTCTTAACCCCATCACCCCCTCCCTTTTGGAAAACTTTCTTCACATAAACAACTAGTTCAAAATCTTTGCGCATCTGAACACATGACAAGTCTTTAACGAAATAACTGAATATAACTGCTGCACATTTAGCTAAACTTTGTGACTTAGTAAATTTATTCTCATTGAGAATGTGTGCAGCAGTAATATTTAATTATTCTGTCTCCTGTAAACCACGTGTTTAAGCAGCAGGTGACTTGTGTGCCAGAGATGACCATATTAGGGATATCCTCTCCCAGTGACATCACACAGAGCCAAGAATAGAAACAAACTGTGTGAAACAAACAAAGGTAAGGATTGGTCAGCAAGTGTTATTTGATCTTAAATTTAAAGGTTACTTGTAATGTTGTAATTCATGTTAACTACAGTGGATCTGTAGTACTGATGGTGGTTTTGTGCAGGTTAACCTCATTTTGCAGTGATGAGGAAGGCCTGGTGCAGAGCAGGCAGTGGTTCTTATAGGTTCTCATTCTCTGGGATGGGCACCTCTGATCGGACATGAACAACCAGGTGAAAATGATTTTCTTTGAAGGGGAAATAAATTAATTTAATGATGCTACTGCACTGATGACATGCACCTCTATTTATGTGAAATTTAACATGGATTTGCTTATTGTTAACTAAATGAAATATGTGACAAAAAGTCACAAAAAAACTGGGTTAGATCAATGTTAGCAGTCATCAGTGTTCAATTTAGACATGAATCCCTTTGTGGTGGCATCAGGAAGGGCATCTGGAGTAAAAAGTGCCAAATCAGTGTATAACACCTGCTTATTACTGAATTACATTGTCTAAATCAAGAAAGAGCAGTAAACCTCAGAGCAGCAGCACCGCAGGGCAGCTGATCACGGCTCATATAAAGGAAAACAACACAAATAACAGATATTAATACAAATGATCGCAAAGATTTTCTTTTCCTCACGCTGTAGCACAAGTTCAGGTTCCTCACCTGAAAAATCCATGTGTAACACCTACTTACAGCAGTCAAAACAGTACACACATGGTGAAAAGGTGGACTTAGAAACCATCGCCTATAACCTGATCTGATACTCACATAAACAACTGCCGCAGTGAGGCCGCCGCCACACAAAACAAAGTACGTCATGTTGGTGGAGCCTCCGGGAACACCGAAGGCCATGTGTCGCACCGGAGCTGTGGAGAGACACACACGGGTACAGTTATCCGGTGAGCTTGTAATAAAGACATTTATTCATATAAACACGTAAGTGCATTTAAAATAAGAATCAGTACTAATACTGGAGAGTCATGGATAGAAACCACTACAGCTCTGATACTTTGTGAGTTTATTTTGTTCAGAAAACTGTCGCTCCATCAGAAGCACGACGGGCACGAAGAACAGTGCATTCTAACAGCGTCAACATGTCTCCATCCCTTAATCCAGTTACACAATACAGCCCGGTCATTTGTAGCAGAGGAGATGGAAAGATTTAGCAGCAGCCAAGCCAAACACTGAATCTTTGCTTAAATTAAACCCCCGATACGCACACACACACACACACACTACACAAACACTAAGACTTCCTGAATGATGATCTCAGATTTGCATCAAAACAAACAACATAAACCAATGGGTTCAAATTCATATGGAATAGTCCTTTAGCACATATCAGGACTGCCGCTGTGGTGTTGGTGACGAGTGCAGCTGCAAAAAGATCAGCTGGTGTTTAAAGGTGGTGCCGGTGGTGCAAGCAGGGTGGCATAAATAAAATCACACTGCCTCAGTCTAATCTCTTCCTATCTGGACCTCTCACTCTCACACACTCTGTGAGACTGTGCAGTCACAGAACACAGGGTGCAGCACATCTCGCCCCTCTTTGTTTGTGTGTGTTCATGCAAATCCTAACCCATCCTGTCACTTTTGACTTTTCCACTGACTGACATTTAAACTTTATCGATTGTTCTTTGTCATCCAGCACATACCTCAGCAGCCACTGCTTTTCACAAGGTTGAAACTGGTTTAATCAGAAAGACTGAAAACAGAGCCTGCGAGACTCAACCTCAGCTCAATAATACAAGAAAAGGGCTTGTCTTATAAACGTCACTTTGTTCTCACAGGTTCAGAAGAACTGTGCCAAATGGCGTAGGTACATTTTGAAATCTTAAATGAGATCCACTATGCATTTGCATATTTTCTGTCATATATTAACTGTTAGAACGGTGGATGTGCATATTACTATTTACAAAAGTTTGAAAACAATCCCTGTGAACCAAAAGTTAAAGCTTCAGCCTGCTTCAAAATATTTTCTACAGTTGGCTCTGGATGATGTCAGTGAAAGCAGACATCCCTAACATCAGGCACACAGCTCTGGAAGGAGGGATTGTTTTGAATTGTGGATCAAGCAAAGCTACTCTCGTAGAGCACTAGAGGTAAAAAATAAAAGCATAATGTATTCCTTTTAAAGTAGCTGAAATGACACCATGAACCCAGAAAGCACTAAGGCTTAAATCTATCTACAGCCTCTCAATGGCTTCAAAAAGCTTTAAACTGAATTTATGTAATTGTTTAGCTGTCCTGCCTGAACCTAACCAAACATGCTTTTCCTTCAGTGCCTAAACTTAACCAATGAGCTTTCAGAGCTTAAACCTATGATGGTAGTTTTGAGTGAAAGTAAACAGTGAGAAAACACATAAAAGACCCAACAGGATATATGCATATAATACAAAGTCTGTGTGATGTCCTGTTAAACTGTCTGACTAAACCAGGGTTTTTCTAGCATTGATAGTATGTCTGACCATCATACAGACCTTTTCCATTTATATGCTACATGTGAGAAATCTGTTTCCAGCATCGTCTGGAGTTCCTGCGTGAGCTGTAAAAATGGCTTCAGTGAGCTTTAGAGGTGCTTTTAGATTATTTTTTATCTTTGGACAGAACCATTTCCCTCCTCTTCCCACTCTTTGCGCTAAACTGCAGCTTTATTTAACGTCCCATCAACCTTTTATCGAAGCCGACTCGCTGTCTCTGTTTTTGACTTTATATTTAAGAGCACTGTGCAAAGTTTCACTGCTGCACCGCTGAATTACAAACCCAAAACAGAGCTGAGGTTTGTCCTCCCTCCTGCTCTAATACCAATGACACAGCAGCACAGTGCAGGGACAGGTTACTTATACAGGTTATTTATACAGGTAATCACTTAATCCTGGCTGCTGGGTTCAAGCCTGTAAACATAGACACGCATGTCAGGGAACAGCAGACAAGACAGACATGTCTGAGGACATGATGGTCAAACAGGAAGGGACCTGCTGCATACTTAGGATGCAGTGTGTCGAGCTGGTGTGTAGTTAGAAAGCAGTAGCAGTATCCACCTCCTTTCTTTCACGTCACATCTTCTGTTTTTTTGCCTGCTTGTAACTTCAAAAACACAAAAACCTTCTATCGTGGCCAAATGTAGTCTGGCTTGCAGCATTTTGCCACAGATTTCTCAGCAGGAAATTAAAGCAGAAGCAGCAGCTTTGCCTCGGGCTGAATTCCACAAAGCTCTGATCCCAAACTAAAGGATGATCCGGGCCAGGCAGGCAGGCATGCGTGAAAACAGAGCCAGTCTGAAATCTCCGTCATTGCACGCACTCCAGATTCAGATTTGAAAAATAATTATTCTGAAAAACAGATGTTTTGTTCACTAATAGGTTATAAACGTTGTTATCCAGATAAACTGCATTTAGGACATGATTTTATCGTCTACACTCCTGAGATGCATCACAAAGAATCGCCTTTAATTGTTATTTCTGTTCAAACATTGCATTATTTATAAGTTATTATTTTTTTGTAACAAAGTTAAAATATGTGATATTTTAAGTGGTACACTTCTCTGTGTTCCCAGAGCACACGCCTTCTTTATCAGACTGCTGCAGCTCGACTGGAAAGCCCTCAAGTGCGTCTCTTTATGGGACTTTTACTTTTCCCTTTCTCAACCCACAAAATCATTAAAAAAAATAATAAACTGAACTGGCAGAAAATAAACGAGCACAAACTCCTCTATAAACTCTACTTAATTACTCTAATTAACGCCACAGTAATAATTCCTGGAAAGTCCCATTAAATGTCCTGACTCACCGTATCTGTGTGTCGGCTTGAAAGACCTCCGTGCCAGCGGCCCGACTCTCTGCCATGCCCGTCTGCAGAACATGATTGCTCGGGTATCAGCTGCAGCTAAACGAGTTTTTCTCCGGCAGGTTTTACAGAGAAATGATGGGAAGCGCTCAGCTGCTGCTCACCAGTGCTGATGGGAACAGAGCACACCCCCATTCAAAAGCAGACAGCTCCACCAGCACGCCCCCTGCAGACGAGAATCTAACAGAACAAAAATAGCAGGAACTGAAGCGCCAAAGAATGAGCAGAGCTGTGATTTTTATTTTCTGCTCGTGTTTGGATCCTTCTGAGGCAGATGTTGACCTGCGTATATCATATAATCCCCCTCTTCCTTCATTAAATCATTCTGCTCTCTCTCTCAGCTGTGACTGTGAGAAGGAGAGATCCCGCAGGCTGGATTTAAGCGCATCACATCCTAGTTCAGTTGCACGAAAACGGTCAGCTGTGGTTGCGTAATGCGCACTCTGCCAGAGTGTGCACGGAGTGACAGAGCCAAGGACAAAAGACTGGCCTGTAGATCAGATCTGGACATCCATAAAAACACAACGCCGAGCGTGAGAGTTTATCAAAGTTTGACTTCTCCTAAATCTACTGACAGTAATAATGTGTTTGCAAGGTTTGTGTAACATCCCATGATATGTCCGGTTTTATTCATTTAATACCACCTCACAAAAACAACAGGTGCTTTATATTCAAAGGTGTAAACCACAAAAACTACAATATTAAAAAAAAAAAAGAAAACCTCATCAGTGTTCAGCTGATCCTCCATGAGCACTTGGCGATGGCGGGGAGGAAGAAGTCCCTTTTAATAGGAAGATTCAGCAAGGCCATCTGCTGTGAGCAGTAAGGACGTGTAGGGAAAGAGAGGAGAAAAACAGATCACATAAATACAAAACACTAAGCACAGAAGAAAAAAGACAAAAGTTAATGACATGGAGTAATAAAAAAAATGGAAGAGAAGTGATGCATCATGGGAAGTCCTCCAGCAGTTTGAGCATATAGCTCCCAGGTCCCCCTTGGATCGGCAGATATGAATGTAAGGCACAGGAAAGAGACAAAAACTGAGGTAATTGATGTGCACAAGTACTCGAACTCAAACAAATATATATTTAAAAAGTATTTTTCAGAGTTCAGCTGAAGTTGAATAAAATAACTTATAATAGTTATTTTATTCAACTTCAGCGCTAATTAACGCTAGTGTTTACTTCCTGAAACTTTTTCATAAATATCTGACATGATGTGTCAAAATCATATTTGAGTTTTTCTAGTGACCCACTGATATTCTGAAGTGATGCGGGGATCAATAAAGTACACATTATTATTATTATTATTTATAAGGAACCCCATTAGCTTCCACAGTAGTGGTTGGTAGTGTTCCTGGGCCCAAGCCATCAAGTATAATCTGATGAAACATTACCCCAGAACGTAGATGCGAAAAAGTCCACATAATTTGGCTCTTACAACCACCGTAAGGTTTTACAATTGTAAAAATATAAGCATGCAAATACCAATAACATTGAGGCACAATACACACGAATCAAAAACGGGTCACAACTTTGCAATCTTAAAATATTTACAATAAATAAAAACTATGTAAACAGGCTTTTAAATGTTTTTTTTTTTAAATTATGAATAGTTTATAGTTAATAGGACTTGGCCTGTTTGTGGCAATAACTTTATATTATTTTTTAAGTAAAATAAAATTATTAAATGTTTACAGTGTGCATGTCGCGCCAAAGCCTTAAACCTGTAGCTGAAGTGGAAATCTGAGATAAAGTGAGTAATTTTACTCTGAGAGGTTTCCTGTACAACCATCATACGTTGCCGGTTAGGTCAGACTAAGAAGTGCCAAAATATTATCTCATTAAAGTCAGACTTAGCATTTTTCTGATATAATGGACATTGTGTTATAAGACTTAGAACAGACAGGTTGTAGTAGGGCTTTAAACCTCAAAACATCAGACCCTACACTCGCTTTATACGGAGTCCCCAAGTCATGTTTTAGTCCCCAGTTTAAAACTCATTAAAAACTCTGTTCAAAGTTTACATGCTCCAAGCTAAACCCCCACTATGAAATTATCAGGAGGCATTTCCTCTCTTATACCACCTGCAGGAGCTTTATAGAGCTTCTTTTGGTACAAAAACAGCAAATCAGATTTTACTTAAAAATGTCAGAGTAAGGAAAGCAGCCTCTCCTCCTCTGGTTCCACTCCTCCCTGCATTCAGAGAGACACACCTACCGCTGAGCTGTTGAATGTTGCACAGCTGTGATACTTTCATGTGTGCACACGTCCTTAAACACCAGACGCTGACTGTTGTTCAGCTGTAGGATCTGCAGAAGTCTGGCTGTTTGACTTTAATCATGTGACAAGCTCTGAATCATCGATTAGACACAAAGTCGTGAAAACACATGTGATGCACTTTTCCAACGCCCACATCATGCACAAGACCCGAGCATGACTGCTGCCGAGTCCGCGTGCAGCCAGGATGAGATGGTGATGTATCAAAACAGCACCAGCTCATATTACACAGTTAGTGAATCACATATGTGTTACATGTTTTATCCTCCTGAGAAAAGGACGAGTTCACCACAAGATTACATTTAAGCAGTTTTGCCCCAGAACCTCTAACTAATCTGATCTATCGGAAAAGAGCAGTTTAGATAAAACAATAAAAATTAATTTGACCTTTCTGTAATAAAGAAGCATATTCTGAAAACATTTAATGAAGCATCCGTTTATAAACAGCCTGAAATGTCTTGAGAAAAATACGTATTATTTTCCACATTCGGTGAGTCTGTACATGTTTACCACAAATCACAGATCTCAGAGGAAAGGCAAAACCCGCCATGTTTAATGGTTTTGTTTTTCCAATAAAGTGTCCAAATATTTTCACGCCTCCTTCTTCTCATCTAATTGGAAATATTGGAGTAAATTTTAACTTAACTACAAATTTCACTCTGTGACCCTTGGATGGGCTGCATGCTTGACACCCCTGGCACAGGATGATTTGACTCAAAGTTTTTAAGCACTGGAGAAACCAGAAGCAGAGATGTTTGTTTTCTTTTGAATATTATTGAACCAAATGACACGGTGACTCATTATGGTGAATGGAAGCACAGTGCCAGGGTTGGTGGGTGACAGTAGGAAGAAAAGACGTTGCACAACATCACACTAAGTTTGTTCTTTTGAGTAACAGAGTCAGTTTTTCCAAAGCCTGGAGTTATTTTTTGGTGCCATCACATCCCAGAGAAGACTCGCATCTTTGCAGCTGACATTTCCAAAACAAGGAAACTCACAGAAAGAACATCCAGACCAGCAGGGTCAAACTTAGAGCCCAGTTTGGTCTGGAGTGGGACAGGCCACTGAAACCACAGTACACACACCTGCACCGCTCTATGGGTTTACACTTTGAGTAATAAATACACAAAAGCTCATCAGTGAGCCTGATTGGACCCTTTGACCGGCTTGTTCTCTGTTTGACACCCCGATTGATACAGATAAATAGCACACATATCAGGATATATGAATTTGTAATTTTAGGGTAAACTGCTTTTTTAAGAGCTCATTCTCAGAGCTATGCACCTTGCTTCAATGCATCCAGTCATATTGGACATATTGGATCTGTGGTATCAGTTCCTGGGTGCACATTCAGTTTGAGTCAGTGAATAACAGCAGCTAAAGAAGCTGTAAGTTTAATGTGACTCGTGCCAGGTAGGAGTTTAGGATTTGGGCTGCTGCTCTGGGTCACAGAACTTTCTGTTAAATTCGGTGAAAGTTGAGCTGCTCGTAGACGATTGCATTACGTTGTATTTATGTCTGAGAAGTAATCGCCTGACACTTTCTAAATCCACAGTAATGGCTCCAAATTTTCATCGCTATTTACTCCGTGTTGGTATCCTTGGCAGCCCTGTTTCGGAGCTGTTATTTTACATGAATTAAACATGGCGTGGTAAAGCAGACCGTTATAATTCACGATCTGTCACGCGAGTGTATCAGAGTTCCTGATAAATTATCTCTCTAGCTTTAAATCAACTTGCAGAGTGGGCACAATGTGACGACAATGTGTGGATATCATGCATTTTTATTATTTTATTAATTGTAAAAACAGAAATAAAACACCTGTTTTTAGAGTCCTCGTCCTGCCGTGGTTTGCATATTTGTGCATACGTCACAGATGGAGATTACACACCTGTGCTCGTCCTGCAAAGCCTCCTCTCTCCTCGAGACGCACTGTAGGCACTGAGATACAAGAAGGAAAGAGGAGACAAGGAGGAACAAAACAGGGAAATGAGAAAGCCCTGAGCTCAGCCAGTGAGACCACACACGCTGAAAATAAACAGCGTCACTGCATCGAAAGCTCACTCGCATGTTTACATTCACAGTATTTTATTTTGCAGCTTTTGTAAACACTGAGATCACAAATATACACTAAATTTCCGAGTGGCACGTTTTGCATTTTTAAGAAGTTAAATATTAAAGTTCTGTGTGGGAGTGACTGGATTTGCATGTCCTCGTCCTCCTCACTCTCAGCAGCAGGCCATCGGCTCCTTCTCCGCCTTCTTCTTGTTAGCGAGTTTAAAGGAGCCGCTGTACGCCAGGGAATTCGCTGTCGGGAGTTTCTTCTGTCTCTTCAGCTTGAGGCTAACAGCGGTGACGATGTCCTCCACATTATCCTGCTGATACAGCGCCTGCTTGCTACCTTGCTGTCCGCTCATGCCTTTCTTTGGAAGATCCTTGGCGGATGTCTCAAAGAAGATCATGCCGTGGGCTTTGGAAAAGCTCATTGCCCGCTCCTGGCTCACCTGGCTGTCAGTCTTTTTGGGGTCACGGAGGTCGCTCTTATTGCCCACCAGGAATCTGAGAGGAGACGAGGAAATGAAAGGTCACAAAGAGTCTGGTCCAAGTTAAACAAACACTTTGCACACAGAGAACTGATGCAGGTACCTGGGTATGTCCTGGCCGAGGGAGTGCTGCCGGCATTCTTCTACCCAGGAAGTCATTCCGCTAAAGCTGGCAGGACAGGTGACATCATAAATGAAGAGCACCGCGTGGACGTTACGGTAGTAGTGTTGCACCATGGATTTACGAAAGCGCTCCTGTCCGGCTGTGTCCCACAGCTGGAGCTGATGTTGAGGAGGGGAAGTAAGAAAGGAAAGAAAGTGAGAGGCTGATTCTTCTTGAAGGCTGGTGCTGGCACAAACACGAGAAAAAGGACGGAAGGAACAGAGAGGAAGTGTTGAAATTCGTTAAAGTCAGTGACATGCACAGAGACGTACAATGAGTCATTTCTGAGAGGGAACCAAAAAAAGGAATAAACAAGCCGATCCTGTTTTTTGTTTTTAAACCAACGATTTCTCTTCAAGGCTTTGTCGAGGTTTATTCAAAGTTTCAAAACAGACCACCCTGACCCCTCAGACATACAGTCCTCATGTCCTCAGAAAAGACAGTAAAAAATAACAACATTAATGCAAAAATAGGGAAGAAACTTGACAAAGAGGGGCACGCAGACCAGGAGACATGGCACGCAAAAGAAAATCCTGAACAGAAATCTGTGGAGGAGCTCTGAAATGCCAAAGTTGGTGGCCCCTGGCCTTTCAAAGCCAGTCAACAGCTGAAACAGGAAATACATTAGCCAATCATCCCATTGCACTGCACGCCTTTACATGTGATCTTAGTAAAGATGGTGGTGAGTTTATTAATGTAACTTATTGGGGCTTATTGGATGCACAGCTCTTCAAGAGTTTTAAACCCGAAACAAAACATGCCATTTGTTCGGTTCTCCTGTGGGACGCAGCCATAACGGTGCAAACCTGTGTGCATGTGTTGTCGTTTAGGGGCTTCAAATAACTGTCTGGATTCGGACCAAGATGGCTGCTGAGCTGCAAACGGACAAAACCAAAGGGAGCCCAAGGGTTAGACGTGGCCTATAGACCAGACCTTCTCAATCTGGACACTGATGTCCTGCTACAGTCGATTTACCGGTCAATCTATTCTTGCCCACACCTATAACTGATAAGGAGTGGTTAGTAACACACTGAGGAGTGCTGGTTTTCTTTTAGAGACAGGGTGAGGAGCTCAGTCATTCAGGAGGAGCTCAGAGGACAGTTTCTACAGGGGCGCCTCCTGATGCCTCCCGACTGCTACATGAGGTATTTCAGGCATGCCGGAGGAGACCCACGAGGGCACGATGGAGAGTTTCTGCTTCTTAGATTGCTCAAAGGCACATCAGGTTTCACCTAGAGGAGCAGAAGGAAGTGAACGAGGTCTGGACATCTCTGCCTAAACTGCTTTCACGTAGATGGATGGATGCTTCATCAGCAACCTAAGCAGTGGTGCATATCAGACTTTAGACCAGATGTATGCCAAATTACATTTTGAGTTCAGTGATATTTTTATCCTCTAACTTTCATTTGAAGTTGTGATCTTTTTGGATTCAGTTGTTAGCACATTAGCTTCAGTGAGTAAGTCAGTTTGGGGTGGGGACTCTGGCCACTCCTGATCCCAGTGACCCCTTAAACAGAAGCAAGCATCCCAAGAACCCTACTGTTGGATCAAATCAGCATTAACAGGCGCAGTTTAAGCATATTCTTACTAAAATATATGAAAGTGTTTACTTCCTGAAACTTTTTGATAAATATCTGACATAATGTGTCAAAATCATATTTGAGTTTTTCTAGTGACCCCTGATATTGTGAACGTGAGGAATAGATGTTGGCATCCTGTGTGGATATATGCTTTCTAAAAAATTATTTTGCAGAAACTTCGGCACCACTTTGGAAGCCTCTCGTGTACAGAAGTTGAGTATTTTAGGTAATTAGATCTATGCTCTGAAGCTCCGAAAGCAACATTTAAAATATGCTTACTACCCACACCACCAGGATCTAGTCTTTACTTGTTGCCACAGAGCTGGGAGTCTGAACAGACCTGGGAGTCTGAACAGACCTGCTTGAGACAGGACCTGCAGTAGCTGCCTCTAAAGCTCTGAAACACTTCTCAATCATTTTGGAGCTGCTTATAGGAACATTACTAAAACATAAATGATTCATCCTGATTATCTGGTTTTCATTATCACTGAAATTCAGTTCAACTGAATCTTAGGAGTCGCCACCCGCTGGTCATTAGAAAGAATGTCCATTTTACGGTTTGACTGCACTGGATGGACCCGAAACACTTATGTCGACTGACTTGATCACGAACTTACGGTTTAAGATCCTGGGCTGTTGTTAAACTGTGTCAGATACTGGTAACTAAATGCACCGCTAAGCAAAAGGAAAAAAATATCCTAAGGTTACAAATCCTGTGTCACCACTCAGACACACTTCCTCTATCATGTGGTCATTTCAAAAGACAAACTGAGACTCACATTTTTAGTAAATACCGGATTCGATTTTCATTTCAACAAAACAAACAAACTTTCTCCACATCCTACAGCCTAAACATCTAATGTGTGTTTTTGTGGCTGTGGACGCTCGCAGTGATTTAGAGGCTGACACAGGCCTGCAAACACAAGCAGGTCTGCTGATTTTCTGCCATCCAGAGAATTTTTCAGTCGTCCAGTCTGGGACAAATAAGTGTGTGTTAATGCAGCAGAGCCACACTGCAGTGTAGACACTTACTGACAGCGATCCTGAGATCCAGGAGCTGACAGAGGAGATAAAAATGATTTAACTACACATAAACACGAGGGATCGAAGCCGTGGTTGTGTATTTTTCCTTTTATCATGAGGCTGATTTAAAAAAAAATACAAATGAACTCACAGAAATTATTTCTAAAACTTCAACAAACCGAAAAGTTACTTAATTGTTTGGGGATTTTCAAAATAAGAGAGTGTTAGCTATGCGTAAAAGTTGCCGTTCAGAACCCTCATCAGCGCAAATATCTCCAACTTGGTTCATTAATGCTTGTTGTTTAGTGCTGGATGACCGTCACCAGTTACCTTGATTTTCTCTCCATCGATTTCAAGAACTCTCTCCCGAAAGTCCACGCCGATGGTAGCCTCCGATCTGCAGGGAAACTCCCCGCCGCACAGTCGGTGGGTGAGGCAGGTTTTACCCACCCCGGAGTCTCCAATCACAAGCACCTTAAATGTCCGACAGCGGGTTAGCAGTGAGGAAACACTACCCAAAGAACCGGAAAACTCGAGAGACGAATCCATTTAGCCCGAGTCCTTCAAGGTAATAACAAAGCGCAAAAAATGCGCAGTTGGCTTCAAACGGCGTCTCCAAAGATGCAGCCTCTCCCCGTCTGACCAAAACTTCTGCAAACACAAAATCTTCTGCTGGTTTCGTAAACTTTTCCAAAATCTCCGTGCAGACTATCCACAGTGCTGCCCAGCGTGGGTGTGAGGAGGAGGACCCGGCGTTTCAGTGTGGTGATGAGGGTGGAGAGTTCAGGGTCTCAGCTTCCTGGCACATTAACGTGATTGGCTGATTTTAGTTCCTTTCCCTTTTAAGTGTCTGTGAAGGTTCTCAGTCATCCAGGTCATCGTAGTCAAAGGAGTTTGCAAAGAAAAGCGTCTGGACTTCTTTAAGTTGCTTGAAGACGTTTCACCTCTCATCCGAGAAGCTTCTTCAGTTCTAAGGTCAAATGGCCGAGAGTCCCAGATTTAAACCCAGTGGGAGTATCCCCCCCAAAGAGGGACAAAGGACCCCCTGGTGATCCTCTAATCACATAAGTGTTTTCACTTCACAACAGCGCGGGACATGGTGGTACCTTCTCCTGCCAGTGCTGGAAATGACAGGTCATCTTTTTTGGGGGGGTCAGAGGATAAAGAGGATAAAGGTGTCTCGTCTTCAGCACGATGCTGCCCCCTCCTGGTGGGCAAGTGACTCCGCATCCTGACCATTCATATCCATGAAGTTTGGTGGTTCCCTTTAATGCTCTGTTTCTTCATTTCTGGTTAATTATACTTTATATTGTACATAATACTTATGATGATTTGGTCAGGAATGACTCCTCACTCTGTGACAGCAGACGGCTACATTTTAAAAACTACTAGATTTTATAGGAATTTTAGGATAGCAGAGAAAAAAAAAACTTGTTGAGAATCACAGGTTTCCTGGTTTGTAACTGACAAGTGCACAAACATTAAAACTTTATTAAAATCACAGCTTTAAGTTAAATCAGTGTTTTGGAAGTGTTCAGTGCCAACATGATGGATCAGAGAGGAGGTCTACTTTTGTGTTTGGGAAAAAAAAAAAAAAAGGTGTTTTCAAAGGACTTTTTCTAGCATCTACACCAGGTTTTGCCATTCAAAAACTGCATGCTTGGATTAACCATCAAACATGATTAAAAAAAAATAATAATAAAAATAAAAAAAAAATACTGATTTTTCCCCCTCCTAAAAGGTTTTCACTCTTAGTGACCAGACATCATCTTCATTGTTACAGTAGGGAGCACTGACATCGCACACCAAGAGGGTCACAGGTTCAGGTTTTCAGTGTTCTCTGTGTGACTGTGAAGGCTCTGTTTGAGGATATTAGGCTATTTGGTGATTCTAAATTAACGTTCTCTAAATTAACGTGCCCTCTGACAGTTCGAGTAGGCTCCAGCAACCGTGAACTTCATAAGCGGTTTCAAAATAAAACATATTAGACTTCCCAAGCAAGGGAAGTCAACAATGTGGCTATAAAATGATTTCTTTAACCCGTTTTGTTAGGTGGGATTTGATGAAAATAAGTGAAAGCACAATTTTCTGTCAAATACAGTGTAAAAGCCTTTAAAGCACACAGTGTGATCATGCCTGTATGAGCAGGGAAAGGCTCCGATATAAAGTACCAAGACCTAATTGTGGGGTTTTCCCTACAACACATAAGCACTGATCAGCACAGAGAGGAAGCATAAAAGTCTGTTATCTGACAGAAGTCTGTGCATTGTTCTGTTGTTTTTGGCCATTTGATAAAGTACTTCTTTAAACTCTGTAACTTAAAACCAGCTTGTAAAAAACCTGGCCAAACATTTTCGTTTTTTTAAAAGCACAGTCCTGGTGAATTCCCTTTGGTACGAGGCCAAACCTGTTTGGTTAAAGTGCAGGAAAACCCCTGCACCTTCCTACTTTGTGACAGGTACGAAATCACCTTTGTTACCACTGAAGTGTCTCTAAATAAAGAGGTAGTGCTGACACGAAAGGGAAAGCCCTGGTGTTGGATAATCAAGCCAACACAGCAGTAACAACAACTGCAGTTTTTCTAAAGGCCACACGAGTCCACACAGACTTCGTCATGGTTGAGTTTGTGCTTGAATTTTCTGTGAATGAAATGTTTATATTGCATTAGTCCTTTATTCTGTCCAAGGTAGAGACGGAGATGCCCTCTTTCTCGTAAAGGCTGCTGCATTAAGATCACCGACAGGAAACTCTTCCTACTCTGATCTGAAATGTTCTCACTTGTCTTCTTTTTTATTATTATTGGGATTTTTAACACTTGACACTATGAAGCACCATTTGAAAAATCGTGAAAGCCATTTTATTTTATTTTATTGGTGAAACAGTCCTCCTGAAATAATCACACAGAACAAAATTTTTTGCAGGCGTGTGGATTTTCCTCCAGCTCACACAAAACAGGTGCTGCACATTCTTGATGTTTGGTTACCAAGCCCGCATCGATGTCAGAGGGCTTCATAACCCACTTCCACTCAAGGTTAGTTTGTTTGAAACAGCAGGTAAAACCTGGTCCTCACAAAAGCTTTACCTAACCCCTGCAAAGAAAACACGGGCAGCTCAGGGAGGCTAACAAGCATTTTTTTCCTGTTGGTTTTAATACAAAAATCCAGAGATATCATACATCACCATCTCAGATTTCATCTTTCACATTAGAACCAAAATCAGAGGAAGAAGGGGAAGAAAAACAAGATGTGGGGGTGGTACAGAAGAAGTAAAACAGCTTCCAGATGTTTGTACGTTTACTCGCCTTTGTTCAGGTCTTATTTTGGCAAAAGGGGGGCAGTGGATGTTGACTTCAGACTTTCAAAGTTAGCAGAGAAGATCCCTCTGAAAGCACTACAGGCTCGTAAACGCCTTCATCGAAAGAGTCTCTGTACATCATGCAGATAAAACCATTTCTAAAGAGCAACAACACAAGTGACTCTGCCTCGTCTGGAAAGCACCCGGGGCCAAACTCCTGTTACTAAATGTGCTGCATAAATAAAAGTGACCGCCCGGAGGCTCCGTGTAACCGCTTCAACCAGGTCCTGGAATTATTATCATCTGTAAGAGTGTCTGTGGTATTGCTTAGGTCTATCCATCTCTCTCAGAGCTATATAGAAAAGTTAAGAGTAGCTGTGTGTTTGAAACAGAACGCATCACACAATCTTTACAGTTTTTATTCTGTGCTACGAGGTGCTCCACGAGGACAGAGGGTTACGTGTTCCCATGTTGGACCTGGAACTGCGAGGGAAGCACTTTTTTAGGGGGGAAACTGTTCGACGTGCGAGGCGGCTTTCTCCGGCGTTTTACTTGAGTGAGCGTCACAGCAGATACAGAAACACCTGTGGTCGTCCTCAGTGTCCGTTTCAGGTAACTCTTCCCGCTCGGCTTCCTGCGGACCTGTCAGAGATCAGATCCGCTCCACTCAGTCCCCCCATCCCCCGTCCCTCACCGACAGCCGGGTCCCATATTCATTTAGATTAGCTTTTATTTTAAAATAAGAGGAGCAGAGTATGCGTCGTGTTGGCAGTCACGCCCGAGTGGTTGCCGTTGCCGTTATTGTTATTAATCAGAGGAAAACCAGCGCTCAGTTTCTCCTGATTCTTTATTTTCATGTTCAGCATTGCCAGCTCTGTTTTAAAAAAGTAAAATGGACACTCTGTTATCTTCTTCTTCCCCTCCCTCCTCCTTCTGTTTCCAACAAATACACAACCGCACACATGCACGCACACAAACACGCCCTCCAAACACACACACACGCACGCACACACACACACAGAGTCCTGATTTTCACCCATGTGGGAGAGAGCCGAGCCGAGCCAGGTCAGAGCTGAGCTGAGCCTGAGGACGAAACACCCATTTTTCGCTTCCTGTGTCCGGCTCTACAAAAATGGCTGCCGCAGGCGTACCACAAGGCTCCGTGCTCGGCCCAGTTCCTTTTCTCATCCGCTGCTGTACTGCCGTGCTCACATCTCGTTGGCTAGCTCCTCCGTTTCCGTGGAAACGTCTCCGTTGGCGATCTTGGTGTTCTCCTCGTATCCGGGGGGCATGAAAGCTAACGTGTAGGGATAAAGCTTGTGGCACTCGGCGCGGTACGACTCGGCGTGCTCCTTACAGTCGCCCAGGGCGCCACTGCGAAGACACTCGAGGACCTCTGTGCAGATCTGAAGACGAGAGGACAAAGGTTAAAAGAAGCTACGTTCAGGTAGGGAGGAGTGGACAGTTTATCACAGTCTGTCACAATCCCAACTCAAAAGGAACTGCTGTACTTCCTGACGTTATTGGTTACCACGGTTTTTATTGCAACTTCTCGATTGCGGTCGGTCCTTTGACCAACTTTTTAGGAAAACCTGTCTGGCTGGTTTCACTTCAGTGAAGAAACTTGCTTGTTCTGCTCCAGCCCTTTTTCAGGTCGATCCAAGAGAGATGGACACACTCAGCATGTGAGCCATGAGGACCTGGTACACTAACTTTTATTCCACAACAGCAGAGAATCCAGTGTGTGTTTAGCATAAGAATAGTTGTAACTGTTTCTTTGCTTCCCTCCCATCTTCTTACATGATGTCAATACGTACCTGTATGGTTCTGTTGTTCAGGGACTCATCCAGTGCACCGGCCAGTTCTGCTGCTTTCGTTTGCATCGAGGAGTCCAGATACACCATCATCTTCGCAGCTGCAGGCGGGAGAGAGAAGGTGAGTCTGAGAGAAAGTGTGTTCTTAATAATTCTACATTTTAAGTTCAATCCATCGTAGAGATGTTGTTTCTGCAGCATGAGGCTGGTCCACAAACCTTTAAAGGCATGTTTCAGGGGTAAGTCTTGGTTTTGGGTTTCATGTTAGGGCTGAGGTTGGAGTCGGGAGTTTAGTAAGGTGATTAATATTAAGGTAAGAGGTAAGGGCATGCATGATGTGAATCAGTGACTAAGGTAGAACAGGTTGGCCATTGTCTGTGCCCATCTATCATTCTTTAGGTGCAAAGTTTCCACAACGGGACCAACGAGCAGCAACGCCCGCCCCCAAAAAACCTGGTTTGCTTAAAATTTAAATAGAGTACTTGTAAGTAGGTGCCAACTTTCTCAGCTCTAAAATATTTGAAAGAATTAGTACTCAGAGTGAGGATACCTATGACTGACATAGGAGGCGGTAAATGAGTCTGAGGGTTACCTAGGCAACAGGAACCTGAAATGTCTGCTAGTGACCACCCGGCAGCTACAAAGCCCTGTGGACAGGGCTTGAAAAATTACATTTTAAGGGATCGTTGGGTGCAAAGATGAACTAAGAAGGGGGGGAAAAAAACAAACAAACAAACAAACAAACGGAGTGATATTCAAGCAAAAAACATTTGCAACAATGGAAGAAACAGCCTACAGGTCATTTCAAATATCCTTAAATGTTTTCATGAGTACGGCTCTTAAGAGTCAATTGAACTGTTGTTGCATTAAGTACCAAAGTATTAGAAGTGACGGTCAAAGAGGCTTACCAGCCAGTCGGTGTGGTATGGAGTTGGAGTGCTTGGTGAGGTAGGCCTGGTTGAAGCTCTTAGCGTTGCTGTCTCCGAACAGCCGGGTGATCTCCTGCTTCAGCACCGTCCTGACCACCTCTGGAAGCTCCTTGCTCTCTGAAACTGCAAAGAGGGATCAGAGAAAAAGGATGATGCAAGGATGAGGTGGAGACAGAGGAGAGAAGAAGAGCAACAGCATAGAGAGGCAATTAAAACAGAGTGCTTAAGAGCGTGCGCTGGTAGTGTAATAATGAATCCTCCCATACCTCCTTTAAAGAAGCGTACGAGACACTGGTGCAGCCATGGGTGGTCGGGGTCGATTGCCAAAGCTCTCTTCACTGACTGGAGCATCAACAGGTATTTTTCTGAAAGGAGAACACAGTAAATGTGTAAGGCAGAAATGGGGACGAGGGTGATACTGGCGGAGTAAAAAACAAAAGATAACATGTGTGCGCCAACCTTTCCTGAAGTAGATCTCAAAGGCCAGTAGGTGGGTGTCAATCTTGTCTTTGACCAGGTGTTTGAGAGGCGTCAGGAACTTGATGGCTTCTTCCAGTGGATTTTCTACCTGTAAAAGCAAATGTGCAAGACAAAAAAGTAAAACTCGAGTCCAAAAAACTGATACACAGACCTTGATACTTCAGGTATCGGCCACTGACCTTCACCAGCTTGTCAGGAATGAGCTCTTCTTTGGGCCCTCCGATCTCCTCGTCGTCATCCTCCTTCTTCTTCTTCTGGTTCTTGAGTTGCTTCTCCTTCTCCGCATTCTTCTTCTCTTCCTCCAGCTGGGCCTTCTTCTGGGCTCTTCGCTGCTTGTTCCTCAGCTTCTTCAGCTCTTTGTCCGACAGGTTAGCTAGAGAAGTGAAGACAAAAAGGACGGTCAGTGAAGGCCTTCCCTTGATAAGAGCCTCGGTGACTCAGAGCTTGATCTTCACTGTGCGTCTCTTACCAGTGTCCGCCTGCAGCTCTTTGCTGTCATCCGTCAGCGGATTGTCGTGGAGGCTCAGGTAGATCTGGATGGCCGTGATTGCGGCCTTGTAGTAGAACGGGTGCATCCGGAGCACATCCTCCAGCTTCAGCAGGTCCACATATGAGCGTAGCGTCATCTTCCGCATGCAGTAAGTGTGGAAATCAAACTGATCGTCTGTGATCTCCACAAAATGCTGATGAGAGTGAAAAAGGAACAAGTTTAGCACCCAGACAGACTTTATGTGGGCGGTTAGGGAGCATGTACTTTTGCACCGAGTTTAAATCCCGTCAGCCTCACCCTCTCAATCTCATGGCACTTCTTCAGGGCGTCTCCAAACTTGTTCATGGCTTTGTAGGCGAGCGCGCACTCAGTCTGGAACCACATACACTGCATCTCATTCAGGTTCTCCACTGCGGACGCTCCCTCCTGCAGAAACATGAGACATAGACATGAGCACTGGCAGTCTGACCATTACTGTATGTGTTCCATGGGGATCCATTCTTAACTGAATGCTACTGATGAGGTGAACTAACAGTGTTGAGCCTATGGTCTGCATTAAAACCCTCCATGAGTGTTGCGTTAACTGGTCAAGAACATTAGAATAGCTAGAATCCTGCTAATGTAGGATTATTTTAAAGTCCACAATTCTGCGTGTGCTTGACTATGGAGATGTTTGTGTGTATGACTCATCCTCCACTTTAAAACGATGTTGGCTGCGATTGATCACAGACAATTACTTTGCCATTCATCACTACAGCTTGTACAAAAAGTGTGAATCTATATCTCTCCATATCTCCAGCACTCTATCAGAGATCTAAAGATAGAAAGTACTCATCATCACTTGCCAACATTTTGTTTTGACATTTTAAAAGTCCTCATCGGTTGGTCAGCTGTCACTCTGCACGGTTTCTCTCACCCGGGTGAACTTGGAGCACATTTCCTCGGCCTCTTTGATCATGGTCGCCTTCAGCATGTACTTGGCACACTTTGAGTTGATGAATCTGTCAGCAGTGTCCAGAGCCTGGGCCTCATCCATCCACTGGGCAGCCTCTTTGATGTTGCCAGCATGCTGCAGGAGCGAAAAAGGTCAATCGAGAACACCACCGCAGCAGAACTACGCGCCTAAAATAGTACACAATCATACAAATCAGACACGCGCGCCACCTTGTAAATCTTGGCTTTGATGAGGAAGAGCTCGATGAGCGTGGGCGTGCTCTCGATGGCCGTGTTGATATATTCTAGAGCCAGTGTCTGCTGGCCAATCATGTCATAGTGCTGTGCCAGGAAGTACTGCACCCAGAGCAATGTGGTTGGAGGCTCCTCCTTACCGTCATCTGGAACAGCAGAAGCAGACGCTCGTTAGGGTTGTAACCAAACGACTGCAACAGCTACACAAAAACTTACAGCTGGTTTAACTTCGTCTGGTTTGTTAGGATGCTGAAATGTTTCTCTCACCGTTCTGGTTGAACATTCGGCAGCTTTTTAATGAGGTTTCATAGCCGACCACCAGTTCCTCTATAATTGCCACCTAAAAGGAAAGGAGGACAAAGTAAATATGAAGCATGACGCAAAGGGGATTTTTCAGAATCGTGCAGTTAATACAGTGACTTATTGTTCATAAATATTTCTTACAACGGTGGATGCTAATTTCATACGTTTCATACAGAGGATGAGCTGAGGGGCTTCACTGAGGCCCAGGATAAGATAATAAGGGATAATTTTGAACTCATGCAAAGCTATTCCAATTTTTTTATTTATTTATTTTAAATGGAGCTGGAATTGAGCCTCGTTAAGACTCTTTTGGTCCGAGGATGTGACTGTGGTTTAAATTTGGATCAGTCAGCTTCAGCAGGTGGCCGTCACCTTTTCTTTGTCGTTGTACAGCGATTTGAGCGTGGTGAAGACGGGCGGGCAGCCTTTACTGAAGTTCATCCTCAGATACCTGTCCAGACACTCTCTGAACTTGTCACCTTCAGAGAAAAACAAAAAGACAAAACAAAAGAAAATTAATCTTTACTCTGCAGTTTTATTCATTGTTAATTTCGTTGACTAATAATTTTGGTCAGTTTTCATTAACAAACCTTTTTCCCTGATGAAAAAAGCCGATAACTAAACAAAAACTAATGCACGAGGACAAGAGCTATGATGAAATGTACTTACACTTTCATCACTAATAAAAATGAGATGAAAATACGCCAGTAAAAACAACCAACCTCTTTATATTTTAGTCACTGAATAACCTTCAGATTTAGTCTACGATAATCTTATGATATTTAGTCAACTAAATATAAACTAAACTAATTACAGGCCTAAATTATGACTAGAGCTAAAGGGTGTTTTAGTCAAAAGGCTGACTAAAACTAAATCTAAGTTAACACTGGCTTTATTCTGTTTGATTTAGCGGAGAAAGGAGCTGCATACCAGAAAGGAAGTTGAGGGGTAGGCGGCGAGGCACCAACCCTTTGGGAAATTTCTCCCAGGCTTCTTCAAAGATTTTGTATCTCTCCTCTACAGTACCTGAAAATAAAATAAATAAAAATTGAGAGGAATTCAGGATTCAGCTTCAAAACTGATTTGGATATTTTAGAAGTCAGCGATGACAAGACTCGTGTCATACTTGGTTTGAGCGCCTTCTCCAGGCCGTGATAATAGGACCAGTTCTCTGGGTTCCTCTCCAGCAGACGGCGGTAGACTTCTGTTGCTTCATCCAGACGCTCCAACTTCAACAGTAACTCTCCTACAGAAACATGAGCGCAAACACTGTTAAATCGAGATAACAAGCCAAGAAACATCATGGCTGCCAGCAAAAACAAAACAAAAAACCCAGCAAACTTCTGCTCACAGGAATGTCAGAGATAGAAAAATTAAATCAGCCTCAGAAAAGTTTTCTAGACAACTTATTGAAGCTTGTTTGCCCTTCTCTCCTGCAGCTGCTTGCTGGAGCACCTGCATTATGCCAGATTACTGTTGGCATCACTGCTCCCCCTAGTGGCAGCAGGTTTTATCACACCATTAACACCATTCCGCCACTGTGAATGAAATGTGCTCTTTAAATAAAGTTTTGCTTGTTTGGTGTTACTTTGGTAAAGATGTTTGCACTTTCAAGGATTAACAGAGAGACTCTGCAGTCACCCACCTCGTGTCTCCTCCACTGCCAGTTTATCGCAGATCTGCTTCTCGTAGTTGGACAGATGCTCGAGGGCCTCCTTGTGCAAACCTGCTTCTCTCAGCACCTGGTTCTGGTAGAGCAGGAGCTCGCTGTACTCGTAGTCCACTTTGTCCGGAGACGTCTGAACAGACCAGACCACTGTGAGTGTCAGTAACATTTTGTACCAGGCACGCATGACTGAAAACCTCCAGGAGCTGCTGTGCTTTTCAGGAAACTCTGAATTATTCAGTGTGTGTGTGCACGGTCACACCAGCTCACTGTATTACACAGATGGCACAAAGACAGGAAGCAGGCTGGTCTTATCAGGAGCACGCCAGAGTGAAAGCGAGTGAGCTCTACTGCTGTTGTGACCAATGCAGAGACGACAGAAAAAACACCCACCGGCTGCGAAGCTACAAAGCACTCACTGTAAATCAGCGAGTCAGACACCTACAGCGTCACGAATACGAGTAAGCCTGTTACTCATCAAAGCGTGGAGCAGTGCATGGTGTCTGTAGTACACAAAATAGTTCATATCCAAGCTTCTTTAGTGGCAGGGGTTCTCCCTTGCACAAACTTTCCACACAGCAGGAGTTATTGGTCCACACTGGTGTGCGTCTGCGTACCGCCCCTGCTGCGTAGAAACAAACACTGCAGGAATGTGGCCAACGCAGAAACTATGGCGACGACTCGGGTGCAGTGCTTTAAAAAGCCAACAGGGTGTAGCCAAATCAGTGTGTGCTGATTGAATGACAGGAAGGTTCACCACAAAGGAGGAGAAAAAAGTGCAAATGAGCAGCACAAACAGCAGCTGCAGTGAACAGCTTTAAAGTTCTTTGTCTTTGTGTTCTGTTTTAGCCGCAGCAGGTGGAAAGCTAAAGCATCAACAACGCCACAAGCAAATAAGATCAGCCCACACTCTGCCAGCAATTTTCAGCCGATACTCACAAACTAACCTCAGCACAATCTCAGGTTTTTAGACTGAAGGATTATAAGGACCAGTTGGCTGTAACAGCTACTTGTACCCCTACTTTTAAGGATAGGTAAGATGGTCTTTATCAGTGATAGTGCAACTTTTTAATTTTTATTTTTTTAAATGCCAGTCAAAGATATTTTTGGACAAAGAAATTAAGGGAAAAACTACAAATTTTGCTTAAGGTAAGCTGTTAAGATTTATCTTGGGTTCTTGGCCAGAGCTTGTACTGAAATCTAACGCACCGACTCCCGCTGTGCCAGCTCTGAAACACTCTCTAAACAGAAATAGGTGCCTGGTCTGTGTTTGCAGTACTGGCCTCTGCACAGCTGCAGAGTCTCGACTGAATAGTCTGTGTTTGTTTCATTTACACTGTATCCCACTGGTAGCTAGCAGAAGGTGCTACTGGTGTGAGCAAGTGGCCACTCTATCTAAAACTGCAACATCAGAAGTAAAAATACTGGCAGCCTTCGGTGCATCTCCCTCAGCCTCCTAGCAGATGCACGTATGGTATGAATGTCAAAGTCCAAGGTGACTTCCTTCTTGAGTTCTTGCATTCACAATACTGTCAGAAAGTGTGACCTCTGACCTTGGCATTGAGATCACTGAAATTCAAACTGAAATTCAGGCCAGCTGCACAATAGGGTGACAACAAAACTGACAACAACTGAAAGTCGTCTCCTGGTTCGGGTAAGACAAATCCGAAACTGTCGCTGTGTCTAACCTGTTGTGTTTTCCTGAATTCCTCAATGATCTTTGCTGCCATCTCATAGTCTTCCAGGAGGTGATAGGCGATGGCATAGCCGATCCAGGAAGCCCGCTGGGCTGGACGCAGCTGCAGCAGCTGGTACCGTGTCTCCTGGAGAAAGACAATTTGCCGGCATTGGGTTAATTTGACATCAGGTGGAAAAATACTACGTTCCCTATAAGCCCACATTATCTCAAACCTGAGGCAGTGCTGGGAAGATAAACAAAGAGAAAGTGATTGTGCTGACTCATGGTAGTGACACCAGGATGTTGCTAGCTGGCTCAGGGAGAACTAAAATTAACACCTAATACACTCCGAGTGGGAGCCCCTCCCTGTCCTCTCATCCATATTTTTTAATCCTTTCAGCCAGACTTTCCTCTTGCCATTTCATACCTCTCACTATAAAAGCATCTAAATCCCAGGAGAGCTGTTCTACATTGTGAAGACTGACTGCAATCTGATATCTGGATGCTGATTCGCCCAGTCCTCTCTAATTCAGAGCCATACTGCGTCCTGGATGAGGCAGGGCGACAGATGGAAGTGTGTGCTTCTCTTCAGGAAAGTTCTTTCCCCACAAACTGAGGACTGTTTTTGTTTTCCTTTATAAAAAGTTTACTATTTTTTAAAAATATGCCTCCGCCAACAAGGTTTATCTCCTGTGGCCAAACTTTTCATCAAAACCTCCCAGCTTTTGATTAAGAACATGCAACATCTCTCAATTACTATTTAAAGAGACATAACCCCCCTCTGACTCACCCTGTAGCCCTCCAGGTCCCTCATCTGGATCTGCAGCAGGGACAGGTCTCGGAGGATCTGCAGGTTGTCCTTGTCCCACTTGAGAGCGTTGCGGTAACACTTGATGGCCTCATCGTACTTCTTATCCGAGCGCTGGAGTAAACCGTACACATGCCAGCCTGGGACGCAAGGCCAGTTAAGGAAGATGCACAATTCCCTTCGTATGATGCAATCAAATGAAGTACAAAAAAAGGGTAGTGGGGTTCAATGGACCTCTTCTCTTGTGGTTGAACTGAAGTGATGTGATCTTTTAAAAAGCTGCTTTCAGAGCAAAAGGATTTCAGGAACTAGGCACCTTCCTGCATTTTCTGTTATATGAACTCTGAAGCCTTGTAATAGCTAAACACTAGTTATGCATCATGTGGTCTTTCCTTTACTTGCAGCCCTGTGTCATCCTCTTCATTGTGTTGCTGCGTGGTGGGAGCCACTGTGATGCCACCATGTTTCATTTTGTCTGATTCATTTAAAACCTTCACTGGTGATTTCTGTCTCCTTGTTTTGTTCCATCATAATATCTACATTTAGAAGAATGTGAAAGTAGACTTTGTACGAGTAATTACATGTATATCAGTTTAAAATCAACAGGGAAACCAAATAAGAAGTGTTTGATTGTGTTTATAGATGTTGCTCAAATGTAAAAATAAAAACCTTGTCCCAAGTTTGAAGCACCTTTGACATACAAGCACTTCTGACTTAAACTGTGAAGAGTAATTGTTATTCTCAAGCCATTTGTCATCAAACTTGCTTCTTACCCTTTCCGTAGTCCAACAGCCACACTGCTGGGCCAACATGGACCTCGCATAAGATAAAGTGCATCTTATTAAACTGCTGTTATCTTTAACCAATTTTACCCACAAAAATGTAAGTGTGAGGATTTAATAAAACAGGCTGCGCTGAATGATCTACATAGAGACACACAACAAAATTATATTTAAGCTAATTTAATACTTTTAGTTTAGAAAACCAACTTTAAAAGCTGTGTTTTTAATGGCTGCTTCTGGTGCTGTATTCATGTGTCCCAACAATCCATGAACATTAGGAGCTGGACCAGTAACCTACACCTACACTCAAAGGTCTCTGAATACTGGGAAATTTCCTATCCTTCTGCAGGAGCTAAAAAAAGATCCTTAAATAGAGTTGTAACAATTATGGCTTCTACAGTTCCTCCTGCGCAAACAAAGGGGGGGAAAAAAAGAGGCTATTACCTCCAACAGTAGCTAACTATGAAGTTGTTCATGCTGTTCAAAAATCATCTCAACGCTGTGTTCAATGTGGGTTGAACACAAAGTAAAAACTACTAGCACTAGCTGCTGTGCTGCCAAGTCCAAATTCTGTGTAAACAGTGTTTTGATTAAGTTTTTATCCAGCACCACTGAAACTAAAGCAGGGAGAGGCAAATCTAAAAGGCTAGTAAGAGATAAATCCATAAAACATTTATGGACAGGATAATGTTTCTGAGGCTGTTCACGCTTCGTCTCCAATGTGGCTGAACATGATTATTTTTAAAACTGATTAATGACAAAGGAATGATCTAAATGAACTACCACTCATAATTCTGAGCTTATGCAACGCGTAACGCCGCGATTTAAAATCCTGATGTGTTGCAAAGCCTCGGCTATTTTAAAAGAACACACCTTTTTTTTTGTTTTTTGCATACGTGGCCCAAAGCACGCCCTCTGAGGGACGGAAACATGCCCCGGATACCGAATTACTGTGGAAGCTAAAGAGATAGCAGTGTATCTGCAGAGAGCTGCTCTGTCTTGACTTTAGGCGGGGTTTAGGTTCAGATAGACCTCATCCACCAGCAACGTGCACAGACTTCACTCTCTGCAAGAGAGTAACAGAGAGAATGTGCTGACAGTGCTCCACCGAGAGCAGAGCTCTTCTACACAATGTGAGGCACCTCAAGGTCCTTTTAGCATCTCTCACACACACACACACACACACACACACACACTGCAAAAAGACACTGCTAATAGTTCAAAGCGACAGCTGCTTAACCCAGAGGATGCAGTGCTGCCTATAAGGATACAGACATGGCTCTTGAGGTCATTGCGCAGGCCTCTCCTCACCAGGTCGTATGCCTCCTCCTTCTTCCCCAAACAGTTCAGGGTCAAGCCTTTCATTGCCAGGGTCTCTGCAGCAAGAAAAGGATGCAGTAGATGGTGAAAAACACATTTAAGAGAAAAAGAAAAATTCCGTACAGCTACATTTTTGCTGCTTACCTCCATGCTCAGCAAACTTGGGGTTGGACAGGATTTGTTTGCAGAACTTCAGCCCATTTCTGTATTGTTTGTGTTCGTAACATCGCTGTGAGAGGAAGGAAAGAAATCGCTTTAGGCCAAAGTGACTTTTAAACAGGTCAGCGGGTCAAGCCCGTGTTCTTGGTCTCTGCTCGTTCTGCTTTTGCATCTACTTAATACCAACGGACTTCATCCAGGAAATGGATTTTTCAACATTGCTAAGACACGTTCTGTTTTATTAAAAGTATAATAACACATTTTTTCCAGAGTCTGTGAGTGATCAGTCTTGCCCAAAATAATCGTGATTAAGATTCTTGGACCTAATCATACTCACGTTCATTTCCCCCCCCCTTACACAGAAACTTCTGGCGCCGTTTTAATCAACGCCAAAGAAAAATTGTGAGAATTTTTTTTTGAGTAATTTAAAATGCAAATGTTTTTAAATCACAGACAGCGATTGAACATGCAGCACATAAACATGAAGTATTGTGTCCAACTTCCAACACTCAACTCTCCTCTTATCTACAGCTACTATATTTTACACACAGGCCGGATCAGCTGGCTAAGCTGCAGTGTTTTAGACTTTTATCGCCCACAGTCCGAACGCTCGTCAGGAAACGCTGTCGGTTACAGCCCAGATTCTCCCGGTGGCTTTATCAGTAGTACATTACAGGCCTGCCGACTCTCGTGACATGTGCCTTTGCATTGTTCAAGCACCGGTGCAGGTCCGTATCACCCATTCCAAGTATCAGAGAAACCAAGGACCAACTTTTATTTCCTACAGTAACGTCCCCACAACAACAGGAAACCCAGCATGCTTTTCTAGTCCACAGCAAAACTTTTCTCTCCTGTTTTCTTTGCACACATTTTAATTCAGTTAATTTCAGAACAAAGCCGTTGTAAAGGCTATTACGGCTAAAGCAAACCAGTCTTTACTTCAAAGTCACTGTTAGCCTGCTTCTCTTTGCTGATAAAGTCCACACAATGAAACTGTCTGATGACTTTGACTATATTCACAAGTTAAATGACCAATCGGAGAGAAAGTTTGAAGTCACATGAGGCTAAAGCTTCTATTTAGTGAATATACTGATGGTCTTTTATTATTAAAAAAAAACAAACAAAACAAAACAAAAAAAAAAAAAAAACACAAAAACAATGCCAGCCTTCTGGAAATAGAAAACAGGGGCCAAAACATAGCTGCTGCAGCACTGTATAGTACAAAGATTATATCATAGCATGCAAACTTAGTCTAGTCTTCAAAAGGACGGTTCACCAGTTGCCATATATTTAAAAATTCCTTTCAGATAAGAAAAACCAACAAGGACTCTAAAAATTTAACTTTTTAATTCACAAATCCAACTGTACAGCTGTTTATCTTTACCCTGTAACACCCGTTTAACACCCGTTTAACACTGACAGCGATGCTTTCAGTGCTTTATAATGTAGGAATTGAGTTTAATCAGTTGAATAATAATGATAAATAACACAAGCTCATTGCAGTCCAATTTGCATTTACTGCCATCTACTACATACTACCTGTCTGAGCCAGGAAAAGCCTGAAAAAATACAAATGTGTGGTCACGCTGCCCAGCACTGTGTGTACTGCACATTTAAAGACCTTGAACAACAGATTTCTGGTCAGTCAACACTTCAACGTTGTAGTCATAAACTACCAGAGTCTCCCTGTATTACTGCAGCGAAACATTATCAGACATAGTTCTGAGCATCTACGATTTCCTTCCAAAAATATTAAAAACTAGCTACACTGGTTCTACATTTCCAATAAGCAAGCAGCTGCTCAGTCAGCAATAAACCCCCTCTGCTTTTTAAGCTGGTGGTCAGAGGAGACTGTGTGTTTGTGAGGGAGGCAGGAAGAGTTAAGCTGGCAGATGGCATTGCGTTGTACCACCAGCACCAACAGTGAAAAAAAACAAAACAAAACCCCAGAAATGACGTCAACGTCACATATGGGTGCCAAGGTTGGTTACGAAATTAAGCAATTCACTGTTGAACTATGGGGACAGTTACACCACCAGCTGAGATGTGGAGCTGGAGGACAGAAAGAGGCTCAGGTCCTGCCTGCGGCTGGAGTGTAAGGCTCCATCTTCTTATTGTACTCTGGAACAAAAGAATACCTGTTCATGGCTGTAAGACAGTCTTCAAGTTAATCCTGCATAAATATGATTTCAGGTTTATTTTCATTAAGGTATACTGAAACCATTCGTCGCTGTATGTAAATGAGCCCATATATGGCAGCGTGCTTGTTGTGGATATGTAGTCATTACTTACTCTTCATGCTGGAAGTGGGAATTAAATAAACCACCTGATGTCTCGCTACTCTCTTCACCTGTGTGCAGATGTGCACGTATGCAGCTCCACTTTTTGTCTGTGCTGCCATACAAAGGACACTAGGGATGGGTACCGGTGTCCTGTTCTGACATAAACGGTAGTAACCAGACCGAAAAGCAGCGCACATTTCGGTGCTTTTTTTTTCCTGAGCCAATTCTAGCCAATCATTTTACGTTTCCGAGGATAGTAGGCGGGGCCAGGTACGTACGTTCTTTTAGAGCAGAGCTACAGATTAAAAACGCCCAAGGCGAAGCGATCAAAAGTCTGGCTGTACTTCACAGAAAAAGATGCAAACTCAGCAGCCTGCAACAAGTGATTTAAGCTGATACTGTGATACTGTCAAAGGAGGTAACACCTCAAATCTGATGAAGCACCTGGCGACACAGTGTTTTTTTTTTTAAAGCCGAGAAATGCGCCGTGTTTGATAGCTTGCTGCGAGACCTCACACCGTGCACATCTACTGCGGGTGTGGTGCCTGTTATCGGACCCGGAGTTAGCAACATCCCCCAAAAACCCGACGACTAGAGTCCTGGCCCCTAGCCCTGCCAGCGTAGCAGAAATGATGATGATGATGATGGCAGCAGCAGCCGTTCTCCTCTGCGTGAGTAGCTTCATGTTGTTCGTGTGTAATTTACGTTGAGTACGCTAACCACATTATTACATTAATGCATGTAAGGTGAACTAGCAAACACCGTCGTAGTTACATGCGGCTGTCTTCTTGTTTGATGGCAGATACTCCCTTCACGCTGGCCAAAAAGGCTAAAATGACCAAAGAAAAAGTGGAAAACAGTTAAACATGAGAGGTTTTTGGACAAAGTTCGTGTTTTTTCCATTGTTTAAGCACTGCTTCCAGCCAAGAGTGAGACCATATATGCCCTATAGCTGCAGAAAAGGCTAACATTGTTATCTTTTTACAAAAAAACACAGCTGAACATGAGAGGTTTTTGGACCAATTTTGTGTTCTCCATTCTTTAAGCACCGGTTTGAGCACCGTTTAAGCACCGGCACCGGTATCGGATAAAACCTAAACGATACCCATCCCTAAAGGACACTCAAACTGTGTTCAAGGTTACAGAATGTCATGCATCTGTCCTGATGCATGCTCAATCACTCAGGTAAGGAAATCCCAAAAGTTGATTCTGTTCATCTGGACGTAGCGTTTTCAGAGGGAGAAACGTTTCATTGCTCATCCAAGTGACTCTTCAGTCTCCGCTGACTGCAGGTTTCCTCAACCTTATAAACGGTACATTTACATAATGAGTGAAACTAGGCCTCCTTGACTCCGCACTCAAACCAGCGTTCCTCCCTGTCCAGGATGTGTACATTCCCATCATTGAAAGAGTGTCCACTGGCCTGTAGGTGTAAATAGACTGCAGAGTCCTGGCCTGACGAGGCAGCTCTTCTGTGTTGTGCCATCGGCTTAGCTAGAGGTTGTTTGGTTTCCCCGATGTATAAATCACGGCAATCCTCCTGGCACTTAACAGCTTTCACTATATTGCTCTTTTTGTGTCAGGGGACCCGATACTTTTGGTGGACCAATTTTTGGTGCAGCGCGTTTTTGGGTTTGAAAGCCACAGAGACTGTGTTTAGAGAAAATGCGTCTCAGCTGTTCCGATACTCCTGACACATACTGAGGGTTTTCCTTTAGGCAGCAGTTGTCCTTTTTCTCTCCTGGAGCTTTCTTTAGGTGCCTCCATGTAGTGCACCTCGGTGGCACCTCATAGCCCAGTGCTAAACACATTGTCAGTCCTTTGTTTAATAAATCCATTTAAAGAACATGCAGCAGGCCCAGTTACTGAGCTCGCTGCCTGTGAGTAACTTTGTTCTTTAACAACCTGTTTATTCGCCGCAATGATCAACGTGATGATTTACCAACATCAGTCTCTTGATTTAAGATAAAGGCACAGGAGACTTTGAATTAACATGATATGATCAGCTCATGCCTCCGCTGGCACTCAAAGTTGAAATTCTGTTGACTTTCGGTGTCCAAGCACAGGATCCGAAATTCAGTTTGACAATACATGACACAACCCTACTTAAAGTGAACAGTAAGCGAGAGCACTGAAGCCCGAAACACACCCGTGTAGATCCTGCCTTCATTTGTTTTACTGCAGTTTTATTTAAGGATCAACAGTGCACCATCCCTCCTCATTATCAGGTCATGTAAAAGAGGCAGATCTGGTCTGCAGTCTGAGTTCTGAATGACTGCTTTCCTGCCATAACACATTAATGTGTACAATGCAAAAAACTGAAGCCAAGCTTTATTTAATTCAATATTCTAACATATGTTGTGTTTTTACTGGAAGTCTAAATGAGATGCTAAATATTGGTCTCGTCAATTACTAATAATCAGAAATGCTGGTTTAATTGTAGAACAACAAATCAAAATGACAGCGGCTTGTGCCCTACATTGTCTTTTAATAAGAGCTAACTGTTCCTCTAGGAAAAATTCCCAAAGTTTCCTACAAGTGAAACTGGAGTGGAAATTATGATTTCTCTTCCCTGGAAATCCAAAAGAGAAGGAAGAGGCATGTAACACAAGCCAGAGTGAAGAACACAATGTTTGGTATGTATTTAGAGAAATAATATCAAGAATGCATTAGGCCAATGCCAGACTCAAGTGGGTATTAATCAATGAGCAGTGCAGACTGGTAAAAACTAAAGTACAGTCAGTCACTTTTAAACTGTGTCTGCTGGTTCTCTGAGTCCTTTCTATATAAAACTATGTTTTAAATGATTCATTTATAAATGATTATGATCCGTTGACACAGACAATAAGTAATCAGTTCTCTGAGATAATACCATGTGTGCTTCATATAAATTTAGAAGCATTAAGACCATCAGCTGTGCTTATCAAGAATACTCTCTGCCACCACCAGAGACGTAAGTCAGAGTCTCAGCTCTAAGCTGCACAGATCGCTGCAAGAAGTCCCAAGTGCCAATGCTAGATTTCAATTAGACATTTCAACGCATAGTTTGATTATTTCAGATCAAAATCGTGGTGGAACGGAGGACGTGAAAATGAAGGCCCAACTCACAGGAGTTCATGTCAGTAGTGACTTCTTACTCAGTGCTGGGGTGTGAACTCACTTTATCATCACAGGCAGAGCCCTCAGAAAAAACACCAATCATTAGTAATCCCGCTAAAACTTAATCTTTCCTTTAAACTCAAAATATTACCTATAATAAAGCCAAAGAGGCGTAGACAAAGTTTAAAGTTCAGCAGTTGGTTGAACTCCATGGACGGTGAGAAAGCTCTGTTGCTCACAAACAACTATTATTAATTTAGCCTGATGTAATTAGTGAAAAATCAGAGGATGATATCAGCTGAACAGCTGAAACAGTTTATAACAACAATTGCCTGGCTCTTTACTTTCTTCATGCTCTAATTGTTCAGTCTGTTTTTATACATATGAAATGTCTCCCAGGTTTTTACTCAGCTCTTCACCACACACAGCCATGTCTTTCACAAATGCCCTGTGGAGATATACAAAATCTCTGCTCCAATTTCAAATCAAATCAACAGACATAAACACCCTCCTTCTGTTTTCACTCATTTGAAGATGATGGATGAAGCTGGTCACCACACACTTTTATTTCATATAGGGCAAAAATTTGAGGGAGATTTTACTATGAATCTCACAGAACAATATAAACTCAATGAATTAATGGGGCATTAAACTAAATATATACTTGATTTGTGACCTACATATCATGTAATTTGGAAGACAGAGCAAGAAGAACTGTAAGAGCAAACCCCCCTAGTTTGACAACCCTAGAAACCCTTTTATCCACAAGTCCCGTAGCTGAATGCATCCCAGGACAACACACACGGCATTTTTTTAGACCTGAAAAGTGCAGATAAGTTATAACAGCATAGATAGTACAAAGAACACATGTGCTTGCCACTGGTTTTTTTTCCTTCCTGTGATGCACTTGTTAGATGGATTGCACTGCCCTTCAAATTCAAAAGCATTAACAGGACAGCTGATGAAAACCACCATTACATTAAGATTACCGGTACAGGGCACACTGTTAGGTGAGGCAGGAAAATAGCAGCATGTTTGTGAATCCTGAAACCACAAAATGGAAACGTATCCACCTCAACTGTCAATGAAAAGCTAGACAACTGCCAAATTCCAATAATGCACTTGGGAATTCACTCTGGGAAGGCAATAATAAAGAGAGGTGTGGTCTGCTCCTGGCTATAGCCAGAGGGGGACAAAGCTTGCATCACATCTCTGCAGCAGGAAGAGTAATAATAGTAATTTCATTTTCTACAACTCCACCAAATGATTTTAAAGTCCTTGTTAACTCTGAAGAAGACGTAAAGTTCACCTGGTTCTATTATAGAGTTTTTGTGAAAATGACGTTTGCAGTATGTGAAATGTTTACCGTACAGAGATTGTACAAAATTAAAGACCACTCAAACTGAAAAGTAATTCAGTACTGCACAAAGTATAACAAGAATGTTTCTACTTGTTATGTGATGACGTAACAGCTGTTGCTAAATCAAGCTTCTACTGTGCTGGATGAGGCCCTTACTGTCTCGCTCTCTCTCTTTTGCTGTGTATTCTTTTTTTCTGCAAATAATTAAGTCAGAACATTGTATTTAACCTTTTATGTCAACATAAATCCTCTTTTTATGGACGTCAGAGTGTTAAAGACGCACTGATAATTTTATTGGAGATGAAAGAAACCAGATTGTTTGTAACTCTCTGCGGTGCCTGAGTGTTTGTTTTCTTTTGGGTAATGAAGGTGAATTTGGACCTGGCTCATGACATCAGACTTAACAAGCAAACACTGAGTTTGTTGGTGGAAGATTTTCTGTTAACCATTTCCTACCTTAAGAAACATCCAATTATTTATACTACTAGTTGCCTAAATTAAGAGTTTTTGCAGAACTTCTACATTTTTTAAAATATGGAAAGTATGTAATTTCATTCCTTTTCGTAATTACAAGTCAGCTTTAAAATAACCGATTATCACCAGTTCCATGAAAGGCTAAACTCCCACCAAGGAATGCAACACGTACAGCTACTAACGTCTCAAGTTCAGGTGCAGGTCACACAGGTTTGTTTTCTGTGCCAGAATTATAGGGACTGCCAATACTCAGATAAAGAGCCGCTAAGTCCCAGCTGAGTCCCTGCCTTTTAAAACAATGATGTTTATCAGATCCAGTTTGTGACGCTGAAGTGCTCACTGCCCACAAGGCTCCACAGTTCCTGGAAAGTGCGTTGCTAGATGCCCATGCAGCACTGTTTAGTGGTACACACCGCCAAGCACCAGGCATGATGGCAGAGAGAGGGGGGGACTAGTTTGGCATGCAGCGCACAGAAAGTTAACCGCACTTCCTGAAAAATACTGTGACAATCCTTAACTCACGCTTGTTCAGCCACACGTGTGGCCCACGTAAAACTGCCCGCAGATAGGACATGAACAACCCAGCAACACGGGAGAAAGGGAAGGATGGATCAGTAGCTCAGCAGGCCTGGAGTGGCTACAGATTTGCTGACACGGTCACACCGGTCCTCCCCGGACTTCCAGTGGCTTTCACACATCATACACATCTACGTCGGCCTATGCTAGCCTCTAAGGTTGATCATGACGGAGCCTGCAGGCCCCCACAACTCAGAGATTGCTACTGACATTTGTTTAGTGCCTCACATACCAAGATAACTAGCTAGGTAGAGTTAGCCGATTAAGTAACGCCAGGTGGCCTGCAAGCACGTTACTTTGTCAGATGGCACACATCTGACCAAGTAAACGCAATCCGGCTAAGAAGACAGCAGCTATGCACGCAGCCAGGAACTAAAATGCCACAACATTCACAAAACTGAGTGAGAAGCTAAGTAAGTGCAAGCTAATTCAGCAGCACACACGGCTAACGGGTTAGCTGTCGCTGAAAGGAGCATTAACGTGCTTTTCCCAGTGCTAAGGCCTGTCGCAAATAAACCACAAATACCGACTATTTAATCCAAAATCCAGATGTTTGTAGTGTCATTTAACCACACTGGAAGCATATATCGGAATAACATCAAAGTCATGAACAACCATTTTGGCTTTGTACCGCAGTGACAGCGCACATCAGGGGCCGGGCTAGCCAAGCTAACCCCATTCAATGATGCCATTTTGCTAACAGGCTAAACGCTACCAGCCGGAGAGCTCCGGTAAGAGCCGGACTGCGCCAACAGAGCTCCAAACTCGGCTGCAGTCGCTGTGCAGCTCCTTAAAAACCAACTCACCAGGATCCTCTTGAAGAGAGCGTTCTCTTTCGGCGGTAAAGTAACTGTCGGCATGGTTGCAGGTGAGATCAGTTTCCCCCCTCGACCTCAGCACATGTAGCTAAAGTTAGCCCGGGTAGTCAAGACGAGTTGAGTGATGTTTTTTAGCCCTGGCTCGCCCGCTTCGGCCGCTCCGCTCGATTGCTCCGTTTTCTCTTTTCACTCACTTCCTCCTCACATTGACGGAAGCTCCGACAGCTTCCAAAATGGCGGGGAAAAAGCTTTCAGGTGGACTGATCATGAAATATTTGAGATAAATAAAATGAAAAGTGTCGTTTAAGTATCCTTTAATGCATAAGACAGATAACATTACTTGGGCCATTCTACAGCTTCACGTAAAGAACATAAAGAAAAATCCAAATACCGCGGAGCACCTTATTATAAAGAAGAATTATGAAAGATAAAGGACACTATAGGAATATAGATAAGACATAAATATTTAAATCTATAAACAGAGCTGCTTGTGAGATGTAGTGCAATAGCCAACAGGTTTGACAGTAGTTCAAATGGTTGCAGTATTCGAATATAACATTTATAAATCCATTTTTTTTTGTTTTGATTTTGTTGGCATGTCTCTGATAGTTATTAAACTGTTGTTTAACATCAACATATTTTAAAGAACGGAAATTATACTGCAAGTTGTGTCCCACTCCACATGTGCAACCCTGTTACCAAAACATATTTAGTCTGGAAAAGGAAGAGTAACATGACGGCTACAGCAAAAGTCAACGCTCTTTGATATATTTTGTATTTTTCTATTCTTGCCCAACTAGATTGAAGGTGTCACTCTAACCAGTGCAACCTGTATCCCATGTTACCGAAAGAAAACAAATTAACTTAAAATTTTCCTTCTTTTGTTTCTGTAACTACATTTATTCTTGACTTTCACAGTCATTGAAAATATGTACTGAAATTACCCTAAAAAAGCCCCCAAAGCACTTTCTAGTACAAGTTTTCATTCACCCATTCACACACAGATTCATGGAGGGCTTTTATGTAGACCTAAGCACTTCTACCTAACATTCACACACACATCACGGGTACCTTGGGGTTCAAGGAGACTTTGATACAGAAAGAGGAGTCAGGGATTGATCCACTGACTGATCCAGTGACCTTACAATATATAGATGATCTTCTCCACCACCCGAGCTGCAGCCACCCATAATTGAGATATGTAATGAAAACGTAAATATTTCCCAAATGTTTTGGCAACTTACAAGACAAAAAATACAGAATGTAACAGAGCTGGGAAATTGGACTAGTATGTTAGCTCTTGGCAAGCCCAAGTCCTTGACTGGTGTTTGTTGTTGTTTTTAGATCAATAAAATCTTTTTTGTGATTTTGGGTTCTGATTTTTGTCTCTTTGAGGTTTTAACTCAACTTGTAGAAGGCCATTGCTGAATGGTACACAAAGTGTTGCTTCCTTCCTCTTTTTGCTTTGGCAGTTTAAAATTTTCGCCACGTATGATGGTTGGTGTGTCGCATAGTTGATGCTTTAGATTAGGGGTGTCCAACTCCAGGCCTCAAGGGCCGGTGTCCTGCAGGTTTTAGATGTGTCCTTGATCCAACACAGCTGACCTTGAGGCTTGGAGTTGGACACCCCTGCTTTAGATCAAAGGCAAAAGCACTTGTGACCTACAAAGCTCTTCCAGAGTTAAATGAATCACATATTGCTATCTGTTCTCTGTCACCGCCACACCTTGTGCATGTTTACCCCACTCTTTTCATCATTTATAGGCTGCAAAGCCCTCACCTGGCTTATGTTGTTGTTGTATGGGTAGGCAACTCCAGGCCTCAAGTGCCGGTGTCCTGCATGTTTTAGATAACGCCCTGGGTCAACACACCTGAATCAGATGATTAGTTCGTTCCCAGGCCTCTGGAGAACTTCAAGACATGTTGAGGAGGTAATTTAGCCATTTGAATCAGCTGTGTTGGATCAAGCACACATCTAAAACCTGCAGGACACCGGCACTCGAGGCCTGGAGTTGCCTACCCCTGATATGTATGAAGGAACATAAGTGTGTTGGCCTGTGTGTTTGCAAATTGGGGTATGTGCACTTAGTAACACATGTTTTATCCATACAAGTTGTAACTGTCTGTTTTTAAAAAGTGCAATACAAATAAACTCATCCATATTTTTTTTAGGTCTGAAGTTGTTTTTAATAAAATAAATTTAGTTCAGACACAATATAGAAGGAAAATTATTTACATAAACACAAAGACAACAGAAATACCAATCATCACTGAATACAGCACCAAACGACATTTTTTTTATGTTACCGGAAGTAAGTGCAATGTGCTATAAGTAGATTCAGTAAAAGCCACCAAAACAGTGTTTGTTTGTTAAAAAAAAAAACCCAACAGGGTTAAACAACACGTAAATATGTTTGTGCATACAATTTCTGAGCACAGCATGAAAGGCAGCAACATTCCAGCGATAAGCTTCAGATAAAATCTAATATGACATAAATTTCCTGTGCAAAAGGTTGGCAAAGTGCAAAGTGGACAAACGTACAAGGAGCCACTTCCCATTTCAGCCACTAGAGGTCACCAAATGAATATAAAAGAGGCGAAACTTATCATTGCCCTATCATCGCTCACCGCCAGGTAATTTGTTGTCTATTTGCCAACAAGCAGACTACTTCTGCACTACTTTAAAGCTGAGCGAGTGGACACTTCACTAAGCATGTGATTAAGTACACGTATATATTTATACATCCTGAACATGCTGGGGCGGCGTAGAGAACACTTTTGCACAGTCCGATGTTTTTCATTTAAATAACTCAATGAAACAGTGATAAAGTCATCTGAAGGTAATTAGAAATCTGTGTGTTTGCGTGTGCGACAGAGGGGTGCTTTATTCACGGTGTGAGACAGCTTAGGCCTTGCTCTGCTGTTATCTGGTGGCCTCCTACTCCTCCACCGCCACAATGTCTTCTGCTACCACATTTATCAACTTGACAGGCACACTTTTCTCTCTCTCGCTCTGCACCATCCTTTCCCCTGTTCCCTTCTTCCCCTCCATATGTCTTTCCACTCCACACTTCTCCGGCTACATTTCTTCACCTTATTACTCTCAGAGAGGGGAGAGAGTGAATGATTCTTCTAACTCATCTCCCACTCTTTGTGACACTTCATTTGTCGTTGTGATTAGAGCCCATAACAGTGCCTCTGGAGTGTGCACAAGGCTGACGGTGTGTGTCTGTAAGCGTTTGGCTACAGGAGGAAACGCGCTGTAATTAACTCGCTGTCTGCGCCGCTGACGATTTTTGAGGACCGATGAAGACATTTGTGAGAGTTCATGAGGCCTTTTACCACCTCCCCTGCGCAATAATGAAATTGCACTTTGTTAATCTAACCAAGAAAGAGATTAGGTGCTTTTTACCTACATCTTTAGAAATATAACATAAAGAGAAGTGCAGACGTTTATACTCCCTGGAGGATAAAGAATTTTCATTTTTTAATCCTTGGATTTTCCACTATACTAAAGGTATACAGGCCCAAACTAACTTAGACACAGTAAGCAAAAGGCCATGCACCGAAAAACTGAAGTATTTCCACCATTCGCAGTACACACCTAAATGCTGTAATCAGCATTTTCATTACTGAAACTGGAACAAGACAAACAAACAGCAAAAAGCAGCCTCCAAAGTAAAGAGGGAAACACCCAGCAGAAACAAGAAGACTTTACACTGAACATGACAGCAGAGGCAGGAAACAGACACTAACAGATAGCTGAGGCAGGGGGAAGGAACACTGAACAAACTTCAAATGCAAGAAGAAATAACGTGACTCTAACTTTGTGATGAACAACCTCCTCCAAACACCCAAAACACTTTGTAACTTAATCTTACTTTTGTTGTTGTTGTAAGTTTGCCTCTGTACACCACCACAGAGCATTTTAAATCAAGCAATCCACCAAACAAGTTACCAAATGCAAGTTAGACACTTGGAATTAACTCTAGATCTTTAATCTGCTTGATTTGTCATAGAATAACAAGAGAGCAGGTCTCAACTGGCCATCAAAGTGTTTATCACTCACTTATCTACTTATGTCTACTTGTCTGCTGTGGAACCTCTGAAAATGAGGGACTACATATAAAGAGGGCTGTAATTCCTAAACAGTTAACACAATACTTTATTCAAAGCCCTTTCATTAAAGCTGAAAGTCTGCACTTCAATCACAGTTTGATTGTTTGTTTTAAAATCTACTGCGGTGATGTGCAGAGACAAAGTTACAAAAACTGTCCCTGTCCAAATATTTACGAGACAATTACTCAAACATGGTAGTATTTTCCAAGTTTTGAGCTGTATTTGGGGTGTGGTCATTATTGCTCATGACATCAAGCTTAAAAGGCCTTTTTTTTGGACTCTAAGATATCTTATAACAGGAACCAGGACTCGAATAATACAGCCAGAGCTAAAGTCAAACATTACTCCCACGATAATTCAATTCAATTTTATTTATACAGCACCAAATCACAACAACAGTCACCTCAAGGCACTTTATATTTTAAGGTAGACCCTACAACAATAAGAAGAACCCAACAATCTTATGATCCCCTATGACCAAGCACTTTGGCGACAGTGGGAAGGAAAAATGCCCTTTTAACAGGAAGAATCCTCTGGCAGAACCAGGCTCAGGGAGGGGCGGACAAAACTCCAAAAGTCAATATAACAAAAATTCAAAAACTAGAACTTCAATAAAAACCAAACAGAAACCAAAACATAGAACTATTTACCGTTTCACGGCCAAATAAAAAGTCTATTTTTTTAAAAGGTATATGCTACTTTTTTAAACAGATGTTAACCTCGACTGGTACGCACCATTTACCGCACATTACTGAAGTCTTCTTTGTATCTGACCCAGCGTCTTAGCTTTTTGGAAAATGGACCCCCAATACAGACACTTCTTTTCACTTCTTATTGTGTGAAGACCTTAAATTAACAGTGTGCCTCTAATCCATAGTACATACTTATTCTAGCAGGCTTTAAGTATGTGTGTTGAGGATGAAAAAATGACTAAATTAAGTATGAATTAAATCCACTTGAACTAGATGGCATGCATATTAAATGTGTAATAGAAGATTATCTGTGAAACTAAAATGTGGGTGATGGTGAAACAGCTCTGGGGGGAAAAAGATTTATTGTATAATGTCCTGTTAGTATAAAAGTATATTTTAAAATGTAGTTTGCTGTTACTTGAATCATGTAGTTCAGTTATTTTTCTGACATATTTCGGATGCTTAACTGGCCATAAAAGAAAACGTGATAGTATTTATCTTACTGTTGCTCTTCTGCTGTTATTGAGCTCACTTTGACTCCACTGACCTGTTTTTCTCTTTATCCTGATGCTGTGAAAAAACCCGTCCAGACAATGCTTTCATTCAGCCAGCCACAAACTCACTCTTGACCTTTGTGTGCTTTTTGTATCAAAAGGGTGGGCAGCAACAATTTCAACATGAATAAACTTCCTGAATCTCAGCCTGAGGATGAATCTGTAAATGTTTAGAGAAGCTGTTGCAAGCTCATTTAGAGGTTACTGGCTGAGTAATTCTGCTCGGTGAAATGAACCCATCTGAAATATAGTTGGTTTGTTTTGTTTTTTTTGATGGACATTGAACACAAAAACAAAGCTGACACCTCCACACTGTCCCACAAAACGTGAGGCATTTAAATCATTTCTTTATTGCTTCTTTGTTTTTGTGTGACCTGCGAATAAGTGGGCACTTTTTTTGGTATTTTGTTTCTGGCATGAGAACTTTTTGCTCTATTGCAAGTGTGTAGAATCAAAAAATAAGAGACAACAGGCTTTTCTCATTTCTCTGAGTTGGCCTCCTCGTCTCCTTTGTCCTTCCTCCTCTTGCCTGTGACCCAGAAATCAATCTCAGTGTGTTGTGCTGACGGATGTCTCAACTCCTAAAATGCCCATAGATGAAAGAGGAAAGATGGGTGCAGGAGGAGATTAATTGAGGATGCTCTGGTGTATCCTTTGCAAAAGTGCTTTTACCTTCAGAGTGAAATAGATGTAAAGCGCACAGCTGGAATGTGCACCCCACCGAGGGAGGACGACTCTTAAAATTTCTTTTCACAAAACAAACAAATTCTAATATTTTTCCACATTGCACAATTTTTTTGTGAATTTAGTTAAGATGGCTATAAATTTAAATATAGTGCACTGAGCACTGTTACATCATAAAATCATAAAATCCAGCACTAGTCAAAGTTAAATGACATCACTTTGAAATGAGGATGTCTCATCTTGTTAAACGTCTGCTGCCTTCGCTTCTCTCTCCTCGTGCCTCTTCCTCGCCTCCTCAGCTCCTCCTCCTCCTCGTCTCAGGTGGGAGTGACTGAGATGCAAGAAGAGGAATCGGGCATGTGCACAGTGTGATATGAGAAAGGTGGATTAATGAGAATAACACAATAAAAAGAGATACTTATAAAAAACATGATGGGGAAACCAGCCCTACCACCCGTTGTATTTTCCAGACTCTAAATTCCTCTCCTTACATCTCAGCTCCACCTACCGGAGACCTTCCTGGTATGTATGGATGTGCTATCCTGGAAGAGCTGGACTACCTGTTCCAACTCACAGGGCTACAGGCACCATTTCATGCTGCAAGGACACTAGCAAAAAGTAAAGCAGAATATCAGGAGAGAAAACCACACAGGAAGAACACCAAGACTTGACACAGACAGGCCCTGGCTGGTGAATGGATTTGTACCCAAATCCATAGGGGATATCCCTAATATGGTCATTTCAGGCATACAACTCTAACTGTGAAGCTCCGCCTACCTGCTGTTTATACTTCTATAAGTATGAGGGGCAGCCAATCACCAAGTTAGCCTAATAGAGGAGGAGAAAATCAGCTTCTTTCATACAAAGTAGGAAGTGAGAGGCCACACCAAGGACCAGTATGAAATAAACGGCATTACTTTGAACTGCAAATCATGCAAAGTCACTCTACTAGAGCTGAAGATGATAAGGTCTACTTATAAAATATCCTGCTTTTAGGCATAGTTCTTATTAAAAATTCACTTCATTCAGAAGGAGTTTGTTTTGATCTCTGTTGATATCTGACAGATACTTTACTGTTGAGATTTATACAATAAGTGACCAATTAAAAGATTTCTTGACAAAGAACATATTAGTTTCTTGCAGCTTTATTTGATTTATGTCTGAAACTGATTACTTTCAAGCGCTCAGATGCTACAATCCACAGTTATTCTGCTTTTCACATCAGTAATGATCAGCTCAACATCGTGCTCTCTGGAGATGTTAACATTTGTAGCAAACACCTCCAACTGCAACCTCTCTTCTCCACCCCCTTCACTCACCATCTCCCTCCCATCCTGTCCTTCATCCTCCCTCTTACTCTCGTTTTTTTTTTTTTTTTTCCTGTCCTAGGTGGTGTCGCTGCTGAACATGAGTAATGATGCTGTCATCTCTGCAAGTCTCCATTTATCAATGTCAGAAGGGAAAGCCGGAGTGTTTGGTGGATATCTGCGTGTGTGTGTGGGGCGATGTTGGGTGGGGGATAGTGAGTGGATAAGAACCAAAGCAGCATGGGAGAGAAGGGAAAGATGTGGCAGAAATATGGGAGGAAGAAGAAGAGTATGGTGGCCATGGCAAAGAAAAGGGATGAAGACGAAGAAGAGTGGCACAAGGAGGAATAAGGAAGAGTTTGGAAGGGATGGAAAAGATGAATTTTGACCAAAAGGTCGTGGCCCTGCATGTGGTCTGTCTGTCTCTCTGTCTGCCTGACACCAACAGGGTGTCCCTGATTCATTGTCACACTTACAAGCAGACAGCATTAAGGCTCTGCTCTTTAGCATATTCCAGTCTAATTATGTAAATTGGGTGTGTTAGACAAAACATTACTGAAGCAGTTAGTCAGTCTGCTTTTAGGCGCCACATGATTGTGTGTGCATTTGTCTCTGTCAGTCTTACAACCTTGGAATGAAATGAGCTTGTCTACTTAACAGAGTAAGTATGAATGTTCCCTGTGCACACACACAGGGTCATTGTATGCAACCACCAACTACCACCAGCCACGGACCAGCCTGCAGGAGAACCTGAACGTGTTGAAATCTATAGATGTATAAACAGAAAACCTACATCGTCACCCGGGCTCAAATTAATTTTACACCGTGGTTTTGCACGACCGAGTTTTATCTTTAGTGAGATGGACAAGTAAAATTTTGGCCTAATAACCTATAGAAAAAGAAACCACGTCCAGATTGTTCCCCTTTCCTACAGTGTAAAGAATTTTAACTACACGTTTAAGCTCAGAATTGTCTTGAGAAAAATATGTCTCCGTTTTCTACCTTAGAAAGAAATGTTGCTGTAGTAAAGAAGCTGATTCAAAGAAACTCTCCAACACAGCTCCCTGGGCTTACAATATAAGAAAAAGGACTTTGAGAATAAATGCATACTATTACAGAAAAGGCACTGGCAGCTCTTTACCCTGACTAATACATTTTCTGTGAATTCATAAAAAATGTATTGTACTGTTGTACTGTTTACAAAACAGGAAATTCTACAGCGAAAAGTGAAAAACAGGAAGTAGGTTCTGTTATTTTATGTAGCATTAATAATATTAAAAACCACCTTTATATCTTTATTTCTGTCATTTAATGTTGTATTCCTTATTTCGCTGCAGGAGAGGCTGTGCAAAAAAATGAGAATGCACTGTACAGTCCAGTCTTTATGTCCTCTTTTGCAGTTTTCATTTTTTCCAAAGCCATCCAGTGGGCCTAACTGGAGCGTTTGGTGGGCTGGTTTGAACATCTGGGAAGGATGTTTGACACCCCTGTTATATATATTAGTTTTACCTTCTCATTTCCGTCAGGTTTATATCCATCCATCCATCCATCTTCATCCGCTTTATCCGAGGCCAGGTCGCGGGGGCAGCAGCCTAAGCAGAGAAGCCCAGACCTCCCTCTCCCCAGCCACCTCCTCCAGCTTATCCGGGGGAACACCAAGGCGTTCCCAGGCCAGCCGAGAGATATAATCTCTCCAGCGTGTCCTGGGTCTGCCCCGGGGCCTCCTCCCGGTGGGACATGCCCGGAACACCTCACCCAGGAGGCGCCCAGGAGGCATCCTTGTCAGATGCCCGAACCACCTCAACTGGCTCCTTTCGATGTGGAGGAGCAGCGGCTCTACTCTGAGTCCCTCCCGGATGGCTGAACTTCTCACCCTATCTCTAAGGGAGAGGCCAGCCACCCTTCGGAGGAAGCTCATTTCTGCCGCTTGTATCCGCGATCTCGTTCTTTCGGTCACTAGCCACAGCTCGTGGCCATAGGTGAGGGTAGGGACGTAGATCGACCGGTAAATTGAGAGCTTCGCTTTTACACTCAGCTCCCTCTTCACCACGACGGACCGGTGCAGCGTCCGCATCACTGCAGCCGCAGCACCAATCCGTCTGTCGATCTCCGGCTCCCTTCTCCCATCACTCGCGAACAAGACCCCGAGATACTTGAACTCCTCCACTTGGGGCAGGAACTCATCCCCGACCCGGAGTGGGCACTCCACCCTTTTCTGGCTGAGAACCATGGCCTCAGATTTGGAGGTGCTGATCCTCATTCCCGCTGCTTCACACTCGGCTGCGAACCGTTCCAGTGCGAGCTGGAGGCCTTCACCTGATGAAGCCAACAGAACCACATCATCCGCAAAAAGCAGAGATGAGATTCTGAGGCCACCGAAGTGAAAGCCCTCCGCCACTTGGCTGCGCCTAGAAATCCTGTCCATAAAAATTATGAACAGAACCGGTGACAAAGGGCAGCCCTGGCGGAGCCCATCACCCACCGGAAACGAGTCCGACTTATTGCCGGCAATGCGAACCAAACTCTTGCAACGGTTGTATAGGGATCGAATGGCCCGTAGCAATGGGCCAGACACCCCATACTCCCGCAACACCTCCCACAGGACCCCCCGAGGGACACGGTCGAATGCCTTCTCCAAGTCCACAAAACACATGTAGACTGGTTGGGCAAACTCCCATGCACCCTCAAGTATCCTTGAGAGGATAAAGAGCTGGTCCAGTGTTCCGCGACCAGGACGAAAACCGCATTGTTCCTCCTGTATCCGAGGTCCGACTAGCGGACGAACTCTCCTTTCCAGCACCCTGGCATAGACTTTCCCAGGGAGGCTGAGGAGTGTGATCCACCTGTAGTTGGAACACACCCTCCGGTCTCCCTTCTTAAAGATGGGGACCACCACCCCAGTCTGCCAATCCAGGGGTACTGCCCCTGATCTCCACGCAACATTGCAGAGGCGTGTCAACCAGGACAGCCCTACAACGTCCAGAGCCTTCAGGAACTCGGGGCGGACCTCATCAACACCAGGGGCTCTGCCACCAAGGAGTTGTTTAACTGCCTCAGTGACCTCGCCCCTGGAAATTGGCGGGTCATTCCCCTCATCCCCAGACTCTCCTTCCACCGCCTGACAATTTTCTCAGTCGACGTCAGTAGCGCTCCGCCAGCACTATACACAGTGCAGGTAGAGCACCGCTTTCCCCTCCTGAGACGCCTGACGGTTTGCCAGAATCTCTTCGAGGCAGTCCGAAAGTCTTTTTCCATGGCCTCTCCGAACTCCTCCCACACCCGAGTTTTTGCTTCAGCCACTGCCCGAGCCGCATTCCGCTTGGCCTGTCGATACCTGTCGGCTGCCTCCGGAGTCCCACAGGCTAACCAAGCCCGATAGGACTCCTTCTTCAGCCTGGTGGCTCCCTTCACCTCTGGTGTCCACCATTTGGTTCGGGGATTACCACCACGACAGGTACCAACCACCTTGCGTGGTTGGTTTATATTTAAATTATTTAAATTATTTTTTTCTGTCTTTTTGTCAGTCTGAATCAATTTTATCCAGCATCACTATATTAAAATATTTTTAGTTGATTATTGTAAATTTGTTCAACTTCACGTTTCATATTTTTAACTTATTTTTTTCAAGAATTGTTTCATTTTATTCAATTATTTTTAGTTTTTTTTAATGATTTCTCTTCTTAATCCATTTGCAGGATTTCTTAATTTTACCACTTGTTTAATCCTTTCGTGTTTTATTTTTTCCAGCAACACATTATTAAATTACTTTTAATTTATTGATAATTGCAGATTTTCTTATATATTTTCTTATTTCATGTTGGCTTTTTATCTTTTAATTGTTTTGTTTTGTCAAGTTTGCTCTTTCTTATTATCAGCTTATAACTGTCAGTTCAAAGAAAAGCCCTCTGAAGTGCACTAATGTATGAAGGGGCGCAGTATCAAAATAAAATAGGATTGATTGAAAGCTAAAGGCTCTTAAACACCCTAGGAACCACAAGTTAGACAGCAGTCTGTTGGGGTGAAACAGTGCTGTGAGTTCTTTAAGATAAGATCGGACCTGAATATTCAACACATTGTCTCTGAGGAGAAGGATTTTAAATTCAATTCAGAATTTAACAGGGAAAGAAATCAAGAGAAGCCAATGTGAGAGGAATATATGTAGTAATTTTAAATTATTATAAATTCGAATAAATATAAATGATATAACAATATATGATAATAATAATTTTGTCCATCTGAGAAGTAATAAATGCATGAGCTAGTTTTTCACCACCATCCTGAGACCGGATGTTTCAATTTTTATTGCAAAAGAGGACACAAAGAACCCAGCGGGTCCTCACCCATCTGTGGAAGGAAAAAAAAGTAATGTAAAAATATCAGGGTTAAAAAAAAAGGCATACTGTCATATTACAATGGATGGACTTAATTGCTTAGCCAAGATAATTGCTGGAATTTTGGGAATAGGGGCAGTGGATCCAACCACCGCCTAGCGTCTTTGAAAGCATGAACATGTATTATTTTGCATCTATAACAAGCACAAGCGCTTTATATTGTAAGGTAAAGCTTACAATATAAACTTGCCATACAATGCTACAAAGAGAATCCCAATGATCAGAAAGTTCCCTATGAGTGAGCCATGGCAAAAGGTGGGAATGAAGAACTCCTTCTTAACAGGAGGAGACCTCAGCAGAACCAGGCTTGTTCTCCAATCAGCTCCCCTTTGGAGGTGAGAGAGGAGAGACAACAGAAAAGATGGGTATATGAGTGTACCCATACACCAACTATGGTGAGAGTACACAAAGTTATGGCAAAGAAATACTGGCATATAAATGCATGGGGATCACTCGGTGAATGATGGTAAATCTCACAGGAGCCTGAGGCTAAAGTAGCATAAATAAAGGATGGTTCAGGGTTACTTTATCAGGCCATCAAGGTTAGGCTTCAAGTTTGAAGTCTAACCTTAAAAGTAGAGATGGTATGTATCTCTGCAGTCAGAGTGAAGTGCTGTATTCAAATAACATGATTCCAAAAAATTTTTATGTTACAAAAAAGACAAACATCTGTTGCTCAAAGTTTAGTTGAGCCTTTATGTTTAGTTAATTTAGCCTAATGGATCAGTCTGGCTGTGATTGGAGCAATACTGAGTGAATTCAAAGTAAATGGTTATAAACACTCACCAGCCACCTGTTCTACTGCTCGTTAACGGTAATATTAACACGGTCAAGACGAAACGCTGACGTTCAGAAACCTCGTGGATGTGCTGCAGACGCCATCATGTCAATATGGACAAAAACCTCGGAGGAAGTTTTCCAGCACCTTGTTAAATCAATGCAATTAAGAACTAAGGTGAAAAAGTGGGTCCAACCCAGTACTAACCAGGTGTACCTAACAGTGTCCAGTGAGTGCACGTTTCATGTCTTGACAGCTGCTGTGTAAATGATGTAAATGAACCCAGTGTAAACAGAAGCTTTCATGTAATATGATCAGCGAGAATAGTCTCTCTTTATTTTATCTTTTTGAAAAAACAAACAAAAAAAGTCTCTTGTAATTATCTTTTGTTAACATTTTCAGAATTCTGTACAGGATAAAAAGAAATAAGCACTGCTTAAGAACCGAGTCAAATCTCAAACTAGAAAAAACAACTGAAAAAAATTCCAAAAAAGAGAGGAGGTTTACAATACAAATTAGTAGTAAGACATTGTCTGAAGTGCAATGGCATAGCTCAGATGGGTTAAAAGTGAAACCAAAAAACTTCAAAATAAAAATACTTCTCTATTTTCCAACAAACAGTAAATTCTTTACAGAGTAGAGACTGTATTATCTGATGTATTTAAACCTGTAAAAACATATTTACAAATAGCCATTATCTTTTATATACTTTTTTTTCTCATAATCACATATATGTCAGCACCAGTAAAAAAAATAAAATAAAACAAAGAACATCAATAACAACAGTTTTCGTTAAAATGTTGTCTACAGACTTGGTCCCGGTACATAATGATATTTGGAGGAAGCTTCCTTTCTCTTCCTGAAGGGATTTCAAACCAGGTCACGCTGCCTGACTTTGGCTGTGACCTTAACACTGACCCACACATGTTTCTATACCTTCCTGCCTCCGCGTTGGACTCGTAAACCTCAGGTGTTTTCCCACAAACTGCCTCTAACATGTGATTTATGAGCCTGCCTGGACTGGCATCAAACTTTTGGAAGCATGAGCATCGGAGCCCCCGCAGGTTTGGGCGCTCCGCTGCTTTTCCTACACGAGGCAGGCTCAACGACCGAGAGGGTTTTAAATTTGTGACCGTGCTCCCCCTGGTAAAACTCGGGAATGCTATAAAACCCCTACATATCCGCCCATCCTTGACATTCAGTCTCCACACAGTGAGATGGAGGACTTCCCAAAGGTGACAGAAACCAAAAAAAAAGTACAGAAATTCATTCGCGGGTGCTGCCAAACGCAGCGGCGTTTACAGGACGACGGGCGTGGTGGTTAAAGTTTGTATTTAAAGGGTTGGATTATACAACACCAACAACCATGAGAACAGATGATGACAAGGAGTTAGTTTACAGAGAAGAAGGCTTTTTTGGTTTTGTTGATTACAGCATCGTCCTCCAAACTTTCACTCTGATGAGCTAAATACAAAGTAATGCAGACACGCTTTCATTCATCTTTTAAAGCGTTAGCGATGTAAGATGTTACCAACAAGTACAGTAATAAAACCTTTTTGACACATATTCATTATGCAAACATCAGGGCAGAGGAAGTCGACGGGGAAGGGAGACACTAACTTCAGTGGAAGCACTGATCATCTCGATACTAACTGCTGTCACACTTTAAAGGGACTGATCACCCCAGCCTTCATTTTATATGTTTTTCCTTCAGCCTCCAGTTTTCTTTATTCATCTCTATGAAACAGCACTTTTTGCAAACATTTTTATTCTAGGAATCATGAAACGGTTACCTCAAACATCACATAAACCGTGGGTAAAATAAATAATAATAAAAATAATAATAATTAAAGTTGCAGTTCCTCTAGTGGCCACTTGAGGCTGCCTTCAAATATGATTCAGTCCCCATAGACTCCCATGTTAAAATGCCCAGCTTTACAGCAGAATTAAACATGTTTACAGCCTGATGCAAAACAACTGGGGTTACTGAACTGCACCTCTCACCATTCGGTGTCTTTTGGAGCAACCCATGCTTCAGTTTTGATGAGTAAAATGCTCATGTGTTAAATCTGTTAGTTGTCACTAGCTAGCCGGTACCTGTGGCTGTGCAGTGCACCTGTACAGTTTAATGATGCGGTTTCCTAACCAAGCATGCAAGTGTGAGCTCATAGCTTAGCAGTCCACTGTCTCATACAAATAGGGTCATATTTGGGGTCCGAAAACCCTTCAGAGTAGTGGCCACAAGCCAATATTAGGACTTCAAAACCAACAGATTTTCTTTCTTTATACTGAATTACAGCTGATAGAAGTTCCAACTCAACTCCATCACTACTATGTGTACAAGTAGTGATGGGCTGACGCATGTTTGCCTCTTACTTCTGCACATTGATGTTGTTGGTGGCTGTAGTTTGGTAAAGCACATGGTTTGTGGATGTTTTCTGTGTAACCAGATCATGATTTCTGCAATGCAATTTATTTCCATTACACTTAAGTGAAGGTTGAAATCTCTGCAGCTGACCGGAGGAAGGACAAATAAAACTACACACCTGATGAAAAGTATGAGAATTTTATCTTTGGGGTGAGCTGTCCCTTAAAGGCTATCTGAAGCTTCTCTCTCTCCTTAAAACAAACTCAAGGCTTAGCAGTGGTTCATTTTCCTTGTAAAGCGCCAGAAGGGCCCGACTTGTATTTCTTCACAGTAGTGTTACAGTATAGCACAGTTATAGTTTGAAACGAGGGCGTTTTACAGCTGAGAGAAGCCACGATGTAAAGCAGGGCTACGGTGACTGACGACAAGCTGAGCCACAGTGGAAAAGGAAAGCTGTGCTGCGACTGGAGGACAAACAGATTTTCAAAAGATGATGAACTAAGAAAGAAAACTCAGCAAAAACTAATTTAAACTTTCTTTTCCGTGTGTAATTGACAAACTACCAGCATCACTGTAAGAGAAAAACACAGCGACTAACAAAACACTGCGGGCGGGCTTATCAATGAGCTTTTTTTCTCGTCTCTTTAAGACGAAGAAGTCACTTGTGGTGCTTGAATACATTCAGTGCCCAGCGATCGTTTCTGTCTGCCTGATGCATGCGATGTGGTTTGTGTCACGCAGACAGAAGGTTTAATGTGTAGCCTAATATTAGTTCTGTTTGCTGCCTCTCACACATCTGCACATCCTCCCGGGCTGACGCTTGTTTGTCTGTTTGTTGTTGTCTACGTGTGCTTGCTTTAGCTGCCTATTCTCTCCTCCTTTTCGCTGCTTTTTACTGCCTTCGTCTTTGTCTACATGTGCAACCACAGCGACACAACACAGGAAATGAACCACAACCCCCCTTTAAAAAAATAAAATAAAAATGCCACTCAGGTCGGTTGCCTAGCAAAAGCACTAGAGGGCAGAGCGAGCTTGCGTGGCACAATAGAGGAGCATCATTTGTTCTGTTGTGATGTGCACAGTTTAAACAGAGAAAGGAGCGTTGAGAGCGAGGAACGAGTCTCTGGAGAGAGGGTGGGAAAGACGGGAGGAGAGAGGAATGGAGGATGAGAGGGAAATCAAGTGAAAGGAACAGAGTGAAGGAGCGTGAGGGAATCAGATTTGTGAGTGTGTGTGTTTGTGTGTCTGTACGAGGGGGGGCTCAAATCTAAGAGGAGAAATGGGAGCGTTGAGAGTGCTTTCTACTCCCTTCAGCTCCTCACGTAGTTGAGAGATCTGAAGCACTGATCAGGGTGGCACAAACACACAAACACAAATAAATTGCTGTCTTGAGAACAAGTCTTGCTTCCCCTTCATCAGTCTACAGTTTTCAGTCAGCCCCTGCTGAAGCTCAGGCTCAAAGCGCTGCTGCGTAAATGGGCCTCGCTTTCAAACACTGAAGAAAAATTCATTCCATAGAGAAAAAAAGGAAAATTAGGAAACACACCTCTTAATCTCTATATTGGTTTTTCATTAATATGCACAAGACAAAATGATAGCTCTCTCCATCACACACACATACATACGCACAAAACGTAACACAGGAACTCATTTATAACCTTGCTCATGTTTTACAAAACAAAAACATGCCAGTCCACGTCATGTCGTCGTTTTTGTTTTACTTTCTCAGGTTTTAAAATTTGTCCAACTTTAAACGTTTTTAGTTCATCCAGTAAAAACTTTCCCCGTTGGCTATTAGCTCGAGAAAAACTCCTCCATCCAACCGTCACTTGAGTCCAGCTCTGCCCCCGAGCCGTCGCCCAATCCGAAGGCTCCTCCGCCTGAGGGCCCGCCCCCGTATCCATAGGATGACATGTCCTGATTGGCTGTCCTCTGGTAGCCCTGCGGCTGACCTCCAACCCCGACTGCCCCTGGTCCGTAAGATCCACCTCCTCCACCTCCACTTGCCCCTAATCCTGGCCCCCCAGGTCCTGGCACGAAACCCCCCATCCCAGTTATTCCCTGGCCCATCACCCCCTGGTTCATTCCCTGGTTCATAACCATAGGGCGGGGTTGGTTGGTCCTTGGTTGACCACCCATGTGAGGGCCCATCATTGGGCCAGCCATACCCGCAGCTGGGTTGCCCAACCTAGGGTCCATCCCCTGGCTCATCCCTTGTCCCGGGCCCTGAAAGTGTTGCTTAGCCATGCGTGGGGGTTGACCCGGCTGCATCCCATAACCCTGGGCAGAGCTGAACCCCACCATATCTCCTCCCCCTCCTCCTGTAGTCCTTCCAACTCCACCCCCCATGGCCTGCAGACTCTGTCCTTGCTGCTGCGGCCAGCCGCCCGCTGCCATTCCCCCACCGCCTCCTCCCAGCATGCTCTGCAGTCTCTGTGTTTGAGCTTTGGCATTAGGAGGTCCTTTAAGAGGTTGTTGGGGCATGGAGTTCATTAGCATCCCTTGCCCTCCATAACCTCCAGCTCCACCACCTCCGGGTCCTCCCGGCATACCTCCGACTCCAGGACCCGCACCTGCCTGCCGGGGTGGCCCCCCGGTGGGGTTGTGCTGTGGAGGAAGACCCATGGAGGCTTGGACGCTTTGGCTCTGGTGCTGCTGCTGGTGGATCATTTGGCTCATGGAGGGGTTGAGCCCATACAGGGAACCCTGGTTGGATCCCTGGTTACTGTAGGGAATTCCCATGTCAGTTTGGGGTCCCACAGAACCACCCTGGGCCTGAACAGAACTCATCTGGACCATCTGCTGCTGAGTTTGCGGCTGCTGCAGGAGGCGGGTAGCCCGAATGTTCTGGAGAGCCTGAGGGGTACCTAGGAGTGGAAAATAAGAGGAGTTAGCAAACAGATTCAGGAAATAGTTGTAGGGGAAAATCTGAGAGCCTACACAGTAGAGCCACTTAAATGAACCAAAGGCCATAAGACGGCTCTAATAAGTCATCGCTGAGGCAAAGATTTATGTTGGACGACAACCCCTTTACTCTGGAAACGAATGCTTCCCATCCAATTTGGCTGAAATCCTACCCCACCAAAATAAAACTAAACACACTGAAGCACCAACATCTCACTCCTCTACTTTTTCCTATTAGATGCTCGGAAGCAGCTGAGCTGAGGAGGTCTGCTAGCGTGGAAATGGCTTTAAATCCTATAATAAACCCACTTCTGACATCATTCCACTAATCCCCCACCTCACAGCTCAGGCTGAAAATGTAACAGAGGAGCGAGAATGAAGAGGATCACTCACTCCAGTAAGTAGGAAGTGAGTAGAGGTGCAGGTAACTGTCTATATACTTCACAGATCACAAATACATCGAGTGTGAGTTTTGTAGGTGATATGAGCACAATCACAGATACACTGCAGGACAGCTGAGTTAATGTGTATATCTGTAGGCCGGAGTTTCACACCGGAGCTTCCTCTTCCTCTCCATATTATCTCTTTCATTTGCAGACACTGATGGCTATAAATGGTTTTTCAGCCTGACTCTCTTCCTGATTCTCCTCCTCTCTCTCTCTCTTCCTCTGTATTTTCTTTGTCTCTCCATCATCTCTCTGTTCAACCTCTCCTTCTGCCCACCGAACCATCTACCTTTTCCTCTACTTGCCAGCCACCCCGCTCTCACTCCTCCTCCCATTCTCTCCCACTTCCCCTCCTCTCATCCATCTCTCCGACTTCACCGGAACTCTGGGGGATCCAGGACAGACAAGTTGCCGTGGTAACAGGCAGAGCAGGATTTTTTATTTTTTTATTTTGTATTTTTTTTCCCGGAGAGAGGAGAGAGAGAGAGGCTGGAGAGCATCTGAGCGCCAACTGATGTATCTGACAGAGACAGACAGAAAGGACGAGGCTTGGTTTCAGGGTGATGTTTGGTCAGTGCTGTTGTTTGCATACATATCTGTCTGTGAACGTGGCACCGAGTGAACTGCAAAATCTGTTACGTCCCTAAATGCCTTGGAGCGCCACCATGTATACCATACTTGTTGCTAACAAAACATGCGCGTGTAATTGTAGCCATCCCCCCCCCACATAGCCATCTGGGTGCTAAATCCATTTTCTAATTTTCCAATAAAGAATAATGTGTGAGAAAATCTTGTGGGGTGCTGCCATTCTTGTGCGGACGCATGCCGTGTGTGCATTGCTGCACAGGTGAAACGGACGCACGTGCTCATGTGTCTCACCTTGGTACTGATTGACTTGGGGATATGGATTCCTCTGGCCCTGGCCGATTTGTCTGGGGAGATGTTGCTGCTGCTGGAGCTGCAGACACAGACAGATGGAAGTTGTTAAGCATGTACGCTGAAAGCGTGTTACATCTGCTCATACCTATTTCATGAATTTTGTATCATTAGAGCGTGAGATACACAGAAGAACAGAATCACACTTGACAGTAAGAACAGTTTAGCAGAAGAACCTTTCTTTTGCTCCTCTATAGCCGGATTGAAGCCAATGTGGTAAAGTGCTAAAAGCTGCACTTCCTCTAATGGCCACCTGAGCTGGACCCATGCCTGCCCTTAAAGAGCCAATAACAGCCAAAACTACAGAATATAAAGATGCAGGTATTTGTCCTTAGAGTATTTCCTTCTTACTTATTAACCACATAAATTCGCATGGTGTTTTATCAGTGCTCTGGTGGGAGGAGCCAGAAGTGTGTTGATCCTCTTGTTTAGAGCCCCTAATGAAGCCGGAATTTTATGTATAGATCACGGTACACAAATGTTAGATGAAGGAGATGTTAAGTTACAGACAGATGTAGCTGAGAACAGATAGATGCTTGTTACAGTAGATGTTAGTTAAGTCCAGGTACAATAAGGCTTCCGGTACAGTGAGGCAGTGAGACTTGAGACAGTTGTTCATACTGTCAAGATCAGGCACAGATTTTCCACAATACTGATACAGTTAAAGTTTGCTGAAGTTATATAGATGCTGGGAACAGCGGAGACCTCACATACAAGGTCTCGAATAATCAGGCTCCTTATCTTAAAGAGTTCATATTACTGTATCCTTCGGTCTGAGACTGCAGGCTTACTTGTGGTTCCTCGAGCATTTAAAAGCAGAATGGGAGGCAGAACCTTCAGCTTTCAGGCCCCCACTCTGTGGAACCAGCTCCCAGTTTGGATTTGAGACAGACACCCTCTGTACTTTCAAGATTAGGCTTAAAACTTTCTTTTTTGATAAAACATATAGTTAGGTCTGGATCAGGTGACCCTGAACCCACTCTTTGTTATACTGCAATATGGGGGCATAAAATCTTTCTGATTTAATTTGAAGCTTTATTTAAACCTATGGACAGAAGCCATTTTTAGTTTCCTGTTTGCACGTTATTTTTTTGTTTAAATACTAGCATTTTAACTTGTTTTACCTAATATTTTTATTTATTTTATTTTTAATGTAATGTTAAAAATACATTTGATTATTTTCAAATTCATGTGTTTCCTGCTGTTTTGCTGTGGGACGAGACAACTGGGTGCTGTTCACAGGTGGTCAGACTTAAGCAGGTGAGTCACTGGAGCCTAGAACAGAAGGTTGGCCCACAGGAAGCAGAGATAAGAGTCAAATAATCATTGACTAATCGACTAATCAAAGAAAATTGGCAGATTAGTCGACTACCAAAATAATCTTTAGTTGCAGCACTACTCTGCATTTAATCATCAGTTAATATTTATCTCAGGTTCTCTTCCACAGCGTGTCTTTGTCCTCTCTTCCTCCCCTCATCCTAAAGAAAGTCACCAAGACTCAGGGAGGCCCCCTCTACCTGAGCCTAGGTTTATTCCTGTTAAAAGGAAGTTTTTCCTTCCCACTGTCGCCGAGTGCTTGCTCAAAGGTCCTTTGAGTGTTGGGGTTTTCGCCCCATTATTGTAGGGTCTTTACCTTACAATATAAAGCCTCTTAAGGCCACTACTGTTGTGATTTGGTGCTTTGGGAAGATGTGTTGGGTAAACGGCGTTGGGGACAGCAGAAGAAGATATCAGAACAGTTGAGTTCAGACAGATGTTGGTATAACTGAGTTAAGATAGATGGTATAATTGCATTAAGACAGATGTTGTTACAGCTGAGTTGAGACAGATGTTGGTACAGCTGAGTTAAGACAGGCACTGGTACAATTGAGTTAAGATGGATGATATAATTGTATTAACACAGATGCTGGTATAATGAAGTTAAGACAGATGTTGCTAGAGTTTATATGTTGGCCACCTGATACAGTGGAGTTAAAATAGATGTTGGTACAGCCGAGTTCAGGCAGATGTTGGCACAGCTGAGTCAAGACAGGTTCTGAGTTGAGACAGATGCTGGTACAGCTGAGCTGAGACAGATGTTGGTCGAGTTAAGACAGATGCTGATACAGCTGAGTTAAGACAGATGTTGGTATAATTGAATTTAGGCAGATGTTTTTACTGTTGAGTTTAGGCAGATGTTGGGTATAACTGTACTAAAACAGATGTTTTGGTATAGAAGAAGAGAGGAAGATGTGTGCTGACGGGGTTAGATTTGCGTACAGAACCTGTGTGATGCTCTTTTGCATTAACAGCATCATAACTGATTAGTGTAATGATGTAGCCACAGTTTGTTTTGCAGGTATAAAGAGAAACCTGAAAGGTCTGATTATTAATAAGCAGTCTGCACATTTTAAAGCAGGTCCTGAATGTATGCATGGACAGGTTGCTCGTTTTATACTCAGTTAACAACATACACTAAATCCCAGCAGGATGGCGTTCCTTTTGGGCACCTATATTTGCGTGTCTGTGTATGTTTTTGCAGATCCAATTAAAACCCTTCGTAGTGGGTGGTGACTTCAGAGTTCAGAACTCTTTTAACACTTGATTCCCTCACAGAGAGAGAAATAAAAAGAAAACACCATATTATCACAGCAGGCGGCATGTGACAAAAACACATCTACACACACACAGACACACACTGAAGAGATGAAAAGGAAGTAGTGAAGAGGGGGCTGGTTGAGGGTAATTATACATGCAACCAGACAACAGTGAGGAAGAAGAGAGGATGAGCTGCTCTTGTTTGAGCTGAAGATGCTGACAAATCTACATGGATGTATGAACAAACAAGGCAAACACACACACGCACACGCACAAATTATAATTTAATGGGTGACAGATGAGTCACAGAGGCCTTCCTTCCTGTTTAATCATCACCCCACTGAATGACATGAACATAAACTCACCTGTTCAGCCAAGAGTTGCTGCTGCTGCTGCTGTTGTCTCTGCTCTCTGAAGAGCTGCTGCTTCTGCTGCTCCATCATGTGCAACTGCGCCCTCTTCTCCTGCTCTATCACCATCATCTGCTTCATCACGTCCTGCCGGTAGACCGGAGGTGGACCTGATCCCTGGTTGGGGCCCACCCCAGAGGCAACACCGCTGGCGGGGTGAGGAGGTGGTATGGCGCCAGGTGGTCGTGACATCCCCACCACACCTTGCTCCTAGAAAGAAGAAGGCAGTGGGTCAGCTGGGCAATCAGCTAAGAAGACATCACAGCACACTTGCACAACTGTCATTTAAATATGATGCAAGCAGCCAGCTGGCTTAGCCTAGGATAAAGCATGGACTGTATATAAGAGATGAAAGTAGCCACTATGATGTCATCAGTTGGCTCCTCCCTAAAGCAAGCCCTTCTCTGTCACCCTTCTTGAGTTTAATAATGACAACAATTAACAAAATACAAAGAATTTAATGAGGTCACAGAGTAAAGTGGATAGTCAGAGGACTTGACCCCTGCTGGCCTTTAGAAAGAATGCAGGTTGATGATGGTTCTGCATCATAAACCTTCTCATATTCAGAAGCTATGGCAACTTTTTATATACAGTCTACAGAATAAAGACAGGAAACAGTAGGCTGTAGCTCCACCTTCTGTGTGAAAAGATAAAAAAAATCAGCCAACTAGCATCTATAAAGCTCTATAAAGCTACAGCTGCAATAATATTATTCCTAACCAGCTTGTATGTATGTTGTCTATTTGTCTGTCAGTATATCAGGATAAATTACACGAAACTCGTTGACGGGAAGGCAAAGAAAGAACTTCCACAAGGTCACCGGTGAATCACTACATGCTGTATAGCTAGGTAGCATTTAGCCACATGGTAAACAAACTCCTACAGTTTTTCTGTCAAGAATTTCTCTTTAGCAGTGCCAAGTGAGTCAAAAGAATACACGCGAAGGTGTAATTGTAAACCATACAGGTCAAAACTCTCAGTGCTAACACTCTCTTTGCAAGAAAGAAAAGTATATGTATTTCCCAAGATGTTTAAATATTCCACTGAAGCCATTTTTAATCATGTATGCTCGGTTAAAGGCGTAAAACCAAACAAAAAGGAGCCGCATTAGCTTCTCGGCATCTAACAAAACCATTTCAGACTCTAAAAATCTCCTCTCCACTGAGTCATTGTTATCGCTCTTTATCACAAGTGAAAGCCACACAATAAGATCAGATACATAAGGAAGGCATATTTGATACACTATCAGAGATGCAGGCATTTAGACTGCCGGCTTTGCATGGTCCTTTTTTGGCATAACGCTGCAGTCGAGCCTTGTGATGTATTTTAACTCACAAAGACACAGTCCAGCTGTCTGTGAATGACAGTGAAAAACAAGATAAAGACAAGACTGCCTCAAGATTCAGCATGCTGGGCCACCCTGAGTCCTCCCAACGGGGGCACCGGCTTGTCCTCACTGTGCTGCATACATTATCTCCTCATTAGCATATAAAGAGCACTTCCTCCTCCACTCAGGCGTATGCTAATCTCTAATAGGATGAAATAGCCTGCTCTGGCCAATGGGAGTGGAGTGTTTATGGATCTATTAAAGGTTAGACAGCTGAACGAGAGTGGACATTGTTTAGGCCTGCCAGCAATAGAAGGGGGGAGGACTGAGAGGAGAGGAAAGAATGATTCAGGCCAGTAAAGAGTGTTTGCTCGCATAAAAATGCACCAGCACACAGGAACAAAGAGTGTACAACAAATCACATTTAACTACAGGGCAAGAATGAAACAGCAAACGCGGGATTACAGCACCAAATCACAGCGCTGGCTTGAGTCAGTAACACACCAGTATACTCAATATGTTTTGAAAGAGCCAAAGCCTCATAATCCGCATTGAGGCTCGGCTCTTCTTAGAAGAGAGTTACGTGTAGATAAACCTCGTATATTAGAGCACAAAAAGCCCTGTGGAGCAAACAGAATCGGCTGCTTAGGACTGGCTCACCAGACAGCCAGACCAGACTGATCGATGTTCAGAGCTACGTGTCTCATCTCCGGATGGCATGTTTGTGCCCGGATGGCAGCGCAGCAGTTAGACAATGCATGAGAGCGGAGAAGAGACGGCAAGCTGTAGTGTTGGGAAATGACCAACGGGTGGCAGTGGTGATCTTTAAGCACAGGCGTGTGTGTGCGGGTCTCACTGGCCTCCTCTCAGCAGATGGCTCAATCATGACGGCTCTGATCTACGATCTCTCCCTCTCTCACTCTACCACTTTTCTTTCCTTCTCTCTAAACACCCCCCACCCCCCCATCAAAGTCCTTTTTTCTCCACTCTTTCTTAGGTTCCATCTCTTCTCTGAAGAGAGGGGGCCCTGAGTCATGTCCACACAACTGCAAAGGAGTGAACAAACGGAAGAAAGACGGGTTAGAGAGGAAAGAGGAGAGGAAAAAGTCTTAAAGATTTTCCTGGAGGTGGTGCAAAAGCAGCACAGTGGCATCTTCCTAAAGAAAGCACAGCTCCGACACATCTTCTACTTAAATAAAGAGACATGGAGAAGACAGACACGAAGAGTGAAATAATGGAAACACAGTAAATGAATTAGTATTAGTAATATTTCAGCGCTGTTAATACTTCGCTGGAGCATCGCTAATATACAAAGAATTAAATCTCACGCCAATAAAGCTCATTAAATCGAAAGCAGGTATCCTCTTCAGAATGAAAAGGCAAATTAAATTAATTGGAGGGAAGAGAAAAGAGCATGTGTGTGGAGAGAAACGAGGCATGAGAGCAGAAGGACAACCACAGGAGGAGGATTTGAGCGTAGATCTTGTTTGGGGAGAAAAATCGAGAGGATGCGATGGAGGTGATGAGCCAAAAGAGGAGGAGGAGTAAAAGGTGGGCTGGAGGGGAGGAGAGGAGAGCAGGTACCCTGGCAACAGTTGCTGCAGCGCGGAGCAGATGGCGCTCGGAGGAGCGGTTATGGCCGCCGCGCCTGGTCACCCTCCGCAACAACCGGGCAGACCCGAACAAACAGCATACAGTACACACGGGTACAAACGAGTCTCCCGTGCAGCATTAATATGTTCGACCAATCTTCCACTCTCTTTGTCCTCTCTTGTTAATAATGTAACAAAGAGCACGCTCTGTGTCTGTTTTCTCTGTCAGCCCCGTCGATCCAACTCTCTCTCCCCCAGACGCTTCGTTTTGGCACCTCGGACCGGCTCGAGTCAGCCCCCAAACTCTGAGCTGTTCAGCAGAAATGGGTCAGTGGATAAAGTGACTTGAAGCTTAGCTGCTAACGAATAAGAGCTCAGTCAGAGGCTGAAGTTTGTAACTGAAACAGTTCCTGTAAGTCGGACGGTTTGTGGCAGAAAAGATGAGGCAGAAAGGAGAAGAAATCAAGAGAGAGTTGAATGTATTCTGGAGCATGTGTGTGTTTGTTTGTGTGTATGTAACTGTGTGTTGGAGACTGTCAGCTTTATTGGGTTAGCAGGCATGGAGAGCCTAGGTGATTACATTACACATGAAGTGAGCGGAAATATGTGTGTGTGCATGTATGTGTGTGTGTGTGCATGTATAAGAGAGGCTGAAATATGCGTCTGCTGCATTAACTGTATTTGTGTTTATGTGAATGCATTGGTATGCAGGGACTGGCACCCAGTTTGTTCGGGTCTGATTGAGTCACTGCAGTCTGGTGCTCTATTTTAGGGTCATGACTTTCTGTGCACAAAGTGAGTACGCCATATATCAGTGGTATCTGTTCACATTGGTTTAGTCACTTTATTGTTTATTTATTTATGTACTTATAAGGGTTAATAATGCATTAATTCGTTTAGGTAAATACACTTTGGGCTACTTCATTCGGTAAAGCTGTACTGGGTTGGACCCCTTTTGGCTTCAGAACTGCCTTAACTGTTTGAGGCTTAGATTCAACAAGTTGCCAGAAATATTCCTCAAAGATTTTGGCCTCTGTTGTTGTAGATTTGTCTTCCGTGCATCCATGATGCAAACCTCCCGTTCCACGACATCCCAAAGGTGCTCTATTGGACTGAGATCTGGTAACTGTGGAGGGCATCGAGTGAAATTTAGTTCAATTCAATTCAGTTTTATTTATATAGCGCCGATTCATAAACAACAGTCCCCTCAAGCTGTTTTTTTAATGTATTGTAAAGACCTTACAATAACAGAGAGAAAACCCAACAATCAGATGATCCCCTATTGAACAAGCACTTGGCGATAGTGTGGAGGAAAAACTCCTTTTTGAAAGGAAGAAAGCTCCGGGAGAACCAGGCTCAGGGAGGGGCGGCCATCTTTCCCAACTGGTCGTGTGTGAGATGAGGTAGACAGAACAGTGAGTGTTCAAGAAAGCCGTTTGAGATGTTTTGAACTTTGTGACATGGCGTGTTTTTTCTGCTGGAAGCAGCCATCAGAAGATGGGTCAGCAAAAACACCCAGAGAGACCTTGGGTGTTTAAATGATGTTCACTTGGTACTAAGGAGCCCAATCTTCTACTGTCCAAATCTTTTAGCCAAAGTTTCCTGTTATTGGCACCTGGTGTAGTGTTCTGCTGCCGTAGCCCATCTGCTTCAAGGTTTGATGGATGCTCTCCTGCACACCTTTGTTGTAAAGAGTGAAATTACTGTTGTCTTTCTATCAGAAAGTCTGGTCATTGGCTTCTGACCTCTGATATCAACAAGTCATTTTCACCCAGAGAACTGCAGCTGATTGTTTTGTTTTTTGTTTTACCATTCTCTATAAACCCTAACGATAGCTATGCAGGAAAATCCCAGTAGATCAGCAGTCTGAAATGCTCAGACCAGTCCGTCTGGCACCAACACCCATGCATGTCACTTAAATCACCTTTTTCCCCCAACTTTAGCAGATCATCTTGTCCATGTCTAATGCACTCAGTTGCTGCCGTGTGATCTGATGATTACAGTAAAATAAAGTTGATTTTTTAAAATTTTTGTATTATTATTAGTCATTTTGCCCTTAATACATTTTTTTTGTGAAAGTCAGCACTGTGTGTAACACATTACAGTAATCACATTACATTTTTCTATATGGCAGTAATGTAAGATATTTCTGCCCTAAATTCAATAATCACAAGACAGATGCAATTATGGCTCCTCAGTCACCTACAAGACAAGTAGATACAAAACCCCTCCAAACATGCAATTTTCTTTCCTCATGCTGCAATCATCCAGCTTCAGTTTGTGTGCAGGTTGGAGGGAAATGGCGTCACAGTCAACAGTTTTTAAGGAATTTAGATACGAACAGTAGCTTAACTATAATTGCACGAAAGGGAAAGAACACAATAGCAAACTGTATCCTGTCTAGAGATCACTGCTGCTAACACAAAACCAGCTCTTTGTGAGCATCTGCATAAAAGCTGATAAAGAACTCAAAATGACTTGAACGGTGAGCGCATGCAGACCCCAGCCAAGCAGCCAGAGGCTGTAGGGTCTACCTTACAATATAAAGTGCCTTGAGGCGACTGTTGTTGTGATTTGGCGCTATATAAATAAAACTGAACTGAATCATCTCCACCAGGTAACAAAACAGGTAACCTCTTGGGCTTTTTATTTTATTTTTACCGACTTTGCTGTCGGCTTTGTGTGTCTGAACTGGTTAGGACTGGGATTTGTTTTTGTTCGTATTGTTCACTGGTATGATTATGTGACAACGTATTTCAGACCATGTTACAGTAGCAGCAGTGAAAATTATCTTCTTGACAGAGTACTTAAGTAATGTGAAGCATTACATTTTCTAAAAGTAATCGATGTGTACTGCATTATTTTGATTAACGACCCCACATTGGTGAAAATTGGACATTGTGACATCTGAAGCTGAAGGACGGCAGGCAAAGCTTTCGATTTATCAGATGACCAACCCTCCAACCTGGCCTGTGGTCATGAAATGTGAGATATGTCCGCAAAAGTAAGGTTGGGAATACAAGCAGCTAAAATGGGTTTTCTCCACAGGGTGGCTGGGCTCAGCCTTAGGCCTTGATCATACTCTGTTACGGACACAGATGGCTGAAGATCCAATGGCTAAGTAGTTATTCCTGTTATATTTCTGAAGTCAACTGCCTGGGGCGCATGCCTAGTCGCTGCATTGTAATATAAATTCTCTGCAGATGAGTTTACGCAATCATTGAAACAGGCAAGCAGGTGGACATCCGCAAGGACCTTCATGTTCACTGTTCATGAAATTTACCTCACTTGGACCAGAGTGGACATGAAAAGTATAACTGAGGCTTTAGTGATAAGGTGAAAAGCTCTGAGAGCTGTAAGGGCTCAGGATAGAGTTTCCTTCCTGGGAGACAGGTGAGGTGGTTCAGGCATTTGATCAGAGTGTTGCCTGGATGCGTCCCTGTGGAGGTTTCCGGGTACGTACAACTTGAAGGGGACTGCAGGGAGGACCCAGAACCTGCGGGACAGATTACATATTTCATCTCGCCTGGAACATTTTCGGATCCCCAGGAAGAACTGCAAAGTGCTGCTGTGAAAAAGAACATGTAAAATATCCTGTTTGCCTCGCTACAACCATGACCTGACTTTGGATAAGTAGAAGATAATAGATCCATCCATTTTCTATCAGTTATCTGGGTTCAGCTCACAGGGGGGCAGCAGTCTAAGCAGAGAAGCTCAGAGTTTCGTCATCCTGGCGACCTCTTCCGGGGGGATACGAAGGTGTTCCCAAGCTAACCGAGAGATATGTTCCACTCAGTGAGCCCTGGTCTGCCCCAGGGACTCCTCCCAATATGACATGAGCGAAACGCCTTGCCTAGGAGACGGTCCATCCTGGACGAAAATGGACTCCCCCTTAAACGCGCCACAGTGCCTTGGGCCACTTCCTGTAATTCTCTAAACCCTTTATTTAGCTAAACTAAGCTAAGCTAAACAACTACTTCTACCACCCAGTACAATAAAACATATTGACAGTTGTAGCAATTCTGCATTTTCTCAGCTTCATTACTGAAGCATCTGCTGCCATATTGTTAAGCGGCAGCCATGCCTCCGAATGCAGGAAATTTGCTCATGAGCTAACAGGACTCATTTTTTACCCAGTTTTTAGGTGATTTATTTTTCATGTTCTGGTTCTCGGTCCCCCACCCATTTCTACACCATTTAGAAAATACTGGAAATACCCCTGTTGGCATGAACATCTACTCTCCAGCTGAGATGAAAATCCCATCTGCGACCACACAGCAGTGAGATTAAAGGCTGCACTTGCTACACTGAAATAACACACACACCTAAACACATGCACCCACACTGGAAAAGCAAAGAAAAAAGGACAGATTACTACAGCACTACTACAAGTTTATGCAAAAAGAAACACACACACACTCACACACAGCCTATAAGAGCATCGGCGCCTGGCAGCCGAGCGCTGGGTGTCTGCGTGCTCTCCAGAGTGGCTCACATCTGTCACCCGCTTGTGTAAGAGGAGGAGGGGGAGGGTGTGAAGAGGAGAGAGGAGATGCAAAGCGAGGGTTGGGTGGATAAGGAGATGCTTCATTAGTCTGTTACAGAGGCTACAGCTGCAATCAGACTGAGACAGTGAACAGGAAATGTATTGGGTTTTTTTCCCCAAGTCTGTATTCAGATGAGTAGAAGATCTGCAGCAGGTGAAGGTTTATGGGCAAATCCAAGCCGTGTCCCTGGTTACCGTAGCCAGCTGAAGGTCACAGAAGGCGCTTTCGCAGCCAGGGCTCATCCATGCCTGAATGTCCTTGGGATTCATGCTGGCTGACCTTAAACTGTGACCCCCTCCCATGACGCATGAGAGGTGTGGCAAAATATGCAAATCAAAAGCACTGCATCGTGAAGAATGAGGTGGCAATGTGACTGCCAAATGTGCCTGTTTGCTGGAGTGGAGTTTGTTATTTTCAAAGGTTTCAGCCTGAATGAATGGAGATGTAGACAGCTACAGACGCATGAGGGATTATATTTCAAAACCTGTGAAATGGATGGCAGAAGACACCGTATGCTCACATACAGGCTATAGCACACAATTTCCCTTGTGTTGTAAACCCCCAAAATTCCCACAATATGCAAAAACATGGGGACAGAAGACAGAATTTTCCTTTAATTTGAAAACCAGAGTTTGTTTTTGAGGATAAAAGCAATAATTATGTTATTTAGTCTATAATCCACTGTTTTCATTTGCCCACTCTTTGTCTTAAACTTGAGTGTCATTTGGCTTTTTATTACCCATCATCAATTTCCATTCATCAGTACTAAAACATTGTTACTTTTTATGTAATTCAAACATAATTAAGAGTAATTAACTCTAATTAAGTGCAATTAAGTCTAATGAATCCAATGCCGAGTGAGGAAAGCCACATATGAGACTGATAAACAACAGGAAAAGATAAAGATCGGAAACAGAATTGGACAGAGGATGATTAAATCATATACTGCATATAAAACTGGACATAGCAACCATGACATGACCCACTAGTTTTTGGACCCTGCATGTTGAAACCTCAGTGTTTTTAATAACTGCAGTGGTTTTTTGGGGGTTTTTTTGGAGCCAGAAGTCACCATATTTGGACAACAGGTAGGAATGCTAAGCTGCTGTATCAGCTGATGCTCAGTATACAAGAATTTCTGCTAATTAGCACTAAGCAGTAAACTATTAAAATACTAGAATCGAATTCAACTAAAAGAAAAACCTCTTGGAAGGGCTCTACCGTACCACAGGCCAAACAATTTCTCAGGAACCCATTAAAAATGCTCCAAAAGGCACTGACAGCACAACCAAGGCAGAAAGCTCTGGTTCCAGCTGATTCTCAAAGCTGCTGTGGCTAATTCAGAGAAAAGATGTTCTTTGGCTTCTGTGCCCTAATTCGGTGCGACTTTTTCAAAAATTCCCCATTCCAGCCTCCCAAACCTCTTGAATTGTTCTGAAGGAGCGAATTAGCTTCGGAAGCCTAAACAGTTTTTTGATTTCAGGCTACAAACACGTTTATTTCTGTTGTAAAGTTTGCATGTTAACACATGAATCTGTAGGGAATGACAGTGTTGGCATGTAGCCTCGTGTGGCCATTAGTGGAACTGCACTTTGACACCAGTATATTGATTTCTGCGTCAATAAAATCTTCTATAAAGGTCGTCTTTAGCTTGTCGTCAGACAGACAGCTTGCTATGCTTTTAAATATGTGTTTAACACAAAGATATGAAGTCAGTGACTTGGTGAAGAAAGTATTTGATTAAAAATAAAAGATGGTGCACTGCAGCTTATGGTTAAACGCAAGATTTATGCATGTTATGCAGCTCCTGCTGAGAGATTCCCATGCATATACATAATCACACATACACACTAACACCAAGCAGATGGTGAAGCCAGACCTTACAGTGTTGAACTATCCCCACAGCTTCCAAGGTAAAGAAGACGTCACTTCAAGAAACACACACACACACACACACACACAGTCACGTTTCCATCGCTTCAGAGGACATTACATCGCTTTACATGAATTTCCCGGAAGCTTAAACTGGCCCAAAAACAAGTCTTCATCCTAAAACATGAAGGTTTGCTCCCACAGGGAAAAATAAAACCGAATATGTAAACACATTTGGCCCCAAAATACAAATATGCGCTGAGCAATAAGGACAGATCAAAGTTTGATTCTTAGCCACATATTTTTCACATGTAGAACAACACATACACCCACTAACCCAGCCCGGCCCCCTCAAACACACATACAGGCACACACACTTGTAGACTTACTCAGTTTCTCCCAGAAGAGAGTTATATTTAAACTGCTGGAGAGGAGTTTTGCTCCCCACAGAGGTCTGTTTAATCTCTAACATCTCTCTACTTTAAAACCTAACTGGCCTATTTCAGAATCTTTTGAATCTACGCACACTCATCCTCACGCACACATAATTTACGGATCAATGTCAAAGTGAAACACACTCAACCCTCCACTTTCTTTTTTCCCCCTTCATAAAATTCACCTCACAGGCTCAAAACAATCGGCTGGGTTAACAGGGTTTCTTGGGGATCATCCTTTAACCATAACTGAACCGACATGATGCCATGCAGCGACGCTGTGAAATGCATGTAGGCATGCAGGAGTGGATCAGTTTGACTAAATGAGTCCCTGCAGCATGAACGCTGTTTGGAGGCTCTGTGTTTAACCGAGGGATTTCTGTGCAGACACAGGATGCCACCCACAGACAGCAGCAAGCCTGGAATGTCACTTCACGCTCGTTTGCAGTCGTGTAGCGTGAAATTCCTTAAACTATGATCTCTGCAAAAAAACACTGTATTGATTCACATTTACTTTTACAGTTAAAAATGAGAATATTATATGCATTATATGCACACTTTAGACTCAAACTCTTATTCCTATAAAGTTGGGATGCCAGGGTTTCCACTAGAGTGTTGGAAAACCTCTAAAAATGAAGGTTTTTTTTCCTTTTAAATGTAGCATATTTTAAGATGTTTCTTTAAGCTACTGTCAGGTTAGCCAGTGTGTGAGTTTAGCTTACTGTTACCTTAAAATGTCTTTGCACTTATAAAAACTGCCTGATAAAGGAAGAAGAGGTTGAAAAAATACAAAAGAGCCAGGTTATTGAATTAATTACAGTTTTTTTCCTCAGACAGCACAACTGTTCTGGTAGAAATCCTGTGTGGGGATTTAAAACAGGCAGCACATGCAACCCAAAATGTACAAAGCTGGGATTCTGAGTCTGGTCCCAGATAAACTTCCATGCATACGTTTTTTAAATCTAATCAAACAGGCCAAACTAAACACACAAATATCCACTGCCTACACTGTAAGCCCCAAAAGTATTCCCCACTGCCCCCTCAGGCTAGGACAGCAGACTGGATTGCACACACACTTTCAACTCAGTCTTATTTACACAGAGCTAATTCACAACAACACTTGCATCAAGGCGCTTTATACTGCAAGCCAAAAGCCCTGTAATATTAGAGATAGAGCACAGAAAATCAGATGACCCGCTATGACCATCACTTGACGGTGACAGTGGGGAAGAAGAACTCCCTTTTAACAGAAAAAGGCCTCCAGTCGGACCAAGAGGAGGGGCAGCCATCTACTGTGACCAGCAGGGGCTGAGGGGAAAGAGAGGAGAGACAAAAAGATGAGCATAGAGAGACAAGGACAAAGTAGGAGAGAGAAGACAAAAGTTGATGCAGTAGGAGTAAAAAGACAGGAGTAAAGGAGAAACGCTCAGTGCATCATGGGAAGTCCCTCAGCAGCCAGACCAATAGAAGTGCAACTAAGGGACGGTTTGGGGACCAAATCCATATAAGCTTTAGGAAAAAATGAAGGTTTAAGGATAATCTTAAAGGGAGGCTGTCACTAAGCACACCCCTCATTGCAAAAACACTCTCAGATGGCAGAATCCTCCCCCAGCATCACAAAGATGTGGAAAAGGATGTGAAAAAGAGCCCACAGAGTCCCATCAGCCCAATCTGACGGAGTGCCTGGAGGACCAGAAGAAACCCGACCCACCGAACACATCTGCACTGATCTGCAGCCAAGGCCCCGGTGTCAGACAACAGAGGACGCTCATGTAGTTCAGAGCTGCTGTGGTAACACAAACGAGGCCTACACAGTATTTGGCAGGTGGTTTTAGTGTTGTGGCTGACTGATATACCTTTAAAAAGGAACTAAACAGCTAAAACCATCGACGCAAAGGAGTTCCTGCTGCTCGTGGCTCCGTGGTTAGACAGTGTCGGTTCAAACCCAGGCCAGGACTCCCTCACATCTTCCTCCCTGAGCTTGGGGTGATTATAAATTTTCTGTTAATCATCTCTAATCAATTAAGCGTCTGGTTCAACACTATTAATCACTAATGTTTGTTGAACCTTGTAAAGCATTTCATAAGCTCATCTAATGAGCTCCTTCTTATGAATACCTTTATTACCACCTCTATATCATCCTGATGCTTTATATAAGGTGAATAAACGGTCACGGACGGCTGAACATGACGAGCGGCGAGAGGACAGAAGACGGGTGTAAATCACATCTGCGACAACACGGCAGGAGGAGAGGAAGAAGAAGAGGAGGAGGAGAGCGGAGCACAGGGATGAGATCATTGGTGGCCGGGGAGTGATTGAGGCGGGCAGGCGAGTGTACCACCCTGAGAGGGACCAGGTGCTACAGTAAATCACCTTGGAAACGGTCGCCATGGAGACCTTAAAGACAAAACGGGGAGGCAGACGAGAGGGAAGCTGGGATCTGACGGTGTGTGCGAGTGATTGAGCGATGTCAGCGCGCGCGCGTGTGTGTTATGAGAGAGAAGACTGATGTGTTCCTGTGTAATCTAATCATGGCGGCTGAGAATGGAACATCTGAGGGACGACTTTGAGCTGCAGCAGGCGGGACCGCTCTGTCTCTTCTTTTCACTCGTCTAGATCACGACATGCGTTGTGCACACACACAAACACGAGCGCGCGTCTCAAAGGCGTGCGAGTACGTGTGATATCGCCACGGCGACTGCTCCGTCTCTTCCCTGAGAGAATTCCCAACTAGAGGTTTTGAATTATTCACAGCTGTGATCAGTGCTATTACACGGCTGTTAACGGAGGTGAAGATACGTTCCACGCATCCGTCCATCCTCCCATCTCCGTCTACCTCCCCTCCCCTCTCCTCCCCCTCGTTGTGACAGTAAACTGCCTTTTTATCCGTACAGCCATCCTCCATCTCTCACTCAACAGCCTCCTCTTCAATTTCCTCCTCTGCTGTCACACCAGCTCTGTCTTCCATTCTCTCAATCTCTTCTTCATCTGATTGCTTTTCCACTTTTTTTTCTTCACTCCTCCACCCCATGCCACCATTTCCTCCCTCCCCCTCGTTCTCCATCCACCCCTTCAGCTCCATCCATCTTCCCATTTATTCCTCCGCCCTGCTTTGTTTGCACCCTTCTCGTCCGCCTCATTCTTTCACGCTTTCATTTGTTTTTTCTACCTGTTTCACATTTGTTTTTCTTCGTCCACGCTCATCCATCTTTATTCCCGCTGTTGCTCATTTAGCGGCTGTATCCGTCCCTCCCCCCCACCTCAGCGGCCATCATTCACCTCCCTCGTCTCCACCTTCTCCTCCCTTTCACCATTTACCGTTTTTCACTCTCTTCTCCTGTTTTCTTTGACTCCATCTTTACTGAGCGGCCGTGTAACCTCCACCTCTCTTTGTCTCTCTCTCCATCTACCTCTCTAAATCTATCTCTGCCTCTGTCATAGCCCCCTCATTATGCCTTCTCCTCCCATCTCTCTCTCCTTTTCCCTCTCTCCAGAGAAGCCATTAGGTGCTGCTGTAAGGCTATCACTCTTCTGCGCTCTCCCTTTCTTTTCACTCTTTTTCACTCTGCTTTAGTCTCAGGGCAATGGGTTCCCCTTCCCTCCTTCCCTCTGTCATTCTTCCTCAGTTTCTCCTTCTCTCTCCCTTTCCTGTATTTCTTCAGGCGCTCTTTTCTCTCCTCCTCTCGACTTCACATCCTTCCTTCTGCTTCAATCCACTTCACCTTCCCTCCATCTTGATTCCTCCACCCCTTTAACTGCCCCCACCTTCTATCCTACCATATTCCAGTGAGATCGTCTTCTGTAGCTGTGGGCTTATAAGCAATCTATACTGTGCTGTCTGTGGCTGCTACACTTACACCCACAGTTATGTACGTGCACTCAATCTCTCCATCGGTTCAATTCTTAGCATATATTTCTATCGTAGGAATCAACTGCAACACCGAAGCAGCGATGAATCAGGCCAACAACTAAATATCACTTTCTCTAATAATGGAGATCTTATAGTGATGTCTTCAAATCCACTGTTGCAGCCAACCAAGAGTCCAAACCAACCCATATATGTACCCTGTTTATATGACTGTGTCATATTTTACTGTATCTGAACAGCTGACGACGAATAATATGCAAAGTAAGAAGGAAAACTATAATGTTTGATTGTGAAGGAGAAGATTACAAGCTCATAAACATGGATGTAAATTGAGAGGTCTGTAGCTGCTGTTCCATCTTCCTGTTTAAGCTCAGTGTAAAAATGCAAACAGAGATACTGGATTATGGGACTACTGTGACAGCAAACTGAAAGGATGTTAGCCAACCATGCGGTGAAATAAACAGTTTAAACGAGAGTCTGTTTACGTGATTTATTGGTGTGAAAGGCACGCTTTTTAAATATATTTAGAGAAATGGCTTCGGTGATGTGCCATGTGGAGCTGTGGTTAATGCCTCGTTAAAGCATGCTAGTCTAGTGGAAGCTGTGAGGAATTTGAGAATAATTACAGCCATAGACTCTATAAAAGATGGACGAAGCTTCCATTTTCCCTTTTAAAAGTGAAAATACACAGAATGTGAAAAACTGTGTGAAAAACACAGAAGTGCGACAAACCTGCATGCTTTTTAATGGCCACCAGGGGGAGAACCCCGTCACTGTGGAAAGATTGCAGCCCTATTTAAATCTGTGATAAAAGAGGCCTCGGCCCTGACCTCGGTAAACACTTTTCAGATAAATTCACTCAGTTTGGGTCACATTAAGTACAACTTTGAGTCAGTGATATAAATTTCAATGGCTAATGACTTGTTCACTCAGCACAAGGGTTCATGGGGAAGGAAATATATTTAGCATATACCAATGATGCGACCCATTGGTTTGTCGAGTCCTGCTATGCCTCGATCTGCAGTTTTGGCATTTTAAAAGTGTGACGCGTAAGGGGTGGATCCAATTGTGAAACTATTGTAGCTAATGTCTTAGAATGATCACAGTTTCCTAAAAGTTAATGTTTGAACCTGAAACAAGTGAATGACCCCATAAAGTCATCAGGAAAGTGTTGGCTGAGGTAACAGAGAAAAGGGCTGAGGGGCGTTTTCCTTTTTACGCTGTAAAACCACAGCTATGCCCCCTGGTGGTGATTAAAAAGAATGCAGATTTATGTAACAGTTTGGTTTTATGTTTCAGAACTGGAAGCCACGCCCCTTTTTACACCATTTACGTTTAGACAAAAGGATGCACTGTGTGCGACTTTATGCACACTATATCAGGCTGGTGTGCAGAGTTTGGCTTAGCTGCTAGCATTAGCAGCCTTCCTTTCTTGCCTGTACTTTAAGTCGAGCAGTTTTAAATCATTTTACAGCCTAGACAACCACAGTTTTTAAACTGAAGAACCAACCTTATGAGATGTCGTCTGTCTCACTTTCCCTCTTGCTCCATATGATGGGAGCGGGCTGCTGTCTAATAGTACATTACCAACCTTTTTTGCATGAACAAATTAAGAATCATTTGTTTAAATGACAACAGTTTTTGGTTACAGCTAGTGAGGGTGGCAATGTTGAATCCACTATTTGAGTAACTGTGCACATCCCTAACAAAACTAGCAACCGATGTTAATACTGTTATTCATCTTTTTGGTGATTTCAATCCCATTAAATGCTGCAGCTTTCCTCAAAAACATACTTTTTATTCAGAGATGCAAGCAATCTGTGGATAAGATAGTCAAAAAAGCCAGATATTTAAGATAGTGTGAGCCTTTAAGATATGAATTCTGGTGCTTTCCTTGCTCTGGAGAAGGGATATAATGACGAATAAATCCAATTTTCTGATCCACTTATTGTATTAGAAGAAAACATTCACAAATCTGTCTGAGCGTGCACACAAACACACAAACTACGGAGCACAACCCATCTCCCCCTCGCTTTGTCTTACACATTTAGCTGCCTTTCTACATGCTGCACTTTCTGCTATCTTCATCGCCCCCAACTCTGCCCATCTTTGTATGCTATTAATCTCTCTCCTCCTCCCCTTTGCTTCCTCTGCCTTACCTCTCCCTCTCACATGCAGGGGAGACAGAGAGCGAGGGAGAGTGACCATTATCTAAGGCAGCATCTCCAATAATTCCACAGCAGCCTATTATCCACAATAGAGCCAAAATGGCCTTTGGTAATATGATGAAATCTGCCGTAAAAAGTAGAAATGGGGCTAAAAGCGTCAGAGTGTAGAAAAACCTCCATTCCTCAGCTGCTTTATCACATTATTGCATTCTACTCATCTCCCTCTGCCCGCCGCCCTCCCTCCCTCCCACATTCAGAACATTACTGTGTCTTTCTCTAAATTCTCTTCATTTCACTCAGTTTGTCTCTTTCTCGCCGCGTGTTTAGTAAAACCCCTCCCTTCATCAGTCACACAACTCTGTCTCTTCCCATCTATTGCTTTCCCTGTCTCTTGCTTTCCCCCCCCCGTCTCTTCATCGCTCGCTCTCTCGGCTCTCTATGCGGCTCTCCGCGAGAGCGCGTTGATCCGTCATCAGATAACACCGTGCTCTCAAAAAAGTAGAAAATGGAAATTCCATTAAACTAAGTGTTGGTCTCAGTCTCTTCCTAATGCAGCTAAAACGCTAATCCGGCTCGCGCACGCATGCGGACGGACCGGCGTGGACGTGACCGCTCATGCACGCAAACGCAGGAGAGAAAGGACCTTGCAATCAGTAGTGTGCCACAAATAGGTGCAGGGAAAACAATTTGCAGTCATTGCTAACAGCTGCTGCTGGTGCTGTGAAGGCGGTTTGAGTGTGTGTGTGTGCAGAGAAGACAAAAAAGAGAAAGAGAGATAGAACCAGTCCAATCTCTCCCCCTTTTCCTTTTCTCCCCTCCTCCACTGCGTTGTTCCACGGGAGGTGGAGAGGTGATGTATAGACCCTCTCATGATCGCACGACTCAGCAGAACAGATGGACAGAGAGAGGGAGAGAAGGACAGAAAGAGTTAGAGGTATACTGTAGTAGACAGAACAAAAGGGTGATGCGATGTGTGTGCAGACTGAAGACGATGTGGAGAGCTAACGTGCTGTTTTTAGTCACCCTTAAAGCCAAGAACCAAAGTGTGTATGTGTATACACCATGGTAGGACGTCTTCTTCCAACTCTGTGGCAGGAGACGTTCCCGATGGTCTGGTCCCGAGCAATATTGATCAAATGAATGAAAGACAGCTTTTTGCTCATACTGACAGTAGATATGTTATATGCAGATATGTAATTAAGGTGGAAATGTTTCGCTGTCTCTGTGGAGTCCTTTTAGAAGCAGGTCTTGCCATGTCCCACAACTATAACTGCAATCATATCTGCCACGCTGCTTCTGTCACTTTCTTTTGTTTGTTAAAAGAACTACTCATAAAGTTACGGACAGCTTTGAATTAAAATTTATAATAGTCGGGGCTTTTTGGAAGAATCATTCGCCAATGTGAGAGCGCAATATTGGATATTTGGGGTCTTATCTTTGGAAATGCATCTCAAATCGAAATGAGAAAAATTGGGAGATGTCTTCTTGATGTTCTCAGGAAAATATCACAAATAAATCAAAAGCCAGATTTCCTTCTTTGTCCAGAGACTCAGTTCCTGCCTGCTGAGGAGAGATTTTTTAAAAGCCTGGTGGAGGTACGGACCGTTTCAGTGGTTGTTTCGATGGCCATCACAGCACAAAATGTGGGTGTTAGGAGTCATAGGTCAAATCTGATAAATAAAAAAATCTGTCTTTAATAAGGGTTTCTATAACTTGAAAGCTATACTTCTAAATATAAGCAAAACACATCACAGCTTCTTCATAGCTCAATTTAACAGCCAAGAAAAGAAAAACTATCATAAAAACGAAGTACAAATTTTTACTAAAACATCAATGATCCCGCTCATAGAACCTCAAACCTCATAACCATGCTCAAGGATTCCTCAACTCTCATGTCTCTGTAAATGCTTGCAGTCAAAGAGTGATTGAAGATAATGTGGCCATCTGTCTGAAAGCTGAACCAGAGGTGGGCCTCTCAACGCAACAGTTATGCTAAGGCACATTAACCATCCTACCAAAGAACTGCTCAACAAGAAAAAAACTGAGTTTAATGGAGCCATGCCCACATCTGAACCTGACTGAAATGGAGTGGGAGGATTTAAAGGGTCAGGAAGACCCTCAAACATCTTGGAACTGGAGGACTTTTAAAAAGAATAATAAATTAAGCTTTTCTACTTGAAATAATTTCTTCCAAAGGGAGCAAAAGTAACTAGTGAACATAAATTTTTCCACTGGAGAACATGACGTGTTTATATTTTTACATCTCACATTTTCTTGTCCAAACACGTCCCAAAAAGTCAGCAGTCCTCGGGATGTACTTATTTTCCTCATGACTGCAGCTCATGAGATGGATTTGTGACTGTGATGACAAAGCATGAGCAGACTTACTCATCAAATATCCTCCATCTGCTTGTTTTCGTGGACGTATTACGTCTTTGAAAGTCGGCCTGTGCAGATAATTGCAGACCTTTACTGTTAGTTTAGCTGACACGACGTCACTGGGCTCTGCCGTTGAGGCTGCAAAGTCAGACTAAACCGAAGCACTCTCAACACAAAACATGAGCCATAAAGTGGCAATTACCTCGGCTGCGACCAGAGACCCTTCCTCCTCCCAGCCGCCTTATCATTTCTACAAAACAAGAGCAATCGAGGGGTGGTTAAGAGAAAAAAAGAAGGGAGGGGGGCCAATAGAAGGAGGCATAACTTATAAAGAGGAGTGGAAGGAAAGATGTTGATAGAGGAAGGGAGGAAACGGGCACTCCGAGGAGATGAAGACAAGCAGCAGAGGATGGAGGGATGTATTGGGGAAATCGTTTTTGAAGGAGCGGACTGTCGGCCAACCTGGAGGGAGAAATAGATGTGTAAACAAACAGTGGCTATACGGATAAACAAGAGTGAGCCAGGGAGAAAGAAAAGAGAGAGAAAAGAGGGAGGGGAGGGTGGGAGCAGAGTGGGAGGAAGGCACAGAGTGAGAAAACAAGCTCGACCATGTGTTTAAGTCAACAGCGGCAAGAGAAACCTCAATAGAGAAAAAGGTGTGGGCGGGAAAACACTCCACGGGGAGAGAGGAGACAGATGTAGAAAGGAGCCAGGCACTGAGAGATGTAGGAAGAGACGCAGAGGAGAAGGAGGGAGATTAAGAGAGATGTAGAGAAAAAACAGATGAGCGATTGAAATGAAAATCAAGACAAAGTGGAACGTTTAGAGGATGATAGAAGGTGTGGAAACGTCCTATAGCTTAGTGGCTGTGTTGATTGTTGACAGCAAAAAAAAAAACTAGATGGGCGGAGAGGGATGGGGTGATGAGGGGATGGTGGGAATTAAACGACAAAAAGAAAAACTAATTATTCTGTGATTCCTCTAATTAGCTCTGGCTTTACTGACAAACTCTGCAAGGCACCAGACGTTTACCAAAGGATCCGCACTACTCTGATGGGCCCGGGTGGGAGGGACCGAGAATGAGGGAGGAAAGATGGAGGGAAGGTGAGCTGGGGGGGAAAGAAAGGAAGGAGGGCGGGGGTTTGACATGAACAAAGATGGACGGATGAGAGAGTAGAGGAGGAGGTGGAAGGGAGGGAGGCGGCAGCGAGGTGGGTCTGAAGTTATCTGAAATGACTCCATCAAAGTAAGAGAGAGAGAGAGGAAGGGAAAAAAGGAGCTAAACCCCAGGGGACGAACTCGTGACGTCTGTTTACCCATGCATTCAGCAGCTTTTACATAAACTAACAATTAAAAAGCCTCATTTAGTGTTGAGGATAATGCACACACTGGCATGTCGATGAGGGGAAGTCATCTTTAAACACTGACTGTGGTCTAATAACTGCTGCTGAGACAAGACAGGGGCGTTCTCAGTTCTCTTATATCAAACACTGAAGTGCATAATCCGAAAATTCAAGTTAGTCCAGTTGTCTGACGTTAATGTGGATGTTTTTATAAAAAATGATTTTTTTTGTCGTTCTTTAAATGTTGCGCCCTCGCCTTCAGAAACAGGAAGACGAAGAAGAATTTTTAAGCTCAGTACCAAAGAAGCATTACTGTGCAGAAAAAACAGGTCCCGATGAAAACTTCGTGGGTTTTTCTGGTGATTTGTTCCAAAAAACAAAAAACAACAACTTGTTTTTGCTCTTTTTTGTAGTTTTTTTTTCTATAAATTTAAAGAGCAGTAGATGTCTTCTGCTTTCTTTTTATTGTTTAAACATTTATATTACATGCTTTGCCTTTATCTACAGGAAAATGCAGAAAGTGACAGGAAAGTGGGGAAAGAGTGAAAGCGGATAAATGTAAGAAATCGGTCGGTGTATGCTCATCCAGGTGAGGTACTGTGGCACCAACATGTGTGCTTTGTTGGATTTATATGAGAAAAAGAATTGAAAATTATGGTTGAGTCATGTTAGTAAATATGAAGTATCTACTGTTGGCTCATTTCAACATTAAACACTGGAAATATTTAAAGAAAACCAAAGAAGTGCAAATAAAACAGATTCTGCATGAACAGTCGGCTTTCAAATATAATCTGGGCTGGTTAAAGGCGCCTCTTTTGTATATGTATATGTAGTCTATGTTGAGCCCAGGTGGGTGCATTGTAGTGAAGTCACACTTTGATGACAAGTGATGACAAAATATTTTTTACATCCAGCATTTTCTCTTATTACCACAGTCCTGGTGCAAGAACGACACAAAAACTTTCTCAAACCAAGATTACGAAAGCTGAAATGTTAGCATGTGTAGATAAATTATTTATGCTCTTTAATTTAGTAACTAGCATAACAATACAGCCCAAGCCAAACGTTAGCATACTGTGTGGGTTTCTCGTTTGGGTAGAAACCCACAGTGGCCACAGATTCTGTTTCCCTGCATGGAAACATGGAAAAACGGAAATTTTAACAGGCTTACTATGGCTTGTTATGATTGTTAAGGTTTCACTGGATAATTTCTTCCATGCTTTAAGAGCAGTCCAGTGTTTCGCTTACTACTTTTACTGTTCGTACCACGTTCATGCACTGGCTGCAGGGGAACATGTGCCGAACCCACTTTAACACATTTTTCTCAGTGTGATGCAGGAAAGCCTTGTTTTGGACAATGTGGCACTGGTATCACTGAATCAGCACTGACTTTTTGCACTTTAAAAACACTGAATGAAGCAAACAAGTCCTGCTACCATCTGAACACAAGAGGAAAAGCTGCACTCAAAAAAACTAGCTCTAAGAAACATTAATGAAGATGTGCTCGTTTCAGTGCAAACACACACCTCACATCCTGGGCTCGGACGGGTACATTTTTCCTCAGATAGGTAAGCAGATTCTGTCAAGAAAATAGTGTGAAATTCCTGAAATATGAACCAAAGCCTAATATATGGTGTGCATCTGGACTTATATATGCCTGCTGACAGGTACATATAACATACATACTGGCTTTATGCTGGTGTATTCTCCTGGGGATAAACAAGAAGATAAATGTTAAAGAGGAAGAGTACCTGTGCGTGTTTCAGCCTATGCTGAGAGGCTCATTTGCAGTTTTCTTCTGGCAGTGAGGTTTGCCACGTGCCAGGAACGTGGCGCTCAACAAAGCATTAGTTTACTGATCACATACACACACACATATGCGCACACACACAGGCACACTCCAGCTAATGGTTACTGGTAGATCCAAGCATGAGTGAAGGGGGCGAAATGAAAGAGAGGGGTTAAGTCGCTGAGTATGGAGGGATTTAGACCTCAAACAGTTAGGGAAAGAGAGAGGGTGGGAGAAAGAGGGGGAGGGGGAGTAAAGGAGTGCAATGAATGACTCACCGAGCGTGTAAGTGTTTAACTGTGCCGTACTGGTGTTAGTGAGTGATAGGGAACTCTACAGGGACCAGCAGTGAAGGTAATGCTACCAGTGCGCCTGTAACGTCGCTCCTTCTCTTGATTTCGCTCTCTGTTTTATGCTTTTCTGCCTCTCGCTGAGCCTCAGGAGATGCAGGAAGAGAGGAACGTGCTGCGGAAGGAAGGAGGGATATCCCTGCGTATCGTTTCTCTCCTCCTCGGCTCTGACTTTTTATCCTCCTTTCCATCCAACAGCACAAACAGCTGCTTCTTTAAACAGATGAGATATCCCAGATTATTGACCCGCTGTATTGACATGTTCCACATATCTCTGTGTGGATGTGTGTGTGTGTGTTTGTCCTGGGAGACTAATGGTATGCCTCTAGTTTCTACTGCAGAGAAATCAATGACAACACAACCCTTCCACCTTAGAAATCCAATGAAGGGTTGGGCAGCGGCACACGTGTGTTTACGAATGTTTATGCTTGCGTGTTGGTGGGTATTTGCACACACAACACACAAACTTGTAGCTACAGCGGTAAAATATGCTTACTTATCAGCTAATCCTCACCAGCGACGCTGTTGTTCAAACCTGGAGGTGTCGATTAGTGCCGGCTAATGTCGGCCGTGGTGGGCTAATGCGTGAGGTCCTCTGACCGACCACAGAGGCCTGTTTGTGCCACGGCTGCTGAGATTGATTAAGGGTGGGGGAGAGCAGCATAATGTAGCGTCGTTAGCCTTGCTCATTGACCATATGGAGATCAATACTTAAGAGTGGCCTGAGGACAGTCAAACACACACACACACACACACACACACACACACACACACACACACACACGTGATATAAGCATGCTAACATTCCTCAGTGGGCTAACATGGAAGGAGCGAATGACTCACGTCCACAAACAGCTTGTGGTCTAAATAATGTTAATGATTCAACCATTAGGACCGAGGCATGAATCAGTGGTAATGGCTACAAGAGTGGCCGGTATTGATAAATGGTAACACGTGTTGAAGCACCTAGGCAAAGAAACACACAAAATAGTATGGCGGGAACATCCAATCATAGCCACAGCTGATCAGCTGGTCATGAAGAAAAAATACAGACGTGCTAACAGGACAATTAGCAGCTGACGACAGTTTCATCCCCCCCCCTCTCTAACCAGTTAAACAACCCCTGAAAAATGTCCAGATCAAACACTGCTGCAGTCTGAAGCGTATTCTGATCATTTTCATCAAACTTAGTACAAAAATTAGTACAGAGGCCACGTTCCAAACTAATGTCACACCCAATTTCATCACAGCGCACAAAAGTTGAGCCGAGCTCAATTTTGCATTTGCCATATTCTTTTCATAAAAGCACCTGCACTGCAGCTTCCTCACAGCACCGAACGAGAGGGCTGCAGCTTTCACGCAGTGTTTGAAGTCACAGAGAACTGAGGAGAATGATTCTCCCTGTCACGAGGAGAACGGGACTTAAAAGTTCTTCTAGAGGCACGTAGTGCTACTCTGCATTTGAAGCATTAGCTAAATAAACACTAACTCCAACTCACCAATAAAATCTCTTAAAAAACTTGTAGACTTCGTTACAGCTCTACCACTGCCTTTGCTGTTCTCCCAGAAATTCAAATTCAGGATTCTCCTGATTTTTCTCTCTGGTTGAGAGAAATGTTGATTAAAATTGCCCCAACTGCAGGAACCGTTTATACGAAAAAGTGAAGTCAGTGCAGAGGTGCTTCAAAACCTGGATTATTTCCAAAGGCCAAACAACAATAGACCTATGATAAAATGAGCCTCTAAAGGTTGGTTTCAGTCCAGCACGATGTTCAGTTTGTGCAATGTAATGTGAAGTAAAGAGTAACTGCTTTATAGTACATCACTATTACACATGAGGTTTACAATCCCTCAGTTTTTCTATCATATCCACAAATCCCTGGGTGTGTCACGTTCAGGACATCCAGCCAAAGTTAGAACGGATATCCGAACTCTGAAAGATCCGGCAAATTAGGTGAAAGCTAATTTTAGATACTAATCTGATGTTTTACATAAAAATATACAAAATATATTGTAATCACATTACTTTACTCAAGGAACTAGAGTGAGACGCTGGCTACGACCCCATGCCGAGGTCACTATCTGTGCCTAAAGGTCTCGGATACATAAGTTGATGGCGATTTAGCGTTTAGGGCCCGTACTCCCAGGTGAGATTCAAGACACAACGCCTGGTATTTCAGGCTCATCTGCATGGAGGGGGAACAGGAGGAGCAGGAGTAGAGGAGTGGGAGGGGAGGAGAAGGAAGAACGGAAACTAAGGCTCTAAATTTAGCCCGATGCGACATTCCAGAGAAGAATAATACTGTTTCCTCCTCCTCCTCCTGCTGCCGCCGCTTCTTCTGCTGCTGGTGGAGGAAGACGGAGACAGGGAGGAATCGGGAATGGGGAAACAGAAATGGAGAGACCACAATCATCCCATGAAGTTTACAGACATTACACAACAGCCAGAGAGGACAGAAAACTGGAGACAATGTGAGGCCAAAGAGAGTCTCAGATATCCTCTCCTAAGCTGTGGTGCAAAAAGTTTCCACTCGCTGGTGAATGTGGAAGTTTCCGGAGCCCGAGCGCTCCGAGAAACCGTCATGTGATTCTGTGTTTGTCCTCATATCCCTGACCTTCCACAGAGGGAGAGGAGAGGAGAGACAGAGGGAAGGAAGCATGAGGGGGAGGGAGGAAGGATAAGGAAAGGAAAAATACAAGGTAACTGGGATGAAAACATACCCCCCACCCCCCCACCCCACACATGAGTACACAGAAATGAGTACACTGTGTGCGCGTGTTCTTCCGACTCACGTCTCACATGACTAGTCACACAGCTTGGGGTGTGTGACCCACCAGGTATCTGCTCATATCAGAACAGCTGCTACAGGTGTGGCGAGGAGTGTTACACATGACCTTTATATGTCACTACTTTTTCTGTGAGTACGTTTCCATGGTCGTTTGTTTCTCCTTCCAAATGAGTGCAGGAAACATTGCAGAGGCACTGAAAATGATGAATGGTTCCTTCAAACAAACACGTAAAACTGTTTACACTCCAAGAACTGAAACATATGCAGTGAAATTAGCCGTCTACACATAAACACACTGACCGCTTCTCGTTTCCGGGTTTCTAATACTGGCGCTTTGGCTCGCTTTGTTTTTACCGGCCACGGTATTATTGGATGCTGAGAGAAAACCTCTGTTATGAAAGAGCGACAAAGTCCATATAAGGTGTCGGGATGAGTGGCGCTTTGTTTTTAATGGGCTGGCACAAGGGAGCACCAATAACCAGTCAGGGAGGGTGATGGAAAATCTGAAATAAGGACCAAACCATTTGAAAACTGGCTGAAAATTCAGCAAATTAAAATCCTGCCTCTGTTTGGACATTAGGATAACTCACATTAGTGAGTTAGTGTTTACACCATACCTTCCAGGAAAAGGAACTACATGCTACGGCAAAACTAACTGCAACAATGGAATTAGATTGATTTTTAATGTATAAAGTGTGAAAACAATATATTAGCACAGCTCACAACGCTTATTCTTCCATGTAAACATAGTAGTATGAACTCCATCACTTCTAAGGTCTTAATGTCTTTAATTAAAAATAGCTTTTGTTCAGTATTTATTTGCTCCATGTCCAGCATGATCAGCTCAGTCTCATTCAGAGAAGTGCAGACACGCCAGGGCCAATGTGGAGGTAGAACGGATTGTCCACCAATCGGGAGGCAGATGCAGTCCAAAACGTCTGTGTTAGAGCAGGGGTGTCGAACTCCAGGCCTCGAGGGCTAGTGTCCTGCAGGTTTTAGATGTGTCCTTGATCCAACACAGCTGATTTAAATGGCTAAAATACCTCCTCAACATGTCTTGAAGTTCTCCAGAGGCCTGGTAATGAACTAATCATTTGATTCAGGTGTGTTGAGCCAGGGCGAGATCTAAAACCTGCAGGACACCGGCCCTCGAGGCCTGGAGTTCGACACCCCTACGTTAGAGTGTCTGACTGCAGGATGACCGACTCAAAATAGATGAATGACAGCCTGCCCATAGGAGACTGTCCAATGAAAAAAATACACATAGGGCAGCCCACCCAAGTGAGGCCTGCGTGTGGGAAACACTGTTTACAGCCACTCTGACATACACATAAGGTTAAAACACCCCGACTGAGCCGGAGAGGTCGGTCGTCAGAAATATAAACAGCCATATGTGGTTCCAACTCTTCGAGTGAGCGTGTGAGGCGTCAAACGGAGGAAAGAGAGGGCGATAAAAAGAGAGGCCACGATCAAGGCTGATAGCGAGGGAACAGAGTTTGTGCAGCTTCAGCAGGAACTGTCTGTGCTGTCCCGGATCGGGATGACACGGCAGTGGCTGACATTAAACTATCAGCTTCGCCAGGACGTCACGATGAAAAAGTTTAACCTTTTTCTCAGTACACTCGTTCTCGGTAGTTAGATGGCAGAGATGATTGGAGGCTTGGTGACCTCTAAGTTATATGAATACAAACAACCGCACCCCTGCTATCTCCAGGCTCTCCCGCTCGCTTCGTCTCATGAGGCAGAGCTGCAGCAGAGCCCGCCCACATCGAGGTCAGCGAGAGATTTACTTCCTTATCAACTCAAGCAGACAGCTGCCCGTCAGAGGGAAGCGAGACGGACAGACGCGGAGAGATGAAAGATGGAAACGGGGATGAGATGGAGGTCTGCGATGGACAAGGTCACGTTTCTATGGAGATTTTATAGCGGTGTGACATCAGAGGCGACCGCTGTGACTGTGTGACACGAACGCACGCAACAAGGTCTCAAGTGCAGAGGGTGAAAGACAGGAAGGAGGTGGGACAGGAGTAAAAAAAGAAAAAGCAGAGGAGAAGAGGGAGAGAGTGACAGAGGGAAAACAAGACGCATTGGTTCTTTGCTACAGCAGTGACGGAGTGTGTGTGTGTGTGTGTGTGTGTGTGTGTGTGTGTGTGTGTGTGTGAGCGCCGCAGCCCTCCTCTGCCAGATTACAGAGTGACGTAGTGTTATCATTTCTCTGATAGGAGCTCTGCCACAAGAGGAGAGGGAGGAGGGAGAGGACAGAAAAGGGGGAGGGGTGACGATTCTCATTGCTGGAAAAATGGTCTGATAGCCAAGAAAAAAGGGAGGGAGGGAAAGGAAGAGTGAGGCAGAGATAGAGACATAGTGCCACACAAAGGAGCCGAGCAGACACAAAGAGAGAGAGACGGACGGAGGAAAAACAGGGCAAGGGAGAGAAAGTGAAAAGAGGTGGAGAAAAAAAATGGCAGGGAGATTGAAAAGAGAGAGATTTCTTTGTGTGGAAAAAAAAAAGATCAGAGAGTTCAGAAGAAAGGGTAAAATACAGGCAAGTGAAAGAAGAAGAATGCAGAGGTGGCAGAGAGTTGAGGAAAGAAAAGAAAAGAAACAAAAAGGACCCGACGAGATGCCCTCCGGGCGAATGGTGGGTCAAGAAAAGTGTGTGTGTGTGTGTGTGTGTGTGTGTGTGTGTGTGTGTCCACATGGCAGCGGCAAGCAACATTTACAAAGAGGCAGCTGTTCCATTAGCTACTGCCATTGTGTCTAATTACATCCTGGTCTCCTTAGACACACGCACATACACAGCATATGTGCATACGAACACACAAACGCTGCCTCTCCAGCCAACCAAGAAATCCCTACCATGCAGACTAACAAGGGGAGGAACTTGGAGCGACGCAAACACAGTGTGTGTGTGCGTGTGTGTGTTAATCACAGTGTCATGCACACTCCCTTACAACCCCACCCCCCCAACACAAGGCAGAGAAATGACACTTAAGATCTACGAGTGTCTGTGCATGTGTGTTACCCAGCATTTCTCTTACTTACACACACACACACACACACACACACACACACACACACACACACACACACACACACACACACACCTCCCCCAGCCACTGAGGAGAGGAGGATCTGAGGCTTTGTGAAATACCAAACATACCAGAGAAGCCACATGAGAGGGAAAAGGCAGCTTTTGAGAAGCCCTCAAAAGACACACGCACACACACACACACACCAACATGTGCACGAGCTCACTGAGGCACAAGGGCTTGCAGTTGTTACAGGAATCACGCTTTTCACACACACACACACGTGCACAAACGCTTGCACGTAGCAGTTACATGATGTACAGGCAGATTGACAGAATTCACACAAACCACACGCAAACATACAAATACACACACAAACACACGCGCGCACACACTCGTACAGACTTCCTCCCTAATCAGCTCAGCGGTGTAGCATTTGGATAAGAAGCGCTCCTAAGACTCCTTGACAATGGTGAGACAGGAGAGCTTACATTGTATTAAACCAGACAAACCGTACACAAGCATCCTTCAAGCTAAGCACTGCTGCTAACCTGCCGTCTGAAGAACACGGCAGCACAGAGAAAAGAAAGCCCAACAGAGGCCCGGCCAATAAGAGCAGGTTTCCATTCAATCAAGTCAGATTAGATCATCGAATTTCATAAATCTCTTCAGCTCACCCCCACCTGATTTCAAGATACCAAACTAGGAAAAACACAGCACGGAGAAGAAGCAAAGCAGTGATTTTAGCTAAGCTGAAAAACAGCTAAAAGAAGTTCATCTTAAATGTGCTCCATGCAACTTTCGTCTATTGGATAATGTTTTATTGCTGTCCGCCATATTGGGCGTGCCATAACCTACTGAGGCGACCTTTGACGCTGTACTCACGCGCTGTTTACATACCATTTTTATCACAATGCCTAAATCCTGCTGTGCCGTTGGCTCCAGTAATCATCAAGGACAGAAAGAGAATATTTCTCTTTATCGCTTTCCTGCTGATTTGGATAGAAGAAGATATTGAACTGCAGCGGCAAATCATCAAAAAACGGCAGCCTACGTTACAGATTACAGGTTAGATTATGCAGTGAGCACGTGATTAACCGATGTGCTTAATAATGTGTCAATGATGGTCTAGCGACCACAAGATCGCTAGGGGAAAAATCAGCTGGTGGCTGGTGAAATGAGTTGCAGCACCAAAGTCCTCTGTGATTGCACGAAAGATGTCGACTTGTCTGCACACACTGGTCATTCCCCATCAAAGCTCAAAAAAGTGTGACGGGAACGGGAAACAGAGGACGGTCAGATACAACCTGCCTTACTGCTGCAACAAACTCATTTGAAAAGGTGCAACTATCCAGGAAACTTCTTTAAAGTTTCACTACTGTTTAGAGAGTAGTTAGCAAATGCTTGCAGACAATTTGGCATCTTCCATATAAACTATTGGTGCCTGAGGCAACCAAAGTAATTGCAAGGACTTTTTCTGGAGTGTATAACTCTCCAGTAACCTCCAACAACCACTAAACAACTTTTTATGCAATACATTTCCCCAGCCACTGCTTTTGGAGTCCAAGCAACAAAGTACTGCCTGTCAATCCCACATTGGCCTCTGGTGTCATTAATAACAATAGTTTTCTGGAAGTTACGCTTTAAGTGTGTAAGGTGGTTCATTCATTGACTATAACACAGAGCTAAAAAAAAAACTGTGTTTACTTCACTGGTAAGTTTTAAATCAAAGTGAAGCTAGTAGAATTACACAATCCCAACATCTGGTATGTATGAAAACACCCACATGTGTCTCATTCACAGAACAGAGCAAAACATTTTCATACTTTTGTATTTTTTTCCTAAAATATTGTCATGAACAACTTTAATTTAGGTTTGAAATCAATTAAACGGGATGCAAACAGAAAAAAAGGCTTCATATTTAGTATCAGGTAATCTGCCGGAGTTTTCCTGTGGATGTTTTCATGCAGGATTTCCAGACGATTTCAGAAGGATCAGGTCCAGACACGTTCTTTTGCACAGCGACACACAACCAGCGCTTCTCCAAGTCTGACGCATCCTCATTACTTGAAATAAGCCATTTAGGCGAAGGCAGGTCACATGACTTCCCTCCCATTGCTGTTATTTCTATTGACGATTCCCTGATCTATTCAGACACCGTCTCAATCTGACATCACACGGACCTTCTGCTGGGAGTCCGTTTACTTTCAGAACCGAGTGAATCGGATATTTGTGTTTTCACTTCACCTCTGCTGGGTGATGCCTAGAAAAGTTCAGGGTTGCAGAACATGTTTGTCTCATTGTTTTTCTTTATCTTTATGTGATCCCAGTTCACTACAGGATGCTGAGACCCGTGGGGGCCGTAACATCTGCTGCAGGACGCTTTATTCTTATGACTGTATGCTCAAGGTTGCTGCAATGCCGGAGAAAGAATAGAGGACCTATCAAACGCCTCCTTGATGGTATCCCTCGCAGTTCCTAAAACGTTTTCTCAGATCTGTACATCAGCTCTGCAGGATGCAACTTCCCTATTTCCGGGTGTTAACACATGTCAACTCTTTGGAAAAAGTACTTTATCACACGTGCTCCTTGGTTTGACACATCCCAGCTAAGCCACGGTGAATGTGTGATACACCCATTAGTTGACGTGCGCTAGATGACGCACTGGTTCACAGCGTGGCTGGTGTGTGTTGCATTGAAATCCCGCTCAAGTTCATGTTTTATATTCGCCTGAATTTTAAGTCATAGGGTTGATGTGGTGCATACTGAACATCGCTCTAGTTCCTTATGGCATCGCTGTTCTTGAGCAGAATCCATGCAGGATTCCTCTAACTCTAGCATATTTAATAATTACACAATTTGAGCAATCCAAACTTTGCACAGGTGCAGAGCAACTTTCCAGAAGCGCTGCAGAGGTGGACTGACCTGGGCAGATGTAAACCTGAAGGCATCAAAATGTGGACCACGAGCTAACAATGATCCATGACTCCCCATGAACTGATGGGAAACTCACTCAGAAGAATCCACCACCTAAAACCAAAAATACCATCCCAAACAGAAGCCCGAGTGAAGTCAATGTTAACAATGTGAATCCTCAGGATGCTCTTATAGGTAACATCGACGTTACTATGGTGAAGCAGCAGTCCAAGGAGTTTCAGCCTAATTGGCTCAGAATATATCTGCGGCTTGAACTTATGAAGGTGAAATACTGGATTTGTAAAAAATACGATGCTGATGCGACAGAGGAGACAGAAAAAAAGGCACCGAGAGGAAGGAAAGAAACCATCCAGATAAAGACGGGTGGGGCATAAATTACTATAAAGCTGTTGTTTAAGGAGAAAGTCAAAAAAATATCTGAGGTAAAAGTATGAAAATGGAAAACCTATATTGAAGCATTTAGTGAAAGACGAATATCGAGTGCATATTCACATTTTCTCTGTTTGTTCACTGCAGTGTTGGAAAAAAATATCAGCATGTAATCCAAAATGTCTAAAATTGTTTGGTATGCACACTGTTTTTACTCCTTTCATTTGTGTGAGTGTGTTTGTGTGTGTTTCCAGAACACACAACATGCACAAAACAGGCTTAAAATGTAGCATGGGCCAAGCAGGAATCAGGAATTTAGTGAAGGACTTTAATGATATAAAGTCTTTTACTGCTTCACAGTTGCAAGTCATTATTTAATAAACCAGATATTGGTACGGTGCATTTTATTCCCTCCAGAAATCTTTTGCACAGGTCTGCTGCTGCAGGTTGAAAAGCAATCCTTCCACGTGGGGACATTACTGAATAAAATCTGAAAACTGACAGAAACAGTATTCTGATTTGTGCCCTTGTTTAAAGGGGAAATAATGTGCTTTTTCATACTGTTACAGAAAACATAGTCACATTTTAAAATACTTATTTCAGCCCTTGTACAAAGAGCCAAAGGTGAGGCTTGAGACTGCTCTAAGCACTCAGTTTTTGTTCTGTTTGTGGGTCTGTATGATGACAGAAAGCGTGGATCTCTTTAACATGGTCTGCACTGCAAACCTTCAGTTTGCAAAGGGCACCCAGTTAGAAGACAACTGTCTTAAAGGGAGAGGATCTAAAACCGCCTAAAACGGGATAAATAAGGATCATTTTGAATTCTGAACCATGTGGTCGAGTCCAGGAATACAAATATGGAGCTGGAAATGACCATAATGGGCTCAGTGATGGGGTGCCCTTGTAGGTGGTACTTAAGGCTAAAACCCTGAGCCAAGTTGGTACGTTCTGCTTGAAAGGACGTTAAGCAGAAAATGTCCATTTGGATGTGAACAGTCAAACAACGAGGGGTCTCATCAAGCCGACCACTCAAATACACAGTCTGAATAATGCCGTCGACTCCCATACTGCTGTTTTAGATGCTCTGTAAGCAAACCTTTGAGTTTTTAGCACACAATTATTAATTTACTCCACTTAGCTTTACATCAGCATCTGTTCACCTCAGATTGTCAAACTGCATGTTGCAGAAAGTCAACGGGACAAGAGGAGAGCTGGGAGACACAGAGAAACACACAAAGACAGAGATGCGAGATGAAACGGGCAGGTCACCTCACTGAGCTTGTCTCTCACTCTTTCCCTCACACATACACACACCACAGGTTTCTCTCATCTCACACTTTGGAAGGGGACGGGGAGGAGCGAGCCTTATGAGCGACTGCATTACGGTTGCTCTGAGGGCACATTGTCCATTACAGCTCATTAGTTTCCTAAATCGCTCTTCATTTTCAATGGGGCGCCCTGTGGTCTAATCCCACCACGAGCATGAAACAGGAAGCCATGAGAGAGTTCGATCGTGTCACGGACGACCAAAGAAAATAGAGCATCCGAGGAGATGCGCGCACTCCCACTAAGGACAGGTATGAGCTCGGTGAAAAGGCTCTCGTTCGCGTTTGCTCCCATCCCCCACCTTGATTTATGAGCTCAACCTGGGAGATTGCTTTCCACAAGAGGGAAACATACACCAGCCCGCCTTTTGAAAGACAAACACACACACATACACTCGCGCACGCACAATGTCATAAACCCGAGCCCGCCGTCCACGTCAAGGTGAAATGGAGTAGGAAAACAAATAGATGTGCTCGTAGCGAACCACTGGTCCGGCGAGCAGTGACTCTGGAATAACTGTCGGACACAGGATGATTTATTTTTTTCCATCTACCTTCGGCAATCAGCGGCACAATAACGACGTGGAGATGTGCAGGTCTGCAGATTGCACACGAGCCAAAGATGTCGCATGGTGTCACTTTTTCATTTGGTTACCATTTTGAACTCTCTCCCCACCATTTCAGTGTCGGGCTTCTTTTGAATCATACCAGCTCCACGTCTCTGAGCTGCCACCATTAAAGCCTTTTTTTAAATGTAAGGATTGTGTAGCAAGCAGGTGGTTACCTTGCCCCCACTCCCAGCGTGGAGATGAAGTAGAATATACTTGGGTCAAAAGACTGTAGGCCTGATTTTTGCTACTGAAAACTTCCTGGTTTCCATTTACAGTCTTCATGATTCCCGTTTGAGCAGCTTTTGGTTTGGTGTGGAGACTTTTTGCCTTAAGTCCTCTTGCTGTGTCTTTACTGTGTCGCCATTGGCCATTTCTGCACTGTATGGCTATTTTAAAGTCTCTACTCCACCTCACATACACACTTTTTTCCTTTATATGTGATAAGCTTTAGTTTTGTTTGGACTTTCCACCACAGACAGAATAAAGGAAACTGAGAATTTCCATCCTTCGCCATCTTGGGTGTTTTGCATGCGTTGAGCGAGGTGCCGATCTCACTAAGAAACTCACCATCAGCCAATGGCCACAACTTGTATAATCGTCCTTTCTCATTGTGCGAATGACCTAAATTTACAAAACTGATTTACTGTGCTATTTAACTGGAAAGTGTTAACTAGAGGTCACCGAGTAAAGGGAGCCATGGGCTGTTTTTCTATAGACTTCTATGCACCTAGAACCTCCAGAGGAGTCGCCCCCTGCTGGCCCTTCCTTTTCATATCTGGAAGCTACGCCCATCTTTCATACTGTCTATGCTTTCAACATTTTACTGACCAAATTTAATCTCATGTTTATTCCTAAAAGGAGAAATAAATACTTGTTAAAGTGGCAGTTTTTTTGTTTTTTTTTCGGGCATGAAAGCCCGTCGTAGCAGGAGCAAAAGATGGGACAACAATTATCTGCATTTTTAACCACTGACTGATGGATGGAACAGGAATTCTTGGCCTGGATTCCCACTAGAACCCGTGAAAAAATGGCTTCTGTCTCCAGAGGCTAGAACATCAGATGATATCTGCTGGATTCCCAGATTGGGAAACAAAGGAACAGCATCCACGTTTTCTACCATATTGTGGTTTCTGGTCCATGAATAATGGCGGAGATGTGAAGCCGAATGAAGCGAGATCACATTTGGTATATTTTTGCTGACTTCACCGTGTGTGCTTATCAGCCGTGTGACACCTGGTCAGCAGGTGCTGCTGCAAAATTTCTATTTCAGGTCTTCAAGGATGACATTGTGGTCCACGCACTGAGGTGTGTGTGTGCGTATGTGTGTGATGTATATATTTCTGTCATGCGACACTGTCCAAAACGGGCCAAAAGAGACCCAAATGCCCTCTGTGACGCAAAATATAGCAGTCAGCCAAGAGCCCAGGTGTCAAACGGTTACTGAAGACTGATGGTGGCTCTGCATGCCTCTGTGTGTGTGTGTGTGTGTGTGTGTGTGCGTCGCCTTGCTCTCTAAACAGAAACATACAACCTCTAATGCCCAGAAATAGTCTTCTGAATGATACTGTCAGCATGATCCGTAGTCTATTACGGTCCAAACAGCATGTTGGCTACTGCGGAGCAGAATGAGGCTCTGTAACAGTGAACTGTGCTGCTGAGGATTAGCCTACATAACCACACATGTATTAAAGGATGTAATGCAGGTATTTAGAGGGGGGGCACAAAGGGTGGCAAAAGTTTGACTTTGTTATATCACAAATAAAAAATCCAGGGGCTTTGTTTCATTGGTTTGTTGTCAAAAAATGTAAATAAAATGATCATTTAAATTACAAAACTGAAAATGACATATGATTTTCTCCTAAATGGCATCCGGCCATCTCACAGTGTCATCACACAGCAAGAAGCTCCTGGGTTTGACTCATCTGGGGAGCTCGAGTCTTTCTGTTTGCATGTTCTCCCAGTGTCTGTGTGGGTTTTCTCCAGGTTCTCCGGCTTCTTCCCACAGTCCAAAGATATGCAGGTACTGGGGTTGGTGTAATTGATGATCCTACTATGAATGCGGGTGGTTACCTGTCTCTCTGTGTTAGCCCTGCATCAGATTCATCCCGTGGTAGCTGGTATGTTCAGGGCCCAAATTTTGGGGACAGCTTTGCTTTAGGACTTCTGTTTCAATAATCACCGAAAAACACCTTTTGACACATTTCCAGCTTTTCTCCTGTGATTTTAACATTTTGTCCACATTGTGGAGACACGGGAATGATGACTTTCACTGGTTTTGCTCTGGCTCTCTACTTTTAAAAAGGAACACGGTGCCCTCGCCAAACATGACTCGATATCTTGGAAAATAATTTAAAAATGACGTCTGACTTGTTTGTGAGGCAGACCACAGAATATTAACACTTCCAATCATGCACCGTGGTATGTTATTGCATTTCCATTCGGCCCTTCCCCTGCAGCATGGCTTTAGCAGCGCACACACTCACACAGACGCACACACTCTAACACTTTGTATCCCCTACAGGACAGTGTACACTGTGATCATAATTGCTGTTTTGCTACCTGAGCATGAATCCACTACGTGATTATGCCGCATTAACACGCCAGCTGCTTTCACACCAGAACTGTACAGTCGACCAGGAAGCGGTTTCAGAGTTAATTATCGCCACTTCAGTAGGTAAAAGTTGTTCGACGGAGATGGATGGAAACAAAACGCCACTAATGAGCTAATTTTCCAATTTTAAGCCATTACAGAAACATGTCGGCCTTTTTTTTCTTTAAATAAGAGAATATGTTTTTTTTTCTTCGCAAGCAGCACCACGCCAACGCGCTTTTCTGTGCAGCTCATTTATAATATTGTGTGTGTGCGCGTGCCCGTGTGCGTCGCCGCTGCTGTCCGAGGTGCTGATTCTGGGACCGCCGGGGGAAGCGGGAGCTGTCCGGTGCTCTCGCCATCACCGATGTGCTGACAGGCAGGATTCCCGTTGCTAACAATGACAGAATACAATCTCTGCCGCTGAGGAATTTGCTGTTCTACACACTGAGATTATTTTAGGAAGCTTGGCATTAAATTCTGCTGCTGTTCGCCTATTGTGGCTTTTCTTTTCAGGGTACCGCTCTCTTGTACTTTCCATCCCTCTTGGCCTTTTCACTGCTGATAGGTGCTGCAGAATGTGTAATAAACAAAAATACACCTCAAGGAGTTTTGAAAGTTTGATTCTTTTTTTCCTTCACATCAATATTGCCTCATAAAATACACTCTGTACAGACTCTGTGTTTCATGCTGGTTCTCAGAGCCTGTTCAACTTGTTCCTTGTCTCAACTTTATAGAATATAAAGAAGCAGGTGAGATGACTCAGCAGCACTTTATGTAACACCGAGCTCTGCGCAGGGTTTCCGAAGGAAATGAACCGCACTAAACTGTCAATTAACAAATCAGCTCTTCAGTAAAAGGTGCTAATAGAACATCACCTTGTTCCCATTTGAAGGTGCGTGCCCTCAAGGAAGAAAAATCTGTCCCTATTTACACAGAAGCAGAGACACAACCTCACCAAAATATGAACAGGTATTGTTTACTGTACACACACACACTTTTGCTGTTGATGGTGCAGGTAATGCTGTGCTTTCCCAAGCAGTTTGAACTTTGTGTGAGACTGGCAAACATCCCTGTGTGTGGGGTAAGCAGATTTTCTGCTTTCTTGCGCAAAAACTACAATAAAGGATAGTAGGATGGAGGGAGGGAAGAGGGGGGAGGAGAGGCAGGGGAGGGAGGGCTCAGGAGAATGACAATGTGTTTTAGTGCTTACCTTCAACAAAATGACGGTAGACGAGGGAAGAAGGTCAGAAAATGCACAGAGAAAGGGGAGAACTCTTTGCTTTGCCCGTCTCAATGTCTCTAGCGTGGCAGCAGCACAGAGCACGCTCGCAGGTAGAGCTAAATCATGTGACCGCATGCCTGCACCAAGACAAAGAATCTGAACGCAGTTTCTGCTCTGCCACGAGCTGAGAAAAGGTGCAAAGAAGGTAATGACTCACACCGCTCAGCTTACTGGGATACGGTATCTGTACATGAGCACAGAAAGGCCTTTATGGAGTCCCCAGTAATAAACGCCAGGCCTTTACAGCAGGGATGCTGTATATCGACCTGATATCTGGATCTGTGTTGCTGACTGAAAAATAAGACATTAACCGAAATGCAAAATTTCAAAATAAAATGAAAGTTACCTGCCGCTTAATGTGTAAAAGTTCTCATTACATCGGGGGCTAACTGTGTGCTCGTCGACGCAGTCCCCATCCACAGGACTTTTTGGAAGTATGAGTGTTGGATAAACTGAAACGTTAGTACTATTTGGGACACATCTCCTTGTCTGGTTTCACAGACTACGCAAACCAAATTTTGTGAAATTGTTGCTCACACATGTCCGCTCTTCAGTGGCTGGCTGATCATGTGTAAGTGGTAGTTGGATGGTGTGTGTGCAAGAGACCAGGAAACCAGAGAAACTTAACGGGAACTACTGATAAGGGTGAAACTATCTATAGAAACACACACTGTGTTCTCATTTCCAGGACAGCCTTTTTTGTGTTTGTTTTTGTCAAAGCCACTGGAATCTCACAGTGTAATTTGGTGTCAGTGTTTGACGCTCCCGGCAACAGCGCTTTTACTCCCAACTCGGCACGTACGGATGCCCGTAAAGGACTCGCTGGTGTGACATTTGCACGCTAAAGTTGAGAGTATTTTAACACAAACCCACCCTTTTCCCCAGACCGTAATTATAGACTGTATATAAAAGAAGGATTTTGCCACCATGGCATCACCAGCGGGTTTTGGACTTTTGCCTTTTGGTCACCACCATGTTTGATTTTTTGGGGCCAGAGGTTATTTTTAATGTATGAAAGACTAGAGTGTGACGTTTTCATCTAATGCTCACAAGATCGGTCATGAATGGTATGGGTGCAACACACAGACATACAATTAATTAGTGCTAAATACCAGACAAAAAAGAAACAAGTTATGCACAAATGTCAAAAATTAATCTAGAAACTGGTAAAATATTCCAGAGGCCCTAACAGCACAAACAAAGTTGTGGAGCTGAGGTCTAACAGATACTGATGGGCTCCAGTTTCTGGGGGTTTGTAGCTTAAAAAATCACTCACAGTAAAATTCTTATGGTAAATGGCCTGTATTTGTATAGTGCTTTCACTAGCCCCGCCTAAGGACCCCAAAGCGCTTTACATACCCAGTCATCCACCCATTCACACACTGGTGGAGGCAAGCTACAGTTGTAGCCACAGCTGCCCTGGGGCAGACTGACAGAGGCGAGGCTGCCATATCGCGCCATCGGCCCTTCTGGCCAACACCAGTAGGCGGTAGGTGAAGTGTCTTGCCCAAGGACACAACGACCGAGACTGTCCGAGCCGGGGCTCGAACCGGCAACCTTCCGATTACAAGGTGGACTCCAAACTCTTGAGCCACGATCGCCCGGATCATGATGATGGAGGAAACTATCCACAGAGGGTGTTTTTTCCTAGCATGCTGTAAATATGCTTCTTAACCAAGCGGCGTTCAAGCGGCATCTAGAGGAACTGCGCTTTTCCCAACTTCAGCATTTCCACGATTGCGACTTGACTTCAACCAAAACGAGCAGCGAAACAAAATGCAGAAAAAGTGCACTATTCCTAACCACGTGAGGACTGCTATCCATCCCTGTTAAACATGGCTGCGGTCGGTCTGTTCTGCCAACCACATCAAAGGACCCGTGCTGCGTCGTCTCTGACACGGCGTCAGAATTTGACGCCCTGGGACGAGCCCGTGTTGAAACGCAGTGCATACATCCAACAATCAGAAACAATCTAAACATGCAGAAAGGAGAGCAAAAATCCTAAACCTTTAACCCTCAGACAACAGGCAAATGGATTTTCACAGCAGAGAGTAACGTGAAGACTTTGAGACTGACGCTGTCAAAATTACAACTCTCTGTCTAAAGTGAATTATCTCTGGCTCGCTGGGGCTGCCTCTCTCTGCGTCTCCATGTCACCCCCTAAAGTTATAATATGTGGGTGTGTATCCTGGAATGACTGTGACAGCACATCTTTCTGGGTAAGGGTGTGTGTGTGTTTATTTGTGCAGATGGAAGTGAAGCTGGGAAGGAAGCTTGGGAAATAGCGATATAACATTGAGAAATAACAGAGGGGGGGGGGGGGGGCAGACCAAATACACACACACTCATGAAACTCCCGCGTGCGCACACCACTTGTTTGAGTACTGCTTTCACAAGCGTCTGAAAGAATGGCGTGAACAGGCAAACACTTATTTGACACAAAAATGTTTTTTTTCTTCACCCCATTCAAAGAAAAAGCTTTAAATCAGGTGTTTTCCTAAAATAGTTCTAATAATTAAACATGTGTCCCTTCCTGTTTTCACCATTAGTGTGTGTCTCTGTGTTAGACATTTGTGTTACGCAAACAGAACAGTAGTCTGTTTCCCACAACAGACCTCTTCCATCTTTCTCTCGGTGTGACTTATCATGGCGGATGAGACAATAGGACCCCTGATAGGTGTCCTGTGCCATGCCTGATAACGCTGCCTCCCTCCACCACAGCTGTCACGCTGACTGATAGATGGGCTCGGCCAGTACAGTCACACACACACACACACACACACACACACACACACACACACACACACACACACACACACACAAACCTGTGGACTGATGCATTACACTCGCACACACAAACAGAGGATCTGCTTGATGACCAAGGCAACTTTCAACATGCTGACGCATTAGCCTGGAATTAAATATTGATTATTTGCAATCATTTGTTATATTTTTTTCCTTTTATAATATAAGCCGAGCAGTTAAGATGATAATTTTATTCATTTGTAGTAAGTGAGATGAAAAGTGCTGTGTCTACCTGTAACACATTTCTTGTCAAAGACATTTATAAATGGAAAAAAAGGTTAAATAAACAGTGGTTTTGATTGGATCACTGGGAGGGACGCTGTGCTGTGATTGGTTGTTTCCTGACCATCTCCAGCTGAGCAGACAAAGACAGGTCAAAAACCTACATACTCCCCTCACGTCGCACATTTTATACATCCAAATACAGACAATTTGGACTCTTTCACTCAGGGTGACTCACTCATTGCAATTACACTGGCGTTTTAAGACAAATCCCTTCAGAGCTCAGAGTCAGGCACAAAAAGTAGAGATGAATCTCTAATTTAAAAAAGTTTCAGCTTTTTAAATGTGTGAATTTGCCGTTTGCTTTGCAGTAATCGTGAAAGCGTAGAAGTCTGAGGTGTTGCTTGGACAAAGGGAACACTGCGATGGTGTCACTTTGACCTGTGAGAGCAAGTTCTTAGTTTTTACTAACAATTTAGGGTTGGTACAGAGACCTGCTGAAACCCATTTATGCTCTCAGCCATCAGTGCAAAGTCACAATTCAGAGGTTTTTGAAACTAAGTTAGAAAAACCTTTAAAGAGCAAACTTATCCAAACCCATGACCGGCCCTTTTAACTTTCAAATGCCCAGACAGATGCCAGTTATTTGACAGCAGCCATAGCATACAGCCCCTAACTGATCCAATAGTGCGTACAAACAGCAGTTACCTGTTTGATGTTATGATGCCACCCGCCACTAAGCGGGGCTCAACCAACCTTCTTTCTCTCTGTCTCTCTGTGACGCGAAGGTGTAAAGGAGGCAGGAGGAAGCAAGGCAGGTGACAGGTGTGCTAAGGTGTGCACAGTCCTGCAGTACTTTGATGTAGAAAATGGGCAGTTTTATGTGTCAGAGCAAACTGGCGTATAACCACACAACTACAAAGATGTGTAACCACATCCTGCACAGGCGTGTGGATGCTAGCCTGCAAGAAAGAAAGGAAGGGTACTCCTAACATTAGCCAGATCCACAAAACTAATCTGACACTCTGTGTTTAATATACACAACATTTTACACTTTAAACACAACGCCAAATTTACATGCAATTTCTATCTCACCCATTAGAGTATGCTCAGAGTGTTTTCTGACTTTTAGACTAGTCAGCTGCTCAAATTTTTATTCTCTTGCTTGCTAGTAAATTAGTGCCCAGGAACATCCACAGTACCTATGATAATGATCATGGATAACAGGCCACGTTCTGCACATGTGTGCCGGTGTTGGTGCTCAAACTGTGTTTATAAAAGAAGAATGATGCAGCTTCTGGGTCTGACAAATGAAGCTACTATCATTGCACTTAAACTTTCAGTCTTTCAATACGGGGGTAAGTTCTGGTTGCAGAATGAAGTCTGATTGTATAGAAGACGATGAAGAGAGCATCCCCCGGCTCCCTCGCTCTCTGACCTCAGAGAACACTTTGGTGATGAGTTTATGCTCTAAGCTTAAAGTCTCACTGAATACAGCATGGTATTCTTTTGGTAAATTATGGTACAGATTAGGGTGGGCCCGCTCTGTGACTGACAAGTCTGCGTGCAGCATCCCTCGGTTTCTCCGTCAGATCCACCCCTCGCTCGTCACATCAAAACACCGAGATGCCGACAGCTTGAGGCTTCACAGCAGGACGTCACAAATCAATGTGCAGCATCACAGTGGCAAAGCCTCTGTAGGTGCGCCATGGATGTGTTAAACTATCACAACACTGATAATTAATTTGGGGCTGATATCAATGTTTGTTTTTTAAAAAATACACATATTTCCAGTCCAAGTCACAAATTAATAATGCAGCTTTTTTTAAAACATGAACTACTACAGTTCTCTTTTTGTTCCTCATAAAAAAACCCTGAGGTGCTGCAGGTATCTCTGATCTTAAAGCTTGTGACACGCTAACAGAACTTTTTTTCTGCAGGTTACTGTAGAAAAAAAAAATCCTGCACTTTAAGCAAATCAGCCCTGTGAAAGCTGAATGCTTCATAAAGAGAGCTGCAAAGAATATTTCAAGTACAGCTCAAATAAATTCATATTTGTTATGCAGGCAACAGCTGTAGGTGGCGCTCTTGACTGTGCAGTTAATCCATGTTGGGTATTTCCACCTTAATGACTGAGTAAGTGGGTGACAGAGAGCCTCAAAATGAGCATTTATTTATGTGCAAACATTGCTGATGACTGCTTTAACCAAGTAAGCAAGATTTTTTTATTATCAGTAGCATCTGAAATCATCGTGCATCTTGCAGTAAACACTCCAGTATATAAAAATGACTTACATGAGCGTAGCTGTACCCTGCAGACCCAAATAATTAATCAAACTATACAAACTGTGTGTGAATGAGAAGGAGCCGCGGCACCAGTGGGAGAGAGGAGTAGGAGGCGGCAGGGAGTGTGGGAATAAAGACAGGGTGGAAAGGAAAGAGATGGAGAGAGGGAGCTTTGTGCAACCATCAATCACCTTCTTGGGGTTCAAGTTTATTTGGCTTCATTTTTCTTTGATATACACACAGCAGAGGGAGAGGAGCTGGGGGATGGAGAGGAAAGGAGGAAGACATAGGAGAAAACAGCACGGGGAGGGAGGCGGTACCTGGGAGGGAGAGGGTGAGGAAAAGCAGAAGAGAGGGGAAGACATGAGGTAAAAATGCATCTATAAGACGATGAATATGTGGAGTAACTGTGCACAGGCATTAATGTAAGCATCAGCATGCAGCGTGCACCAGGGCGCACTACTGTTGTATTGACCAAACCAGTACAGGAAACGTAAACTAACCCTGGAAGCAGATACTCCCTCCTCACACGAGGAACAAACCTCTCGAAAGAAAGAAAAAGTGCACATATCGATGTGTGTGTGTGTGTGTGTGTGTGTGTGTGTGTGTGTGTGTGTGTGTGTGTGCTTTTGAGCCCGCAGCCCGTCTCCGAGCTCTAATGAGAGACCAGGGCTTCCTCCGTCTCCATCCCCCTCAATCACTACTCCGTCCCTGCTGCTCTCCGCCTGTGCTTCCGTCGCACTTCATAACAATTTGGACATCTGTATGTAGGTTACTCTCACTGTGTCTGCCTCTTTTCCCCCCACTCTCTTGTATGAGCATCTCATGCTATAATCAGCTTCCAGTACTCTGCCATATTCCTTCTCTGACCTGTGAAAGCATATAATCCATGAGTCTATCTTCCCAAGTTCCCATCCAGTTTACTTTTTCCAGTGCAGCCCATTTCTCTGTGTCATACTGTCCTATGACTACGTGACTCACTATTCCTCCTTGCTATTAAACTCTTTTTTTTTTTACCTGTTTATCATCCAGAACTCTGCGCTTTTCTCCCTTTCAGCGACACTATGGCACTGTCTGCAGCTCAACAGAGAGCTGAAAAGCCCCAAATAGTGCAAACAATTATGGCTAATTAGCTCTGTTTGATAGCTCGGTTTTAGCAATATGGCCACCATAAAGAATATTTGGATAAAGTGGTGAAGTTACCAGTGTATGCTTGCAAGCTTGGTTAGCAAGACTCATCCACAAACTGTTCATCACACACACACACACACACACACACACACACACACACACACACACACCTGCTAATCAGTGCTAAATAACATAGCAATAAAATGTTTAATTTTACCACTAAAGCTGCAGCACGGGTCTGTTATCACAATTAACCTCACAGCAAGCCAAATTATTTGTCAGAAATTGGGACTGAAAATGCTCCCAATGCTAAAACAGTGGCTGAGAGGTGACTCGAATTAGCTGACAGCCTTCAGCTTCAGCTCCCTGTCAGTCAAAACTGCAACACCTCTAACTCTGAAATCGCTCCTGTGAACTTTATTAAGTTTGCAGGAGTGATTTCAAACCTGTGCAGTCGTGATGCAGGGAGAAATTCACTACAAGACCAAAACTGACTTTAATTGTGTGCTTTTTAAAGCTTAAAGTTCAGTCTCGGGTGACTGACTCAAGTCAGCCTCAAGAGGCCATTAGAGGAACTGCAGGTTTTTGTACTTTTGGCTTCATTTCAAAGACCCAGATGTTTCAGGTTGGTTTCGACCACATTTTGAATAAAATGATCAGTAAGAGAGAAAATTAGAAGCAGCAGGTGTCTCCAACCTTTCTCTGAGGCTGAGTCAGAGTGCTGCAGCTCACAGAGGAGCACAGAGTGAGTAAGAAAGCGAGAAAAACATCGAGTTCTGGATCACATCTGTCCATAAATAGACAGATGTGCTGCATTTTGATGTAGTTTGATTTCAGTTTCTTCTGATGGCGACAAACAGACAGAACTGCGTCCTGGTTAACCAACAGCCTTAGGTGGGCTTTTTTTGAGACAAAAAATTGCTATAGATGAATAAACAGTCTTAAATCTAGCATCTGTATTGCTAAGCTTACAACAATGGCCAACTGTGCTGATCGGCTGATTTTTGCCTTTGCTGCAATCTAAATATACGTGTAGCAAAACAGGAAGCTGCAAACTTCACTCTGGTGGACAAACCGTGAAACATCAACAATCATACCATGGTTAGCAGGTGTTCCTTGCAGCTCTTCTTTACTTTTTAACTTGGTATTAACCTGCCGTTATAAGCGCAGACACCAATAGATCGGCAAATATCTGATTCTGGCCAATAATATTGGGTAGAATTGGTCAGGAAACTCTAAAACTGCTGAAGCTACGCTCTTAGCTTGATCCACGCTACTACAGCTCTGCTGCTAGCACACAGAACAGATCGCCCCATAGACTGGCACATTGTGAGTGATATCCGATCCAGGTTTTGGAGACTGATATCCGATACCAATATCAGATGGGTGCATCCTTATTCCTGGATTTTCATGTTTTCCCTTGGTTTTCTCGACCATCTCAAAAATGAATGCTGCCTATCTGAACAAGGACAGTCTTAATCTCAAGAGTCACACCTGCTGGTTAGCTCACCTTTAACGATGCTAATGTTTGACAGAGTAAACCTGGATTGTACTTTCGTCATCAGACGGTGAGCGCGAGAGTTTGAGCGGATGCCTGCGTATCTGTGTTTTGTGAAGAGCGGACTCAACCGCGAAGCATTTGCATTATAAATGTACCAACTACACATGTGCCCCAAGTGGTAGACTTCAAAGTAACAGGAATAACAGGTTATACTTCTATTAGCAGGCAGACTTGGAAGTTCCTGAAAAAACTGAAGTAAAACTAAATCAAGAGGCTTAAGACACCTGAGGTGAAAGATACTAACCCCTCTAGGAGTAATTGAGTTCAACATTTTTTTTTTAAATTAGAAATTAACCATTTTGTCCATCTGAAGTCAGTAAATGTGATTATGTCTGGAGTATACATGCAGCACACACAGCTCCCTCTCTGTACTTATGCTTCTCCCACAGCCTCCCGCCTTTTTCTCTCAGTTTTCCTGTCTTCCTTCTGCCACTCTCCTTTCTCTCTCTTCTCAGTATCAGGTACAAGTCTGTTGGATTAGGCTCCTTTAAGAGCGGATTAGCTGTGTCGGAGCCGTTTGAGGTAAATTGCTCCGAGGAGTCGATCTACCCCCTTCCGCCGCTTCCACCACCATCGCTACCTCCTCCTCCTCCCTCCTCTGTAAGACAGAGTCAAAATTCTCAACCTAATCCTCAAAGAGCCTTACCACACCTCCCCCTATCCTGCCCCCCTCCTCTGTCTGCTTTCCCCTTTCTGTTTCACTTTTCCCTTCTCGATTCTGTCAGCCCACACCGAGGAGCGAGATACCTGTGGGAGGAGGCGGAGTGGTGGGCTGGTGTGTGTGTGTGTGTGTGTGTGCGTGTGGAGGGGGGGGACAGACACACGTGGGCAAACCCTATGACTTTACAAGACTGTCTGCTTTTGTTGTGTGTGCGTGAGAGCGTATACCTGCTCGAGCATGTCATCAAACAGTGCTGTTGATGGTAAGTGGCAACATTTGTGTGTGTGCGTGTGTGTATGAGTGTGTGTGTTAGCATCTGACTGAGCAGATGGGGCGGATGGAGTGCATTTTAGGGACAAGGGCGGGGTCACATCTGTGTCGTCCCCTCACATTTGTCTTGGTGTGTATGTGTCACTTGGCATGGCGGCCACATTTGGAGCCATCAACACACAAACAAGGTGATTAGCAAGTTGGGACAAACACATTATTATTATTGCTCTAAACTAAACCGCTGACCCGCTCTCTCTCCCCCTAAGAGCCAGCAGTTTTCCCACCAACCTCTCTCAACATGTCTGGGGGAAAAAAAAAGGCATTCTGTTTATTCTGGGCTCAAATCCAGTTTGTGCAACACTGATAGCGCGCTGTTAATGCAATCTGCAGCTGAGCCTTATGCCGTATTTATCACAAACTATACAACAAGTACAACCTGCTTATAGCCGGAAACATTTGGACGGAGACAGACTGTCGCATGTGTGAACGCACAGACGCACCGTGCGAGCGAGCCTACCCTCGTCTCGGAGCTGCCATTGATTTGGGCTGCAAAGTGCTGTGGGCAACGGTTGCCGTGGCAACCGGCAGCCGAGCAAGGCAGCCAAAGTTTGAGCTGGCATGAGGAGAGCGTGTGTGTGTGTGTGTGTGTGTGTGTGTGTGTGTGTGTGTGCGCTGTTTATGAGCGTGTGCATATAAGAGGTAGGGCACCCAAGCATGCATTGACTTCTGTGTGTGTGTGTGTGTGTGTGTGTGAGGTCCTGGCGGGGTGACAGCAGTCTGTTTAGTATGCAGCCTTCTGACTGCATCTCCCTCTCTTTGGCCCACAGACACAGCATTAGAATGACCCCCACCATCACTACTACCCCTCACTCTCCGCCGTCCCATGAACACATGTGCACATGCTCGGCTGCGACCGCTCTTCCACATATGCACACACTCACACACGCACACACACACACACACACACACACACGCGCACACAGACTCATTGTGTCATGACCTGTTTGCTCCAAGGTGAGGCCTGCAGGTCAATATTGCAGATGAGGTTAATATTAGAGAGTGCTTGATTACAGACACACCACACATACGAACGCCACGGAGTGACATCCCCCTAAAAAAGCAGCCTGTTGGTGGAGGTGAGTATTGATATTTCCTCTCCAACCCTGTATTCACACCCCCAGGGCGTGTCGAATGGGTGGAGATGGTCTGTCTCACTGTGTTTTCTCTGGCGCTGACAAACTGAACCAAACACTTTTGGCAGTGGTGGTGTGTGTTTGGGGAGGGGGGAGGTCCCTGGGAATCGTTTTCTCTCCTGCTGCTACAGATGCTGCTCCCCACACACACACACACACACACACACACACACACACACACACACACACACACACACACACACACATGGCCGCTCTTATCTCCGGGAATTTGCATAATAAACTCGCTTTCATGCATATTTACTCTGTATCACACACACACAATTTTAAATTAAAGTCGCAAACACAGCAAGCCACATACATACAGTATACATCAGGAATATACACAAGCAGTGACACACAAACGCACACACAATATTGATCGGGAGTAGTGAAGTGGAGCTCGGCGCTAACAGCCCTCTCTAAGCACAGGAGAGGTGGAGTGGTTAAGGAGGCGAGCAAGGAGAGGCGAAGGGAGGGAGGAGGAGGAAGAGGAGAGGTGACAGCAGGAGAGAGGAAGCAAAGACAGAAAATAGGAGGGGGGAAAATGGACAGTGGCAACACAGAGAGAGCTGTTTGTCTGGTGTTTGTCTTAACAGGAAGCATCTCAGAGGAGACAGAGAGAGCAAATACACACCAGAACAGTCTCTACCCACCCACCCCTCTGCTTCACCCAAACACCTCTTCACAACCTCCACCCCTCCACCCATCTTCTCTCTACAGGATCTGAGAGCAGCTCAACTCAAGCCCTGACACGTGTGCCTGAGAGACAGAGAGATGGAGGGGTGTGCATGTGTGTGGCGACTCAGGCAACGTGTGTGTGTGTGTGTGGGGGGGGGTTACAGAGCGAACAGGAGATAAAATGTGTGTATGTGAGAGAAGGAGGGAGGGGCGGAGGGAAGGTGATATCTGCTGCTCCTGGGAACAGATGGAGAGAAATTACTTGGTCCTTGGTTGTGCTGTCCTTTCCTCCATGTTTCAACATGAGGTTTGCAGCAGAGCCCAATGGATACTTGATATTTGATATGGACTGACAATAATAAAAAAAAAAAAAAAACCATGTCACACGGATATATCCCCTAATGCAGTTCTTAGTTTTTGAGCATTGCTGATAATTATTTAAAAAACAGTTACAATATATAGTAAAATACGATACATTCTGACTTTGCTCATTTCCAGCTCCGTATTTGTTTATGGAGTCTACTCCAGTGGCTTTGCATGACTTGATGCTCAGTTTGTTTTCTGTCTGAAAGAAGCCGTTTTAGCTCCCTTTCGAATACTTCAAGCTAAATTACTTCTGATTGGCTGTGTGTGTGTGTGTGGGGGGGGGGGGGGGGGGGGGGGGGGCACTATACAACAGGTGTGAGCACACAGAGAAACTCCTCTCTGGAAACAAACCCTACTGTTGTAAAAGGAAAAAATGTATAATTCTTCGTTTTATACTGTTATTATTAATTACTAAAGCCTATAATAGTCAAAGAATTAAAAAACATGTTTGCAAAATGATCGTGTGGATTTTTATTTGTTTTGTTCACGTTAAATTTCATGCACAGGAACAAATCTTTGGGCATCCTTGAGGCATCCCATCATGGTGCATTACCCACTTTGGCACCCACTGAAATACACAAGTGATTGTGCAAACATCCCCTGCTGGAGGCGCAGCCTACTGCACATTAGTACTCTGATTTCTGAATTCAGAACATTTTTTTTTCATGCTCAGATTTGAATTTCAAAGACACAGCTGTTCTGTTTCTGTGACACATGTTTGAGGAAAAATGCTCTCAGAGTGACTGAACATAGAAGCGGACTGTCATAAAATCAGCTGATAATATTTACAGTCCATGGGCTTGAGTCTTGACTGAGCAGTGGAGGGTGTGTAGACACAGTGAGTGGGAGGTTTTGGGGAGCTTCAGATATTTAATTATGGTAAATGTTTTTGCAGCGCTTTATGCCTCTCCTGCTTCGACGCATAGGGAAAATGTCATTTCACTTTTAGGTACCAGAAAACAGTTCAAAATAGGGTGGAATATAATCCACCGAGGCTTATTTTTTCAAATAATTACTTTCAGGTTTTCTCATTTAATATTACCCATGCACATAAGTCAGCACACATACAGGCAGGATATTGTGTTTGTCTGGATTCAGACGATTCTGGGATCATTTCTCCTGCTTAAATGTGCACGTATCACCCGATGGAGTCAATGATTAATCAGTCCATTTTAATTATTCTGCTCCTTACCTTTAACTGCTGATAATTTTCAGGAAGATTTAAAGTTTAAGCAATTCCATTCTAATGTTCAAAACCAAGACTCTAGCTTCTTCCCCGGTCCAACAATATCCACGAGTGGTTGTGAATTAGCTGCGGATGGGAGTTAGATCAAGTGCTGAATGTGTGTAGATGAAAGCACTGTATGAATGAATGGTCAACAAGACTAGAAAACTTTTATATAAATGTCATTTCCACTAATGCTGCAGGTTTTCTAACCCTAGATGAGACAGATGAGGGTGTGTCAAGAAAGTGCTGTCCTGCTGTGACTGATAATTGACTGGCATGGAGGGATCCTCACCTAATGCAGCTCACCTGAATCTTCTCGGCTATAAAAGCTATCCCAGGTGAACTGCTCAGTCTCTCTATCAACGTACTGCTGATGTTTGTCTCTTGGTTAGGTTACAGTGAATAACTTCTCTTTCATTTAAGTGAACTCCCTGCTTATCACTTATTATCCAAACCATGAAGGGACAAAACCATGAGCTGTAAATAAGGGTGGAGATGCATTTCGTGCATTGTCCTTGGAATCTACACTTAGGACCCAGTCCCTGAAATTCTGGGCTCTAGTTGGGTGTACTTAAAAAGTGTGTGTGTGTTTTAAGTCTGCAGCTTTGTGGATGTCCTCCGTAGGAGGATGAAGAAAGGGATGAAAAAAGAAGACAGAGAGGCTTTACCTCTGGAAATAGAGGGGTGGAGAAAGTAAGAAGCTGGAAAGGATTTATCAGAGTGTGCATGCCTGTGGGTGTTTTTCAAACTACGCTGCTGAGTGCGTGCATCTGAGTGGGGGCTGGTGTCGTGACTCACGGGGCCATCAGCAGGCTCCTTCGTGCACCTCGGTTGGTGTGCGACGCCGTGATCTCCTACACTCATTCACACATACATGCAGTCAAACCTCCCGCTCAAATTCATCAGTAGAAGCTCTCCTCTGAGGCCAACGCCTGTCAATCCACTCTCATCCAATCATTACTCAGATAACCCCAGAGATCCGCCCACGAGCTGCTGGCTTCACACAGCTGCACACACTTCTGTGCAACAAGCCACATCCGCCTCTCTCTCTCACACACACACACACACACACACACACACACACACACACTGAGGCAGCCGCGTCATCCACCACATGCAGACATCCACACAAGCATCACGCACACGCCTTTGCTTCCCCCCACTTGCTGCTTCCACTGAGAGATCCGCCACCGTGGCGACGGTAACCGCGACAACGGGCATAAATTAGTGTCATGGCGATATGCAAAGCGAGGGAGCAACAATTAAAGCTTGACTAACGAGCTTTTGAGGAGCGAGGCTGAAGTTTCCCCGAGCAGCTGCTAACTGGATTAGCCTACACACAGAAACAGAGAGAGGGAGAGAGGGAGGACGGAGCAGGGAGACGGTGATGCTTAAGCACCACCTGTGAGCCAACACAGACACACAAACACACACCAAGCTAAAGGCTAGCATCCACACCAAAGCAGACAAAGAGAATAACGGCTAGGAACGGAAAAAAAAGACTCCCATCACAAATACAAACACACATTTTACCGATTTTTCAAGTGAGAAGAAGTAAGTACAACCCCTGCAGCAAACAGACATTAAGAAGGAGTATTTCTACCAATTAAACATAATTAAAGTATTTGAACACTCGAGCACACTTCTACTTGGAAAGTAACAGAACTTCATTAACTGGGCCTAATTTGAGTCAACAACCACCGGCACCTCTAATTCAGCAACTGAGAGAGGATCTGAAAATGAAGCTTAAGCAATATTTGCAAAGCAGGGGAACACCATAACGAACAACGTGCATCAGAGCATTTAAACAAAAAGCTCAAAAAAAATTTGGTGGCTTAGCCTTAAAATAAGGTCTTTGGTAACAACTCGATCAAGATCACTAACAAACAAGGTTTCGACTCCCATTAAAGCACAGAACAGAGCTAATGCTATGCTAAAAAATTCACATGTTCATTTCTTTACTATGATGAGTACACGTGTCAAAAACTGAACGTCTGCTAGTCTGTGTCCCATGTTGCTCTTATAAAGCAGATGATTGGCTCGTCAGGGGAATGATCGGACAACCGCAATGTCTGACATGAAGAAAATTCTCCAATAGTTTAGTGCTATGTAATAGGAAATAGTGCATAGTAGTATTACTATGCACTATTTCCATTCCTAACCCCGTGCCATTGATTCATGGTGAGTTTCACTAAAGGTCCCATCATGGTAAAAGGCAAACAAAAGTTGCTACCCAGGCCTAGCATGCTGTTGTGCTTGTGTACTCTCACATGGGGGAAGCATTAAAAAAAACGGTGGATCATCTGGTAACATGGACTGCTTTTGTTTGTGCTGTTGTTGGTCCTTCAGTTTACATTCGCTCAGTGAGGCTAAGAACTTCTTAGTAAAGAACTAAAACTAAGAAAACTGAAAATGGTCCATGGATGAGAAGCAGAGTCACTGTCTGAGCTTTTTTGATCTTTGGTGTATTTTGGTGCTTCTTCCTCTTTGCGGTGAACTCCACTGTGGCTACCTTTCCTGTGCAAGTGAACTTTCAACCAATCAGCATTCAACTTACGCTGATTGTCATGGCCACCAGGCCGCAAAATGTGTTGTTGCCGTTTTGGAGAACTCACGGGATTCTCTGAACAGGTTGAAATCGCTCTCGCTACATGGACATAGAGCTACACAAACACGGGACTGTGGCCTTACTCCACAAGTCTGCAGTTTTTTGAGCTTCTCTAAACAGATCATCCATCCGTGCTTATTTACCCCAAGCGTTCCGGGTCATAAGTTTGCCGATAGATGAAGTCATAAGAGCCTTTTTAGCATTTATTTCAAAGGTCTTTTATTATAGATTTCTCCTCAAATTTTAAGCCAAACTTCCTCTTTAGTTCATGTCATAATTTGAAAAACGTTACAGATTAGAGTTAAAAACTGAGCTACGACTCAGCTATCAATGCTAAGAGACTGATGGACACTTCAGTCTTGGTTACTTGTTTTTTTTTGTTTTTTCCATCTTTCTGGATCTAAACTCAGAAGTCTTCTGTGTATTCGGTCCTTTCGGTCCTGCTTGCTGTAAGTGTCAGTGGGATTTTAAAAGAGCTTTTCCTCTGGAGCAGAACCCAGATGTTTTGGTTTCACTTCAGCTCTCCTTAACCTCTTCCTTATCAAGCTTTGACAGTCATCAGCAGATTTAACACACTGTGGTTTATCTGAATACGTCAAACACAATCATCTTTAAAGAGCTCCAAGAGCAGGATGATATTTGGTGTTTAACACAGAGTAAATGCTAATACTGGTGCAAAGAAACAAGTAGCTAATCATCACGTGATCTCTGCATTAGCTGCGCGGGACAAATAAAGGATAAGCAGCGATGAAGCTGCTACTAATACTGCAACTGGTTACTCAGCAATATGTTGGCTTTGCAGCGGGAAAACTACCGAATACACCTGAAAGCAATAATTATAATAAACACCGCTTATTATCTGTCTTTCCCATAAAGAGCATGTGCGTTTAATACCCCGTTCAGATTCATAGTAGGGGGATAAGCTGCGATCTTTTTTCCAGGACTATTAATTTGTTGTTTTTGGCATATGCTGTAATTATTTTCAAGAGTTCTCACCATGACATGCTGAAGGAATTTTGCAGCTTTTATCCACTGGGCCTACAGTTTGGGCACAGATGGTTGGAAAGTCCAAAACTAAAAAACTGAGATTCCTAGACATTTTTTTTTAACTGGCACAACAATATTGCCAATTGGCATTAAATCTAATACGACCCACCTCAGTAACACTGATTACAGTTAAGCTATTCTTGAGATTTTGTATAGCACTTTGATAGGTTTGGAGAAATCATGAGAGACCAATTATATGTTGTTTTCACAGGCTGAGCAGCATTATAAATGACCTAAGAAGTGATCTCGGTGTCTGAAATCTGTGAAATTTCCCTTCAAGTGCTACACCTAGTAGAAAAAAAGAAGAAATGACATATTTTTCCCACATGTTTTAACGTTTTATAGTTGATTTTGCTGATTTTATTTGAGACATGTCGCTAAAAATAAAACTTGCTAATTACAGTCAACGCAGTCGGGCTGCACGCGTGTCGCAAAGTGAATATTTTGCATTTCAGACACTCCACTCGGCATTGCTCACTTATTTCTCTCTTTCCAGGCCCTTGACTTTCTTTGTAATATGCTCCATCCTCCCTCCATAATAAATCTTTCGCTTTCTGCATTTGCCTTTCTCCTCTCTCTCTCCCTGTCTCTTCCCGGTCTCCAACTCTCCTCTGCTCACTCAAATAAATCTCTCCACCCTCCCCTTACACCCGTCCCCCCTCAAAAAAAATCTATGCAACACACTCAAACATACATGTGCACGGACGCGCTCATGCACACAAACACACAGCGCTCCAGGCAGCAGCCACAAAGGCCTCATATTAATAAATCTGCTCCTTTATTGGTGCTGAGTGTCTCTGGCAGAGAAAGAGGGAGGAGAGGGGGAGGAAGGAGGAGGAGCAGGACAGGAGACGCAGAGATCACCAGGGGGGAGGAGGAGGTGACTGACTGTAGCCGTATCATCAGGACAAGGCGAGCAGAAGGAGACAGACAGAGACGTAAAGTGCGCCATCAACAAGCACTCGAACACGCAATTTCTATTGATAACCGCACACCAGCCCTGAGATAATGAGGAGCGCCAGAGCCACACAAGTGTGAGGTTTCACTCGAGTATGTGAACATTTGTTAAGATAGAGTCCACCCACACTCAAACGTCCTCCGTCCGGTGGATTATTAAGGACACCTGACACCTGGCTGAACCGCTGGAGCATTCAGAGTGGGCTGTGCTGATCACCAGGCTCAGGAAACAAACTGCCCGAGGTGGGCTTTCGGTAATGACAGCAGCTAGCTTGGCTTAGTGGTCCAATCTCAGCCATCAGTCAGCTGTGACAGATTGGGGATATGAGCTAAGGAGCCGTTTAGCTTTGGTGCTTGCTGTGGTGTGCGCGCGCTTGTGTGTCTGAGGGGAGGAGGTGGGGGGAGGCTATCAGTGCTGCTAGTGTTGCAGAGGCATCAATACACTCTCGACAGGCCATTTTCCTATGCCTATTCCCAGCCCTGGCTTGTTGCTGGGGCAACTACCGCCATTTTACCTTCCCTCGCTGCACCTCTGGAAGGCTTTTTTTAAAACGGCAATCCATGTTCTGCAGTACGTCCCAAGCAACTGGTCAAACAGTCTTAGCTCCTCTATTTTTTTCCCCGAGCCCCTGCCGTTGGGCATTCAGCTTAAAAATGCGGTCCAAATGAATTTCATAGGAAACCTCCAGTGCACGGGGAGTTTATTTAGCTCTTATTCAAAGGATGAGCAGAAGGTCATAGGTTGAATTTTCCCAGACACACAGACTGTATGCAAAAGATGGCTGTAGCTTCCAGGTATGGTAGACAATGCAGAAGCACTTTTTTTGTCTGGTTGCAAAAAAAGTGTGCTATACTAAAGAATTAAATTCCACAACTCACTTGAGTAAACGCTTTCCCAGTGAGCACATGATATGATAACTGATTGTCACAGTCAGAACTGCCCCCACTCATGAAATGCCTCAGCTCAGTACTCAAAAACATGACTTTCCAAAGCGATGGGTGACTATGTACATCTTTCTTATGCAGTCTATTGTAACCTCCCTCTCTCCCTAACATGGTATTCATCTTCACAAAAACCGCTTTCATGATCAAAGCCACAAACACTTTAACAGACTGAGGTAGCCAACATGACGTCAGCCATTAGGTAATTAAGTCCTTCAGCTGAGTGCGTTTGCTGTCGCTATCTCTGTATCTTGAAACTTGATGTAATGATGAGCAATGATTGTATCCTGGTAAATCCTCCTCTTCGATTCTTGTAATGACCAAAGTTTACAAAACTGGCTTGTTGTTAAATTCAGCATGAGCTGAAACGAATCAGTGATCCATAAAGTCATCAGGGAAGTGTTTACAGGGGTCAGGCCAAGGGGCCTTTGCCCACAGACATTGCAGCCAAAGGTATCGCCTTGTGGTCGTTAAAAAAATCCATGTGTTCAGAAGTTATGTCCATATTTTACACTCAAGCTATTGAAAACTTGGGCAATATGTTGAACTGTGTCCAACCAGCCACTCCCAGTCCAATACCTCTTCAACTAACTTACCTAGCCTGGACTCTGGGATCTTACATTGGGTCAGAAACTTCTCAGTGACTTATATACAGTACTTAACATCAACCAGTCAATGCCAGGTCTCCTTGGTGGTACATTTGGTAGTCATATATGGTAAGACTCTTAACTGCAGTTCAACACAAGAATAATGAGGGAGGTGGTGTATAAAGTTCATTATTTACAGAGCTGAATCATTATAAAGGCAGAAAACAGAACCAGAACCTCTGGACTCAGATATTCACTGACAGTCCAAATATTCATCCACTCTCCAAACCACACAACCTGCAGATGATGGAAACTCTCTGGACTAAAGTTTAAGCAACAGTACTGACTGCACATGAACTGCTTTGCAAATAATTCAACCTCCACGTTCTTAAGACCAACAACGGAGCACGCCAAGCCGTCCCCTTACCTGTCCATGAGGCTGCATGGTGTTGTAGGGCATGTTCTGGTTCAACACTTTCTGCTTCATCAGTAACATCCTCTTCTGCTCTTCACTCAGGTGAGCCGTCTGTCCTGGGATTGGCCCTTGCGTCTGCCCTGGCCCCGGACCCTGGCCACCACCTCCCGCACCACCCATGTAAGGTGGCATCATGGGGTTCTTGACCTGACTGTTCCCTGGCATGGGCGGGGTCATTCTCTGACCTATGTGATCCACCCCGCTACCACTGAAGTGACTCAGCGGTTTGGTGTTGCTGTAGGACAACATGCCTGCTGTTTGCTGCTGCTGTTGCTGCTGTTTGGACAGGGCGTTCTGGTTTATGCTGTTTGGCTGCTGCTGGCCCATCATGCCCATGTGGTTGTGAGGGAGGTAGTTGTTCATGGGGGCTTTGGGACCATTGTTGGGGGCCATGCCACCCACTAGAGGGCCCTGTGGTGTATTAAAGGCTTGCGGTGGATACATCATGGGGCTGTTGGGTTTGTCGTGGTTAAAGTGAGCGGAGTTATAGGGACTGGTTGGAGCGGCTGCAGGTGACCAGTTAGCTGCTTGCTGCTGCTGCTGCTTCTGCATCATTTTATTACGCTGCTGAGCAAATGCTTTCAGCTGCTCTGCATGGGAAAGCTCAGGCGTTACTGGTCCTACAGGCTGACTTCCAGGCGGTATCCCAGCTGCTCCAGGTCCGGTGCCCGCCTGACTGACTCCTGGCCCGGGGTTCATCATGTATCCATTCCCAGGCCTAGAGACTGCTTGTGTCTGAGCTTGGGTTGGAGTCTGAGGGGAGCGAGCCACGCAGTTGTGCAATGGCGAACCTGATGCCATAGCAACGGCTGGAGACTGCTGCAAAGGTTGCTGAGGAGGCGTCCCATTGGCAGTGGTGGCAAACTGAGGGCCTGATGAAGATGGTCGCACCTGAGGAGAAACCAAAAGGACATTAGCTCAGGCTAGCACCTTTCAAGTTTTCTACATAACATGTAGTTTAATCAGAATATGAAAAGCAAACTGAAAATGATCATTCGAGACTTTATGGGCCATTGCCACCATAAATTTTATACCGATGCAGTTTGGTACCATTTTGAGTACCAAACATTTTAGACACAAACAATTTGTGTATAGCCATAATAACTAAGCCAACAAGCAGTTTACTGCTGAATGCTATTTGGCTTGAAAAGGCAGTCGCCTTTACCTTCCGATTAAGTTAACTCTTATGATAGTGCATTTGTTCCATTTGTAATGTTTACTCTGTAACTGTAAGTTTTACCCAATTACAGCAAGAGCAGAAAGCCACAGCTGTGGTTCCTGCATTGCTCATTGCTTGCATGAAATGCCGTCAACAGGTCAACAAAGCTTGGTTTCCTGGAGTCTTTGAGGTGCGAGGTGTCTCTAGAAAACTCTGCACTTCTGTGATGAAATAGGAAAAGAAGTCTAAACGGGAATTAACGCAGCTGTTTCGCCCTCTGTGCTATTTGGAAATCTCTGTGCTTCTGAATTTAGGCTTCACAGAGACGCTTGTAACAATGAAGACTGCCAACCCCCGTGCAAAAACAACAATAGCTAGGATAAACTGCTTGCTGTATTTCATAATAACGCCACAGTGAGTTAATCAATCTTGTGCGACCACCACAGAGCCTACAGAGCATCTAGGCCCAATAACTTTAGCTGGCTAGGCAGTTTTCATTTTACTTAGACGCTTCTTTCAGCTGCAGCCTTATTCACGACAGGTCGTCACAGAGGATGAATTTTCATATTTTCATATGGCACAGATTTTTATGCCAGATGCCCGTACTGACACAACACTCCCAGGGACCTATGTTTCCTCCCAAGTTTCAAACTGGGGGTCTTTCACATGTTAGGCAAATGTGTTACCAACTTCACTATAATGCAGTTAGAACAGCTGAGAAATGTTCAGAAAGTTGGACATTTTCTGTGTTGGCCTGCATTCCAGGCTGATTATATTTGGTTGGGCAGTATATATCATTTCTGTACTGAAGTGTGCATCAATCTAACCTCAAAAAAGCATAACAGGAATGACTGTCAGGAATCGGGTCACAAGCTGATGACACAATTTACATCACTTGGATGGTTGCAGAGATTAAAATTGAGGATTAACGAACTGCAGAAATGCAGCAAATTCCTAAGTAGAAGTTCTTAGAAAATATCTGCCAAAGGTTTGCTTACTTTACAGGTTTTTTCCTTTATTAAATTTTTGTGTTTTGCTAAAAGCTGCTTGTTTAAGACCAAAATGCTTTACAGGTAGCTTATGAAACACATCAATACTACATTTAGAAACCACTTCAGGTTTGTTTCTTGTTGATCACATAATTAACGGCTTCATTCACGTATTAGTCGTTTAAAACCAGTTTGGACTTAAATCAATCGGATCAAAAAGTTGAATCAGTGAAGAAATCTTAAAAGAGCATCAGGCATTTAAATTGGCACCAGCGACTGCGCTCTAAGAGCTATAATTACATCTTCAGAAATAACAGTGAGAGACATATATCATATAAATAAATACAGAAGTCTGATTTGCCTGAGGTGGTCATGACTTAGATTATGAGTTTGGGTTAAATACCCCTTCCAGTGGACATCATGTTGACTTTCTTAATACTGACCTGTGGTGAACCCATGGGAACCTGTGGGCCTCCCTGTGGAGGCTGAGGTGGAGGAGGAGGCAGTGCTGCTGGCGCTGCCCCCCTCCCGCTGTTGTCGTATTCCCGGCTGCTTCCTGTGGGCCCGGCGTCTGATTGTTTGCTGGCCTGCCAAACTCAGCCTCTTTCTTTTCGTCAAAGTCCTCGTTGAAGAGGTCGTGCATATCGTCCTCTGGCACAGTATTGGCCAGCTCATCGATCAGCTCCTGCCACTCCTGGTCATTGAGGTTAATGTCAGAGAACAGCTTGTTCTGATTGGACAGAGACTGGGGATCAGACGACTCCATTCCAGCCCCGTCGTCCAGGGGCTCCTGTTTCAAGTCCTTGAGGAGGCCAAAGCTGTCCTCCAAGTCCAGTGAGCCATTTAGCTTCATGTCTGGGAGGTGGCTGCCACCGTTCTTCCCCAGCTCATCCGATGTCCGGCCTACATGGTTCCCGTTGCTGTTTGTAGTGTTGTTTCCGGCAGAAGTGTTAGGCCCACAGTGTATGGGCTTAATGTCCATTTGGTGATGCAGTGGAGAGATGGGCGGCACATTATTGTTGTTATTGTTATTAGGGAGTCCTGTTAGTGAGTCCATGCCGCTGGAGCCTTCTTTCCGTACCCGTTTGGTGGTCGGCGAGTAGTTGCCTCCATCACAGATCCCATTCTGGTCTCCGTTGAGGGGCGATCGTGCGCTGTCCAGTTTTCTCTTTACAGTCTCCTGGAGCTGAAACAGAAATAAAATATGGTAAAGAAGCCGAATTACACTTTTGTTATTTACAGTTGTCTAGATATACTCAGTGTATGTGGAAGTAATCCCTGTGAGCCAAAAGTTTTTCTACTCTTGGAACTGTTTGATATCAGAAAGAGGTGTCCATAACAGAGCCATCTCAAGCACAGATGCTCCAAGCTAGTGCTTTTCAAACCTTCTGGTTCTGAGAGCTAGCCAATTAGAAGAAAGTTGGCTTTAAATGGGAAGAGATACAGTGGCTTATTTCAGTCACTGGATCGACTGAGGGACTATAGGTCAGAATAAGATAAGTAAGGATTATGTTGAACTGTGAATTCTGCAAAGGATGCTAATGTGACCCTGGAAATAAGCACAACACGACCACTTTAAGAAGTTATCTTGGATTATGAGACCACAGTAGTGTGAGATTGGCATAAAGCTCTGTTCTGTTTGGAAGGATGGTCTCATTTGGATCAATTCACATTCAGAAAGCAGCCCCATAATCACCTTATGATTGTGATTATCGCTACAGCATGCTAGCAATACAACAGAGCTAACGTAGCTCATTTCAGAGAATGGATGGCTGTACCACAGCCTAGTTTAAGAAACTATGATTTATGCAAAGCCACTCAAAGCAGAGCACAAGAAGAAAAAACCCCAATGAGTCTCCTTTAAAGCTGGAGGCCACCAGAGATGGAACGTGTTAGTAACAGGAACTTTTCTGTGGTCTTCAGGGGGCTAATCATGAACACAACATGAGATACAAATCAATATAACAACAGGCTTCTTCCTCTCCACACACAGAGAACTGTCATGAGAAGGAGGGAAGGAAGTAAGTGTACTGAAGATCAAAATATCACCAAGACAAATCAATTACATGTTAAGCTCGGATTCATTCTCTGAAATTAGGCGCGCAGGCCAGGGATTTTTCTCAGTCCGTCTTCCCCATTTCTTCACGGATGCAATAGAAAAAAGAAAGAAAGAAAAAACAGAAAAAGATGTGAATCCTGTAGGAGGGTTTCAGGGCATGTTTCCCAACACTCGCCTCGGGGGAAATTCTTTTAAATATCAACTTTACACTGTGGATATATTTTAATCTTTATCGTGACGATTAATGGTAGAAACCCACCCGAGAATTAGAGTAATCTTTCTGCAAAAAAAATCATGTAAGTGAGACAACAGTTCAGAGCACTTAAAATGACAAAAAAAGGAAAAAAAGAGGAGAGTGCAAAGTGGTGTCCAACATTGCATTAAAGTACTCGTTCCCAAATGGAACAAGATAATGAACATTCGAACATTCAATTTACATGAAGAAATTAAAGTTAAGTAAATTATCACAGCGTTGCCGCATTTACTCATACAATTTGTCATGATGACAGTGCTATATAAACAGTGGTGGTGATGGGGTCTGTAAGCGAAAATTAATGTGGTGTTTACTCTCTGCAACTGCTCTTTGGTCAAGTGGAAGACAGGGCTAAGATATTATGCTTAGAAATTGATTTCACAACAACTGTTTTCCCAAAAATGTTCAGACGCTACTAAAAGTGAGCAATTTGGAAAGCAGTTAAAGCCTGTATTTTTTTTTTTTAAAAAGCACAAAAACACCATATCAAGTGGCAAAACTGTCAAATTACTTGCTGTTAAAAAATATAAATGCTAATTTTGCGTTGCAACAATGGGTTTCACAGAAGTTGGGGAAGCTACAGCAAACTTTTCCAGAAGCAAAGGTGGAGATGGGTTCAACGCTCTGCGAAAGACTGTGGGCAAATAGTTCACGATTTAAGAAGAACGCAAAACAGAAAAGAATACATAATATCATTAAAAGATTCAGAGAAATCTCTGCATGTGAGGGACTAGGCTGGAAAACAATACTGAGCTGCCCCGGGCCAAACTGCGATAAAAAGAGACAGGATCTTGTTGTGGAAGTAACTGCATGGGCTCATGAACGCTTCTTAAAACAAATGTCAGTGAGCATCATTTTAAACTGCATCCACAAAAGTTAAAATTCTATCGTATAAAGAAAATGATCATATGAACATGATTCAGAAAAGCTTCACTGGGCCAAAGATGGTGAACTGAGGTGAAGCACAAAAGTGAACAATAAAATCTGCATTTCTCTGAAGAAATCATGGCTGGTGTCCATGAGGAAAGAAGTGACCAGATTGTATCAGCACACAAAAACCAAAATTCCCTTAGAATAATAGAGAAAACCCTGATAGTCAAATGACCCAGTATGAGCAAGAACCTGGCAACAGTGGGAAGGAAAACCAGCATCGGGCAGGATGTGATGACATAGTGGAACAAACTGAAAAAGACATAAAGACATTTCCTGGATATTTTTATTTTTTCAGTTTTGTAAGAACGCAATATCAGTTAATTCTCTTTTTTTATAAAAGTCGCATTTTTATTTTGTTTTCGCACAGCTAGTTTTAGTAGTTCGATAAACCTGCTGATCTGCAGAATCTGATCTACCTCAGACACATCAGAGCCCTCTGCCAGTAAAAAAATGACAGCTAACCTGAATAAAGTTTTAATTCCAAACAAAGGTTTAAACTAAAACAGGAGGAAAGACAAGAGAAGGCCAGCAGCCCTCTTGATGAACAATACCAGCATTTGTTTTTCTGAGGAGGTAAAGAAACATCAGAGGAACATCTGGAGTATTTGGCCCCACATCTTATTGTAGGAAGCCACTGCCGCTCTGTGTCTCACAGCATAAGATAACGACGGGGTGCTAACAAACGCTGGCTGGCAGTTAAGGTAATCACTGTCATAGACCTGTGTGGGAGAGGAGAGGATGTATGGAGGCATGTGACATAACCCGAGTAATGGCAGGAGAGACCCGAGACAAAGAAAGAGGCAGAACACCTACAAAATCCCACCAGTTTGGCCTTTTTTTAATAAAAGCAAAAATGAGCTTTTCAAGTGGATACAGTTAAAAATCGACATTCTTACTGAGCAGTGGTGACGGGGAAGACTCTGCTGTATAATTGTCAGCAGGGGGGAGTTTTACAGTTAGCTAACAACTGAGTGTGACTGATGATAGAGGGCTTTCAGCTCAGTGCAGCAGTGATACTTTTATCATTGCTTTCCCGAAGATATGATATGTACTCTTGAAAAACTCTGAACGTGGATCTATTTTAGTAGGAATGTATTTTTAATTTGCCTCTCTACAACACCCGAGATTGAGTTGTTAAGAAACGACAAAGGTGATGGCCACATGTTTAAATCAAAGCTGAATGCATTCACTGCCCGTGCGAGAAAGCGTTGTCCCCACAAAGAAGTGGGCACAACGCAGACGCTAGTAAACGCTAAGAAATGTGCAAGAATCAAATTGCCATGAAAAAAAAGAGGCAAAGAGAATAACAAGTTAGGTTCCTGTGCAATTTCTGTGCAATTTAATACACTCTCAATCTCAATTTTACCCCCAACTCCTGTTAATTTCAAACCCTAATGAAGTTGGCAGAAAAATAGCTGATGCTATTAAAATGACGAATGGGAAGCGGGGACCTCATTTATGAAAGGTTCCCAGGGTACAAATTTGATGCTCCCACACGAACCTTAGAAATAGTGCAGGATTCAATCAAAAAGATTATCTTTTTTAGTCATGGCTTCACTTTTAATTTCATGTCCAAAGACCGGATGCTATAAATACTTCCATCTTTACAATCGTAAAGGGACAGGTCACCCTCAAATCGAATGTACCTGTTCTTCCTCTGACCTCTGTTTTGGAGATGTCTGCTTCTCTTGAATTTGGAATCAGCTTTGAACTTGAGAAGAGTTCAAATTGAGACCAACCCGCCTCACTTCACTTCATCAGCGCTTATTTCACCCGCTGTTGCTTCAAGTTGCTAAATATCATTGACTTTCTGCATTCTCTGGTTGCCAAATCACAACTAATCGCTTCCTATCTTGATTGTTATTTGTCACCTGATTTGAGAGCACAATTACTAATAAATAAAAATTCTGATAGCATAGGATTAGAGTTCAGGATGGTGACCTCACCCATGGTTTGTATAGAAAACAGCTGTAATCTTATATTGCATTAATGGGTTTTTTTATAGTGGTTGTTATCAACGTGTAGAAAAACTGCTTGAACAAAGATGCAAAGACTCACAAACACACGTGGATAGGAGCCTTTTACAAGTCTTTTATACAGTATGTGTTGCCTGCACATCTACATTTCAAACAGCCTCCTCAGCTCAGAAGCTGCAAAATATTTTGTAAAATCCACACTCTCCACTGTCGCATGTGAAAGAGTCAAACACACACACAGACACACACACTTACACAATGGAAGCACCACCGATACGTGTATGTGTGCAAATGCGCACTTAGCTCTTTGTTATTCAGATGGAACAACAGACAAAATATATTCAGATTGTATTCTGACCCGGAGGTGGACCCATTCAAGCTGGCAGAAACGCACACACACACACACACACACACACACACACACACACACACACACACACACACACACACACACAAACTTTCACACATTCACACTCCAGTAAACCAAGAAAGTTAAAAAAGGATGATGTGTGCTTTATGTTGCAGTGTGTGTGTGTGTGTGTGTGTGTGTGTGTGTGTGTGTGTGTGTGTAGGTTCCTCTTCTGCTCTCCACATTGACTGACAGTCAGCATAATTATCTTCATGACATGATAAACAGTATTAGTATTGGCAACCAAAAAAGAAACTACAGTGTATGCATCTGTGTGTGTGTGTGTGTGTGTGTGTGTGTGTCTTGATCTCTTAGCCATTAAAGCGACAACTAAGGAACAAAAAACAGGAAAACACACGTTTCCACTGTCACGACACAATTTCATCTAGTGTGTGTGTGTTTGTGTGTGTGGTCCTGCAATCAATGGGTTTAAATAATTCAGGCCTCCTCTGTCTGTGTATGTTTGTGTGTGTGTGTGCATGTGTGTGTGTGCGTTACAGGCTTTCCCTAAATGCCAGTGACTCATGTTGATAATAACAGACTCGTCTTTCAAAGCCCACCTATAAAAACTCCCATAATTATCCAGGTGGTGTGAACTGTAGCACCCTCCCACACAGGCACACACACACACACACACACACACACACGCACACACACACACACACACACACAGGTTTTAAATACACACCCACTTAAAGAAAAAACACAAAAAACCATTTAACCTTCTTAATAGGATCGTGAATCTGTAGAAAGAAACAAAGAAAACAAAAAACAGGAGACCAGACCAAAGCACTGTGGTCCTGCCTGCTCGGGGAGTCAGCATGCTACTGCCCGAGGGAACGTGAAAGGATCTGGTGCTGGTGCAAAATACTTTATGTATTAACTGTAGCAAATTTATTTTATTTTAGCACAATTAACAGCCTAATCAAACCTCTGAATTACACCGAACCTGTCAGCGTTTCTTTCTGACAATCACGGCAATGAAATACCTTTGAAGCCGACAGAATCGAGAGGAATGGAGGAGCGTTTGCATGTGTGAGAGCAAGAATCCAGGCCGCGAGAAGAGAGATGACATCGAGACTCATAGACAAAGATTTTTGAAGTAGTTTAATCAAGCTGGAGTGGTTAGCGAGAGCTAGAGGGAAGAAAAGAGCATTGGAGTTCAAAATAAAAAAAATAAATAAAAGAGCAAAGACAGGAGAGGGAAAAAAAGGAGGAGAGCGCTGCTTGTTTTGCCTCCTGCGTCTCTCCGTGTATTCTTTGACATAAACACCTGCTGACTGCTCCTCTGCCTGCTCCCACAACAGACAGAGGGAGAACGACAAAAGCGAGGAGAGACAAAGGTGAAAGAGAGAGACGCGCACGCTGGCGAGGAGGAAGAAGAGATTTATTTGTCAGGCAGATGGTCTTTCTCCTTTGAGCGGAGGAGCTACCAGAACATGAAGATGAAGAAGAGGAGAAAGAGGAAGAGGAGAAAGGGTGAAGCAGAGAAAGAGGTGTGGAGGGGGGGGGCTAGATACGTGGCTTGATGGAAAGGCATAGCACGCCAAATGACAGCAGGGAGCAAACGATGAGAGGGTGATCAGAGAGGGAGAGGGAGGCAGAGAAGAGAGACAGAGATGGAGCCACTAAGGTGCTGTTGTTATAGCAACCTGCTGCTCTGGTGCTTTGTGCGCTGCATCCTCCGTCTTCTTCGTCTTCCTCCTTTTTCCTTCTCCTCCTCCTCCTCTCGCTCACTTACTCACTCTCTGACACCCTGCCTTCTCTCCCTCCCTCTCCTCCTCTCTCTCTTCCCTCCTTCCTTTCTCTGGCTCGCTCTCTTGGAAACTTAAGAGTCGCATCAAATTCGAGTCCCAGCATTAAAGGAACGAGTCCGCGTCGAGACGTATGGCAGTGACGTATTTATTTCAAATTACAAACTATATGTGGAGGGAGCTAGCTTCATATTTCTTAATCTAAAGGGAAAAACGTGAAATCATTTGTCTCTAAAATGAGACTCCCACCGCACGAGAACACCTCATTGCTACTACGACGACATCACTGAAGATACACCTAACCAAAAGACATAACAGTGGCATCTTCTGTGAAAAATAACTGCAACACATTTCATCAGTGCCACAAAGCTGTTCATCACACCTTCCTTTGCAAGTCAGTTCATCCTCCACTCCCGCTTTTCTTACCTGTTCCTGCACATGAAAGATGGACGTACCCCCGTGATGTCACCCACTGGTTTGTAAACTCCAACTTGACCATTTTGGCCATCTTAGTTCTGGAAACTAAGCGTGTGAGAACAATCCGCAAATAGTGCTCATAGGCGTGGTCGGTTTTACAGGTGACTTACAAAAGCTGCACTGATTTCTAAACACAGGCACAGTCCGTTCATTTCAAAGTCAAAATGAATTAAGACATGTTTTTTTCAGGGTTACATATCGTTAAATAGCAGTAAATGGCATGTTGCAAACGTTAGTAGATGAGTAAATTTGTAAATAGTGACAGTAGTGTTTTTTTAAACCCAGTCCACACTGGCACTAAATATCTGAATCTGGCTCAGAAATAGCTAAGACTTGCTGGATATTTAGCTATAAATCTGGCCACAGATAAGAAAATGAAGACCCTGCGGTATTTAATAAGAGTTGAAAAAGCAACTGAGACCAAAAACCCATCAGGAAAATGTTTAATGAGGTAATAAATCAAGTGTGCAGCAGGGTCATTTTCTCATAGACTTCTATACAATCGTACTTCTTTTGGCAACCACAGGGGTCGCCCTCTGCTGACCATTAGAAACAATGCAGGTTTAAAGCATTGCAACATGCCTCAGTCCTTTGCAGGCATAACATTTAACCACATGCTAGTTGAGATTCCGCTCTGGTAGGCTGAATGGGTCTCAGTGAGGTGTATAGAAATAGACTCTTTGTTTGGTCATGTATTTATCCAGCACTTTATTTATTTATGCCCAGCCAGAGACCAGCGCTAACTACTGAAAATCTGGTTCTCACTTTCCCCCCCAGGATGCTGGTTATGGTATTGAAGGTCAGGCAAGAGGAAGGACTTTGATTCAACTTTGGTTGCAAATGACACGGCAGGCCACATTTAAGAGATTTTTTTAGGCTTTTGAGGCGCTTTACAGTCCAACTCCCAGAGACACAAACACACCGAGCTGTACGCCGATTTAACACTTGGCTGGTTAGACAGAAAGTAAAAGAATAACCTTTATTTTTACTAGCACTTAGATTATTTTATAGTAAAAATTACAGTATTTGAGCAACTCAAAGCTACCTCTAGCACACCTAATGATTTTCTTGTCAGTATTTCTGATCCATGAACTCAGCAGCAGAGTCCACAGCACAAAGGAACCAGCAGAGTTTTAATTTTTTTTTTTTACTGACGCTAAAACCACAGCGGTGAAGATTTAGCGAGCCCATCCGCCCACATGACTCCATCATTCTTTGATTGTTATCATTATCGGTGATTTCAATTTAACATACAAAAAGCGAGCACACCTGCACACCTGTCTATGAACAGAGACGAAGGCTCTGTAAAGTGAGGCTGCAGAGAGGAATTACACCCTGCGAATCGAGTGTGTTCAAGTAGTTACATTTCTGCACCCATTTAAACAAACAGACGCACGAGTATCAGCCATAATTTAAATTTCACTTGTTTTCCCTGGTGCGGGCCAGTGTGTAGCACGCTTTGAGTGTGTTTGTGAGAGTGTGGTTGTTCCTGGTCTGGCCCACTAGACTGTGAAATGAGTCAATTAAATCAAACAGGTCTTTAATAAGGAAATGTGTTTGTGTGCGTGTGTGTGTGTGGTGTGGTAATGATGGGCGGATGGCTAAAGGCTTGTAACCACCAAATTTCAAACCATCACCTGTCTAACAGGCTGTTGTACGGCGGTTTTCAAACACTCTGCGGCCGACAAAACCAAAAGTCAGTCCAAAAATTTCAAAGTAGATCTGCATTCACTCCTGCTTGGAAGAGTCTTTATTACATGTGTCCTTAATTCCTGTTTTAATAATATTCTCCGATGACGCCACCTCATATAACACTTACTTTACTGTCAGCCTTGCTTTCATCTACCTATCAGACTTTTTAAGCACAGTTCAACAAACTTTCGTGGCTTCTGGATCAGATTAAGGATGGTCATGATTTCCTAATACGTGAAAAGTCAATAAACAGAATACTTGCAACTAAAGAAGTGTTGTTTTGAAATACACGTATTTTCCCCTGTTTTTACTGGTTTTTACATTACTACTACTACTATAACCAAGAGGTGGCACTACTGCACCTCAAAGCTATTTTTCTATCACCATTAAACAATAAAAACTGCTAGTTGCTGTCAGATTAAATGCAACTTTACGAATAGAAAAAACACATAAAACCAAAAATGCCTACAGCCGTATAAATGGTCCATATGGGAGTCCTTTAAAAAATAAACTATAATGAGGTTCACTGTAAACTCTGCCATGTAAAGCTAGCACATCAGAAACCTGTATGGGGTGAGTGGTGACCTCCAAAGAATAGCTGAACAGTTCCAAGTGAAGACTGAACAGGGTTTTAATTTGAAATTACCATTTTAGAGATTCAGTGCTCTTTTGAAGTTCCAGGGTGCTCTTCAGCTGATTTGGCACCATGTTTGTCAGCTTCTCCTGATAAACTGTTGACAGCTTCACTGTTGTTTTGTGCTTTGATTTGCAGTTTCAAGTTTTAGTGTTTCTGGCTTATAGACGAGCTGAATAGTGTGATATTTCTTTCTCCCATTTAATTGCCAAGCTAATAAGTCACCAGGAAAATCTCAGTTTTGTTGTATAAATTTGACTCTGTAGTGCTAAATGGGTGCCTACTACAGACAAAATAAAAGATGGAGCTTCTAGATCTGAACCGCAAAGCCAATGCAAAAGTGCCTTGAACCTGCATTCTATTTAACGGCCAACATAAAAGTCCCAAAAAACCGTCTGCTCCACTGTGACCTCAGTGAGCAGTTTAAAACTTTATTGGCTCAATTGTTAGTTTTAAGACACAGTAAATAAAATAATTACTCTATAAATGAAAGGAGAATTATCCAGGAATGAGCACTGGCTAATAACTTTTCACTCAGAAGTTGTCAGGTCATGGCAATCTAAGGAGCTACTCAGTTCACTCACAAGTCATTAGCCAATGAGCATGCGGTTCATCCAACCCCCACTCTTCACATCCAGTTTAAAAAAAAATCATTGTAGACTTTATAGCCCAACTGTACTAAGCAGTGGGTAAAGTCACTATCTATATCCCAGGTTTACGTGTATTCTGCTGAAATAGTGGATTTTATTCACGTGTTTTTGTGCGGTTCTACAGTGCAATGATAATGCATGGTAAACACACCTGGAGCAACACGGACTGTTCTCTATGTTCTGTTCACATATTATTTACTGCATGTAAACATTATGTGAAAAAACGTATTTAAATGTATTTGTTGGTATTCACCACGAACATTGTCAAGGAGACACAAAGGCGTAAAGAAAGAAAAAACATTTGTAACCGCACTTGTTTGTGAGATGTATGTTAAGTTTTTCACACAAGCTGCAGCACGGCTACACTTCTATTGATCCTCACATCCTCTATAGAAAAGTGACAGATGACTTCAATGGTTTCCTGGCTGGCACTTTTTAAAAGAAACCGGGAGCAGCTGCCGTGGAGAAGTTAGTGTTTGCTGTGATATCTCACAATCCCCCTCTACGCATTTTCTATATGTGACCAGAGGCAAAGTGAAAAGAGGGTCTGATTTTGGCTCGCAGCAGGACTGAGAGGTTGACACCGGTTTCTAAAATCCCCCCATCTGTATGTGGAGGCATTTTAGACGTGGAGTTAGCTTTTATGATACGGAGTATTTGTGCTGCATTTCAGTGAAAACAACGGGAACGTGTGAAAACAGGCAGGAGTACGTGACAGTATGTCCTTCCAGTCAATGACACTGGTTCAAGCACACGTCAGCAAGCATCCATCCTGCTGGAGTGTCCTTGAGCAAGACATTGAAAGCCTTCAGGACAGCTTTAACGTGAATGTTCCTGACATACGGGGACTTTGCTTGGCTGGAAGCACCTGTCGATAATAAGAGACTTGAGCTTGGTTCTGGACCAGAAGCAAACTTTGGTCCTTACAGGAGCAGTTTAAGGGTTTGGTTTCAAACAGAGACCACTCTCATGCTGATGTGGAAAACGTGTACATGGACCGGAAACGTATGGAACGAACAAATTGCCGACTTTGATTTCTTCTCACATTCAGGGAAAAAGTCAAGTTTTGGGTGCGAAACACTGGCCTGTACAGTTCTCACCTTCTAATCCTTCACACTCGTTTTATATGTGAATCTTTTTAGACACACGTTCTTGGCTTTTTACTGACCAGATCCCAAAGATCGGAGCATTAAATGGACAAAAACAAAGCGTCTGTGTGAGTGAAGGACAGAAAACTCCAAGTGACAAGAGGAAGGTACAAACAAAAGAAACATTTGGCTGCCGTCCCAGAAAAGGGTGTATGTGTGAGAAAGCGCCTGCCAGTCTGCCTCCTGTACACGGGGGACCTCTACACCCCTGATTTCAATACACTCACACACACACTTCTAATCCTCTAAACACCTTTTTTTTTCTTTTTAGTATATTTTTTTTAAATCAATCCACTTTTTCCACCCCTAGATTCAATACTCTGCACACATTCGCAGATGTAATTCCTCTTTTTCAGCTAGAAAAAAATAAAAAGATTATGTGCAACGACGTCAGTCTAGCCTTTGCTGTTTCGTGCAGAAACTCAAAAGTCTTTGAACTGAAGAAAAACTTGTCTTTGGAAGTTGTACATTTAAAAAGGATCAACCAAAACTTTAAAACCACTTACACCCTGTTGCTGGACAAGCATGCTACTGCATGGCAAATGTGCTCCCTGACAGCAGTGGTTTCTATCATTATGATGGTGTTCTCTACCACAGTACAAAGCGCTCAGCGATGGTTGCAGGAGCACTACCTAGGGCTGGGCTAACTATGATTGTGGCTTCTGCTAACTACATAAAACTAACTCGTGTGTTATTCAGCTTGAGCCAAGATCACTAAAAAGGAACCTTTAAACAACAAGAGTCTGAGGAAGTAAAACTCACAAGGTTTCCAAAGATGAACCTGTGGAAGAATGACTAACAGTTCCCTCAGGAACCCTCAGAATTTACAAAATGGATTTAATATTTTATTCAGTGTGACCTGAAATGTGTGAATGAGCCGATAAAATCATCAGGAAAGTGTTTACAGACTTCAGGGCAGAGGGCCTTTTCCCCATAGACTTCTATAGGACCGCAAGTCTGTTTGCAAACCACAGCTATCGCCCCCTTGTGGCCATTAAAAAGAATTTAAATTTAAGGCTCTTTCGTGTTGTCTTCACCCTACAGAAGAGGAAGCTACGTCCGCTCAAATGTATCCAACTCAAACGTGCCACGTTTCAGGACAAACTCTCAGATCTTAAAAAAGGATCACAACAATAAGTGCACTCGCCAAAAACACAACTGCGGTGTAGCTTATAGCAGGTGTTTGTCATATACTGAGCATGTTGCATGTTGTGTTCGTGTGCAGAAAGAAACAACAGAGTGTGTGTGCGTGCACATGTGTCATCAGCACTTTCAAACCTGCTGACCTGACATAAAAACGCAGAGGCCAGAGAAACTCATCACTTTTTCCTTCCCCGTCTTCCCTCCTCCACCTCCAACCCCACTGACTCAATAACAGAGACCCTGATATGTGTGAGTGTGGGAGAGGACTTACAGGAAGGGGGGGTGGTGGGGGTGGGGGTAAAAATACAAATGAGGAAGGCTAAGGAGTCGCGTGTGCTAACAAACACTTTTACAAACCATTAGCATTGAACGCACAACTAATTATCTTCCGAGTCAAGGACTGTGTGCATCGCTACAAGTGTGTGTGCATGTGTGTGTGTGTGTGTGTGTGTGTGTGGTAGTGTGTGTGTTTACATTTTCAAGATAAAGTAAAAAAGAGGGCAAAGAGTGAGAGCAGAGAAGCAACACTGAGAGAGAGAGAGAGAAAATGAGGGGACAAGAGAGGGGAAACTGTGTGTGTGTGTGTGTGTGTGTGGTTCCTGGCTGAGCTGCTCCTCTCTATTTATAGAGCTGCGGCTCCTTCCTGTTTCTGGAGCTGTACCATCGCGCCAGGAGGGGGTGGGGGGCGAGAGAGAGACCCAGAGAGACACAGAGAGAGAGAGAGAGAGAGAGAGAGCGAGAGAGAGAGGGAACAGGAGAGGTGAGGAGAGGGAGGAAGTGTGGGTGTGTGGGAGGGGAGACTGGTCGTGTTTGAGTCTTTAGTAAATCAACAGATCCACCCCCTCTCTCTCTGTCCCTCTCTCTCTCTCTCACCCTCCTTTCTTCCTCCCCTCTCCTCTCTTACTCAACAACATGGGTCCAACCAGCAGCGACGAATAACAGAGGAGGAACAGGAGAAAGAAACAGACAAAATTCACAGAGCATAATGGCATAATTAGGGAGATATTTTTGCATGTGATGATGAAATTATTGTTGTGCAGCTCAGTGGGACACTGATGATTAAAAAAAAAAACAAAAAAACAAAACTGTTGAGATGATTGCTCACATGAAATTACAGTTTATAGTTTATAAGCACCAACTGTTGAACAATTACCTTTATAAATATCATCTTTAATTCTCATCCTACCGGCCGGGGTCCACGCAGACCCCAGAGGTACAGTTTTTACTGTATCTCACAGGTGGGTTTTCTTACTTTTCCTAATGACGTTACATCATCGTTTTCCATTTCTGTTTGGATTATTGCTTTTTAAAAACTCATGTCAAAAGCACCAAATTCTGCATATGCAGTTTTAATTAAAAAAATTTTTTGGTTCAGTTTGTTCTAAATTAAAGAATCAGTGAGTGTCAAGGGTGTAAGGGTTACTCCGTCAGGCACAGATCATCATCTAGATGGAGAACTTTCCAGCCTCATTATCTGGATGTTGGAGACGGCTGTGTGCTCTTGGTCATGAAGCACATGAAAAGTAGAGCTGGTCCTGCTTCACTGCGAGCTCTAATCCGACAAGCGATGACCCTCCTGAGAATGACCGCCCACCTGCTGATGTAACCGCGCTCCGCTCCGTTGGAAAATCGACTTGAAAAAGGCGTTTGCTCCTGAAACACAGACAGGAAGCTAGAAACTGTTTCCTCCTCCTGTCACACGCCAGCATGCCCTGAGCATACCATGAGGCAAATTTGCTCTAACTGCCTGTGGTGTGTTTTTAACTTTAGATGGTTTTTAGTTCTGCCACCGCCATAGCAAGAGTCGGGTTCACACTGACAGCACAACGTCAGAGTCGTTCACAGTGAGGGTCGGTCTCTGCCAGCGCAGGTTTCAGGATATCATCTCAGCATTTTGTAGATGATATAATTCTCTTCCCTTTATCAGACGTTGACCTCCAGCTTGCACTGGATTGGTTGTCAACTGCGTGTGAGGCAGGAGATCGAGGACCGTAAAGTCTGTGATCATCCAGAGAAGCACAGAGTGACCACTCCAGATCAGGGATGAGCCGCTGCCCCAAGTCAAGCAGCTTCTATGTTGGGGTCTTGTTATTAGTCGAGCAGGAGACTGACAAGGATGGTACTTGTCTGCTGTGGCGAGGAGAGAGCTGAACGTACAATACAGGTTGATCTACGTTCCGACCCTGACCTGTGCTCACGAGCTCTGGGTAGAGACTGAAAGAATAAGACTGCGGATATACTATAGCACCAGATTTTGGCCATAAGAAACTACCAGACTTTGGTAAATTTATGACATAAGTGTTCTAAAAGTAAAAGTAAATCATATTTACGATATCCTAAATTCCTCGATAGATGAATGTTGATGACAGCACTGACTCAAGCTTTATTTATACTTCTGCATTGAGTTCATGTCAAGCCAGTGATGTAGACGACAGACATCACAGCTAAACCCTAGCTACAGCACAGCTTCTCTCTTACAGTTGATCCATTCTCTCCCAGTGGATTCAGAAAGAAGAAGTTGCTGCAAATTCATAAGATGAAAGCAGAACAATCCAATCACAGAAGTTGGGGGCTCGGTTGGCACGACGTAGCTACACTTCTACAGAGGTGCACGTCAGGTGATGGTGGTTTCAGAAGGGTTTGCTATTACATACCTACGGCGTAGATTTAACAAAGAAACAACAGGCTGACTTTACAGAGACCAGATATTAGGTGTGTGGTGACATTTGGGATGCATCTGGCTGTAACCCATGCTGTCCAGCTCATGACTTTTGGGCCGTGTTTGGCCCAGGACAGCACAGGGATTAGACATAAAACATGAGGAGAGTGTGAGGGCAAAGACACACAGAAAGTGGTGTCAATGTAGGATCATGCTGTGGAGACTCTAGCCTTAGTATATGGGTTGCCAGCTCAGCATAGCTTCACATACATTTATTTTTGAGTCTTTTCTGACACCAACCCGGATACAGGCCCAGTGAAAATGAACTCCTCTACCTCGACTTCCAACTTGAAGATGAACAAAAACGCATCAAAAAAACAAATAAACAAAACCAAAAAAAACCTGCTTTGGTTTTAAACTTTCTGTAGATTCATGCATAAAGCTACAGAGAAACTGTGGTTTGCATTATTTCACAGTGTAAAAATTAAAAGGAAAAAGTGGGTTTTATTAAATATAACTGTTCTAATGAATGTTTTTGTCATGTACTACTAAAAAAAGCAAATTCATAGATAAAACTGGAACATTAGCTAGGTGAAAAAGGTCATAAAGTGATTATTGAATGTCTAGGCTGTTATTTAAGATCAAGAAGCTGTCCAGTTCTGATCTAGACTTATTTAAAGGGAAGCATTGTTCATGTTCATTTGATAAAGCGTAACTGTAACACAGAGTTTGTCCAAATTATTTTAGTGATCTTTATACTGGCTACTACTCTCACCCTGCTGGTCACCAAACTGGCTTATTAGTTAGTCCAGGATTAAAGCCTGCCCAAAGTTTCTCAAGACAGGAGACTTGGACCGATACTTCTGTCTCCATCTGTAATGAAGAAATACACAAATATACAATCTGACCTGGGTTCACTGCTCTGTGCACCGTGCAGCTGTCTTAATGTAGGGAAGCAGAAATATCACACTGGAAGTCCATATTGACAGTGACTCAGTTTGAGACGGACATTTCTGTTGTTATATTTCTGCCTGCGGCTGCTAATTTCTCTGATCTGTTGGTCACCTTGTAAGGTGGACTGTCATTGTCTATTATATTGTTATTATCATGCTACATGGGGGAGCAAATCCAATAGGAGTCCAGCCTGCAGCTATATGAAAAAGATTAGTACAAGAGCAAAAAAGAGAAGTGAAAGAAGGAGTGAAGGGGGGGACTCTTGGCTTTGTGGCCAGATGGTCACCAGGAGGGGCCTGACAGCTGTGCGTGTGCGTGTGTGCGTGTGTGTGTGTGTGTGTGTGTGTGTGTGTGTGTGTGTGTGTGTGCAGGCTTCAGTGTGTATATGTGCAGGAGAAAGAGCGTAAGATAGGGACAGATTGTGTCCAACACCTGTCCTCTGTGGACCCGACAACAAAAGAGCGAGCGAGGCAACATGGGCAGCATCAAACAGGCCGAGCGAGAAGCAGAAAGGAGGCGAGAGACAGCGAGACGAAAGACAGGAATGCAGAGGAAGAAGGAGAGCAAGTGAGGAGAAAAGAAAGACATTGACACGTAAGAACAGACCGAGAAAGATCAAAGACACAGGTGGCGAGTTTCCACCTATGTTTCGTGTTGAGGATGACATCTGCAGCCCAAAAAACAAAGTATGTAGTGTCAGTGTTTGTCTGTACCCGAGTGCGCGCTATGTGTGTATCTGCGTGCGCTTCATGCGATCTTCTCTGATTGGCTCGGCCGGGCGATGTGCCACAGAAGGCAAGAGTACGATTGGCTGTGTCAAAACCCAGTCGGCTTCTGCCTCCGCCAGAGCCTGTCGTGAGGGCAGACTGGTGCACATGCACGCGCACACGCGCACACAGATTTATGGATGCTCTCGTAGCAGGAACGACAGCTTTCTCCCCTCTCTTTTTCACCAGTTTTTGCTCTCTACAGTGGTGCCTCTGAGCTGAGGGGGGAAGACAGAGAGCGAGAGCGAGAGGGGTAGAGCGAGCATGGACTACAGCGAGAGAGAGAGGCTGCTATGGTAACAGATCACTGTGGCAGCGAGTGGAGGGGCCCTGATGGCTACTTGGCAGCGACACCAGAATCTCACTGACTGCATCGGTTTGAAGGAGTATGTGTTGACCAGAGGACATGCTGAATGGTGTGTGTGTGTGTGTGCATGCCTTTCTGGGTGGAATGGACCTATTAAACTAGTGTGTGTATTTGTGTGTGCACGCGCACTCTGTGCTCCAGATGTCCTTAGTCGTGCAGATCGATGTCCACAAGAGAGCACATCCCACTAAGTTGAGTCACGACACCCGTCTCCTTATTCCTTCCTCCTGGAGTCTCTTGCATCCAAGCTCCACTTGCTCTTCCACTCGACCTTTTCATTTATTTAAACTTTATTTTACTAAACCAACAAAGTGAATTGTTTTTGTGACAATCATAAACTCAAGCATAACAAAAACAGACAATGGCTACAAAAGTAAGGCCAAACAATCAAGGCACATGATGGAAAGTGTGCATTAGGAATATCAAATACAGTGTTTTACAGTCTTTGAACTCTCGCAAACACAAGACAAATCATTAAGCTTTAGCGAGATTTGAAGGTTAGAGCCACGACCAGGTGATAAAACAGGAGAAAGCTGCCTGACTGAGGTCTATAAAAGGTCTTGGGTACAAATAGCAGCTCTCAAGTCTTTATAAATACAAATATACCGATATTATCGTGTCCTTTAGACTAAATAAAGGTCAAGAAACCAGATCAGATCATTCTCTACAATTTGTTTAGAGGGGCCAATATGCACCAGCTTCCCTGTGGACTCATCAAACAATTGATCAGCTGGCCTTTATAATATCACCTGTTGAGACACGAGCAGGATGGTGCCTGGATGAAAGACTGCCGTTTCCATCCCCTGTCTAATTTTCCCGTGTGCATAACTAGGTCATGCAGTAGTAGACGGCTGTTGTCTCGCTGCTGTGATTCTTTGACTGCGTCTGAGCGTACACACGTGTGTTTACACTGCTTAAACACACATCTCCACCAGACCTGGAAAGAACAAAGTCCAATCCAGTGTGCTGCATGCAGCACGTAGGAAACAAATGCAAGATCCAAGCGCGTGTGAGAAAACACAAACACGCGCTCGCACTTCAGTCTATATGAGTGAGCAAAGAGATCATTTACTTACTTTATCATAGGTTACCGAGTGGAGGAATTAGTGTAACTCAAAACAGTGTTTTCTGCTCTTGTTTTTGTTTACAGCTGTACCTGAGTAAAAAAAAAAGTAGTGACAGTGCAGCCTAGCCTGTCATCACAGAACAAAAAAAACAAGGTTTCTTACAGGTTAAGGCCACATTCATGTTAGGTGTAAAAAAAAAAAAAATGGAAGGAGACATCAGACACTGTGACACTGGTTTGTGAATTCTTGTTTTAAAGCCTCAAATTGTTGTTTTTCAGCCATCACCATCTGATGGACCGACCCGAGAAACCGAGGATGCTGCACTCTGGCGATTTATCGATCATAAAGAGGGCCTCCTCTAAAGAATATCCTGCTCTGCCATCCTTTTTACTCTACATGGGAACAAAACTGACGAAATTTAAACGTTTTATTAAGAAAGAGTCGAAACTCAAGGACACAACTGGCCTTCTTTTTACAGTCACAGAAGCCGCCCCCTGCAGGCAGATAGGAACAATGCATGTTTGTGTCACATTACTTATCAGATCCATCTTTTAGATACAGTCTTTCGCTCGACTTGAGCAGTAGGTGATTCAGCAAAGACCTGCACGGGTCTGTGGTAGTAATTTTCCAAAATAAAAAAAATGCATCAGTTAAAATAAGCTCAAAATATGGTAATAAATGAGAGCTAAACTTCAGCTTAACAGCTTTAGCAACTCACAAACTCTGAGCTAACAGGCCCTTGTTATTGTCGCTGCTGAGTGCTAACATTAGTCCATCTTTTATATACAGCCTATGTGGGAAGTAATAAGTATTAGGGCTTCAGTGTTTGCAAGCATTCAAATTATCCTGAAATGTGTGAATGCAGTTACATCTCATTTATTACTGCCAGTATAGACGTCGCGTTTTATTCCGTACAAAGCTTAATGAGTGACCATAAACTATATTTACTGAGGTCAAAGCAAAGGCAACCAGAGTCCTTTTTCTCATAGCTTTCTATGCAACTGATAGTTGTTGCAACCATAGAAGTCGCCCCCTGCTGGCCATAAAGAGAATGGAGGTTAAAAGCAGGTCAGATGCAGAAGCTCGTCCATGTTTTGTACTATGGTTGCAGCAGATGGACAGCGCTATATAAATCCAGCACAAACTGCACGGTCAGGCGTTATTTTTCCGATGTTATTTGACTTACTAAAGGACCCGACCAATTGTTCTGTCACTGTACATTGTAAATGGACATCTTTGTCTACGGCTGGCGTGTGTGTGAGTGTGTTTGTTCACCGCGCTGCCTCTGGGCAGAAATCATGAGGGATGACAAAAGACAGATAAACTAATCTATCAAGACCTCTACAATACATCTCTCCTCTTTCCCTGCCTCTCCCTCTCTCATCCTCTTTCATCCCATTGATCCCATCTCATGGCAGACTGATTTTCATTTAATGCAACAACAACTTTGTGCTGTGGCTTTTTGTTTCCATGTGTTTGCTTTGTTCATACATGTGTGTGTGGTCACTCTCGCTGGTGCGTGTAAACTGCACTTTTATACCATACTAAACAGACTTTTAGCCTGCCTGTAAATCGCCGTCGTCATCACTCTTCATTCATCCGTCTTCACCTCTCTGCCTCACTCATTTTCAGCTGCTAGCCCCTCCTCCTCTGCTCTCCTCTCACTACATCTCCCTCCATCGAGCCCATCCCGCGTCATGCATCATCTCTCTCATCTGTGCAGGCCAGGCAGACCCATCATTACCCCAGCATGCAAGTATTGATCCACGGCCCCAGTGTGTATGTGTTATTTTAAGATGCCCAGACCTGTAATCAGCATGTTAATGATAGTTATCGCAAAAGCAACAGGCTCTGCGTGGTTATTTAAGGCCTGTGGATACCAGTGAGAGGCTGGCAGACCGAGCACACAAATACAAACATGCACACGCGAGGTTGGGACGGGGGCGGGCTGGTGTTCTAATGAGGGTGCTCTGGGGCTCGTTGGGTCAAATCTTCAGGCAGGATCACTTCCTGCTGTCTGTCTGTCACCCTCAGAGCTCGCCAACGTCTTCGTTATTTCCCCGGGACTGCGGTATGTATGTGTGCGCGGTGGCTGAGGAAAGGTGACGTCATCTGCACCCTGGAGCGCTCTTAGATTGCATGTCGCCTGATCAAACGTAAGTGGTATGTTGGTGTGTTGTGTTTGTGCACATGTGCTGTTGCCCATCAGCAAAAGGGAAGTGAGGCTGTGTAGCTGCAGGCTTTGACTCACTCTGGTCAAATGACTTCTGCATTTCCCCGCAAAACCTTGGAAATTTCACATTCCTATCAACATAAGGTAAACAAACCACTGTGCACGCACACACAAACAAACACTTGCAAATACAATTTATCTTGATATATTACAGGATGCAGATGTTGCAACCCCATGCTATCCTTCCAGAAAGCAAATACACACACACACACACATGCACACACACACACACAGAAGCTTTGCCAATATGGATAAGCCCTATTTGGCAGTGTTGAGGAAGATGCATTTCAGAGGTAAATGACATCATTACCATATAAATGACTTCCAGCCAAACACATCTGCTAATGTAGCCACACACACACACACACAGCAGTAAATGTGATATTGGTTACACATAATTTCAGCGCATCACACACAAACAAACACACACATGCAATCCAAAAACTCTGCGTTAACCTCACACACAGCATTTAAAAATAGACTCGCGCTGCTGGTTCTGATGGGGTTTAATCCGACCCTGATGTATGGGGAAAAAAATGGCTGCCAACACGGTGCAGCAAATGCAGCACAAACACTGACAGGTGACTGTTGCTTACTGAAAGCTTGCTGATGTGGAGAGATGTTTATTTATGAGGTCAAGGTTGAGTGAAAGTTTAAGAGTTCTGCTCCGATACACAGTCAAGACTTGGAGTGTAAAAAGACTGAAGCGGCTCAGAGAGGCTCAGATATATCTACTAATAATCACTTCCGCTGAAATGTCGTCTTTAAGCTACAGCAGCGGTCTTTGTTTTTGTAATTTTGGGTTGTTTGTATTGTCAAAGGGGTACAGCAGGGACAGTTTAGGCTCCAGTAACACAAGCCTAGAGACCAGCTGGAGACCCCCTGGCAACATCTGGTCACTAGGGAAAAGTATGTATTCTCCAACCAGTTGGTGAGAGGTTGCTGGAGGTTGTTTGCTGTCACTGGATGAAATCTGAGAGTCTCTACACCTGTGTGACTTTGGCTTTAGCTAACAAGAAAATATTTATCCTGATGAGTTATTTATCCAGACTAATACTATCAATCAGGGATGCACTACTTTAAAATTTGGATCAAATATCCTGACCCAAAAAGCTAAACTGAGTATTCGCGACAGCAGGCTTAATTCTGTGTTTAATTCTATGTTGTGCTGTCTTTGCTATGGCACACGCCAACAACAGCATGCCAGGTGCTGGAGGCATGGGGAAGAAAGCTAAGAGCATAGGGTCAGCAGGTTGGAGGTATTTCATTTCTCCTTTCTCAGAGTTTTCCTTGTTTATTTGAGGTGCTGTAGTTTAGTCCTTAAGGGCTCTCTCAGCGTCTCAACAGTTATCTTACATCAGAGTTAACCCACGTTAGGGGCTTTTCTTGCACATGCTAACATAATGAGTTGTCGTCAGTCGAACTCTTCCCTTCACTGATCTCCTTCTGGTTTTGCTCCATGTGTGAGGAGGTTTTTGTGAAAATTAGTGCGCAAGATTCAGCATGTGATCATATGCTGCAAGGTTTAATGCATCACCCCGGGTTCACCCTATATTCCTTCTTTCACTCTCTACCCCGACTTTCATGTCGAATCTTCATTATTTTATCCAAAAAAAATCCTAAAAATATAAATGCAAACTTGCGATGTTACTAATAAAAGAATTTCAGTACATTTTTATTCATAGATGTATTTATTTGTTGCATTTGACTGAAGTTAAGCCTGATGTTGCCTTCAGGGATGTAGTACTTTGCAGATCATCATCTACAGGTTGCAGCTGTGTCCTGTCACTAGGAGGCAGTGTTAAAGACGAACAGCTTTGTGCATGTTAATTAAGATAACATGTAAACATGATTGTTAACAACAATCAAACTGTCCTCTACAGCCAACATCTGTGCTTCTCATGCTGCTTCGGTGACATCTGATGATTTTTCGCACTTCTCCCCCTTGTGGTGAGCTCCGCTGTCACTCTCCTTCCTGTTCAAGCAAACTTCTCAACCAATCAGCATTCTACCTGCGCGTGGCCTCTTCTCGGTCAGGTCTGACTGAACACAAGCTCATCTGCATAGCATGCGTAGTTATTATCAAGTAACTACACAAGCAACCACAAACTCCACTTTATGTGTAAAATAATTCTACTGTGGATCGACAGCTACCACAATCCAAGGTGTCGTCGTGAGTGTCAGATGTGAAAAAGATGAAAAGTTGCATCGCTACTGAGAAATTCATCCTCTATAGTAGAGCAGCAGATAAAGTAGCCTGTAACTTTGCAGCTGCATGAGCGAGGAGCTCACAGGCTGAAAACAAGGGGGTGGAAGGGCTTAATGTGACACCAGACGGAGCTCAGGCTGAAGCACTCTACATCTATACAGACAGTCAGTGTTTGTCTGCGTCGCTGTCTGCAGCATATACACATTAAACCGGCACCGGAGACACTTTCTCATGCTACAAAGACAAGAGGAGGCAGGTAGGCGACGGCGACTGCTGCAAAGCTGTGATGGCCGTTATTGTCCTCAAGACTAGGACGGCTTTTATCTGCTCTCCAAGCTCACAAAGACGAGAGAGAAAGAGAGAGAGGGGTGGGGGGAATTAAAGAGAGAGAGAGCACACAGACTGCCTGCGGCTCGCTTTCAACATCTCAATGACTACACACACTCGTCTCTCTCTCACCCTGTTCTCCTCGCCGGTCCTCCCCTCCCTCTCTATCTGTAGTTCTGCCTTTTTCTCCTCCTCCTACTCACGCTCTCCCCTCGTGCCCTCAGGCCATAAACATCAGCATGTCACACACATGGCCATGAAACACAATGAACACACACACAGACACACACCAACAAAACTGATGAACACCAGTGGTAGGCTTTGTTCCAGAGCAATGGTTCTGGGGTCCCGAGGAACCAGCCATGCAAAAAAGAAAAGGAAAAAAAGTGTGTTTGCGCACACACACACACACACACACACACACACACACACGTACATGACCACCCTCCCGCCCGTACTGTCACTTCCTAACACCATCACTTATTCATGTGAGAGAACATTAGAACAGGAGTCTCCCTCTCTCCCGTCTCACTACAATGTGTGTGTTTTTCGGAGGAAGGGGAAGTTGTCGTTTACTCGCCAGCGTGTTTGCGCCTACATATGTGCAGCATCTGAACGGCTCTGTGTGTGAGCAACAGAGGGAGACGGAGAAACAGAAACCGCGGAGGAAGTTATTAATTATTTTAGCTCCTATTAGGAGGAACACGTTGAGTCGATACCCCTGGAGACGTGTCATGAACGCCTCTTATTGTTCTCCAGCTGACATACGGCACTCTTCTCCTCTCCTCTCCTCCCACCTCACCTCCCCCCTCGTCTATCCTTCGCTCCCAGTCACATGTACCTTTTCCTCTCCTCCTCTTCTACTCCTCTATCCCCGCTCTTGTGCATCCCAGCTGTGACATGCACCTCTCTCCTCCTACCACCCTTGTTTTCCTAGCATTTTGTTCACCATGTCAGCCCTTTCACTCTAATTTCCCATCTCTGCCGCGCTCCTTCACATCTCCAATTTCCCTCTCTCCTGACTCCTTTTCATCTTTCATCATTTTTGCTTCTGATTTTGTCCCTCATAAGCTGCCCTCAAGCTCCTTATTCAATCCCACCCCTCCCTCCTTTTCTATTCCACTTTTACTTCATCTCTGTTGTCTTTCTTCCTGTTCACCCACACAGATCACTCATCTCTGTCACACTGATTTTCTTTTGCGTGTGTGTGTGTGTGTGTGCCATTGGGAGATCATCTAGAAACTCGCAGTCTGCCTCGGCTCAGAAGCCGCTTCGGCTTTTATCCCCTGCTCAGTTGCAGCGGCTATAACACGCCCACAGCCCAACAAAGCAGCCAATCAGAAGCCACTTCCTTATTTCAAAAGACATGTGGTTTAAAGAGGCATTGGACAATTACACACAGACACACGCATCCACACAGAGCAAGACAGAGAAGCAGAGAAACAGAAGAGACATTTTCAGCTTATGCAAATAATTTTTCTATAAAGTAGCCGTTACTATAATGTGGTAGTTGTGCAACCCTGCATAGGACTAAGAAAACTACACTTCCCTATAACGTGCAACCAGTTGCCACAATGTCTTTATTTAAAGGGGACCTACCACACTTACTTCCAGCTCCGATTCACAGCTTAATGTAAAATATGAACGAAGGGGTCCTTTACTGGGAGAATTAACACCTGAATGTGTTCTCCTCAGCTTAGTGTTAGAGCACGGTGCACACAGATTGATTTAGAGGACTCAAACTGTTTTGTTTACTTTAGATTTGTAGTTTTTACTATTTTCATTTTCAGCTTGATAAGCTAAACACCCCAGTTGGAGCCAGCTTTTTGCAAGCCTGGCGTCCAAAATCCCCATGACTCTGAATGACCCCCCCATTATCTGCATTATAAGACAGAAAGCTATTAAAATATACAGAAAATAACAACTTCAGTCAAATACATACATAAATAAATACATTTAACAATAAATAAATAAAACAGTTTTGTTCCTCCACAAATCTCAGACTAATGTTGATTTCAGATGTAAAAAGACTAAATTTAGATTATTAACATGTTCCAGCGTGTTCCTCTTGTGCTGGGGTCTCAAACCTGTGCCACACGCAGCGCTTTCGTCCATCTCCAGGGGATCCCTGTGGCCCTATTTTCACCTCCAACAGTAGATTTATACTTCTGAGTTAAATTTACATCACAGGTAAGTCGTAACCGCAAGGCCTTCTGCAACGCCATCCCATAATATGATGTGACTGACTGTCTCCTGCAACAGTAAAGATACCAACCCCCGTTCTAGTGTAAAAAACAATATTTCCAGTAACCCCATTAAACAGTACTAATGCAAAAACCTGTTTATCCGACAGAATTACATAAAGTCTGCTAGCATTTAGCTCCAGCTAGCAGGACTCAAGTCAAGACAGGAACGTCTTTGACCTTGGAATCTGTTAGGAGTCACCAGTCTCATACACAAATGGGACTAATTATCTTTGCACACACACACACACACACACACACACACACACACACACACACACACGCTGACACACAAGCCGAAGCACGAAAACAAGCCCGATCAAAGCGATGAACGCATGGATGTCTACGAACACGCACTCTCACCCACACACCCACAGTTCTCCATTGTCCCCCAGACAAAGATGGGAGTGCATCCCTGTGCAAGTGCCCCAGGGGGAGACCTGATTCTGCACCCACCCCTTAACCTCCACATGAATGCACACACACACACACAAACACAAACACACAGAGACATTAACCCACCCCCATGCTTGACGGCCTGTTTTGAAGAGTTACAAACCGGCTAGCAGACAGAAGTGGGGGGTGGGGCAAAGGGGTCCCTGTATGGTAACAAGGACATTATAAGCCAATTATGAGTGCCGCCTGAGTGACTGACAGACAGGGTGGAGAGCACGACACGGCTGGCTGTCTGATGTGGAGAAGGTGTGTGTGTGTGTGTGCGCCTTTGTATCAAATTGAATTCCTCACTCTTAAAGCTAAAGCTTTGGGCTAAAGGGCTCTAATATGTGCACATAAACACAGTCTAACACACACAGGGCAAACATCCACACGATCCCCTCCCTTGAGGTCCACCTCCTACACGCAAAGGCATTCAAAAGATCTCTTTGTCTCTCTATCGTGCCAGAGAAATAGAGGAGAGAGAGAGAGTGAGAGGGGAAGGAGGGAGGGAGGGCAAAGAGGAGAAAAAGAGCAGCAAAAGGATTTTGCAGGAAAGCAAGGAGGAAAAGAGGGAGACCTGAAGAAGGAGGAGGAGGGGGAGACAGAGAAAACATGGAACAGGAGACTTAGGAACAGGAGGGGGAGTGCTGAGGAAGAGGATGAGGAGGGAGCAGGCGAAGAGATGGAAGCTGAGAGAGACAGCCGGGCTCCAGCACTGCTCTGAACTCGTTTGATCCAGTTCGTCTCGCCAGGCGTTCCTCGAGATACATTCCTGTGGCTGGCTGTGTGCAGATCGAGCGAGAGACAGAGGGAGATAGTGAGCAAGGGAGAGAGAGAGAGAGAGAGAGAGAGAGAGAGGGAGAGGGTGAGACCAGCAGAGAGATTGAGAAACCGAGAGACAGGCGCAGGGAGAAGCTTGTAGGTAATTTGCTAGAAAAGCAAAAGTAAGATGGAGATCAACCAGAGGAAATTAAAAGAGAAGAAAGCGACACGCAGAGAGAAACCAAGAGAGAGGAAATATATTCAAGCCACAGCAAAAAGTTTCCTAAGTGCCAAACGTTACCTGCTGCTAAAGTTCAACCCTCCAAACCACCCACCCACTTTCCCTTGACTTTTTTGTGTCTTTCTACCCGAGGAAACCTGAGCACTTCAGTTAGGCAGGGAGAAGATGAAAGGGAAAGAAGAAAGTTAAAGTGGTGGAGAGAACAAGACAGAAGCAGAACGGCAAGGAGAAGAAACTGAAGCACATTTTCTACCATGTTTCAAACTATGGAAAGTGTCTCCACCACAGAAACAGCATCCCATCATTTCTATCAGATGAGTTAGCCATGACAATAGAACTCTCTAATTTTCTAGCATATATATAATGTTAAAGACGTGGATTCATATTAAACACTAACAATAAAACATATTTAATAATAGTTGCACATGACCTAAGCTTTAAATAATGAAGTCAGTGCGTCGATGTGTGTTAACAGACCTCTCTGCACTGAATCATACTTGTTATTATTCTTTGTCTCTCTTCCACAGCATGTCTTTTGTCCTGTCTTCCTCCTTTCACCCCAACCAGTCGCGGCAGATGGCCCCGCCCCTCCCTGAGCCTGGTTCTGCTGGAGGTTTCTTCCTGTTAAAAGGGAGTTTTTCCTTCCCACTGTCGCCAAAGTGCTTGTTCATAGGGGGTCATATGATTGTTTGCTTTTTATCTGTATGTATTACCATTTTATTTTTATTTTTATTTTCAAATCTTCTAATTACAAAGGGCAGCCAATCAGAAGAGAGGTGACTTGAAAAAGGGATGACCTTAAAGGTATAGGAAACAGCTTGTTTCAGACAATGGATGGACTGACAGAATATGAGCTCTGTCACACATGCCTATGACCCGCCCCCTGGCAACCACCTGTCTCTAGGAAAAAGGTGTATTTCCTGACCTATTGGTAAGTGGTTGCTGAAGGTTTCTGGCTGTTGTCGGGTGAAATTGGTCAAAAAGAGGGTGGTGCACCAAAAACCTCTGTGATTGCTTTGGTCACCAGCGGATTTGCATGGAACACATCGGCTTGTCACAAACACTCGCCAACTACTCGCCGAGTAGGAGTAAAACTTCCGCAAATCGGAAACAAGCAAATCTTGTGCTTTACCACAACTCATCAAAAAGTTGGAGAATATTCATGTCGCCATAGCAACCACTGGTTAATAGCAGATGGCTGAGTGGTCTCTGGACTAGTGTGACTGAGGCCTCAGATAAAAAAAAGATTATTCTGAACCGTGAATCATGCAAAGCTAGTCTAATAAAGTCCACAAATACAGGTCCGCTTTCTAGGTCACCTGGAAAGTTACTTGTTTGCTGACTTGATGCACAAACAGTCATTCATGTTCTTTTTCAGGTCCACTTGTAGGACACATGAATAGTTCTTACGCTGGAGTGAAGGTGTCGAGTTCACAGGGTCACAAAAAAGACCAAAGACCTTTCTTGGCTTCCTATATCGAATCTCTGGAGGATGAAATTTCTGTAACTCATACCCAAACAAACCCTCACCTACTGGCGGGGGTGGAAACCACCTGCTTGCTGGTCAAGACATCGTTTTGAGCAGGGCAGCCAGAAAGTTGGCTTAGAGGAAGAGGAGGGTGAATTCAAAGGCGGACTGGAGGCCCATTAGAGGATCATTTTTAGAGGATCATTTTTTTTTTTTTTTTTTAAGAGTTAAACAGGAAAACAAATAGGGGAGAGGCTAAAGTGGGATTCAACAGGTGGGGGAACCCTAAGATTAGTTGTAGTGACTCAGTGTGGAGAAAAGAATCACAACTCACAATAATTGTTTTATGAGATAAAGTCTGATCAGCTGACCTCCTGCTCTTTGTGGATTTATACACCTGAATTAAACAACATGTCAGCAGATGTTTCATGAGCTGTCCTGGCTGATTTACATCCTCTACACTGACAGTACACAGCTGCATGTTTCACAATATGATAACACAACATTCAGATGTACAGACCCAGTTTAACAAACCCCACTGAGCAGTCCTTACCTTTAAATCTAACCTCTCTTCTTCCTCTCCTGTCCCGTCTTTCTTATCTTTCTCCATCTCTGAGTAAAGTCAGCTCTTTCTGTGAAATACAGCAGCTGGACCTTTAGCTACAGCAACACACTTTGTGACAAACTGCACACAAACAGTTTGTGTGTTTGCTGATGTTTGGTGAGCTGATAGAAACGTTGCATTTGAAATTACCTGCCACAGTGACAAAACGTCACTCCCTTCTTTTGTAGGGCTAGCTAGATACTGAAGTACGGCTACAGCAACTTATGGACACCTGCAGTCGTTCTGGTGTGCCAAAAAACAGATGAATAAAAACACTGGCACACTTACCCTAACACACGATTTTGCATCTTTCATCTCTTTTATGCACCCAGACGATTAATACATGAACAGCATCGCCTTTCACGTGTTACTGTTTAGGTTTAAATTGGTTTGTACTTTGAAGGCCCGCAGTGACGTGAAATAATGACTCCCCCTCAAATGCTTCAAACCAAAAGAATCGAGTGCGTTTTAAGAGCATAAGGAGTAGAAAGCACAGATATTTGTTTAGAAATGTAGGGAGTAAAAGTAAAAAGGTGTACATAAAAGTAACTACTCAAGTAAAGTACAGATACCTGAAAATTCTACTTAAGTACTGTAAGTATTTATACTCCCTTACTTCCCAGTTCTGAAGCTATACACTATTAAAACCCAAGAATAAAATATTGGGATGGAAATGAGCAAACTAGGAACAGGAACCAACTCAAACCTGCAGTAATTCCTTTAAACATGTTTCTCAGTTTTCTCTGTGGATATGAAGGATTTCGTCCACACCGAGATCATGTGATCATGCTATACACTGACATATCATCTGCAGAGGAAGTGTATTATGTGTAATTACATCTAAGCATCTCACTCCAGAAACAGTCAAAGATTTCCGTGTAAAAATTTCATTTCACACTTGGCTGTTATTGATACTTCTGGCCAAGATTTAGGCCGAAAGGGCAAAAAGATAAGTGTCAGACATGCATTAAAGAAGTTAACTGAAAGGCACGCCTGCAATGCTGGTAATAATCGTTCATTGCTGAGGAGTGTTTGTGTGCTTCGAGCAGAAGATGTCAGGTGAGGTCACTGGCAGCTTCAATCAGACAGCCCGGGGTGTCGGTGACCAAAGAGAGACGCAGCCATCTCAGAGAACTACTTTAAATACACTTTGTGCTGCTCGTGTGGGGAAGATGAAGCAAATCTACAACCACGTACGGTCCTTCTGCAACAAACCTTTCACGCATGATTGTCTTTGTTGATGGGTGACTGCACACTTTGCAGTCTCAGGGTTAACAGGTCAGGAATCTGTTAGCTTTTTCAAACATATAGCATTTAAAGCTGTCACTGCAGCGAGAGAAGTTTAAAATAGTGGTATGCAAATATTTCCCTGCCTCAAAAGACAGCTAATGTTTTCTCTTCATAGCTGCATAATTGCTCAAAAATGCAGGTGACAAAGTAAATAACAGCTTTGTGTAAATAACCACGACCTTCTATCTCTTCACAGAAGGTCGTAGTTATTGTTCTGTTTAAAAAGAAATGTTTCTAAGGCAGCAATAACAGTATTTCCACTCAACCATAAATGGAACAGGTCACTGTTAAGTGAGTGTGGGTAACCCATCAATTACAAGTATACATTTGTGTCCGTGACTCACTTTTTTTGCCTCATAGTTTCGCAGCAACACAAGCTGCCGAGACTTTGTTGGAACTCGCTGGCTAATCTGCATGCAGATTAATTAAAAACGCAACAAGTGAGGCTTCATCCGAATAATACCTGTGTGCACCCTCCCAGCCTGATGGCAAAACAAACCCACATCTGAATCTGATTGCTCAGTCCTCATGTCAGCGTCAGTGAAGACACCTGTTGCAGATACTGTGGGGCTGTGAAGTCATCTGGAGGCTTTTTTTCTGCATAAATCAAAATTTGGTTCCTCCTAAAGTTTTAGTCAGACCCAAAAGATAAAGCTAGAGACTAATTTACATGCAAATAAGACTAGTATTTGTTCATCACATGGTAAGAAATATCAGGAGAGGCTCGTTACCTTTACGATGCATAGACTGAACTTGCGTGTTTTTGTTTGGTTACCCTCCAAAGACTGACCTTGAGCCGGGAAAAACCCTGATCTATCATTATATCCTGTTACTCTGGTGGATCACTAAACCAGAAATAGCGCCAGTAATGCAGCTTTATGATGTTTTACTGTGTTTTTTTAATCGCACATTGACAGTGATGTTATTTGAAGATGGAATCAGACCAGCCAAGAGTTCTCTAACCAGAAATATTACTTGTTTCTAAAACATCTGAAGAATGACACTAACTGCTAAACTGAACTTGTTTTTCACTGTATATTTCATGGCTTTAAAACTGTCATTGAAAACTTGCAGACCTCTTTGGTAGTTACCAGTTAATATCTGACTAGCTGAAGAGTCTAAAATCAAGAAAATGCCACGAATCATCCACGAAAAATCTCATTTTTGAGGGTCATTTTAGACTGTTAGTCACAATCCTTTATAATTTGCTGCTGAAATGTTTGAGCCCTTTGTGTGATGCATGGTGTGGCTAGCATCTGCAGTGCCAGAGCCCGCAGCCGTCTTTCCTTCAGGTTTATATCTGCATGGGTTGGAGGGCTTTTAACAATCCGTGCACATGACCAGATCCAACAAAACACTGCATAACAACACAGAGAGGCAGACCCACAAGGCCACGCTGTCACAGCTGGTAATGAAAAATGTTCAGATGTAAACAGTGTTTTTATCCAGTTGGGATATTATCTGCAGTTGCCCTTCCTCGCATGTAGCACATGGCAGGAGACGGTGTCCTTTAGATGCATGCTCGTGTGCACTCGGTTTAGGCGAGGGAGCTGCCAGCCACAGGGGGACCACTCGCGCCTATAACTTCCCCGGACAAAGTCCTCAGACATCACGAAGGAGCCGGCAGGGTGAAGACTGCTTAATGTCTGAGAAACACACAGTTCTGCCAGGCAATGTGGAGAAAAGTGCAGCAATGTGGTGCATTTGTTAAAGCAAAGGCACAGATTCTGCTTCTTATCACAACAGCTGTACACCCACAAAATGCATCTGGGCAGTTTTTTTGAAGAATAATTTTATTTAACTTCAATTCAAACCATCTTAACTAAAAAAAACTGTTGTGTAGAATCTTGTCAAGTAAAACGTGCTGAAAAATAAGCTTAAATTGTTTAAAAAGTTGTACTTTTACCACCACCTTTTCAGTTGCAGAATTTTCCAATTCTCTAAGTCCGTCAGACTTAATGCATCCCCGTATGTCACCTGATCAATAATGTGATGGTCCATGCCTGCCTCAGATTCTCCACATAATAAGAGAATCAAGTCTCTTATCTCTACCCATTGCCCTGCACCCTCACCTTCTCCTCTTGCACTCACTCTGCATGTCTTCAGTTTGCATGTGGTGACAGGTCAGAGACTGGTCATCGATTGTTATGTGTGCGTGTGTGTTCGTGTGTGTGTGTGAGTAGGTAAAGATGGTTTAATTGCAGGGATAAAGGAGAGAGGAGAGATGAGTCAATTACTGCAGGAAATGAAGAGCAGGTATGTGCACGAGTGTAGATGAGGGGGCAGGGTTTGGTCTGTCATTACTTCCTTCCTCCAGGGTTCCTATTGTTTTTTTACGTACCAATAAAATCTCCAACTGCTCCAAGCCCCCTCCCCCCTTCACTAGCCCTCCCCAAAGCTAGCTTCTTTCTTTCCCCGTCTGAGTTAGGCAGATAAACACAGGTACGGCCACTATTTATGTGCGAGCTTCTAAAACTGTGGTTGGTGCACTCCTGCTGACCTCTCACCTGGCCTGTTGTTTGCAGCTAATGGACACATTCACAAGGAGACTTACAGATTTACACCAATAATCAAAATGCCTGCCTTTAACATGCACTCACTATCACCTTAGCTTTAGCATCAGTTCTTGACTCACAACAGTACAAACACTGAAGAAATGTCCAGAAAAAGAAAAGCTAAAATTAAAACCTGAACCAGACGAGCTCACGTTGAGTAGATACCTGGCAATCGTGCCTTAGCGAGGGCAAGTGGGTGGCAGCCAGCACACACACTCACGTCCTCTCACAACAAGATTAGACACTGATCTTGTTGGCAAATGCACTTCAGCCTGCAGACACACACACACACACACACACACACACCCAGCACATCCTCTGCCTCCTTTCAAGGCAACCTGTTCCCTGAAGGCCAAGGCCAGAGGAGGGCAGGATGACTCCAGTTAGGCGAGGTCAGAGGTCTAGCAGTCGCAGTGACAACAACCACGGCAAGTACTTACACCTGTCTGCATGCACCGATGTGCATGTATAAATGTGGGTATCGATCAATAACAACAGACATCCTGCATCAGTTAACTCCAAAAACAGGACCCACATGAAGTCCAGGAGGAGGTTTGTGTCGCCTGTAAACAGCAGATATATTTCACCGATGACAGAGAGGAACTCAAAGCCGTAGTCAAAGACGGTGCCTGATCAAATTTAATCACTTTTGCCAAATAATATCTACGTTTTTCTGCCATGTTTGCAGCAGCTTCCCCGAGCTTCTGTGTTTTGCATACTTACAGCATGCTCAGAGCTGGCTGATCTCCCGTTAGCTTCCCTCGCAACTAAAAAGCTAATTTTTAAGCCTCTGATTAAGTTGTTTTTTGTTGTTTTTTTGCCGATTGTTTTCATGCAGAACATACAGTAAAGATTTATGCTAAAGTATGAAGACATTTAACAGTTTGCTGCACTGATTCATGCGACACACTCTGATTTGAATCAAGAGGGTGACACAGGGATTTGGCCTTGACCACTTCCTTTTAAAGTGACAGCAAACACGAGATAGACCTCTTCCTTTTTACAGCACAAAAGAGTGTTGACATTAAAACTCATTTATAATGGAAATTTTCTGAATGGAATTCAAACCGTACGACGCAATAGATCGTAACCACACAAGCGGAAGTAGCCACCGTGATGTCGGTCGTCAACTATTATTGGGAAGTCCTTAGCATTCTGGCCTTGTTTTCTGGAGTGAGAAGTAACCATATTTGGATGAGAGGACGGTGACAGGTCACGCTTGAAACTTCTCTTTGGACTTTTCTTTAAGGCATCACATCTACTCATTTAGACTGAAAGAGGACCACGAGATCAGACAGAGTGAATTTAGCATGTGATGTTCAGCAGCACATGGTTCACTGTTCACAGGAGGAAGGTTACATGCTACAGATAAATTCTCCTGCATTTTACCTTCAATCAAGGCACAGGTTTACATATCTAGAGCTGCTTCGCAGGCTCTGCATGGTGGCTGCTCAATGCCCCTACTACTCAGGATGGCTGAATGTGTTTCCCTAAAGGGATCAATAAAAACATGCCTGCCCATCTGATCTCATCTTACCCTCCAAACCACGATGACTCATGGAAAAATATATGAAGTTATTATATTCCGAGTGATGATTTTGAATGGGAGCCTGCTGGATGCAGGTTTGTTTTGGAACCAGCGTGTAGCGACCCTCAGCAGGTCTCTGCATGTTAAGACACTTCCCCGCTGGCCTCACTTTTCCAACCCGGTGGCTACGTCAGTGTTTTACATGCAAATCTCCCAACGATCCCCGCTGTCACATACCAATCAAACAAACACTGCCTCCAAACTTTGGAACTGGCTGCTTGAAATAACTTAGTGAAGCAAATTCGACTATTTAAAGCCATTCCTACACCATTTGTTTAATATAGTAGTTAATTAGTGCTTTAACTTGATAATTACACCTGAATCTGAGCAGTTACATACAGAGAAGGTGCTCATATTCAGTCTACTGCTTTTCATTTTTCTGCTTTGCTTTTCAAGTTTGTATTCTTTGCTTCGCTCTTCTTCTTCTCTCTCAATGATTTTCTTAGTTTAATTTTTTTAACTTTATCTGTTGTAAACAAAAGTGTGCATATAATGATTTATAATGATGAAGTTTTCACTGTCCGGCTGTTTATATACCACCGTTTCAGGTCGTTTGCTTTTGTCTACGGTCTCTCCTATAGATTTCTTTCCATTCAACCCCGCTCGCTGACGACTACCCCCTCATTTGGTGTTTTCTCTGGAGATCTCTTCCACGCCACCTTCTCCAAGTGTTTGCTCATAGGGGAGTGCCAGACCACTGGGGTTGCAGGAACTTTTCCTCACAATATATAGCACCTTGTGATGATTGCTGTTGTGAAGTAGCTCTATATGAATAAAACTGAAGCAGGCTAGAAAACCACAGAGGGAACTCAGCTTTAAGCGTGGCCGGAGCATGGTTGCACTTCTTTTTGGGTACACAACCATCATTTTATTAGAAAACTAGAACTTTCTGTTAGATGTCAGATGTAGATTAGAAAATTCTACTTTGTGTTTGTGCTGGTGACAGACGAGTGAGATTAGAAGCTCACTTTAGCATATCCCCCAGTCAGAGGTACACTGAGTGTGTGTGTCCATTAGTATCTGTATAGTTAGCCTGCGAGTAGCCAAAACAAATGACACAAGATGTGCACCGCGTTGTACATGTGAGTATATTTGTGCACGCTGGTGGACACTGCATTTTAGAGCACGGCTGCACGCGGTGTGTGTGTGCGCGTGCAAGTGTGTCTGTGGACCAGTGTCTTTAGTAGACTTGTGGTAATCCTCTTAGCGTATGCTGCTTGAAGCTCAGAGCGCATTATGTAACCCCTCTAATCCAGCACCGCATCAAGAAAGACAGCGAAAGACCACAACCAGTGCTCCCTTACTTACACACAAACACAGCAGCACACACTCGCTCTTACAGTCCCAGACGCCCACAGACGAGGGGTCTCTGTCAAATCACCGATGAACAAAGTAAAACTATCCTCACTCCAAAAACCAAGAAGTGAGAGTGTACGGATATCGATTACGAGCACAGGCTTTAGCTTCTCTTTTTGTGTCACTGCTGCCCTTTTCTCTCAGTCTCCATCTTTCCCCTCTAACCTGAACATCCAACCAAAAAGGAAAGGAAAAGGGAGGAAAAAACATCCCTCACTCTCTCCTCCTGCTCCCCACTCTGTTGCCAGGGCAACAGTGGCCATCTTGCCGTGCCCCGTTGGTCTTGGGTACACATCACAGGCCGGTCATAAATGTGGAATGACAGTCAGAGACGAAGAGCAGAGAGAGGGAAGCAGAAGGGTGGGCAGGAAGACTGACCAGCGGCAGAGACACTCACAGACCGTTTCTTTGAGATACATGAATAAATAGAAAAGAAGGGCTGGACATCTTGGCACAACCACATCTTTACCTACCAATAAAGATGTGCCATTTTCTTCAAAACCTTAGTTAACACTTTGCCCACATATTTGTGCCTTAATAAATGCTCTCACCAAGAGCCAATAATGAATATGTTTGTTCTAGACCTCTTTAATAGAAGGGATGGTCATGATTTTTGACTTCCCCAGTAGTCCATACATCCATCATATACCAGTCTAAGGAGACCTCCATTTCCCAGCCAGCTGGGCGGTCTTCCATGGAGTCTGCTCCCTACATTCTTATATACTGTGTATGTATACAAGCACATAGGAAATGTCTCAGTCATCTCAACATCCAATCAGAGGACTGCAAAAAAAAATGGACTAAATAGTCAGTGGTTCAGTTGGAGCTGTAATATGTAACCTCTATAGGGCTGTGATTGGACAAACCTATGAATACTTAATGATACTTACAATTTTACTCCATTCATTATGTACAGTATGAGGTGATGGTGGTCGATAACGCTCTGTTTTGACGTACAACAGTGTTTTGATTAGACCCCACTGTGTTTTTCTCTGAATCTAAAACACTTTGAACTTATATAAATGTAATCTGAGATTAATATGGTCCCATTGACGGTCCTGTTAATGCTATTGGCTGGCTGCTGGCACATATACAGGCAAGGGGCAAACTCATTACTCAGATTACTCCCAGTAGTTCTTTTATTGAATGTTGGAACGATTAAGGCATTTCCTTCGTGTGCAAATACTATATGGCAATGCAAGGATGTTAGCCACATTCCCGATGAAGGTCAGGGGGACTAAATGTTGTAATTTAAGTAAATATTCCAGCAGAAAGCGAGAGAGGACATCTGAGTTATATTTAATTGGGTTTGTGCAGTTATTCCTCCAACGTACCTGTCGTTCATTCAGGTACGAAGAGACTGTCATCCCCTCCTTGCTTTGAAATATGTTCCCCTCGTTTTCACTGGCGCCCACTAGGATGTAACACGCTACTACTGAGCGTCAGACCGATAAAGCGCACTGAGACGCTGTGGTACAAACGGGACAAAAACACACATAGCAAAAGACGACAACAGCAACCATGCCTGCTACTTCATCTTGGACAAAAATAACCTTTGAGGATACTACATGACCAGGCACGGTGGTCGCGCACAGAAGCTGCGCTGTCTTTCCCATACTTCAATCACATGATGCAAGCACCAAATGTATCTTTACAGATGGTGCTGACAGCTATAAACCGAGAGAAAAGAGAAAAAGTGACAGACAAATATTACTTTCTTTGTTGTCTTCGTCTGTGAACTGTTCAGGAATCCCCACCCTACGGTAACTTGAGCCAAAGTTGCAAAAAAAAAAAAAAAGACTTCAGAAGATGTACAAAATCTCTGATTCGCTTCACAGCTCACATTTTTCTTTGAGGAGTCCTGATTGTGGGACTTTATCTGGTCCCAGTCACCTAGTTAGCGCTGACACAATGAACCCAGCAAACACATGCACACCAAAAGGAGCAATATAGATTGAGGCAAAGACCTAGTGACTGCACCTACATGTGCTGATTGTGCTACATCAGGAAATGCACTGAAATCACCCCCCGGTTGGACAACAGGGACCTATCACATACATTTCACAGGGTTTTTTTCAGCATTTATATCATCAGTCAGCTGCACTGGTTGCTTGTTTTCACATTAAAGTCTGTTAAATGAGTTCCAAGCTGTGCGTGGACTGCAGCTGCACACTCATTGAAACTCAGTGCAGTGTTGGAACCCCAGTGGAGGGCAGGAAGACCTCACGCAACCTGAAGCTCAAGGGGGGAAGTGACGAAGTGGTTTCACTCTGCCTGTGACAAACCAGAGACACAACCCTGGTGAGAGTTTATGACTGCAAGAAAAAGCTAAAGAGCCACAAAGTCAAGAAAGTCAGCAAAGAACGTGAGAGGAATGAGAGGGCAAAAAGCTAACATAGAAAGAAGGGAAGAAAAAATGGCAGAAAGGGCAACGAAGGTCTCAGAGAAGGAAGAGAAAAAACGAAGAAAATAACAGGAAAGAAACGGCAGGCCCAGCGAGAGTGCTGCTCTGCTGCTTCGCTGGGTTGGGTTGGGTTACTCTATGTGCACAAATACAAAAGATGAGTCACTTTGTGAAGCGCACGCACGCACACACACACGCGCAGACATACAGCTTTAAATATAGCCTCATTATACTCAAATTCACAGCAAGTCCACCACTCTCTCTGTAACTTTCCCTTTTAAGTCCTGATGAACACACTGACATGTGCTCAGTCATGACAAATTATTACCTTTTCTTCTCCACTGCAACATTTCTGTGACCTTTTTCTGAGAGCAGAGGCAAAGATTATTTTTAAGGAGGACCGTGGCGCAGCCCCCTTTTTTCTTCCGTTCACTTCTCGCCGCCTGCCCCGCGCGATCGCGCACGCGCCTCGGCCTGCTCTTTTTAACATTTTCTCAGAATTTTTGTCGTCTTAAAGAGCACTAATTACAGGCTTAAACATGCAGGCAACTATAGAGTACACACATGCACCCCCACCCTCCCCACTCACTCAGCAAGCGAACATAATTAAAGACTTGCTATGAATGAGAGAAGGAGGGGGAGAGGTTGGAGGAGAGTCGAAGTTTGCAAAGTTTATCTTAGGAGTTGAAAATCAGGAGGAAACTTCACACTGAGTCCCCGTAGTTCTCGCTTTTGCACCGCAGCGTTCGACATGATTTAATAAACCCGCACGCCATTCTGCAGCCACTGATTTCCACATGACTTGTAGACACAGGAATCCTGCTTGACACAGGTGATCCATCATCATAAACCTTTAATTGCCTTTAATGTTGTCAGAGGCATTTTATCAAGCAACTCTTTCTTGTGTGACAGGAGCCGATTTGCAGCCATTTAATGCAAGCAATCGCTAACCTGACATTATCTGTTTCACAACATCTACGTCTGTTTATCAAGGACAGACAAAAGTGATTCGGTTATTCGTATCATTACTGCCATGAGCGTAAAAGTGTTCATTCTGAGGCGCACTACTGCGTTTTTATCTTTTGTGCATGCTTGAAAAAGTAAGAGGGGGAAAAAAAAACAAGAAGTTGCACTAATTCAGGCAGTGATACAGAAAGTCAGATGACTGTACTGTACGGCAAGTTCATCATATATATCTTTTCCTTATCTGGCTTCACTTACCCTAACGTCAGTCAGAGTAAGTGGCCGCACAAAGGTGGTTATCAACTCGGCAAATCAACCCAGGGTTTTCCAGTCTAGCTATCAGCTCGTTTGCATGAAAGAGATGGTGAACAATCGCAAACATGGATAGGTTTAGCGGCGGCAGAGCAGCTGATTTTACAAGCAATGAGAAAACGATACATAACACAGACTCAAAGCAACACAGTTGTGTGTTGCAGGAAAAGTGCTGTTCAGTAAGTGCAAAAGTGGGAAAAACAAAGGCTTTTAAAGCCGGTAAAAATGCTGACTGTGTGTGTTCTGAGACTTCGCTGTATCGCTGCCCTGTGATTAAAGCCCAGGTAGATCTGATGTAATTACACCTGTGTGTTCTATTAGATGAATGCGCTGTTTGGATGAAGGTATTCTAATAGTGTGTGAGATCATTTCAGCCTTAATCTTTCAAATGCAACCGGCGATGTCAAGCAGTCCGAGGGCAAGAAAGCTTAAGTGCCCTGTTTTATGATGACATCGCTATATTAAGACTCTTTAACAGATTTAAATGTGCTGGCAGCCCATGAAGAAAACAGGAAATAGCCTAAAGTTTTGACTTTAATGTATGTTGTGAATTAAAAGGTGCTTATTATGGATTCTGACTTTCTGAAATCAAATTTAAAAATGAACTCTCCATTTGAAGAGCTTTTAGAGAACTCCAATTTAACTTTCCACTCCCACAATACTGTCACACACAAACTATAGTTTTGGTTTTTTTTAATGCTCTTAAACTTGAGGGAGGAGGAACACGCCCTCATGTTGGATGTTGGCGACTGTGGCTTAGGAGGGTCATCTTGTCAAAGCATGTTTGGGCAAGATACCAAACCCCTGAGATGTCCATGATGCATCCATTAGATGATGGGACTACAGAAAAGTGTGTGATTGTAGAAAGAAGTTCCATTCACGGTGTTTTGCGTGCATTTTTCTTTCTCTGGCTTCTAGATTGGCTAAAGTTTATTAGGCTAGTCGCAGCTAACACCACATTTTGAGTACAGTTATTAATACAACCTTTAAAAAAAATGCAGTAGGACTAGTCAAACCCCAGGGTTCAACTGAGGAACAAAAACCCCCACAAATCTGATCTCTCTGTTTGTAAACTGATTTCAGATTTCACAGATTTGCAAAAACCTACTGTGACATGTTTACAGCTGTGCCAGAATAATTGGCTATTTTGATATCCGATATGTGTTTTTCAGTCTTTTAATTAAGACATGCTTTTTTTGTTTGTTTGTTTTGTTTTTTGAAGCAGTCACACTTGTGCTCCATTTTTTCAGTAAAAGAAAGAAAAAAATCAGTGTTCATAACACAAACATGTTAGGCATGAGGAACCTGTATCGTCCATGTGTCGTGTGGTGATCCGAGTGATCATTTCATTCATGAACGTGCCCTAAATCACAGTGCAGCACATTACCTGTACATGCATGTGTGCCACCTGTAGCATTAAAAAACTGGTTGTAGCAGTTAACAGAAGATAAAAATGTCTCCAAAACACCCATTCATCCATCTTAACAGCTTATCCATTTTAGGGTCAGGGTCAGTGTATGTGAATGTGAAGAGGTCGTCCATCCATCACAGGCTAAACATATAATACTAATCACCTTCAGTGCCGCCCACTGCTGTGACGTCTGCACGGGAATGTGGAGGTTCGCTGGTGTGAACCAGTCTTCAGAGTTTAGTCCAATGGCTCTGTGTTTGAATAGCCTTCACTCCAATGTCCAATAAGAGAAACGCACAAGACTGACAACTGCTCGTCCACAAGTACAATCCCGGCCTTAACTAACTATCGCTCACTGGAACCATTTAGCTCAGCCGTCAGAAGGTCAGGCAAGCATTCAGAGATTCACATACTGAACCTTGTTTCAAACACAAAGAACTCATTTTCTACATGAATATTATTTATTCCTTTTTCCTCGTTTTACTCATGTGACTATAGCTAACCAATGAGAAGGAGCTTGTGTGTTTTGAATTTAGAAAGCCATTAAAGTCATGGCGTCATGATGAGTTTGAAATACAAATGTGCTTCTGTCAGATGTTCATAACAGGTGCTGGAACCTTTAGTGTCGTGTTGGCATGTTTAGTTTTTCTTTTTAGGCTAGGGTTGTATTTTGTGGGTCAGAGGCTTGTTGAGGTTGCACAATTTACAGAGCTGTAAAAATAACTTATGTTTCTGTGCTAAAACTCTAAATATAGATTTTTGAATTGAACTGTTTTCTTTAGCAGCCTTTGGACAGCCAAGCTTCCTTGAATGCGCCACCAAGAAAGCGTTTTCTCTGATGGCGAACGCTCCATTAGGAGTTGATTGAACTAAAAGCAAGGGGCTGGATTAACTCCAGATTGTGGCTGCTTGAGGAAAACCTGTTTTCAAAATGTCAGTGAGCTGACAGAAGTTCGGTCCCAGCAGGCCTACAGCTACAGGTACCTACAACCCTTTTTCTTAATCAAACTTTTCAACAACCACGGCTGCTTTGTGTTTCCAGACTTTTCTGAACTTTCTTGCTCCGTTCGCAACTCTTTCCAAGTCGTTATCATCAAACTGCTGCCTGCAAACCCCGTCGTCCCCCTCTTTCTGTGTTTGCATTGCTCTGTCTCTATTTTTAGCTCTCTCTTTCACAGATTAGGGGTCTATTTATAGACCCCCTTATGATGTCCAATAACAGGGCTCTCTGCAGGAGAATGGCAGCATCACAAGGATTCACACACCTCCCACTTGGCACTAAGCTCTCTCTCTCTCTCTCTCTCTCCTGTTTTGCTCAGTCCTCCCATCCCATCCTCATGTTCTCCTCCTCCTCCTCCTCTTCCAGCCGCCCCCTTCCACCCCTCCGTCTATCCATGGTGGAAACTGGCACCGAGCCCACAGTTACAGTGGAAACTTTACGCACAGGAAAGAGCCTCATGTCACCCTGACAGCCTGACAGTGTGTGCACATTTTTTTAAAACGGCATCTTACTTACAAAAAGAGACAGTAAGGATATAAAATTCTACCTACACGTGGAGAAAAATAACACAACCTCCATGCTGTTAATACACCACACTCTCCTTTTTTAGTGAGAAATAAAGCAGACAGCAACATAGATACGGACAAATAGGATGTTTTTTTCTTCTTCTTGACTTTTGCCCCCCTTTTAAAAAAGAGGACATTACATAATTCTCAAAACACTTCCTCTCTAAGCCAAGAGCACTCTGGCGTTTTATCACACGCACACACACACACACACACTTGACATATCCAAGCAGACAGGCAGCCTGTTCGGGATGTCTGCATCACAGTCGCTATGACAACGGCAGGAGAACAATCCACAAAAACAGCCACTTGGTGGGAGGAGCGAGGGGGGAGAGAGACAGACAGACAAAGAGAGAGAGAGAGAGAGAGAAAGCGCTCATGTGGACTGTGGCTGTACCAGCTCGGGCTGCATGCCATTTCTTTTACCAGCTTCTCAACTCTGCTTCCTCTTCAGGGCAGAAAGCGCCTCCTCACCAACGGGAGAGCTGCGTTTCATGTGCCACGAGCGCGGTTCCCCTTCTTTGTGCCTTTGTGAGTGTGGGAGTTACACAGAGTCACGCTCAGAGAAATAAATGCAAATACCGGCCGACTGTGGGGTTGCGTCACAGTCCCCACAGCTGGATCATTCTGATTCTGACCACTCACATCCAAAGCAGCCACTGAGACTCGTTTTGAGATGTGCGTGCTGTCACCAGGCACACTACAGCCGGGCTTCCTGTTTTAAGAGAGTGACTATCTGTGTCACCATGCAGGACCTACCCCGTGGGGGTCTTTGCTGTCCCTGTGGGTACATAAAGGGCAACAGTGCAGATGCATTCATACACTGTTGTTCAAAATTGTATAAATGTTCAGTCTTCCAGCTTCATCTTCTTTTTAGTAATGCTATCTAACAAAGCCACTTCAGGTGCAATGCAATTACAGCGCACACTGACTATCCTGGCGCGCGTGTGTGTGCACGTGCACACTAGTGATTAATACTGTTATTTAGGTAGTTTGTGACAAATGAATGACTGAACGCCATGATCAGCTTTGTCTCTCATCCAGCTCCAGATTTACTGAGCTCTGCATAACATCACACGAATGAACCAGTTCTCCACCTGCTCAGGTTCTGGTTAGAGTGGCCCTCCAGTTTGCAGCAGATATCAGGAGCAGAGAAGAACTGCAGCTACCAGCTGCAATCTAAGACCCTGATGACACTAGCTCTCGTTCGTCTAAGGAAATCAGCTGCAAACTGGAGGTTCAGCCTAACCAGAACTTGCAGCATGTGGCGTACTGGTTCACCCACATGATGCTATTTAGAGTGGACCTCCAGCTTGATGGGGTTTCTTTTCATACAGTGAGGAAATGAGGCCTTAAAGAATGAAACAAGTGCTTTTTTTTCTCGTATTAACTTCAAGAGCAAACGAAGATCTGAAAGAAGAGTTATTTGTCATAATGAGATTTTTTTTTATTATTTTGCACAAAATATAGATTGCACTGACTGTCACAGGTATTAGAATTTCACACTAGGCCTAGGTTACACACAGCTCTGTGATTCTACAACTGAGATATAAAGAGGGCTTTAGACGCCTTTAGTATGTCTAAAAGTTATGAGGGATACGGTCGGCTCCCAGAGTGATTCCAGTCTGATTTAAGACATTAAAAGTAAAAGAATCTCGCTTTCTTGCTGTCTGCGCGCTGAAAGGAGTCGGCATTTTAAAATACCACATTGTTTTTATTTCCCCAACCCATTTTCTTCTGCACACAGGTGTAATGAACTGGAAAAGCAATGATGTGGAAAATATACTGTTAATGTTCCAAAAATATTTAGCGTATGTGCATAACAAAGATTAGGACTTTTCCTTCTCTCCGGGGACTTCCGCTGGCTGACAGTTAGGATCCTCGAGGGGGGCTTTCTTTGTTATGTTTCGAGCTGGAGTCATTAAGTATCCATTAAAAAAAACCCAATGGCTCCTTAACTGTCAACAAGCCGAAAATAAAGCAAGAATCCCAGACTCGCTGTTTTCACGAATCGGGAAAAGTGTCAATTACAAAGCTTTAAAAAGAGCATAATCACTGCTTTCCCCTGCGTTCAGTCGCATTTTAAAACTGCTACAACTTCTCACAGACTTTGAGGGCATTATCACTAAAGAGTTTCAGCTGAGCTTTAAGCCTCTAACTCCACAAAGCTTGCTTGACAAAAATCAAACCACGTCTGACCCAAATCTGCTCAAAATCTTCAGGGAAATGTAGTTTTTCTTGGCTATTTTTACTACTCTGCACTCATCCTGTGAGTTCCAGTGCTTTGCGTGATACACTGAAGTGAACAGTTTGTGACAGCAGAGAGCCGGGTAAACATCTGCCGATCTCGTCTCCTCAGTAGAGTCCTCAGTCTCTGCCAGAGCAGACTAGAAGGCACAGAGAGGAGGAAAGGGAGGTACAGATAGCAGAGGATGAGAAGATGGTGGGATCCGCAAAGGCTGACAGGCAGAAAGACTGAGACGGGAGAGGGGGAGCGGGCGATGAGCCTGAAAGGTGAAGGGAAAAAAAACGGAAAAAAGACGCACTGCCGAGAGTGTCGACAAGAAAGAAGTGAAGTCGGGTCACAGAGCGTGTAACAGACACACTAAGACGCACACAGAGACAGACGAAATGACATACTGTAGATACGGATTCTTGCAAAAGGCGGTAAAACTTTCTGGAGAAACAATACTACCAGCCAAGTGTCACATCCACTACTATCAAACTGCACAACGGTATCTTGGGAATCTCCAGCACTCCGTCCAGCAGGGCCGCCGTTTATAGCGGGAATGCAGCGACACACCAGTCGTCGCTGCCTGTTTACATTCTCTGCGTGGCGGTCATGACACCGCGCTGACAGTTTCAAGGTCCCAGAAAACAGAACGCAGTGTTTTGGATTAGCATGTACTTAAATTTTCAAGGAACGGTTTAAGATTTTAAAAATTTCCGTTTCTGTAGGAATATTTATAACATCTTTTCTCTCATTATATGCCTCCTTGTTACCTTAGCTTAGCTATCCTTGCACTGACTGTACAAGAAAGAAATTTAGCCACCAGAGGTATTAAAGCTCACTGGAAAAAAGTTTGTACCCTTTCTTGGAAAAATTAAAGTGAGCAAGTAGGACTGGAAGCTTCCGCTCTTTATGACTTCACATTTATGATACAAGTGGTGCAACTTGCATTAATCTCAGGTCGTCATACTTTAAACATCATCCCCTGTTTATTAATGAATCTTTGTGCTGCACCTGTAGTTTTCCAGAAAGTCCTTTCAATTAAAATCTCTGTAACAGAGAGGCGAACAGGGAAGTGCAAAACTCATCCAAACAAAGGGATGATCATAACAATAATCAGCTGTGTGACTAATGAAAAAGTAAGGTAACTTTTGGCCCACCTGAACCTATATTTAAAGTATCTGTTTTCTCAATTTTGAGATTCAGATTTTTTTTTTTAATTTAATGTGGAAAATATAAACCACACATCCCTCTCACTCACAGCTGTGATCATCATACTGGAGTTTATGTTACCGTTGCCAATCTGGCAACGTCGCCATTAAATTTCGTGACTTTTCTCCGAGTCTACTGTTGAGGGAACAGCAGAAAGACGTGAAGATCTTTGGCACCTGTGAATGAGCCGACTGCACGTGTGCTGCACTCTTCTTGTGGTTTGTTTCCCAAACGGAGGTTGAGCATTTCGTGTGAGATTACTTTGTAGCTGTTGATTCTTTGTCAGACGATGTCTAAGTTATAAACTCTCGTTCAGCCTCCTCCAGGTCTGCACAAACTCTCAGAGTTTTATTCATTCTAAACACTTTCTGTAATGAACAATATAAACAGTTGAATTCTTGCTTCTATTTTCTAATAAATAAATAATTTAAAATTTTGCATACCCTAAAAAACAGCAGTGAATAGCAGTCAAAAGTCTTGGCTGACAGTTTGTGATTCTAACAACTGTATTTGATGAATACAGTTAATACCACACAGTGAGAGAGAGAGGGCAGAAAGTGAGAGTGCTTTTGAAAAGAGCAGCTGGCATGTTTCCTTGGTTGTGATCGTTGTTGCTTCTATTTTAGGAACCATTCAGGAAGTGATCTAGAGACAGGCTGCTGACGGAGTAATTCAGCTCAACCAAACAACGCTCAACTCATCACGAACCAAAACAAGCACAAGTGAACGTAGCAGGGGAAAAGAGGGCAGAATAACGAGGAGGGAGCAGCACATCTGGATCTTTCCGTGTATATATCTACTGTTTAATTTACTTCTGGGGAATGCGTTAGGCGCTGTAGCACCAGTGTGCTACGCGGTGCATTTGGTCCAGTTTCATCATGACTGTTCAGATGCATTATCTCTTGCTGGATTAAATCTTGACAGACTTGACCTTTTCTCTCCAACACATTTTGTAAAAATCAATTTCTCTAAGATTACATTTGACAAGTCTTGTAGCACTGTACAGCATGTTTCAGCCACTGGATACTGATGCCTGTTACCCTTCACTATCACAGGGGAGTGGGTAGCTCATTCTCAGCGTCGGAGGAAATTAAAGGGATGCGTCAAGTTCAGTTAGAAAACGGCTTAAAGGAGCCACAATTTGCACGATCGCAACAGATTTTTACCCAGATTCGGGATAGCCAAATCCTCTTTAAGTACACAGCTCAAGACCTCCATGCTGTACTGGCTTTCTTTGCTAAAAAAGGCTAAAAACGAACAAAGGATCTGCGAGGAAGGCTTGTGTAAATGCCATAACCTTGGGAAACCCTTTCTTAGAGCTTAATTGAAACAAATAAAATAAATACGTCTACTTTTCCGAAGCTCTCAGCAGCATCTGAGGGCAAATATGGACTACATGACTCTCAGAGCTGCTGTGCTGCTCAAACCACAAGACGTTTTTGTCTCTAATAGCAGTTCATGGATCCCCACAAGTCAATTAATTTAACAAATTGCTATAAAAATATACCAAAATACCATTCTTTGAAGTTAATTCCTGTAAATGCTGATCCCTCGAGGGAAAAAGCACAACAGTGAGCTGGTGTGCATTTTTATAGCATACTAAAGTATTGTTTTCTCTTTACAGTGTGTCAGTGTGTGTACGAGTCCACGCATGAGGTTATAAGGTTTCACTAACAAAGGCCACGTGACAGAGACTGCTGTAGAAATTAATCACATCTGGCCTGTGGATATGTCTGATTAGTAAACCAGGCAATTAAGCACTGGTGACCCTGCAGGCGGCACCAGAAATGTTTGGTGGTTAGACAAATTATTCATATTTTATTCATATGCATGTACCAGTTTACTCTAGTTTCTAAAGTTTTTGCAGCTAAGCATTACGCAGTGTTGCAGCTTAACTGCAGTAACGGGAGGCTGCTGGTGCTAACAATGCTAACGTTAGCCTCACAGTGCACACTAATGTGACGTGATGTGCAAGAGTGCAAGAGTCAAGCACTTCAGCATCGTTCAAAATGTGATTTAGTCATTGAATAATGTGATTAACAGCTTAAAATAGCTCTTAAACACACGCACAATATTTTTGTGGACAATGTTTAACTGTGGCTCTGTCAGATTTTGCTCAACCATCAGTGCTCCTGAGTGTTTTTGAACTTTGAGACTCGCAAATTAGTCTCAAACCATTTAATGTACTAGGAAATGATTCACCAGGAAGATCCATAATCTGGTCATAATCATCTTCACTGTGTTATAATGTTGAATGCAGCTGCAACAAACTAAATTCATGGCACACAGGTGACGCCATGCAAGCTGAGATCCTGCTCAGAAGAGATACCCATCTATCCATCTTCTTACACTTATCCTGTCCAGCGTCGCGGGGGAGCTGAAGCCTATCTCAGCTGTCACAGGGGGACACCCTGGACAGGTTGCTAGGCTGACACAGAGAGGGGTTCACAACTATTCACATGTACAGCCGATTATGAATCACCAATTAACCTAACCCACACATCTTTAGGCTGTGAGAGGAAGCCGGAGTACTCATACAAGCCTGATGAAGAACATGCAAACTCCACACAGCAAGGCCTCAGCTGGGACTTAAACCGAGGACCTTCTTTCTATGAGGAGACAGTACTAACCACGGCGCTCCCGTGCTGCCCAAATGAGAAGGAATAATAAGTAAAGTTACAGCGTAGTAAAAGAAAAAAAGCTCATAATAATGTTTTACTTGCACTGAACACAGCAGGAATATTAAAAGGACAGTACTGTGGTAAACAAACAGCGTGTAGCTTATTTGCCTTAAAATAGGAAACTTTTTAATTATCTAAACCGTGAGAAATGGAGCTCCACGACGAGAAAACCTGCACAAGAAACAGGCAAACACCAAGTTCAAACTCAGGTCCCTCTGTCTGTGAGGCCACCGTGCTAACCTCTCAGCTACAGCATGAAACTGTAACGTTTTCTGAAGTAAGAAGCTGTCAGGTTAGATTACACTGTGAAATAAACTCAAAGCTGTTGATTAAATCTGCAAAAATCCGTGCCGGGAGAATAGAGGTATCAGAAATAGAGGACAAGATTATTGTTCGCTAGTTTTGGGCAGCTGTAGCAGTGTGATTGAACTTTCTCTCATATAGAGACAGAACCAAAAAAAAAGAAAAGGAAAGAAGAAAAGTTAACAAAATCATAGGACTTCCTGGAAAGTTCTGAAAATGTATTTGTGAAACTTGATTCCAGCTATCGGCTCGTCCTTCTCATGTTGGCTGCTGTGGGGCAATATTTGGTGAGTTTACACTATTCGCACAAGTAACAAGGTCAGACACGGCTTTAGATGCAGGAAAATCCAGCTGCCGATAATTTGCTGAAATTTAACAGTGAAATTTGTTGCAGTGCCGCGTGAGGCGAAATAAACCAGCCAGCACTGACAACATCTGCCCCTGGGCCCTCGTTTTCAGCCAGATGTGTGTGCTTCTGTGCAGCACTGACGGTCTCCAGACAATCACTGTCATAGGCAGCATGTCGGTCGCGCTGCTGCACATTCTAAAGACTTCCAGGCTGCAATCACCTGGTATAAATCAGCTATCAGTCAGCGTCGTAGCACGCCGCTAACTGTTCCACCACACAGTTAATATCCTCGCTCACACCATCCCGCTCTTCCCCACTGCGCCTCGCTCCCCCTCTTCCTCCTTATTGCCCTCTGCAGTATTATCAGATAATGTGTGTGTGTGTTTTTTTCCTCCTGCACTGCAGCCACTGTGGCACAATTACCCCAGCTGCTCCACTAATGGCTATTGATGCAGCTGAGGGCCCCCTGCACACAGTTGCACACGCAAACATTCATAAAAAATTCATGACGCTGGCTCGATAGGAAGGTGCGGGGGATCTGGCCGGCACTGGAAAGAACAACAAATGTCATCTAACAAAGGAGGGAAGAGGCACACGATACCAGCTTTAACATTCAGCAACACAGAAAAATGCAGATGCTATTCATATGAACAACGTGTGCACGCTGTTAGCACGAAGAGCCGATGGGTTAAGTCCAGCGTGCAGTAAAACCCTGTGTCTACGTGCCTCTGTGTGCTGCAGCAGCACATGTGGTGGGTAATTCCCTCTTAGCACAGGATTTCTCCCTGACACCGGCCTACGTGGAGAAAGCTTTAGAGCGCTAAGCCTGCTACCTGAGACTGAACCGGAGATCACCGGAGGCATGGAGCACAGTGATGGATGGAGGGAGGGGTGGCGAGGGTGGAGGGGAAAAAAGAAAAGGGTGGATTTGAATGACTGAAAGGAAAGAAGGGAGGACAGAGTGTAAGGACGACAAAGAAAGGTCAAAAGAAGGTAGGAGGAGAGAGACGATAAACAAAGGACCAAATTGCGTGGGAATTAGAAGCAGTCACTGTGCGATGGGTACAAATGAGTAACAGCAGGAAAACTGGAGGACAAACAAATAATTTAAAATTGCCACAGTACTGTTTTTATTTTATTTTTTTGGCAGGGGGTGTGCAAAAGTGATGGAAACTGTCCCTGAGTTTGACAAATCAGTAAGAGGAAGGTCAGAGGGTTGCCGCCTGCCACCAACAGGAAACTGAAAACTGCTTGTCAAAGATTAGGTGATATTTCCTCTGCAGCTACCCTCAAGTGTTTCACTGTAAATGCACAGCAAGTCAGGCTAACATGAAATTAATGAGTGTCATTCAAATAAGCTTCAAAAATACCCCCCAAAAAGCGCTTTAGCCTTGAACAGAGAAGTGTTTCAAAGTCAGCTTTACATAATTTTACATTATTTCTACATTCTGCCACCTTATGTTGTTTATTTCATTTACATTTCAGGGGGAGATGTTGAAATCCTTTTCCTGAACTTGTTACTTTGCATGTTTATATTTAAGCACACAGACTTGAAGATCTGGCTGCAGTGTTTTTAGATGTCTCTTCTCCTCTGCTCTAAGCTCCTCCCACCTTACAAACGTCACATTGACACAAACTACAAGGAAGTCAGCGCTAGTTTCACACGAGATCCCATGCCCGCTCTCCCTTCTGACAGTCCTCTGCTTAACCCATAATGCCTCTGTGTCTTCCTTCACAGATGTGCTCTGAAAACATCTGTGATTGGCCAAAGTCTTCTGCCACTGACTAGATGACCTAAAACAGAGCCCACAGGAGGAGCAAGAGTCTAGTTAATGTTCTAGTTTAAGGTCTGTTAACATACCAGCATGCTGTAAACCACACTAGGGCCAAAGGAGGTTAAATTATCGGGATCTCGTGTAAACAGTGGAGTTACGCATGAAGTTTTCTTCTGTCATCTCCCATTAATCACGTCATGACTCCACAGATTTATCGTGTGACCTTTTAGAGGGGTGACCCCGCTCATTGGGAACCAGTGGACTAAACTAACTTTCAAGTCTCCACCATAAGCAACAGAAAAAGGTGCATACGTGCAGATGTAGCAGGATATTTAAATCTAATAAGAATATAACACATTCTTCTGCACTCTTAATGAAGACAAATTTTGAATACAATGGGGTTTTTTTCTTTTCCACTGCGGCTATAAAGACAGCAACATTTGCATATGATGAAAATGTCATGTGGCGTTATCTGGTGGCTAACAGCTCCAGCAGAAATGTTGGAATCATAGTACAATACTTCAATTCACAAAGCACGAGGCAGATAAGCGAGTTCGTAACAATTCCAAAGATCAACACCGGCAAGACTCGGTTTAAAAATAACAAGTAATTTTAATACTCTGCCAATTTCCCTCGCAAAAGAACAAAACAATTACACCAAGATCTTGTTAGAAGGTTGTCACAGTACGTTTCCACTCGAAGTTTTAGTAGGAGTGGGGCCTATTTAGGGGAAAATGTTGGAAGAAATACTGACAACCAGGCACACTGAGGAGTTTTTGTTGAGTTTGTGTCGTGGCCACATTTGGTATTAAATTCCCAAATACAGTGGTTCTTTTATTTCTTATTAATAAGAAAATATTTTTAAACTGCTGCCCGGGCCTGGTTGCAATTTCTACGGTTACGCAGAGGGAAGTCAACTCTACCCCTTCTTACTACTGGACTGCAACCTTCAGCAAACACAAATGTGGTCCCATCTGCTGCAGACAAAGTGTGTTGTTACAGTATTTCCCTAAAAACAAACTCTCACAGTATTTCTGCACCCTCTCCTGTGCACACGCATGTATGAATCCATATGCAGCAATCTTCCTGTTCTGTGTCCCAGTTTAATAAGCAGAGGGAATTACGTCTTTTTGACAGGACTCCCTTACTAAGGCCATTGTTTTAGGAACCCAGTTCAGCTGTAGAATGGCTTTCTCTGTGGATAATGCTTACCTCGCAGAGTGCTGGTATTTGAGGAAAAAAAGCCACAGCCAAAATTAACAGACACTTGGCTGAGACTGTTTTTAATTTGGTGTGTGTGGTGTGTACAGATCAAACTACCAAGTCAGACGCTACATGTTAAAACAGCAAATTGTTGATTCAGTCTTCACCGAGAGAGCTGTAGCCGTCACCATTCCTCCATTCTGACGTTTGTAAGTAAAGCGCATTTACTCGCAGAGGATCGGAGGGGACCCGGGCATCTCTGATAACCACCTCATCCATATTTTACCAACCAGTGTTTGTGTGAGTACACCAGGGGTGAATTCAATTCAATTCAATTCAATTTTATTTATATAGCGCCAAATCACAACAAAAGTCGCCTCAAGGCGCTTTATATTGTACAGTAGATAGCACAATAATAAATACAGAGAAAAACCCAACAATCATATGACCCCCTATGAGCAAGCACTTTGGCGACAGTGGGAAGGAAAAACTCCCTTTTAACAGGAAGAAACCTCCGGCAGAACCAGGCTCAGGGAGGGGCGGCCATCTGCTGCGACCGGTTGGGGTGAAAGAAGGAAAACAGGATGAAAGACATGCTGTGGAAGAGAGACAGAGATTAATAACAGATATGATTCGATGCAGAGAGGTCTATTAGCACATAGTGAGTGAGAAAGGTGACTGGAAGGGAAAAACTCAATGCATCATGGGAATCCCCGGCAGCCTACGTCTATTGCAGCATAACTAAGGGAGGATTCAGGGTCACCTGGTCCAGCCCTAACTATATGCTTTAGCAAAAAGGAAAGTTTTAAGCCTAATCTTGAAAGTAGAGATAGTGTCTGTCTCCCGAATCCAAACTGGAAGTTGGTTCCACAGAAGAGGGGCCTGAAAACTGAAGGCTCTGCCTCCCATTCTACTTTTAAATACTCTAGGAACAACAAGTAGGCCTGCAGTGCAAGAGCGAAGTGCTCTAATAGGGTGATATGGTACTACAAGGTCATTAAGATAAGATGGGGCCTGATTATTTAAGACCTTGTATGTGAGGAGCAGGATTTTGAAATCAATTCTGGATTTAACAGGAAGCCAATGAAGGGAAGCCAAAACAGGAGAAATATGCTCTCTCTTTCTAGTCCCTGTCAGTACTCTTGCTGCAGCATTTTGGATTAGCTGAAGGCTTCTCAGCGAGTTTTTAGGACTTCCTGATAATAGTGAATTACAGTAGTCCAGCCTGGAAGTAATAAATGCATGAACTAGTTTTTCAGCATCACTCTGAGACAGGATATTTCTAATTTTAGAGATATTGCGCAAATGGAAGAAAGCAGTCTTACATATTTGTTTAATATGTGCATTGAAGGACATGTCCTGGTCAAAAATGACTCCAAGGTTTCTCACAGTGTTACTGGAGGCCAAGGTAATGCCATCCAGAGTAAGAATCTGCTTAGATACCATATTTCTAAGATTTTCAGGGCCGAGTACAATAACCTCAGTTTTATCTGAATTAAGAAGCAGAAAGTTAGCGGCCATCCAGGTCTTTATGTCTTTAAGACATTCCTGCAGTTTAACTAATTGGTGTGTGTTACCTGGCTTCATGGATAGATAGAGCTGCGTGTCATCTGCATAGCAGTGAAAATTTATGCTATGTCTTCTAATGATGTTGCCTAGGGGAAGCATGTATAATGTAAATAGAATTGGTCCTAGCACTGAACCCTGTGGAACACCATAATTGACCTTAGTGTGTGAAGAGGACTCTCCATTTACATGTACAAACTGGAGTCTATTAGATAGATATGATACAAACCACTGCAGTGCAGTACCTGTAATACCTACAGCATGTTCTAATCGCTCTAATAGGATATTATGGTCAACAGTATCGAACGCAGCACTGAGGTCTAGCAGGACAAGCACAGAGATGAGTCCACTGTCAGAGGCCATAAGAAGATCATTTGTAACCTTCACTAAAGCTGTTTCTGTGCTGTGATGAGCTCTGAAACCTGACTGAAACTCTTCAAATAAGCCATTCCTCTGCAGATGGTCTGTTAGCTGTTTGACAACTACTCTTTCAAGGATTTTTGATATGAAAGGAAGGTTGGAGATTGGCCTATAATTAGCTAAGACAGCTGGGTCTAGAGATGGCTTTTTAAGTAAAGGTTTAACTACAGCCAGCTTGAAGGCCTGTGGTACATAGCCGATTATTAGAGATAGGTTGATCATATTTAAGATCGAAGAATTAATTAATGGCAGGACTTCTTTGAGCAGTTTTGTAGGAATGGGGTCTAAAAGACACGTTGATGGTTTGGAGGAATTAATTATTGAAGTTAACTCAGAAAGATCAATTGGAGAAAAAGAGTCTAACTTAACATTGATGGTACTAAGAGTAGCTGTAGATAATATTACATCTGTGGGATGATTATTGGTAATTTTTTCTCTAATGATAAAAATTTTATTTGTGAAGAAGTTCATGAAGTCATTACTAGTTAACGTTAAAGGGATGGTTGGCTCAGTAGAGCTCTGACTTTTTGTCAGCCTGGCTACAGTGCTGAAGAGAAACCTGGGGTTGTTCTTATTTTCTTCAATCAGTGACGAATAGTAAGATGTTCTGGCTTTGCGGAGGGCTTTCTTATAAAGCAGCAAACTATTTCTCCAGGCTAAATGATGATCCTCTAAATTTGTGACACGCCATTTCCTCTCCAGCTTACGAGTTATCTGCTTTAGGCTACGTGTTTGAGAATTATACCACGGAGTCAGGGACTTTGGATTTGAGGCCTTAGTTTTCACAGGAGCTACAGTATCCAGAGTCGTACGTAGTGAGGAGGTAAAATTATTAACAAGATAATCGACCTCTGTTGGAGTAGCGTTCAGATAGCTGCTCTGCTCTATGTTGGTACAGGGCATTGAAGATGATAACAGTGGGTGGATTATATTCTTAAACTTAGTTACAGCACTTTCAGAAAGACATCTACTTTGATAAAGTCTACTCTCCACTGCTGTGTAATCAATTATTGTAAATGTAAATGTTATCAGGAAATGATCAGACAGCAGAGGGTTTTCAGGAAACACTGTTAAATATTCAGTTTCTATGCCATATGTTAAAACAAGATCTAGAGTGTGATTAAAGTGGTGGGTGGGTTCTTTTACATTTTGAGAGAAGCCAATTGAGTCTAGTAACAGATTAAATGCGATGTTGAGGCTGTCATTTTTAGCATCTACATGGATGTTAAAATCACCCACAATAATTATTTTATCTGAGCTGAGCACTAAATCAGATAAAAAGTCTGAGAAATCAGAGAGAAACTCTGTGTAAGGCCCAGGTGGACGATAGATGATAACAAGTAAGACTGGTTTCTGAGTTTTACAGCTGGGGTGGACGAGGCTAAGCATCAGGCTTTCAAATGAATTAAAAGTCTGTCTTGGTCTTTCGTTAATTAATAGGCTGGTGTGAAAAATTGCTGCCACACCGCCCCCTCGGCCTGTGCTTCGGGATTTCTGGTAGTTAGAATGACTCGGGGGTGTTGATTCATTTAAACTAACATACTCATCCTGCTGCAACCAGGTTTCTGTAAGGCAGAGTAAATCGATTTGTTGATCAATTATTAAGTCATGTACTAACAGAGACTTGGAGGAGAGAGACCTAATATTTAATAATCCACATTTCACTGTTTTACTCTTTGGTTCAGATGTGGATACTGTATTGTTCTTTCTTTGTGATTTTTTATGTTTAAGTTGTTTATTGCTGGTTTTTAGTTTGTTTTTTGTCTTTTTGGGAGCTGACACAGTCTCAATGGAGATGGGTTTTTGGGGGGGTAGCAGGAGGAGAGAAGCTGCAGAGAGGCGTGTAAGACTGCAACTCTGCTTCCTGGTCCCAACTCTGGATAGTCATATTTTGGGGGGTTTAATGAATTTGTCCATATTTCTAGAAATGAGAGCTGCTCCATCCAAAGTGGGATGGATGCCGTCTCTCCTAACAAGACCAGGTTTCCTCCAGAAGGTTTGCCAATTATCTATGAAGCCCACATCGTTTCTGGGACACCACTCAGACAGCCAGCAATTTAAGGAGAACATGCGGCTAAACATGTCACTCCTGGTCTGATTGGGGAGGGGACCAGAGAAAACTACAGAGTCCGACATTGTTTTTGCAAAGTTACACACCGATTCAATATTGATTTTAGTGACCTCCGATTGGCGTAACCGGGTGTCATTACTGCCGACGTGAATTATGATCTTACTGTATTTACGTTTACCCTTAGCCAGCAGTTTTAAATTTCCTTCAATGTCGCCTGCTCTGGCCCCTGGAAGACAATTGACTATGGTTGCCGGTGTCTCTAGCTTCACATGTCTGAGAACAGAATCACCAATTACCAGAGTTTGACCCCCGGCGGGTGTGTCGCCGAGTGGGGAAAAACGGTTAGACACATGAACAGGTTGGTGGTGTACCTGGGCTTCAGTTTAAGACTATGCTTCCTCCTCACCGTCACCCAGCCGCCCTCTTTCCCCAGCTGCTTGGGGTCTGCCGGGGAACAGCTAGCGGGGCCTACGCTATCTTCGGCTGCACCAGCTACAGGGGCCTGGCTAGCTACGGGTGAATGAAGGGTGCGAAGCCGAGTCTCCAATTCAGTAATCCTGGCCTCCAGAGCTGCAAATATGCTACATTTATTACAGGTATCATTACTGCTAAAGGAGGCCGAGGAGTAACTAAACATCTGACACAATGAGCAGGAAAGTGCAACAAAGATGGCTTCCCACCATTCTGCTATTAATAATGCAAAATCTAAACTGCCGCTGAGTATTGCTCCTTTAATACTACACTTACTGACGTGAATACAGTGGAGAAAGCGAGCAGCCTTCTGGCACAATCCAAACAAAAGACAGCACACAGGCCAGAGAGATAAGACAACAGATACTCGACTCCTTCCAGAGGTTTGCTGTTTACTTAGTGAGACTGTGCCACTTTTACTGTGAGAGGATAATAGTTAATGTTACAGAGAACACTGTGGCGAGGTCAGAACTGAACTTTGGCTAACCTTAGACACTATGAGCTATTGGTCATACAGACTAAGTGGGAATACAGCAACACAGAACATTTGTCTGTCTGTTAGCAGGATTACACAAACACTCCAACACAAAACCTGTTTCATCACTTTTATTCTAAACTGCATGACGGGTCCACACTTTCTGAGTTATTTTGTTCCATGATGTCGTATTTATCTCACTGACCTGGATTATTTTTCATGTTCTGGCCCCAGTGACACAACAATTTCTTAACTTTTGGGATGATTACAGCACATCTTACCTAATCTTATGCTTTTAAGACGTAAGCGGAAGAGTTACATATTCATCTAAACTTCTGCAAGTCAGAGGCTTTGTATCTGTATTTCTTATATAGCAAACAAATCAGGCAAATATCACTCCTTTTATGTAATGTAACCCTAACATTTACCCATCTATCCAGTTGACATTCTTGCAATTAATAATATGTAAGATGAAGACTTTAGCTAAAGAATTACAATATTTCCATCTGAAAGTTACTAAAATAGGAATAGACTATTTAATTCAATTCCATTTTATTTATGGTAAGGTAAAGTAAAACCCTACAAAAGTACTGGATCACCTATGACACCTAACATGGAAACCCATGTCATGAAGCTCCCAGCTCACATATTTTGTGCTGATGTTAATGCCAGAGGAGGTTTGCAGCTCTGCGGTTCCTGAGTCAGCAGAGAGTTGGTGACTTCTGCACACTACACTCCTCAGACCTCGCTCTGTATCTTTACGTGGTCTGCCACTTCATGGATGAGTTGCTGTGGTCCTTAAACGCTTCCACTTTGTAACAATACCACTTACAGTTGTTATAACCAGGAGGGAAGAAATTTCACAAACTTACTACCGGTGCTTATAATAAACACATGATTATCAAAATAGCAAATTAACTGTCTGTCTGTGATTAAATAATATGTCAGCTGATTGTTTCTGGTTCATATAGTAAGTGCAGAAAATTATAGGCTATAAAGTCAAAGCTTGGCCACTTTAAGTCTTCCACATTTGAAAATTACAGCAGACAGTCACCAAGTCTTCATTATGACAATAAAAAATATTTAATTCACCTGGATTTGATTCTCAAACATGTTCTGCTGTGTATACAGCATATTAACACACGTTAAAGAGCAAACAGAAAATGTAAAAACAGGGAGATAATCCGTTAGCTCTTCGCTTTTTTCCCTTCAGCAGCTACCTACAAGCAGGTGGGTCGACTGAAGAGAAAACAGCACTGTGGGTTTTAATGCCTCTTGTCACATGTCACCTCACTTTCTGTCATCCATCCAAAACTGGAACAAAAATGCCCTAAAAAAATCAAGTACAGTCAAGCTGAGAAATCTGTGCACAGAGTAGAAAACAGTGACTTTACAAAGCAGCTGCAGACTGTGAACACGTGCGAACGCCTTTGATATGGAATCGACGATTAAGGCTTTCTAAAAGTCATAAATTTGAAATTTAAATGATTTTTTTCAGCAGGCGAAAACAACACAAAGTTGTAAATCCTGTGAAAACAGGTAAGAAAACGTTTGAGGCCTGAAACGCGAACGTGACGACCCTCTGGATCCCTGCACGGGCATCAAAGAGGAAGAACTCTCATCGAGAATCATTTATTACGTCTGATTAGCTTTAAATTTTATTTTGAAATCCTTTTTGTTTCAGCTAGTTAAAACTTTCTAAAGAGCCTGAGTCCTCTGAATATTCAAGGGTCTCTGCAGATTGTGTGTGTTCCTGTAGAACATGTGAACAAGCGTGGGAGGAAGGGAATGTGGTCGCAGCCGCCCCAAATCAAAAACATCCAGCTCGTGTGTGTGTGTGTGTGTGTGTGTGTGTGTGTGTGTGTGTGTGTGTGTGTGTGTGCAGGGACTCAGGGCCGAGGGTGAGAAGGAGCGAGAAAAAAAAAAAAAAAAAAGAGTGACAAAAATGTTAACATGGAGCACATGAGAGCAGAAGAGAGGGAGTTAAAAAGGAACCGTCAGAAAAAAAAAAGCAGAGGGAGTCAGTCAAATTAGCGTGTAATGAGTTGAAAACAGCATGACTGTGATGTCATGGGTGTTCGCCGACGTCACGCTCTGCGTGTGTGCCTGCGCGTACTTGTGAGTGTAAGCTCCTCGCCAGCTCGCTGGTTTAAATATAGCAAATGGGCAACTGTCCCAGCTGACTTTAACAATGCTATAGCTACCAGGACCATGTACGCTACATTAGTGCTTTACTAACGCTGAAACCAGAGAAGTGTTGAACAGAGGGAGGGAGGGAGGAGAGGAAGGGAGGGATGGCCTCAGATTCATGAAAACTCAGCCGCCCACACTCAGGCCTCTGCTGCCAAGAGTCGAGCAGGACAACAGTGTGTGTGTGTGTGTGTGTGTGTGTGTGTGTGTGTGTGTGTGTGTGTGTGTGTGTGTGTGTGTGTGTGTGAGACATTCCTCTGCGAGGTGAATGCCAAGGAGCGAGCAGAGCCGAAGACAGACTGTCCTGAGCTACTGTGTTTTAGTGGAACTAACGAGCCCCTTGCTGTGCACCTCGGCCTCGCAGCTGCAAACTTGTTAGCGACGAGGTAATCAGATCTGACTGGATGTTTTGTCAGAAAAAAGTACGGGTCACGATTCTGCTTTTAAGCAACATCACGGCCCATTGGATCGGAGACACGTGCCTCTGACTGAAAGGTCACGGGCTGGATCCTGGCAACATTCCCCCTCCTCCCCTGTGCTTCCATCAGGACGTCAGCAAAAACGCTAAAACACGGCAGCCGCTCGTGAACGTGTTCTGTTGGAGGCAAGAGTGGGAAACGTCTCATCGCGTTAAGACATTAGATACGCCCGAATCAGATTTGTGTGTCACTCCCTCAGTATCAACATGCAATTTTCACTTTTAGACTTTCGAATTCAGTTGTTATAGAAGGGGAAAAAAAGCAAGATTACACACTAATTTCTCTCCTGACTGTGGTCTCGAAGGCCCGAGCTGCCATCACTAATTCTCTCTCCACCAACAGATGTAATGAACAGCTTCACACCTGCTCCCTGTGGGCTGTCAAATGTCATTCTGGGAAGATGAACGCATCAAACGGATAAATATAGGGGATCATACTGACATCATAGACTTGTAATATTCAGCAGTGGTAGAATATTGACAAAAATTTCATCTGTTATCCAGTGACTGAGCGGCAGGTGTCAAAGTTTCTTATACTATTTAAACTTAAAGGAGGAGCAGAGCTGCCCACACCTTAATCAAAAACACCTCCATCTCATTAAAATAAAACAAAGAAATGGGCCGACACGGTGACAAATTTTCGACCCCTTTGCTCAACGGCCTAAAGGTGGATCATTTAAAACAATCATAACAGAAACACAAGTTTTATTTCATGCTGAACGGGATACGGAAACAAAATTACCAACCAGGTGCAAAGATTTTAAATCTCAGAAGCTTATTTGTTTGATTTCATGGATAAAAATGTTCATGTTTTTTTAACTAATGTATTTCAACAGGAAGTACATCTCACGTCTGCAGCGTATATGTTGTCCCAACAGCACAGTGATGACTCACCCTAAACAGCAAAACTCAGTGAGTGGTATTTCTTGTGAGGGTGCGACTTTGCCAGAGAGAAAAACAAGTGATTATTTTCCCGTGTACTGCCACTATGATGTGGTCAACTTAAGTATGATGTCATCATCCGACTTCCGAGGCGAAGGAACGCAGCACAAATCGATCGGCTGCCTGGCGTTCCTCTGTTTGGAGTTTGTGTAGTTTCTCCTCCCGCAGTCAAAGACATGCAGGTTTGGTTAGCTGCTGATCTAAATCACCTGTGGGTGTGAAGGTGAACGGTTCATGTCTCCCTGTGATGGACTCGTGACCTGTCCAGGTTGCACCATGTCTCTCACCCTATGACAGCTGGGTTCACCTCAGCCTGGCCCTGTGACCCTGAATTGAATAAGCGCTTCAGACAGATGAAGTATAAAAATCTGTCACGAGTATAACTTTAAGTGCAGGCTCTGGAGTGAGCAGTGAAATGATTTACCTTTAAATGTGGTCGTTTTTTTAAAAGTAGAAAATATTATATCTGTATATGGAGACTATTTGCACATTTAAGAACAGGCAGACTGATAAAGTTGAGTCCAGTGACACAAAATGCTGGAAAATTTGGCTCCAAAAACCCAAACCAGTAGATTAGAGGTGATGACAATGTCATGAAGTGTCATGAGAGTGTGTGGTAGCAGGGGGCTTAGGGTAGGAGGTAGAGCAGTTAGTCAAAAAACACTTTTAGAATTGTAGAACTTCTTCAAAATTCTTAATTGTGCAGCAAGTGTGAACTGAACTTTGACCTTTGACCTAACACCATTTGCATATCTGTCCGTCTCTCTTGACATATGTTGTCACCATGTGCAGGATGCAGTCCCAAAGCTTTACAGGTGTGTACCTGAGCTTGCAGCGGGTCTGATTCTGTTGTAAAATGGTCTTGTTTGTTGATCGTACAACTGGAGCAGCACATTTTATGGAACTGTGCCTCACCTACTTAGTAACCCACAGTAACAATGTTGCTACTAGCCTCTGTATTTCTGTTGTACTTGCATCCCACTTGACACGGTTAGAGCTCAAATTTAGCTTTATGTGTGCATACGCTATGACGGTCCAGATTTTATCTATGATGGCTTGCGGGCTGCAAGCGCTGATCGTACATGCTCACTGAAGGGGTGAAAACGCCTCCTCAGACACTCAGTAAATTTAGCTTCTGTTTGCTAATAAACATTTATTTTTATCATAAAAATTATTGGGCCATTTTTTCCCCTCAGCATTAGTATAGCCTAGCCTAAAATCCAAACACAAGAAAAAATGCAATAGCTTGTTTGCTTCTGATTGGCTGCCTCTTGTAAACAAAAGATTTAAACAGAAGGTGGGTGGTTCATATGGTCATCTGATGCCAAAGATGACCATATTAGGAATCTCTGCCTTCAGCGACATCATGCAAAAGCCAAAAGCAGAAAAAAGTGTTCAGAGCAGTATTAAACCTGAGATTCTGGCTTTATTTGAAATCCTGACCATGTTTAAAGCGAGTATCCTGTATTAACAAGGAAATGTGTAACAGGTCCAGTTTAATATTAACTAAGCAGGAATATGTTGTACTGATAGCCATGGTAAGTGACAAAATCAAAAATGTATTTATTCTTCTTGGAGGTTGAAAAGAGGAGTTAATAAATAACTTCACTGTGCTCAACTTTACCTCAAGGAGATAAATGCGATCGCCTGTCTGCTGTGAAACATTTCTATACAGTATACTGTCTTCACTGCCCATTATAACAGTTGGTGCACAATTAAGAACCCTTCAGAAGTGTTTAATATGTAAATGAGCGTTCAACTATTCCACTGTTAGTGTAACGTGATATATGGATGTTGACAGAAAGCAGAAAGGCAGCTTGGCGTTCTGCAAGCTACCCTCTCATTATCTGACAATTAAAAGTTTGGAAGTGTCCGTCTTGTGAAAGTGAATCTCCAGACGGGCAAACAGTTGGTTATACAGGAACTACCACATCCCAGGACCCCTGTACCCGAGGCTTTAGTTGGCTGTTGGCTCTTTAAATAATGTCTGAGCGAGACAGAAAAGGTCTCACTCAGACACACGGTGTCGTCTTCTTCTCCGGTCTCACTAATAGTTAGTCTAGAGACACAAACACCCACTTTCCATGATTACAGGCTTTCCCCGACCCTGACGTGGGTGTGTCTGAGAACCATTAGACCAAAGCACAGTGTGCTGAGATGAGCATGACAATACCAAATATGAAATATTACACTGACACAGTTTGGATTTGGTTCAGAAAGACATTATTTGCATTTGAAGGTATTTAACTGTATTTCTGCTTTTCTACTTTAAACTCTCGCTGATGTTGGGGTTTGGGTTTTTTTGCACACTGTAGGCATTCCTGACATTCTTCAAACTGGTGATTACTATACTGGCACTCAAAGCCAACCTGTAGTAGAGCACAAACGTTTCACAGCTGAAGTGTGTGTGAATTTAGCCTCATGATGTCAGCTTTTCATCTTTTTAACTAAATCGTGAAAAGATTGTGCTTTTTCAGCCAACACTATGTTCACATCACACCCTGCCCATACGGTCTGCAACATACACGCGACACATTACGGCCTCTGTTGAAATTGTGCATGCACATCTGCATAATCACATCATCGGAATACTTGGCTTTCCTCGAATGCCTGCTTGTGAAGTGACTACATACAGCCATCTAGCTGCAGCTCCCTTCTTCTGAGGGGTAAAACGGGCGACGGATGGGAGACTTTCCTTTTAATCTCCGCGACTGCACACTGCCAAGAACTTACAATGTAACATAAAGAGGGTGCTAACACACAGCTCTGTGTGTTTCAGCTATTGAATGCTGTGTTTGCGTACAAGCTGTCGCCATCAGTGAATGGGAAAGGAGCAGAGAGAGAGACGGAGAGGGATGCCACTGTGTCTTTAAGCAGTAATCCTTCCATTCTCGGAGCATTTGTTGCCGGCCATCTAATGGGCGGTTCGGTTTAATGTCCACAAGGGCCGCTGGGAGCTCCTGCACTATTAAAATCCCTGCCGCTCGTCTCATGCTGGAGCTGCTCTGGTTTGCTCTTAAATAACAAGCGAGGCTGCCTCAGAAATTAAAAGACGCTCCGTATTTTGCATTTCAAAAGGGGAGGAACTGGGCTCATTGCAGCAACAAAAGGGATAACAATGTTGACATTCCCCACATGCATCCTTTGGTCTTTTCTAAAGGAAAGTAGAGCCCACGGGAGACGTGGAGCAGGCAGGGACACCTCACAGTTTGCAAGCGTCTGCCTAGAATCTCTCTCACACAAACAGCCAAACACCGGGAGTGAAGATCTCTCACCTGAGCAACAAAAACAGTCAAGATCGTTCACAGCCTGGACAGCCACGAGCAACTCACCAACCCTCCATATGTTACCACTGCCCCCTACCAACAGGAAAACACCCTAGCACTCCTATAAAACCCACTGTGACTGTAATGACAAATGACAAGTGCAATATCTTCAGAAGGACATGCAGCTATTGAGGTAACTGCTAAACATGTTATGCGATCGCTGCATTCACGGGCGAACCTGAAGAGCTAGGAGTTAATCACAGTGTAACAAATGTTCACAAACTACTGTGGCATTCATCTGAAGTCAGCTGGCAGGTTGCTTTAAGTCCGGGGTGGCTTTGATTGTGTGTGTGTGTGTGTGTGTGTGTGTGTGTGTGTGTGTGTGTGTGTGTGTGTGTCACCGGGGACAGACTGCAGATTTTGAGAGTATGTGACAAAGGTTACAGTGCAGGCTGGAGCATTAACTGCTGCTGCCGAGAGCAAGGAAGCAGTGTTGCAATGCTAATGCTCCCCTGTGTTGCAGAACAATTTCCACCCAAGAACAAGAAAGGAGAAGTTATTTTCATGCAAAAACAGCGCGAGCCATCCTCCAGAAGTTACTGACTAGTTTCAGAACCTGACAACTGAAAGTGCCCCCGCCCCCCAAAAAATAACAAAAAAAACTTTCAGCCTCCCTTTGAGCACGAAGCCGCACTGATCTCGCAGAATAAGATCAAATATCAGCTGCCAGGCTTGTCATTTCCACACAGAGCGCAATCCAAGCCCCAAACTGCAGCCTGTTGGCTCCAACGAGGGGCCGGACTTCTTTGTAAACAAAAGAACTTGGAGGAAAAAAAGTGGAGCGAGCGCCGAGAAAGAAAGCGGCGATTAGCGAGCATGTTTTCAACAAGTTTTCTGAGTGATGAACAAGAAGAAGCTGTGCAGCTTGCGGGGGGTTGGAGGGGAGAGAGAGACTGGGGAGCAGAGATGGAGGGGAAATGAGCGAAAGTGTGTCGTGTTTGTGTTTGTGTGTGAGCTGTCGGTGGCCGTCGCCGTCAGCTCGTCCTTACCGCTATGAGCGTGTTATTCCTCTGCTCCGCGGAGGTCGCAGAGTCCGGGTCCAGCTGCTTGCTCTGGGTCTGCTTGGTGCTGCTGCCGCTGGCGGACTTTTTGGCCCTTTGCTCCAGACTCCGCTGGTACAGGTTGACCGTGTCCCTGCGGTCTATCTCCATCTGCTCGGCGTGGGCTTGCTGATACCTGGTCTCGCAGGTTATGTGGTGTTTCCTGCAGCCTTCTATCCGCTGCCTCAGCCTCTCCACCACCGTGCTGTGCTTAGGTATTCCCACCACGCTCGCGGCGGGCCCCATGCTCGCGGCGGCCGGGTTCATGCTGTTGTTGATGCAGATACTGCCGTTGGGTCCGGCAGCGGGGAGGCGAAGTCCCCCATCACGGGGCCGAGCGGCGGCTATTTTGGAAGAACTTTTCTCCCAGTTAAGCTCAGCGCCACCGCCGCCACCTCCTCCTCCTCCTTCCACCTCCACCTCCACCACCTAGAGTCCGCTTTCTCTGCGCGTCCTCCGCCGGCGAAAGGTCCCGAGTAGCCGGGCAGCGGGCGGAAGGTACGGCCGCTGAAGAAGAGGGCAACAACCGGGAGTGGAAGGTTTAAAGGGCTGCGAGGCTCTCGGTCATGCGGCTGAGCGTCTCTTCTTCTCTTTCCAAGTGCTAAACACAACACAAAGCCCCCAAACTGAATTCAACAATAACGCCGCTGCCACGCTGATAAGAGCAAAAACACACAGCAGTATAGCGACGGTGCGAGCGGGCACCCAGCGCTCATATGCGCACAAACCGTCCCGCAGAGGAGCAGCGGCGGCAGCAGCAACAGTCCACTCTCTGGTTCACCGTGCCGTCCTCTGAGAAAAAGTTTTGCTGCCTAAACCGAACGGGCTCCAGAGTTTCCCAGTGAACTTGCATCTCATCTGGTTTTGGTTTGAAAGAAATCCCGGGTAAGATGTTGTTGAGTTGGGGGGAAAGCGCACAAGCGCCTTCGGTAGTCCGATTGTGAAGCAACTAGATAGTAGGACAGACGGCGCAAAACGCGGATATGGGAAGCAGTGGCGGAAGTCTCTAGTCACTGCCTGCCGCCTGCCACCATCACAATAATCAGGTCCGCTTCTCCACCATGCCAGCGGAGTGATATCAGGAGTTTAGTAAAAACCAGCTAAAGGCTGTGCGAAGAGCCCGATGGTGGAAACCAGGAAAACACGGAGTGGAATCCACCAGGGGACGTGTGACCCGTCCTGAGCTGTCTTAACGGGTTAATAAAGGGTTAAGAGAAAGGTTAGCAGATTGTAACTGAGGAGAGAAGCACGCAAAGAGACAGAAACGGCGTTTAGGGGGTAAAAAGAAACGCAAGACGATACAACACTCAAAATGAGCCGCAAACATAGATAAAAAATCAAAAAGTAAAATGTCTTTCAAATACTAAAACTCAGCAGAAACGAGTAGGAAAAAAATCCCAAACACAATAGGCAGTTTAAAAATTTTATTAAAGTCAGCCAAAGTTTAAACTTAGCTTCTGCTCGTGCAGGGGTGGTTGGGCTTTACTGTTTGGAGATTTATGAATAAATAATTATCATTTGATTCTTGCGCATAAGATCGTATCATACTAGATTAAGCAGTTACTCAGTTTTTAACAAATTCATAAAACAATCCAAGCTCAAAAATACAAACTTTAAAACAATAAAAAGCAAAAAGGAGCTGCGGGTGTGCAAAAAAAAAACTAACTATGAATGCACAACACAACAAAGCAAGGGAGCTCGTTGGAGGGCAAAAGTTTAAATGTAGCATCTGTCCTCTATTGTGGCCTTTGAAATATTTACACACAATATACCAGTTTAAGTTTAGTTTTCACAAATACAGAAATCTCTCCAGAAGCATGGAAGCAAGGCGCAGGTACAGAAATACTCTTTACATACACACAACAAACAAAAACAGAGACAGCAGCCAAATATATGGATTACACAAAGGCCATTCTTTGATTGATAGCTCAGCAGTTGCAGCTTCCTTTAAAAAAAAGAAGCTCCACTTGTGTTGTCAAACAGATGATGGTGTTTTCTTGATTTGCTTGTTTTGCCTATTTACTCAAGTTGTGGTGTGTTGAGCTCTGCAGGCCCACTGCAGGTTACACCCATTTCACACAAAAATAGAGTGCCATCGGAGGTAAACGGGTGGAAATGAGTTCCTCCTCAGACTGAAGTTCATGACTATAACTTGTAATTATCCATCGCTGGAGCATTTTTAAAGAGGACTGAACATGTTATCTTATAATGAACATTTTTTAAATTGAGTTCAACATACAGACCGTGAGCTGAAAACAGAAGATGGGAGTTTGGAAGGTTTAACACCAATTTTTAAACACAAAATGCAAATATTTGTATTAAGGTCCACTACAGGAAGCCATTATTGTTGAATATGACACGCACTCAAATCCTGGCCGCGCTTATTTAAAAAGGTATAAAAAATGACATTTAAATGTGCAAAGTGAGATCTTTTCAGGGGCTGGTGAATCACCACTGAAAGGGTTTGAGCAGGAAGTGATAATGATGACATAGCCGTTTTATTCTCAGGCCTCTCTTTCATTAAGATGTTTGCTGGTGTGCTTCTTCTTAAACATTCAGATGTTCTCCATGTTATAATATAAGAAAGAAAAGGTTTATCCAGTTAAATTTAAAGACCCTTAGTATTAATAACAAGTGTTGATCCACTGAACTGGTGACCATGTGATTCCTGTCTTCTTATCACTTTCCAGTATCTGACTTCTCATGCTCAGTGCATGTCATGAATCGCAGACATTTTGCATATTTCAGTGACACATGACCATCCAAGTTATAATCACCAAATTATGAAGACAACACTGAAAAAACTACAGGTCCTGTGATGGCCACTTAAAGGTGGCTCCAAAAATAAAAAATAACAAAGAATTAAACATATTGATAGGCTTGTACGTATGAAAAGGTTTATGCTCCAAAGCTAATTTGCTTCTTCAAAGCAATTTATCAGCACATTTTCATCTCCGGAGCCTCAATTAGTGCAGTTTTGACACACAGCATGTCCTTTGGTGTGTGTCCCACTTTTGTTTGTCACTTTTCTACATTCACGACTACATTTTGACCTGCATGATGTATTTCTAACCTAAGAGTGTTTCATTGGCTAAACCAGGGGTCCATGCAGCTTATTTGTAGCTTCATCTGTATGCTTGATCCACAGCTGGACTTCAATCATCAGAGTGACAGCTCAGGTTGAGCTGTTTGGAGACCATTTGGAGAGGCAAGGTTGAGATGGTTTGGACATGTGGAGAAGAGGGATAAGGGATGAACTGGACAATATGGAGCTGCTATGGTCAGACTGACAACACAGAAACCTCCTACACCTGTCTTACCTGCACAGTGGCAAGAGCAGAGGTTTGCACATCTTTAGCAACTACCTCGCAATTATCCTACCCAGGCAGGCCCACAGTCTGATGCAAGTGTTGCAGGATGGAAGCGACTGTGTGGTGCTCCATGCACCAGATACACTGACGCCGTCATTCGTGAAGAACCTTGGCTAGATCTTGCAGTTGTTCCAGTGACAACAGCTGGAGCATCAGCTGTGTGTATACACTGGAACAAACCGGATGATGATGATGATTGAAGCGGTATCTGGGTCTGTGAGAGGCACCCATGTGGTCTGTGGATTTACCTGGTTAACCAAGCTGCTAACATTAGCTGGTAGTTACTGTTAATCTGTGGCTCTCTTCCACAGCGTGTCTGTGTTGTGTCTTCCTCCCCTAACCCCAAGCAGTCACGGCAGATGGCCGTCCCTCCCTGAGCCTGGTTCTGCTGAAGGTTTCTTCCTGTTGAAAGGGAGGTTTTCCTTCCCACTGTCGCCAAAGCGCTTTCTCATAGGGCGTCACATGATCGATGGGGTATTCTCTGCTTTCGCTGTACTGTTGTAAGGTCTTTATCTCACAATATAAAGCACCTTGAGGCAACTGTTGTTATGATTTGGAGCTATATAAATAAAACTGAATTAAATAGTTTATCACTCCACCCTTTTGTCCAAATATGGTCACATCTGGCAACAGAAAACCAACATTTTGGCAGCCAGAATGCTAAAATTAAGACTTTTAAACAGGACATCCATTTTTTATATACAGTCTCCAGACTCTATTCTCCTCATTTCACCAAGGAGCACCACAGACTTGGACACACATACACACACAAATGGACAGCAATGTGAATCTTACCCAGACAAACACATGTGGTTTATTTCTGTTACGTCGCAGCAGAGCCCAGTTATCTCTCTCTCCGTCACTGTCTGTGCACCTCTCTCTCCCATTTTTATTTTTATCTGCCATGTCATGTGGGAGTTCTGAGCTCCATCCCCGACTGTTCGGGCCATATGTGCTCCCTTGTCTCTTTCTAACCATCCCACCAACACACACGCATGTACTCACGCACACAGTCCTTCACCCCCTCACATACTGTACACCAACAGAGACATACGCACGCACACAATCGCACTCTCTGCTTGGCAATTAAACATGGGCAGCATGTGTCTCTGCTTCCACTCCATTGCATGTTATTCATTTCTGTTTCCTGTCTCAGTGTTAAAAGGTTATTTGGTTCCTGCACGAGCACCAGTGATCACGATTACTTCACTTGCAGAGGGCAGATTTAGTTTTCTCTTCATCTACAGGAAGTTCACCATATTTGACGATCTTAGTTTCAAAACATCCTCTTGTAGTGTTTTGAAGCCAAAAGTCATTTGTGTTAAGATTATTCCGTGAGGAATCTTCCACACCGATACCACAGACCACGGTTTCCCAACCTTTTTTGTTGCAATTCCTTTTAATTGAATGACGCAATATGTTTTTGCAGCTGTGCTTTCGAGCTAAACATAGAGGTGTTTTCTGATCTGAGAGTCCAGTTAACAGAAAAACATTGCATGTCTGTGACTTCAAAAACTGGTGAAAAATATTTGTCTATTTTATATTGTTAGATTCAGGCAAAGAATGCGTTAAGATTTGTTAAAAAAAAAAAAGAAAGAAAAAAGATGTCTAATATCTTAAGACCTAATATGCAAATTTCCATGTCTTTATTTTGGACTTTGGACTCTAAAGTAGCTTTGCATGATTCACAGTTGTAGAAACACAGAGAGGTTTCTGGCACATCCTCACCGACTCACGGTGTGCACAAAGAAGAGCACAAGTCTAAAGAGGATGATGCTCCAGCAACACTTGCAGTATGAAGAACAGCTTTAGCCCAGCCCATCCTTGCTGGTGCTTCATTGGTGGATCCTGGATGTACATGACTGGGTGTATCATTTTTTTTCTACTAAGCAAAAATCTAAATAAAGGCACGTGCTATTTAAAGTGATGACTGAGATGAAGGCCACGTGATATACAGATGAAAATAATCCTTATTTGTCTTTTATTGAATGCTGGTGCAGATCCCAGATTTTAGCCCTTTAAGCCAACTTTCTTCTGATTGGCTGCCCATCGCAAGCAAAATGAGTTGGTCAGGGCTTCTGTGTTCACAGCCCGGGGCTCAGGGATCAGCTGTGCTGCTGAGATATTGTCATTAGTGATATGTTCTCTTACTGACATCATACAGAACGAGGAGTAGAAAAAAACTTCCTGAAACAGAGTTTTTTGATTAATATGAAGCCAGAGCTTTTTGGATTTTAGATTAGAGCTTTTTGGGCACTTGCACATCCACTGACTTCAATATTTGAAACTACAGCCATATTTAATGTGAACATCTACCACTGTAGCAGTGGCAGAATTGAACTTTTGTAGGCATTAACAGACAAATGTGCATGCAAGAACATAAATGTCGTATAGAGTTGGATGATCTTTACTCTGGGTGATGTCCAGCTGTAAGCTTGTTAGAAAAATATATAATGATTGAAACTGCACATTTTACCTATAGGCAGTCCCCTCACATACATCATAACGACTGTTACTAACGGTGACGAGGCATCTGTAGCTGGATTTGTTTTGCTGTGTGGTACATTTGCCATTTTGGACAAGGTTGTGACCAAGCAGTCACCGAAGACTGCAGTTCCTCTAATGCCATTTGAGGCTGAATCTACACCTATACTGGACTACAACTTTAAAGAGCCTGCTATAAAACACCGTTTTGTTATCTATAGCCGATTCAGTGTTTAAAAACTCATTCTTTAGGATACTGGCAAAGCTTAGACTTAGGCGTTTTAGTGCTTTCATTTGCCAACACAGACAGCTGTAGCTGATTTGAATTGCTCAACTCCATCATGTCTTTGGTGCCTTTCGAAGCGCTTTTAATGGACTTACCTGACAACGAATTGACTCCACTGCGTGGTGCAGCCCATCCAACAAATATGGTCTCAAAAAACCCAACATGGTGTAGCCAAAATACTGACAAAACCAAAACCACTGGGAGATGTCATGGCTGTTGCATCCGTCTGTTATAAATGGCTGGTGCTGTGATTTTTCCTATGCAACCCTCAGTGTGTTGGTGATTGTTGACGTGCTGCTATGTGACAACAGACACACCATTCCTGAAAAAAGTGGAGGAGAAAACAGTTTTTTCCTCCACTTGCTCCCTTCTTAGCTCCGCTTTAGTGGCTTACTGCTGTTGGTGTCTCGTTTGTGTGGAGCGTAAGAGATGTGGAGAGACCGTTTATTGAGGCTGAGAAATATTCTGACCTCTGTGAGCCATCTTTCCCAAACCATGGCAAAAACTAGAGCGTATGAAAAGCTGTGGAGATTGTCAGATTAAAATTTTGAAGAGAAAGTCATGACATTTCTTCACTGAGTGCTGTGTATGGTCTTGCTTGTGACGTGTTGGAGCACGGCGCTTCCAGAGCTAGGAATGACTCTTGACACACGTCCTATGACACACCATGGCGGTGTGGCGGTGGTTAGCTTCAGAGTTAAGAACCGACAGCAGTTGTGGTTACAGTCATGATGGCATCTATACTTTGGGAGGGGATGTAATTAAAAAAGTATCATCCTAGGAAGCTGGAGTATCCGGAAAGAACCCACCCAAACTCCACACTGACAGGCCCCGGACGGATGATGGAGTCAAGCTCAGGACCTTCTTGCATATTGTCCTGATAATGTGTCTGAAATCTGTGTATTACTGTTGTTTACATTTAATATCAAATCTATTTATTTTGGCTTTCATTATGGCAAAGGAGACAACAGCATTGGTGTATCTGTATTTACAAAGCCATGCTGGGTAAACTAGCTTCTTATCTGTGCAATCTCTTATCATCTATGAACAGCTGTTATGATTTTTCTATCTGTAATACAGTTTCCTACCTGGAACAAAATTGTCTTACGAGTCTCCGGGTTGCCAACCAGCATCTTCAGTAAAGAAGTCACTCATAATACTACTAATAATAATAATAATAATAAGCCGTGTTTTTGTGAGAAAGCCCTGCAGCCCACAGGAAGGGCTCACCAATAACAGTGTTTACTTTAAATAAAATAGGAACTAGTTAAAAGAGTAGTTATAACTAAATGGACAGACAGAGAACTCAACTGCATCAACTGACTGTCACACAGGAAAAAATATTCAGAGTCCTGAAAGAACATTTGATGACCGAGTAATCTGCGTGGAGTTTGGTGTCAAACAGCAACAGCTGTAACCCTGAAATGTAAAAACAGGGACCCCACATCTTCGTTGACATGCCAATGGTATGTAAAGAAATATAGTGGCAGAAGCAAATTCTTACTACACTGTTTCCCTGTGTTTCATCATCCCCAATCTGCTAGACCCGAAGCCACGAGGATTTTCTTGGAACATCTTGGCTTTCGCTTTGCTTTGTAGACAGACGAAAGGCTTTGGTTCACTCATTGTTGTTCTGGGTTGAGCAAGGAGATGTCTCCACTAGCCCTGGGCGAAATATTGGCTCAAATAACTTATCTGGTCCTTTTTTTACGTGCTTATACTGCTCTACACCTCAGAAGAGCGCGATCCCCCGACTGAGAGAGTTCCTTTTTAGATTCGAGTCAGCGTCTGTGGATATGAAATTCTACTGTGGATCCTTCCACCTTGGAATAATTAATGTTATGTTTGGTCCAAACTGTATCAATAAGTAAGATCAATCAGATAGGCATTTCCTCTGGTTGTACTTCTGGTCTATAAGGCTATGAAATATCATTAAATTGGCATAGCAGCTGGATCAAAGCCCTGGTTATATACTCATCCTGTATAAGCTCGTAGGACGAGTGGCTTCATGGTAAACACTGGAATCCAGTACTTGGGATTACAGTCACATCATCAACTGAACAACCATGTTCATATCTGTCAATCTGAGATAAATCAATCCAATAAACTAAAGAAGGATTCATCAGAGTGTAAATATGCACACATCCCCAGTGACTGAACTTTCCTCAGTGACAATATCTTGATGTGCAGTCGCAAATTTTATCTGTTGATATCATCGGTGCCAAACTCACGTTAGCTCATGAGATATCTGCAGCGCAATTTGATCTCAAGCACACTGGACAGTTAAACTCACTGCTAAAACACCTGCCTTTCATAGTAGGTACAAAATTCACATTTAATGACCCACTTTCAAAACAGATGAATTTTGTCATAAAAATTAGCATACAATATGTCCTCTGACATGCGCTTTATAATTTAGATTTCATGTAAGCTTTTTGGATCTCTATATACTCTCTGATATGTTTTATCAAAACAGTTTGTCAAGATCTTGAAATATCTCTTACTTTTCATACATGCAGCATCACAGGTGGCTGTAGCTCAGGAGGCAGAGCAGGTCATCTGCCCATCAGAGGTTGGTGGTTCGATCCCTGGCTCCCCCCGTCCACATGTGAAATATCCTTGGGTAAGATACTAACCCCTAGTTACTCTCCGATGCAGCCATTGGATTGTGAATGTTAGTTAGAAAGCCCTTAAAAGCACAGAAAAAAAGTGCTTGGGTGAATGTGGCATGTTGTGCTCGGGGAGAGTGAAAAAGTCACACCAACCCTCTCTGTGTCCTCCTTCACTACATCCATAAATCTTCTCTGCGGTACTCCTTTTTTACTTCTGCCTGGCAGTCTCAAATTCAACATCATTTCCACAGTCTCAACCATTTTAACCTTATTTTCAAGTCAATTCAATTTTTTTTATATAACACAAAGCCACAACAACAGTTGCCTTAAGCTGCTTTATATTGTAAGATAAAGACCCCACAATAATATAGAGAAAACAGAGAACACCCCAACAATCAGATGACCCTCTATGAGCAAGCACTTTGGTAACAGTGGGAAGGAAAAACTCCCTTTTAACAGGAAGAAATCTCCAGCAGAGCCAGGCTCAGGGACGGGTGGCCCACTGCAGCGACCAGAAGGGATGAGGGGAGGAAGACAGAACAAAGACAAGCTGTGGAAAAGAGGCAGAGATTAATAATAACTAAAGAGTTGTCTCCAAACTGCTGAAAATGAACTGTCCCTCTGACATACTCATTTCTAATCCTGTCCACCCTGGTCACAAAAATCTTAACATCTTCAGCTCTGCCACCGTCAGCTCGGCCTCCTGTCTTGTTGTCATTGCAACCGTCTCCAAACCGTCCATCATAGCAGGTCTCACATCCATCTTGTAAACCTTTTTCCTTTCACTCTTGCTGCTATGCTAACAAATCACCCCTGACACTCATGCCCACCTGCTCCACCCTGCCTGCACTCTCCTCTTCATCTCTCTTGTGCACTGTCCATTCTTGTATCTATCTTAAAAACTGATAGCACCTAGCATTGTGACTAAATTATAGAGGACTCAGTTTTTACAGTGATAAAAAGTTTACCTGGAACATTTAGACTACGGATCATTATCCACCAACTGGTGCTCATTTAAACTCAGATATTAACAAGCTGGCACCCATCTATCCATCCAAAATGATGAGGTAATTACTTAGACTACCTAAAAATGTTCAATTTTGAAACAATTAATCATTCGAGAAGCAAAGCGCACACGAAGGACGGGCTGTGTTCTCATGTTTATTCTTCTTTGGATGCTCCTGTGTTATTCCTGCTGCTCTATTGTGATCACTCTTTAGGCCCTTTTCACGTTGTGCATTTGAGGACCCAAATGCAGAATTGATGCAAAAATATCTAACAAAAGATTAGCTTTAGGTCATTTAAAGGAAAACTAACCACCAAAATAAAAATTAAAAAAGACAAAAAGAGATATTGATGAATCTTAAAACTTAACAAGAGACCAGAGAGGTAACAGAGCACAAGCAGAAATGCTGGGAAGACTGTTACTACAGCTACTGACAATGACAGCACACCTGAACCTGAACAGTGCGTAGACATACACATAACACATTGTGCTATGTTAAATTCATTCATTCATCCATTTTCTTGACAACTTTTTAAATTCAGGATCACGGAGGGCTGGAGAACACCACTGCCTATGAGCAAGCGCTTGGTGACAGCGGGGAGGAAGAAATCAATTTTAAGGACAAAGAGGCCTCCAACAGAAACAGGGTCGGGGAATAGTGGGCATCTTCTATGATAATTGGTCAAAAAAGGGGAAAGAAATGAAAAGAGAGGTGAGAGATGTGGAGTGAAAACAAGAGAAAAAATACTCAGCATCACAGGAAGTTCCCCCTGCAGCCTGAGCCTATAGCAGCTAAACTAATGGAGGGTTGAGGGTCATCTGATCCAGCCCTAACTACAAGCTTTATCGAAAAGAAAAGTGAAGCCTAACCTTAAAAGCTGAGAGATTTCTGCCTCCTGAATCCAAACTGGGAGCTGGTTCCACAGGAGAGGGGCCTGATAGCTGAAGGCTCTGCCTCTGGTTATACTTTTAGAAACTCGAGGAACCACGGGTAAGCCTGCAGTGTATGAGCAAAGTGCTCTATTAGGAAATATCACCCTGTGAGGGCTTTAGGAATAACAAGGTCTGATCCTTCAGGGCGTTTTCATGTGAGGACAAGGATTTTAAGTTAAAACTGGATTTAACAGGGAGCCAATGAATGGTTGCCAGAGTTAAATCAGCACACATTGTTTTTTGATCACAAAGCAATGAAACAGTGGCTGCTAACAACTGCACAGCTATTTGGTAGTATACGTGTCAGGAGTGTGATTAATCTCAGTATTGTGCTCATTATGAAGCAAACTGCTGCGTGTCTGTAGTTTAGAGACAATCGCTGACAGATAGCATTTAATATAAATTTATAAAATACATAAGAGCAAAGGTCAAGAAGGAAGACTTAGATTGCATGTCTCTACTTTAAATAAGCTGGGTACTATTTGCACTCACAGTCCAGTCCAAGTATGGGGAACAGAGTATCGCTATTAAACAGCTGACTGACTTTGAGGAATTTCCACTCAGGTGTTACACATCATTGTTACCTTCAAGGAAAATGGAAACAATAACAAGCAGTGGTCAACACTAATGAATGGAATAAAGCTGCTAATTTAGTAAAGTTAAGGAGAAGAAATGGGAAACTTAGCTCACACACTGGCAGGCACACAAAGGAAAGAACGGAGTACGGCACATTCGATCTGAACAGGATGTGCAGTGTTGTGTTGCAGTTTCCCGATTGAACAACATGTTATGGGTCATGAAATGCAATTCATTTCCAAATGTTTTAGTCTTTTAGAAGTAATATCATAAGAAATGATAGTTTTCTGGGGGTATTTATGATATTAAGTTCTGTTTATTATTTACTGTGTTCAGTTAGATTTTTAAATTACTGTTTAGCTTTTCACCTTTGTGTATTTCCTTAATATGCTCCCTCCATTATAGGTATTAGTTGCGTTGCTCTCTGATTGGTCTTATATTTTTACAGTTACGGTTCTCTGCTTGCCCCTTGTACCTTCGTCTCTGTGTTAGGTCTTCACCATTTCCTGTTTTATTTTGCTAACCCTTGTTTCTGGTGTTAGTTTCCCTGATTGCTTGCACCTGAGTGTTTGCCTCAGCTGTGTTCACCTTCCCTGAGTGTCTCTGTGTGTATTTTTACCCTCAGTCTGTTTCTGCTTGTTGTCACGTCATACTGTTTACTGTGGGTTTTCTGCTATCCCCTGTGGCTCCCGAGTTCCTGGTATTTTCCCTAGCGCCTCCTCTGCTCATCCATGGACTTGTTATTTAGTTGCCTTTTGGGCTACTGCTACACCAACAGTAAAGGTTCATATTTATCTTGATCCTTGCCTGCTCGCGTGTCTCCTTTGGGCTCCTATTTCACCATTAACCACAACACTCCTTATGTAAATGCAAATGTGAAGTGACATGTGAGCATGTTCTTCAACAGCTGATAGGGCCCAAACTCTGTGAAAACTTTGCGCATCGCTTTGGATGAACGAGTGTTGGACTAGTTCAGCAAAAGTTGCTGTGTTGTTTTTAACCGTAACATTAAAGAAGGGCTTAAATTTTTTTTTAAAAAAGTCAGCTCTTTAGTTATGCATAGTTCATTTAAAAAAAAAAGGAAGACCTAAAGTCTAAACTCTTTCTAGCAATCAGACTAATCGCAGGTTGCAGAACTACAGCTTTTAATGTTCGACCAGACAAAGGAGCCTTTATTAAATAAGTAATTTGATGAAGTCATTAATATACCTGAATCACAACAGCCTATTAGCTGATAAACCCGAGTATTACCACCATTGTTTAAAGCAACAATTCTCATTCAGGCATACACCTGTTCAGGTAAAAAAAAAAAACTCCTTCTATTCAGTCAACATGTTCATGTCTGTACATGAACATTGAATGTCTGTACTAGAATTATTAGCAAAATATTAAATAGCTGCGGGAATTTTCATTCAAAGTGGGGATAAAACCAACCAACAGAGTAACAGTGACAGATCTCTAACAGCTAAAAATGAATATTTCATCTTTTAGTTGGCATATAGTTTGTATTGCTTGTGATGATTTATTGCAATTATTATTTATCGCTTTGGCCAAATGAACATAATTCAATTCTCCAATAAACAAAATAACATGGCTTAGCTTTTTCACCAACTGACATCATGTTTTCCAAATTAGCTTCCAGTCTTATTAAATAATGGGATTTATTGTCAGTAATTGCTCGGAAGTGTAACTCTTGGGAATTACACCAAAAATATGTGAGGGATGTTCTACAGTTTGGGCTTTAAAGCCAGCGTTATAACTTGTATGAGTTATACTCTCAGAAAGTAAAGTATCTAAACTTTGAGTGTGCACTGACTTGTTACTGGGATGACAGCTTCTAGGGTCTGCTGATGTACCCTTAACAGGGGATACCTATTTGTATCCGTGTGAGACAAATCTTGACCCTTGACCAAATAACACTTTCCTACCTTAATGTAATGGTACAAACACTGACCTTTTAAAAAAACTGCAAAAAAATTGATGCACAGATTAGATGAACTTAGATTCCTATTCAAACACTGGGGAACTGACTGGCAGATCTACAGCATCTTTCTAGGCTTACTGACCGTACTGCTTTTGGACTGAGCAAGCAAACAGGGCCACAAGAGAAACTGAGTCACACTATAAGCTTTTAAAGAGATAAAAATGAATATTGAGCAGAATTAATTTCAGCTTATTGGTGTGGCACATTTTGCACGGGCATGTGGACATCAATGTGCAACAAAGGAAGGGTGCTGGTGCCTGCACTGACAAGGTTAGCCTCAACAAACTAATCTGATATCAAGAGTTTTATCCACAAAGTTCCACACATTTCAGTGACTTTTAAATTATAGTGGACCATAGAGAAATCTGATTAATGGTTTCAAATAGCTCGTGCAATATTTATACGGTGTTTAATAATGCTATCGTCTCACGAAGGAAAACGGCGGCAGAAAACTAGACGGACGAATGTTGAAGTGTCCACATAGAGGAGGTCACGTCAGACTGTCTCTTACAAATTCAGAAGTATAGATCAGATTATTGCAAAGAAAGAATTAAAGACATTTATCTTTGTGTTTTTTTAAACAGCTACAACTAATATGGTTGGCAACTGGAACAGATGTCGGCAGAGCGTCTTCTCCACCTACACAGATTAGTTTTACCTTTTTTTGTTGTGGGTTTCAGTCACACTTCACATAATGTTTTTATTTCCTTTTCTCCTTCTTTCAATTAAGAAACTTTTAAAATTTTGTATATTTTGCTTTATTTTAATCACTATAAACATAATATAAACAGCAGAAGCATTTCCCATAATGTTTGCAGGGTAACCAGATTGCCATCAGCTGGGTGGTGTGGTCCATTGCTACAAGCCATTGGTTCGCCATGCAGGCAATATACCGTACTCGCTGGGTGTTGGATTTCACCACAGCTGTCCTTTGTCATTGATTCTATTCATAATTTTTATTTACAGAATTTGTAGGTGGAGCCAAGAGGTGGAAGGTGGATTAACCTAACTAACCTAACCCTACTAACTGCATGTCTGTGGGAGGAAGCTGGAGTGCCCGGAGAGAACCCACAGTGCTAATGTGGCCTGATTCACACAGTCTCCTCTGAACAGTTGATGTAGAGATGTATCTGCTACTGCAACTCTGTGTGGCATTTATTTCATTTGGGCTCTAATCTGAGGTGCTGTTAACTTGTGATTTCTGAGGCTGGTGACTCGGGTGAATTTATCCTCAGCAGCAGAGGTGACTCTTGGTCTTCCTTTCCTGGGGCGGTCCTTATGTGAGCCAGTTTTGTTGTAGCGCTTGATGGTTTTTGCGACTGCACTTGGGGACATGTTCAAAGTTTTAGCAATCTTCCAGACTGACTGACCTTCAGTTCTTAAAGTAATGATGGACTGTTGTTACTCAGCTGATTGGTTCTTGCCATAATATGAATTCTAACAGTTGTCAAATAGGGCTGTCAGCTGTGTACCAACCTGACTTCTGCACAACACACCTGATGGTCCCAACCAAGAAACTCCACAAATAAACCCTGACAAGGGACACCTGTGAAGTCAAAACCATCTCAGGTAACTACATCATGGAGCTCATTGACATGAACAAAGCAAAGGGTGGCTACTTTCAGGAATCTAAAATGTAAGACATATCTGGGGTTATTTATCAAGTTTTTCTTTGCTACATAATTCCATAAATCTTGCTTCATATATTTGATGTCTTCAGTTTGTATCTACAATGTAGAAATTAGTGAAAATAAAGAAAAACCATTAAATGAGAAGGTGTGTCCAAACTTTTGACTGGTAGTGTATATATGTGTGTTTTCACAAGTACTTCTAGTTTTGCCACCTCAGGCCAAGACTGACTGCGACATGTTAACAGTTTGTCTGCATTTATGGATTAGATAGCATCTTTTTGCAAACCTTCACTGATTTGCCTGAGACTGATTACAGTCACTAGACAGGGTTTTTCCCCACCAGGTGACCTGAGTAATAGCATTTTGGTTGGTCACTGCGACTTCTTGCAGCTGGTCTCCAACAGCATAAAAACTTCAATGCAACCACTGTTTTTTTCTGGTCGCGAGGAGGTTAGTGTCACATGACTGAGCCTTTAGACTCAGTTTGAAATGCTTTTAGTCTGGACAGGTTTTTTTCCTCTCGTTTAAATGACTAGTGTATTAGTCAATAAGAACATCCCTAGTCTGAAAACATGTGAGGCGCCATACCAGCACAGAATGAAACTGATACAGTATACTGTAAATACAATAAAACTATAAAATCTACGAGTGAAACAAAATGTAAGAGTAAAAATTCAGTAAAATTCACCCAATTTGCTTTTTTCTTTGGTAGAACTGTATCCTTAAACTTAAAATTTACACTTAAAAATTTCATTTTTGTCAATCGAAAGGTTATCTTGAGGTGTAGTAATTAGCTTTAGAGTGAATATTTGTGTAGATCCTCTGGACTTTCTGGGAAATGTAACAAAGACTTTTTCTTGAGCTTAATTTCTGAGAATTTATTGCAGTGTTTTTATTTTTAATTCAGTGCACATTTAAGACCAAATCAAAACAAGGTTTGCAAATATTTGACCTTGGCCTGACGTATCAGTGTAACTTCCTCCTTTATTCCCCTGTGCACCTCAAACATGACTACTACTACTACAAGCAAGCAGTTTGATAAAGACAGTCAGTGCTGTGTGTGCGTGTGTGCGTGTGCGTGTGTGCGCGCGTGTGTGTAAAACAACATTCCATTCATTCCTGAAGCACTAAGCCATCCAGAATGGGCAGCAGCACCAGTTACAAGCACACAAACATGGGAAGACACACATGCATACATACACTCACGGCCTTGTTTTAAAGTGAGGCGGTTTTACTTTCCATCCATTTCAGTTGTCAGCACTGACACTGTGGGAGTGGGTGGTTGTGTGTGGATGTTTGCAGGATTTTTGAGCGGGGGAGTGTCCAGCTGCATTTGGACTCTGAGGCAGCCATTGTTAAGTTAAAATATGGGTTTCTCACCATAGGAAAAAAAAAAGAAAAGGAAAAAGCTCCGGCCCAAGCTCTCAGCATTCAGATCATTTATGCCTCAACATGTAAAGGTATAATGCTGCTGGAGATGGTGCTTCACACACACAGTTAGCCAGTCTTTGCCATTAAAGGAGGCAGTTGTTTTTGAGAGACAGAGCTAAAGTGATTATTAAGACATGTTAATAGCTGTTTTCACTGGATTTGCCTCTGACTTTTTCCCTTACACAGAAGCACAAAAGATCATTTGTTGTTCACTCCTTAACAAGGCAGAGACGTATTTCTCTTCTCACTGTCATGCCGGTTTGTCTGCTCACGACTTCAAGTGTGGGTGGCAAAGAATGAGTTTACACAAAAGGCACACACATTGACACACAAACACATACACGCACACCTACACACACGCGCACACACACACGCTCACTCAGGGTTGAGAGCTGTCGTGAAAATCAGCAGGGCGAACTGGGATGCCCGTGTATCTGCTGCATCTTTGTGGCTCTCTATGTTAAATTAAAAACCAATCAAAGGGATTCAAGCACAAACATCCACAAAGGGAAATGTGCTAAACCTAATTTGAACATTTCCTCCCACACTGACACCGCATAACTCCTCCTCCTCCTGCTGCTGTTTTTCTATGTGGCCTTTTCTGTTTTCCTCTGAGCTCCACACACCAGCTTCTGCAGCTTTTTGACATTCAGGCCACGCTGTTCACCCAGAGATGACCCTCGGCACGCGCTCAGTGATAACCAGAGGGAGAAAGGGGTTCTCCTTCCCTTTGGGCTCTTCCGGAGACTCCCATCCCCAGGGTGGCAGAGAACCGGAGAATGCTGAGCCTCTGTCTCTCTCTGTGCAGAGGTTGCTGGGTTGTTGCACCAGACGGTCTTCCTTTGAATATTTAATGTACGCGGCACTGCCTCCAAGAGCGAGATAAAGAGAGAATCACAGTGGTTGATATATTGATGAGCCACAGGGAGAGCAGAGGATGGGATGGAAGGAAGGAGGTGGTGCTGAGAAACTGAGGAATAAAAGGACAAGGATGGCCAGAAAAAATAGAAAGACGACCTTACTTAAGGGCACACTGATGCTTGTTCACTGTCCACATCCAGATGTTTACCAGCATCTGGTATTGTCTGTGTGTGCGATCATGGCAGAATGTCCCCGCAGACACACCTTTTGGTGCTGTAAACTTCATTCTTAGAAGCAGAGGTGCAGTAAAAGTGAACTTCTACGTAGCCATGTATACCAAATGGAGGGTTGAAAATGTACAAATTTGTTCCCAAGCAGTAAAAGGTACAGATTTGAACTCCTCTAAAGTTTAAGGTGCAGTAACATGAGAGAGTCTGAGTTCAGTCTAATTAAAAATGAAACAGTTAAAATATTCATTTTACTCTCATACTTTAAGGTTCCTGTAAGTAAATCATAAACATGATAAATGTAATAAATGAAGCATTTATTACCTTTTGACAGGTTTCCTTTTCAGTCCGCCTTGTTTACGCCTTGTTTAAATAAGTACCCGCTATCAAGGTTACAATGGAAGTATCTTAGAGGGTACCGTCAGTGTGACAAGCCATCATCAGGGCATAATGAAGTCCTTTTCTGAAAGTGTACAGCAACAGGCGGTATAAAACATGTGATGTCACCCATTGTTTATTTAATTAGTGACTGAGCCCACAAACTCATCAAGAAGTCTTGACAAAGATCAGGTCCAAGGATGGAGCAATGCAGGACTGAAAGGAGTGAAGGGGGAGGTTGTTTTATTTTTTTAACCACAGGTATCGCCCCCTGCTGGCTGGTAAAAGAATGCAGGTTTAAGGCACTTCTGTTTTACCTGACAGCTAGAACCATCCTCTTATAGCGTCAAAGGACCCCCACAGGTCCTCTGGTTCAGCAGAGTTTTACTGGTCCCTTATGTTTTTATTGGGCCACAAATAAGCTAGTTTACTTTCATGCTGCTGTCTGTAGCATAATTTATTAGCAGATTTGAGAAAAAATGTAACTGAAGCTTCAAAATAAATGCAGTGGGCTGAATGCTGCACTGATGCATGCTGCAGGTGTTGTTGTAAGAGAATGTGACTGATATCAGGTCAGGCTGCAGAAAAGTTTACAAAAATGTGAAAGTTTTAAAGCTGTAAGAGTTTATCTGCACACAGACAGAGATTTTCACTCCTTAATTCAACAGTGCTGTTGCTGTGTAAAATAAACTGGGGTGCATTGATTAGGTGAGCAGATCATTCAAACAGGCGGTGTGATGAAGGACTTTGGATTTGAAGCATTATCACACCTCTGTAGGACACTAATCGCTCATGTTTTGCACCAGAGAAAGTGTTTAGTTAACAATCTACTCTGTTCTCTATCATGTGGAATAGATGCACAATGTCCATCCAGACTAGACTGCTAAGATTACGCTTAGCTTTCAATCTTTTTTAGTTTAGGTTTGATGCCTCACTTCATGTTGCACATGGACTTGAGGGAAATGGAGAAAAAAACAACCAACAGCACTCGCCTGAAGGTTCTTTATATTGTAAAGTAAAGACTTGACAATAATACTGGACTGTTTTGTTAATCAGCATATAAAAGCATCTGTGTGTGTGTGTGTGTGTGTGTGTGTGTGTGTGTGTGAATATTCTCTCCCTGTGGTGGCCCGTCCTAAGGCTAAGATGTGCTGCAATAACGGCTGCTTTTCTTACAGGAATGTTATTGTTACCCACACATGCACACATATTACCACAGTGTTTACTCTCTGTGCACAGCGCTGCGACAGCCTTAAAAACCTCTGGCTGGGTAACAAGAAGCAGTGACCGCACTCGCCATGAAGGCTGCAGAGGAGAATCACATGGTTTTTTGCAGGATCAGCTGTTTAAAAAGCTAAAGGGAAAAAATGGGTTTGAAACCAGACTTCCACTGAAGAAAGACTTATTTTAAAAAATATGGGACGGAGATGTTTTTTTTTTTTTCTCTTATTGCTGCTGCTGGACTAGATTTTCAGGAGGTGGAGGGAAAAAAAAGATAAATGAGCATGAGTGGATAAAACAAATTAGAGTGACAAAGGTAAGAGAATGTGGGGGTGGACTGTTAATGACAATAAAAAGGCAGAGAAAAATAATCTTTGGTGTAAACAATGCAAACACACACACACACTCTCATGCAGCACACCCACGTGTGCGTGTCATGATCACAAAGGATGCTGGGTAATTATGCTAATGATGCTGTAATGAGATGCACATGCCCTCTCTCATTAAGGAACGACATCTTCTTTCCTTTCAAAATATGTTAATTTCTTAAGTACCCTACACACGCTGCCGAGTCGTACGAGGACTCGCACACAGAGGCGCACACACACAATTATAACTGACACACCGCTGCAGTTAATAGTCGAGTGCATCTTAACCCTGTATGCATACACAAAAACAGACAAACAGGCCTTCAAACACACAAAAATACACATACTTCCATCACTTCAGGGGACATTACATGGACTTTCATTCATTTCCTATAGATTTACCACATGAGCACCTAAATCAAACTTTATGCTCACCTTAAACCAAGTCATCGCTGTAAAATCTAATGAGTAACAGGAGGAGGACTTGCTCTATGTTTGTCCTCAAAAATAAATGTTATAAAAACGCACACAGAGACACGAGGCTCTATTTACATATGAGAATGATATAGTGATGATCGTATTGAAACCATGGGGATTACATGGCTGCCATAAACAATACTGTGACACTGGATTTTATGGAAGACAATCAAGTGCACACACTCGTGTCTGTGAACGAGACATAATGATGACTCAGAGATGAAGCGAATCATGTCGATTATGTTGTAACAATGCTGCATGTTAAGGTCTGGCATAGACAAGACATAAACCTACAGTTCTCGTGTGTTCAGTGGAGGGGAAATGTGCAGATGTGAAGCGGGGAATGACAGGAAAAGGGCAAATGTGTTTTAGTGGGGATCTACTAACAGCGAGCCAAGGAAGGAGAAACCAGCCACAGGGTGTTGGTGGACTCTTATGGAACAACTGGCGAGTGAGCATATTAGCAAGTGTGTGTGATACTACACCACCACACATACAAGACTATAAATAAAGCCTTAATTTCACAGCGTAGGCGACATAGCTTTATGATTATGGCAATGCTTAATCCATAATGTTAGCTGAAAATGGAGCGATAGTTCTCAACCACTGCAGTGAAAAAGCATCAACAAGTCTCATGGTGATGGAGCAAAATTTGAAATTTTTGGTTCATATTGTTGTATTGCTGAATGTGGAGGAGGTCAGGTTAGTGAAGGTTTACAGCAGGGACGTCGAACTCACTTTACCTCGAGCGCTACATTCACCCCACTTTGATCTAAAGTGGGCCGGATGAGTGAAGCTCTACTTTCTGTCAGTGTAAAGATGTTTAACTACACATTTAATCCCTGAGATATGTTTATATGCGATAAAGTAAATCTTAACTCAGCTTTATAAGCAGGAAAAGCTGTAAAACTTATAAAAATACAGTTAAAAGTCCAAAAATGAATAACTTCAACCTCCTTCATATTTTCCAAAGCCACCCAGCGGGCCAGATTGGAGTCTTTGCAAGGCTGATTGTGGCCCCCAGGCCTTATGTCTGACACCGCTGGTTTACAGCTATTTGTAAAACATGGGGGAGGCAGCCAACATCCAAGGAAAAGCTTTGAATGTCCTTCAGGAGACCTGGAGAACTATTCCTGAACACTACTTAAAGAGAGAGTTCAGGCTGTGTTGAAGAATAAAGGCGGTCGTACCAAATATTGACCTTAAAGATCATTCCATTATTACAATCTCTGTTTGTATGAAAATACTTGTATACAGTATTTACATTTATTTTGCATGTTTCAGTAAATCGCTGCACCTGTTTCATATTTTCTTTTCAAAATATAAAGGAATGAACAGTGGCTCAAGACTTTTGCACAGTACTGTGCATATATTACAAAGCTAACATTATCCAGAACCAGTAAACCGAGCAAAGATCCCTATAAACTGATGTTAACCCTAAATCTCACACAGTTTCAGTCACATTCCATTCTGACCAAATTAGCAGAAAATGGGGAATTTCCAAAAGTCAGGAGTCCAGATTTACTTTTCGGAAAATGCTAAATTGTAGCAGCTCACTGGCTAAACCGGTGTGGTTTCCCATGTCATCACTTTCAAATACTGAATATCTGAATTCATATACTATCCACTGAATTTCATGGAAAATCCAGGTCCTTCACATGTAAATGAGTCTGCAGGCTGTTAGAGGAAAGGGCAGAGTCGGGGATGGCACATTCGTTCAGATGGTAATGAAATGTGTGTAATACAGGAAAAGCATAAAAAATATAAAATCAATTTAGACTAAAGTGACAAGTGAAAATGATTTTAATAAACAAAATCTGCTTAAAACCCCCATGACCGCCTCCAAACAGCTGACACATAACAATGTGACGGACTTCTAAATTTAAGCTATAATATATGTTTTTGACTTCATGACACCATCGTGACGTATCAGCACGAGGGAGATGGAGAAGCACCAGCCGATGTCAATAACCACACACACACACACACACACACACTGACTCACCAAACACTCACTGAATATCCTTTAATCACTGTTATTTCACACTTTCTTGTCATGTCATGGTGACGCAAGGCAGAGAGAACAATTAAATCTGACTGTCGTCTGAGCAAAAACAGAATAACAAAAAGGTAGCGCCATCCATGAATTTCATCTAGAATTTTAATTTTTTAGCATTTCTGATTTAAAAGCAAAAATTTCACAGCAAAATCTGATACAATTTACACGAGTTATTTATAGGGCCAGGAGACAATGATTACAGTCTTGGGCGTCTTTGACGTGTGGTCAAAAGCAGCTATATATAACAGTTTTGGAGCGACAGTAGATCGGATGTCAGCTCCTGTTAGTCCTACTTGGTGTCTCTTCATTGCATTTTCTTCTGCTCTGTTTTCAGAAAGAAGTTCGAGACATGCTGCAGTCTAACTGCGCGTCTGCAAACAGCTGACAGGCTGAAGCAGCTGCTGAATGTAAGGTAACGCTTAACAGGTTATGGTGGAGACCAAAACAGAGCTAAAAAGAAAGAAGATACTATTGAACACCAGAGTGCATGCTCTTCCTGGTTCTGCCTGGAGGTTACTTCCTGTTAAAAGTTTTTCCTTTCCACAGTTGCCAAGTGGCTGCCCATAGGGGGTTGTTTAATTGTTGGGGATTTTTCTCTATTATTGTAGCAGCTTTACCTTACAATGTAAAGCACCTTGTGGACACTGTTGTTGTGATTGGGCGCTACAAAAACAAAACTGAATTGAATTTTTAATGCTAATGGTATGAGCTCATTAGTGCGAGGGAATAGGGAAATTTATCGTTTTTAAATCCACTGAATAGAATTTTAGAAGTTGTTTTAACTGGATTTGACATTAAAATTATTCTCTGATGCTGAAATTGGGAAATATTCCTTCAGCCACCCACGGTGTTTAATCAAGTTCACTCAATATGTCAGGATTTATTTTGTTCTGTACTGTATAGCTGTTGCATATGGTGACAGCACAGTGGTTAGCAGTGTGGCCTCACAGCAAGAAGCTCCTGTGTTTGAATCTAGCGGCCAACTGGAGAAATCTGCTTATTCTCAGTGTAGTGCTGGCAATAAGTGGGCCTGTGTGGGTTTTCTCTGGATACTTGGCCTTCCCTCCACAGTCCAAAGGCATGCATGCTAGGTTAATATGTGATTCTAAATTGGCCGCAAGTGTCAGTGCGAGTGCAAATGTTTGTCTGTCTCTCTGTTAGCCCTGAGACAGATTGGCGACCGCCCCTGTCTCGGCCTATGACAGCTGGGATAGGCTCCAGCTCCCCTGAGACCCTGATATGGATAAGTGGAAAAAAATGGATGGATTGTGATTGCCTCTTTAAGAAACTATTTTGGCATATATTTGATCCAGCTGCATGTTTGATTTAGTTTTAGGGAAATAGATGTGATTATTTCTGCTTCTATGTGACGTGCAAAACAGACCATCTCTGGAGGTAATTTGGGTTATCTCTGTCTTTGACACATTCACACACATAGTTTTGTCTTTCTGATTGTCTTTGTCTTCCATACATCAACATCTCATACCAGCAGCCATCCAGACGACCCATCCATTGTTTCTGGGGAGACGAAGCTCTGGCAGAGATGCAGGAAATGTCACTTTCTATTGGAGTGTGCATGTCGGAGCACATATTTGTTTGGAGGAGTGAACTTCCATTACCTAAAAGTCAGTCATGCTATAGGAGATAAACTTTTCTTTTTAAAATTAAAGTCACTGTACACCATGCAACTGAGGATGGTGGGTGGATTAAGCCCCAGGCCCCCGACTCACAGGGGGGCCCTAAATGCATCTGTTGTCTCAGTGCTGGGGGTAGAAACCTTTGTACTTTCAAAATGCCAACTTTTCAAGAAATGAGATAAGTAGCCTTTTTTAAAAGCTCATCTAACATGTCTCATTAAGCTTATCCTTTGCTTCTGAGGGACTTAAATGAGCCAAAGAGTTATTAAAAATCAGTTTGATCCAAAAGAGAGCTCTTTTATGAAATTCTTCTATGAAAATGACCAAAGTCAGATTAATGTTTAACATTAGAAACTGTGAGTGAGTGAGTGAGTGGTGTGAGAGGATGATGGTATCAAACTTTCCTTGTTGACTTGTACTTTAAGTACTTTTAGTATTTTATTTTTTTTTCACAGAATGCTGTGCTGGATTTTATGTATCTCAAAAATGAGGCAATCTCAAGCGCTAAAAAGAAGCTAACAAGAAAGTGAATAAACTTGCACTTCCACCACTGGCCACTTGAGGCTAGCTTCAAAAAATGAATCAATCTCCCAGGGACTCGCATGTTAAAACTCCAAACAAGCTGAGGTGCAATGAACAATTTTGGTCTCAATAGCTCACTTCTACCTTTGTAACTACTGTATAAGAGTAATTTATTTTATTTGGGATGTTGTTAAGCCATAAATTTTATTGGTGGAGACCAGCATTGCAGCAAGCGTTTAGTTTCCAATGCTAACAATAAGCATTTACTGCGGCTGCCTTTTGCCACTGAGTCTGTTTAGAACTTATATCTCAGGGTCCTCAACATAAAGAAGTCCAGTCGCTTTTATTTCCAAGCTCCTTGGATTACTATGACCTGGATGACTGAGAACCTTCACAGACGTCTTCCTGAGTTTAGAAGTAGGGTATGTGTGGAACATCCTGAGACTGTGTTGACACTGTGCTCGTTTGTTGTAGCAAAGAGAGAGATAAGGGTAAAGGTGAAACTGGTCTTACCAGTTAGTCTACATTCCTACTCTCACCTATGGTCACGAACTGTGATAAGTGACCAGAAGAAGAAGATTTAAAGTCAAGAAGTCGTGTGGTCATTTGCATCTGATGAGGATACCTCCCCCTCAGCGAGGTGATGTCCAGCCAGGAGCAAAGCCCGTACAGCCTAGTGAGATTATGCTGTTCTCCTTTGGCCTGAAACGTCTCTGACGAGCTAGAAAAGGTGGCCAGGCAGAGAGGGAGAGGTCTGGGCATTCCTGCTTAGACTTCTGCTCAGACACAGATAAGAAGCAGAAAACTGATGAATAGATGGAGCAGTCACTAATGCAATATAACGGTACATAGGCTGTTAATTGGTAATCTAATTAATTCAAGCAGCCTCTGTGTGTTTAATTAACGCTCTGCCTGTGTCGACTAAATGCTGCTTAGTTTACAGCCACAGTGTAAGTGCATTGTATTCTAGTGTGGGGAAGACTGCTGATACAATCCTCCACTGTTCTTCTGTCCAGTGTCTTAAAGAAATGGCAGTTCACAGTGCAGGCGACTTCCCTCTTACCTCGAGTCCTCCTTCAGGAGTGTGTGTGCGTGCGCGCGCATGTGTGTGTGTGTGTTCCCCCTGCAGAGTGTATGTGAGTGGGATGAGAGTGAGTAGGGTGAATGAGAAGAGGGGGGAGATAGAGAAATGTGAGTGTGGGGGACATGAATGCTGAAGACCTTAAAGTAACACTGAAGCCTGTGGCTGCCTGCAAATCCTGGAATGGACTTTTACCATAGATAAGTAGATAAGGGAAAATGTAGATCCTCAGTCAAGCGCCTCATTTGCCCACAAGCTCTTAAATATTTTAGAGTGATTAAATTACTCCACAGATAAAGCTGCAAAGAAGGACACACACACACACACACACTGAGCATCACAGATGGTATTTGTTATTCTTCTATAATGGCTCGTGCATACACACTTATTTGCACACAGAACAGCACAGCTGATTATCTTCTATTAGTTTGAGGCCGGTGACCCTTTCTGTAGCTATGGGTACTCTAAGGACACATAATGGGATGAATGTGCGAGCCGGTTGCAGCGGAGGGGACGTTTCTCACATCTTAATGTAAATAACATCAGAAAACTAAGAACAAAACTAGAGAAAAATCAGTCAGGATGGATAAGGAGAGAAATGGTCTGCAGCTACCACCTGCAAATATATACCTATTTACCTTTTGTGGGTTGTCACCTTCTCTGACACTAAAACACTGAAACTTTGTACTTCCTAACTGGACAGATTCATTTTCCTGACTTTGGATTATACAGTGATGAGTGGTGACCAGTCCAGAGTATACCTGCCTTTTGCCCTATGACATCTGGGAGAAGAAGAAAATGAATGCATTCCCTTACTTTGTTGAGCAGTGTCTATACAGTGGCTTCAAAGTGTTGTGCTTTACACTTTCACCTAACAAGCAAATAGATTGTTGGGTGAATGTGGTTCAGTTCCAGGGGAGGACACAAATCCCTCTGGGGCTGTGTCTGAAGGGGCATCTGGCGTAAAAATGTGATGAATCAAACATGTGGAGTGACCTGCTGTGGTGAACCCCTGTGAATAAGAGAGCAGCTGGAAATACCTTTTTCATATATGGCAGGTGACCGGCCTTAAGAGTCACATGGTAACTCAATTCTCATATATCTCATATATTTCTTTTTAATAATATGACATTGAATAAAATGAACTGACTAAACTATTTAACTAACTAAAATGAAATCCATTCTATGGACTGTTTTGGAATAGCCAATTATATGATAGTGAAGTTTTACTAGTTTGTAGATGAATGAAAAACTTGAGATTAGAAGTGTCATATGATCGAACACACACACATATATGTATATATATACATATATATAAAAAAAAACACCCACCACGCCCCTGCGGGCGGTTTATCCTTCAAGCTCGGGTCCTCTACCAGAGGCCTGGGAGCTTGAGGGTCCTGCGCAGTATCTTAGCTGTTCCCAGGACTGCGCTCTTCTGGACAGAGATCTCCGATGTTGTTCCCGGGATCTGCTGGAGCCACTCGCCTAGCTTGGGAGTCACCGCACCTAGTGCTCCGATTACCACGGGGACCACCGTTACCTTCACCCTCCACATCCTCTCGAGCTCTTCTCTGAGCCCTTGGTATTTCTCCAGCTTCTCGTGTTCCTTCCTCCTGATATTGCTGTCATTCGGAACCGCTACATCGATCACTACAGCCGTCTTCTTCTGTTTGTCTACCACCACTATGTCCGGTTGGTTAGCCACCACCATTTTGTCCGTCTGCATCTGGAAGTCCCACAGGATCTTAGCTCGGTCATTCTCCATCACCCTTGGGGGCATCTCCCACTTTGACCTCGGGACTTCCAGGTTATACTCGGTACAGATGTTCCTGTACACTATGCCGGCCACTTGGTTATGGCGTTCCATGTATGCCTTGCCTGCTAGCATCTTGCACCCTGCTGTTATGTGCTGGATTGTCTCTGGGGCATCTTTACACAGCCTGCACCTGGGGTCTTGCCTGGTGTGATAGACCCCAGCCTCTATGGATCTTGTACTCAGAGCTTGTTCTTGTGCTGCCATGATTAGTGCCTCTGTGCTGTCTTTCAGTCCAGCTTTGTCCAGCCACTGGTAGGATTTCTGGATATCAGCCACCTCCTCTATCTGCCGGTGGTACATACCGTGCAGGGGCCTGTCCTTCCATGATGGTTCCTCGCCTTCCTCCTCTTTCTTGGGTTTCTGCTGCCTGAGGTATTCACTGAGCACGCTGTCAGTTGGGGCCATCTTCGTGATGTATTCGTGGATGTTTCTTGTCTCATCCTGGACTGTGGTGCTGACACTCACCAGTCCCCGGCCCCCTTCCTTCCGCTTAGCGTACAGCCTCAGGGTGCTGGACTTGGGGTGAAACCCTCCATGCATGGTAAGGAGCTTTCTTGTCTTTATGTCAGTGGCTTCTATTTCCTCCTTTGGCCAGCCTATTACCCCAGCAGGGTACCTGATCACGGGCAGGGCGTAGGTGTTGATGGCCCGGATCTTGTTCTTACCGTTCAGCTGACTCCTCAGGACTTGCCTGACCCTCTGCAGGTACTTGGTGGTTGCAGCTTTCCTAGCGGCCTCTTCATGGTTCCCATTCGCTTGCGGGATCCCCAGGTACTTGTAACTGTCCTCTATGTCTGCAATGTTGCCTTCTGGTAGTTCAATCCCCTCAGTTCTGACTACCTTCCCTCTCTTTGTTACCATCCGACTACACTTCTCCAGTCCGAACGACATCCCGATGTCATTGCTGTATATCCTGGTAGTGTGTATCAGTGAATCGATGTCTCGTTCACTCTTGGCATACAGCTTGATGTCATCCATGTACAGGAGGTGGCTGACAACCGCTCCGTTTCGTAGTCGGTATCCATAGCCAGTCTTGTTAATGATCTCACTGAGGGGGTTCAGGCCTATGCAGAACAGCAGTGGGGACAGAGCATCTCCTTGGTAGATCCCGCACTTGATGGTGACTTGTGCTATGGGCTTGGAGTTGGCCTCTAGTGTTGTACGCCACATCCCCATTGAGTTCCTGATGAAGGCTCTTAGGGTCCTGTTGATCTTGTACAATTCTAGGCATTCCAGTATCCAGCTGTGGGGCATTGAGTCATAGGCCTTCTTGTAATCAATCCAGGCTGTGCACAGGTTGGTCAGTCTGGTCTTGCAGTCTCGGCTGACTGTTCTGTCTACCAGTAGCTGGTGTTTTGCGCCTCTGGTATTCTTGCCAATCCCTTTCTGTGTCCCGCTCATGTATTGACCCATGTGCCTGTTCATCTTAGCCGATATGATGCCTGACAGGAGCTTCCATGTAGTACTGAGGCAGGTTATTGGTCGGTAGTTGGATGGGACCGCTCCCTTCTTGGGGTCCTTGGGGATGAGGACCGTCCGACCTTCGGTTAGCCATTCCGGGTGTATCTCGTTAACTAGCAGCTGGTTCATTTGTGCTGCCAGACGCTCGTGGAGTGCAGTCAGCTTCTTCAGCCAGTAGGCGTGAACCATGTCGGGGCCTGGTGCTGTCCAACTCTTCATACTGGAGACCCTTTCTTGGATATCTGCCACTGTGATGGTTACCGGACCCTGTTCAGGGAGGTTGCTATGGTCTGCCCTCAGATCCACTAGCCACTGAGCATTGCCGTTATGGGTTGCGTCCTTCTCCCATATGCTCTTCCAGTATTGCTCCGTCTCCAGCCTTGGTGGTGCTGTTCTCTTATTGTTCCCTTGCCACTGAGAGTACACCTTTGCTGGTTCTGTGGAGAACAGCTGGTTTATTCTCCTGCCTTCTATCTCTCTGGTGTACCTCCTCAAGCGGCTGGCCAAGGCTGTGAGTCTTTGCTTGGCAGTTTCCAAGGCCTCAGGTATGGACAGCTTGCTGCTGTATTTCTTATGCACCTTCTTTGTCCCGCCTTTCTGCAACTCCGTTAGTTGGCTAACCTCCCTTCGTGCTACTTTGATCTTGCCCTCTAGCCTCCTTCTCCATGGAGGGAACTGCCCCTTGTGGCTGTTCAACTTGTAGCCAAGCATCTCACTGATCACTGCTGCCGTAGTATAGATCAGCTTGTTAGTGTCGGTAATCGTGGTTGTAGGTATCGTCCGTAGTGCTGCATTAACATCATCTAGCAGACCTTCTGAGGGTACTTCACGTAATCTTGGTAACCGGCTACGGGGGATCCAGGTTTCAAGCTGGGCCATGATCCTATCTTTCAGGTCAGTTCCTCTCGCACTCAACGATTCTTCTCCTATCGCACTTGGGGCTATGTACCCAATCTCGGGTGGGGGTGATGATATCTCCCCCCTGACCTGGCGTCCTGACTCCTCCTTGCCGTAGCATTTTAGCATTTATATATATACATATATATATATATGTATATATATATATATATATATATATATATATATATATATATATATATATATATATATATATATACACATATATATACATATATATACATATATAGCTATAGATATATATGAGATCAGAAATGTGACTTTTTAAAGCAAACTCCTGTATATGTAAATGATATAACATCCATTTTTTCATGCTCTGATGAAGGCCGAAGAGCTAAAATTTTCATATATTTGCTACATGGCCTGAATAAATTGATGAAATTGAGATTCTTCAACTTTTCCCTTCTGCCACCTGTAAGTCATCCTCCCTGAATTCCTCCCACTCTTGAGCTTCTTATTCTGCAGCTGCACTGGCTACAGCCTCTGGTCCTGCAATACACACGAGCTGCTTCAGAAGACTCCTGGACCATGTGAGATGATTGCATGTTTGTATATTGTAGAGTTTCGTTATCGTCTGGCTGACGCTCACACTAAATTTGTCGAAATCTGGGATTCCTTCCTGGACTTGATCCCCACATCTTCTGGACTTGGTGCACTCTGTGTTGCCCTGTCTAACCTCACACAGCAGATCATTTTCTTTGGACACTAGCATCTCTCTTGAACTTTTGATTTGGACTGTCTAACTGGTGTATTCTTTCTTTTCTTTTCTTGTTTTTCTTTTCTGTTTTTTTCTTTTTTGCGTCTTACTTTCTGCGTTTGGATGTTATTGTTTTTGAATTTTGTTTTCTTTGTGTAGTGTGATTTTACGTAATTTTGACCTTAAAATCTTATAAATAAACATTAAAAAAAGAAGACCCCTGGACCAACCAGGCCCAGAAAGCCTTTGCCGCTGGAGTCCTCCAGCAGGTCCTCTGTTGCTGCCATGTCCAGTGACCTCACCACAGCTCCTCACAGCCAGCTCTGCAATGGTAGCTGTGAACAGTTTCCATTTGGACTCCAACTTCCCTGATGTTGCAAGAGAAATTGTTAAGGACCGTTAAGGCAGATCAGTTCTTCCTGTCTTCCTCCTCTCACCCCCAACCGGTCACGGCAGATGGCTGGCCCGATGGTTTCTTCCTGTTAAAAGGGAGTTTTTCCTTCCCCCTGTTGCCATAGTGCTTGCTCACAGGGCGTTATCTGATTCTTGGGGTTTTCTCTTTTTTCACTGTATTATTCTCCGGTCTTTATCTTACCATATAAAGCACCTTGAGGAGACTGTTGCTGTGATTTGGCGCTGTATAAATAGAATTGAATTGAACTGAAATATCTGACAGCACTGCTCCTCTCTTCTAAACATCCTCAGATCAGATGACACAACAAAGAGTCAAAAATGCTTCGGTACCATGTACACCTATGAGCCACCTCACTCACAGAGAGGTCACATAACATGTAGAAATACATTCAAAGTCCTGCTGACTGTAGCAAAAAAGAAGAAAACTTGTGTGCATGAAAAAACAGATTGCTTTTTCACGTCAATTTGACATTTTGCCCTTAGACTGGGCCGGGCTATTTGCACATCAGTGCAATCTAACATTGTATGGACTTTGTACTTGAGAGCTGGCAGGTTAAAGACTGTTTAACAGTCAGGTGATATCTCAAAAAAGGTGAAAACAGCTATAGACTCATTCACAGACATGCTCACACATAACGCTGAAGAGGCTGCAGGAGACACAAGCATGCTGATGTGTTCTCTGCACCAGAGTAGCTGGGAGATGGACAGATGGATGAGTGCTCTTTCACTGCCTCATGTGTTTCTGTTAGAGTGCGTATACGTGTGTGTGTGTGTGTGTGTGTGTGTGTGTGTGTGTGTGTGTGTATACCCATGCCTGGTATAACACTGATTGGGTGTTGGTGCCAAAGTGGGCATCTGGTCTGTGGACTATCACAAGAGAAAGAGAGAGAACAGAACACACACTTTACTCTCTCGCTAAAGTTGTAAATGGTGCTGATCCCACCACAGATACTGCTCTGGTTGTTGGGAGACACTACATTACAATAATTAAGTGCACATTTGCACAAAAGGAGAAGAAGATAAGAAACACAGTGATGATGATTTAAGACCAAAAAAAAGTCAAATACAGTTTGTTCCTCAGTGTCTTCATTTTATCCCAGAATCAAGCTGTGGTGTGTGTGTGTGTGTGTGTGTGTGTGTGTGTGTGTGTGTGTGTGTGTGTGTGTTTGAAGTGGTATACTTCCAGGTTGCGTAAGGGTCAAACTGTCTCTGGGGCCTGCTGTGCCACAGGTGCTCGAAGTCGTCACCGGCCACTTACCATCCCACTCGACATCATCTACCACCCTCCTGTAAACTTTGAAATGTCGTGCTGCGTCTGCCTTCTACTTTTCATCGAGGGTTTTGTGAGGAACAGCAGCTTTACTGTCACCAGCCAAGCTTAGCTGGCAGTGTCATCCTTTATACTCTGTGAGTGATAATAAAACAGATCTGAAATCAGCAGAAGCAGCCCTCAGAGAGAGCTGATGAGGCAGTACTCTGAAGGGAAAGTTTGGATTATTACCAAACTTTTTCCTGTTAACGACTCTCCCTTTCCTGTGAAAATGTTCCTATAAATGTCACTTTCTTTGCAGCTTTATGGGGGCAACTAAAAACTACACACACCAAGAACAGGAGTTCAACTCCAAACCTGGCACTGCCTCTGAAATGTTTCCCCGATCAGTGGTGAAACATTTCAGAGTCTGCAGGGCAGCAATGATCCCCTGTGGATGATTCAGGCACTTCACAGTTTTATTTACATTCATTTGTCCCACATTTATCCTCTGATCAGTATTTGTCAAGGTCCCTGCTGCATTTGTTATCTAGTTTCTCCTGCTTTCTCAGTAACCCGTCTGTTACTTAGTGCTGTCACATCTTTAACAGTAATGGTAATTTAGTATTTTGATTATTTCCTTTTTTTTGCTTTAAAGATCAGGACGATGATGTGTCTTATTTTGGTTTTACTTCAAGCTTTTGTTTTTTCCTTCCTTTCACCTGCACTGGACATGTGTTTTATGCGTTTGTGCTTCTTTTGTGGATTCCCTTTGTGTGTAAGTCCTTGACTTTGTGAAGTTTTTGGTTCTTTGCTCAACCATGAAAAAGCTTTGTTTTCTGTTCATTTTGCTGCTTCATCATTTGGCTCCTCTCTCCAGGTTTCCCTTTAACACAACGGTCAAGGTCCAGGGATGGCTGATTTTTTTTCTAAAGCTACACACTATTTTATTTCTACTTAATAATACTAACATTTTCTCTACTAACATATAAGAGTGAAATGAAGGTGGTCAAGAAATAGTGAGTCAGTATTGAGGAAGACTGATAGTGTGGTCAGTGAATGCCTCAGGCAACAGACATCTGAGAAAGAAGAGGAGCAAGGAGAGGAACCATCATGGAAGCACAGGCCCCTGCGCGGCATGTACCATTGGCAGATAGAAGAAGTAGCTGATATCAAGAAATCTGGACACTAGTGGACTGAAAGACAGCACAGAGGCACTAATCATGGCAGCACAGAAACAAGCTCTCAGCACAAGATCCGTAGAGCCTGAATCCACACCAGACAAAATGTAATCAAACAGCAAGCAGGGCATACATCGAGTGCCATAACGAAGTGGCCGGCACAGTATACAAGAATATCTGTGCCAAGTACGGCCTGGGAGTCCCGAGGTCTAAATGGGACACATTTGTCACATCTGTGTTAATCCTGCAATAGGCTCCAGGACCCCACGACCCTCAGTTGGTCAAGAAGACAGATTATCATCTGTTTGAGCTTAACTATTCAAATCCCTTCGTTAGCACCAGATTTCAACATGTGACTGTGTTTATCATCACATCAGACAAACAGAAAGATTAGAAAAATAAAAGTAAAGAATATTTCTTAGTTTTTCCACATGCATTGAGTTTACTACAGCACACTACAATTTACAGATCACCAAAAAGGGACAGGAGCTTCACATGTTGAGTTTTGGTAATCAGACTCAGCATTTCAGTCTTTATTAATCAGACAACTCACTGAGAAAAATGCTTTCCACATTTAAGATGGTATTAACACAACAGCATTACAATGAAAATTGGAACAATTAATGACCTCACTTTTCACATTTATAAATCCATCCAGTGAGCCGGAGTAGATCCTTGGCTTCCTGTTGGACACACCTGATGTATAATATCGTTTTAGCTGCACTGTGAGTGATCTGACCACAAGATGGTGCTCTGCCCTCAGTAATTACATTTAATGTGGGCTCCAGCCTCTTACCACAGTTCGAAGAGGTAAATGTCCGGTTAATCAGTGATTCCTATTCAAAATGCTAATTGCAAACTTCAGAAAGTTTTGGGTCTTCAGGTCCTTGATGTTGTGTTTTGCTTTTGTTGTTCTTTTTGTTGTTGTTTTTGTTGTTCTTTTTTTTAAAAACTTCCTTTTTTAGTGCAAACTGAATATTCCCATAGAAAACGCTTTTAGAAACAAAAACAGACTCGATTAAATAAAAGCCTAAAATATAGAAGTCTTAACTTTCAACTTTGACTCCATAACTTTGCATTGGAAAAAAACAAACAAACAAAAAGAAAAAGAAAATATTTGTGAAGTGAAGAAAAAATATCAGCATGTTTAGCATCTCTGTGTATCTATAAGGCTATGCAGGTCCTAGCTGTGTTTGTGTATATGAATCAAATTTAAAATAGCGACTCAAAAACCAGCGTGCCCCAATACTACTAACTCAAACGAACTGACCTACCTAAACGAGACAAAGGGAAAACTTAAATAGTGGCTGATCAGCCCACAAGGACACAAAAGGGGTACAACTCACTAAAACCGCACTAAAACCAACAAATTCCATCCCCTCCCCCACCCCATGATCCAGAGTTGTGGTATGACTCAATTTGCAGGTCTCCATAAAGGGTTGCTCCGCCCCTTTTCCACCTCTTAGCTCATCAACCAAGGGGCTGGGAGCAGCAGCTACTGAGAGACTAAATCATACACATAACACGATAAAATAAAATGTGCACACTTATTTTAGAATACAGTAAACCAAAACCAATTCTTTTTTACCCTGTAAATTAAATCCTATATTTAAAGGAAAAACAACTATGTGTAGTGTTATGTATAAGTCTATTGTAGCGCTGTGATGTTTGATAGATGTTACCCAATATGTGTGGCTGTAACTTCAGCCATCACAACAGTAAAAGGCAAACAAATGTGCCCAGGTCCTGTTACAGTCTCAGTTTTCCTGTCATTTTTAGGGGGGATTTGGAGCCTAAAGCTCAGGACTAGACATTTGTGTGCAGCCACTTTAATAAGGCACCAGGTGAAAGATGTTGGCTCTGGTTCACATACTATTATTTTCATTTGGTGCATATGATACACATTTATACAACTGTAGAACATAAAGAATCACTTATAGAAATCATAAATAAAAACTGGAACGTTGAAAAAAAACATATTCATATTCATGTTTTTTTTTTTCTTTCTCAAAGCAACAGGGAACCAGCAGAGATGGAGACTACGTGCAGCTCTGGAGCCTTAGGTTTCTGACCATTGTTCATACTGGATTAATGCAGCTGCAGCGGGTATCTGCATTAATGGTGTTCCCTGTGTCTGCACCATAAATTGCACAAAAGACACCGATGTGACATTACACATTATTTCTGGGCACAGTATTGTGAAGCCTCACCATTAGAGCTTTGGCCACTGCTAAAGCAGAGGGTGAAATGATCACATAACCAAGCTTGGTTGGCAGGTGGCATAAACAGTATAAGGGCAAAACACAAACACAGGAACCGGCTGTTTAAAGGTTCCTAACAGATGAATCAAATATTAGAACGTCGGTCTTTAAGAACGAACTGCAAACGTCTTGGCTGGTCTGTGCCACACAGCAGGCTTTATCATTGTTAAGATAAAAAATAAAAATGTTTTCAGGACATACAGCACTGTAGGAATCTTTCATGAGACAAACCCTTTTTAATCTGTTACCCAAATAACCCAGCTAACAGTAAGCACTTCCTACAACATTTGCAAATGTCAGCTATCCATTCGAGTGACATCTTTAAGAAAGCATTTTGATCTTTATCATTTCAGATATCGTCCATGTAAAAGTTTAAATAAGAGACAATATTTTGTGGGGGTATCAGATAATTTTTAATTTTTTTTATTATAAAACATCCCTTTAGTGTTATGTGGTAATACGGTTTCAAGGGGTTACTCAGAGCAGAGATGTTAGAATGTTAAACTGAAGTAAAAATAGCCATTTTAATAAAAGATCGACATTCTTCTTTCTCTGATTCATTCATTTCAGATGTACTTTTTCCACTAGCTGGAGGACTTTGAGAAACTACTAGCCTCAGCAGTGTTGGGGAGAAAGGGGCAGTAAAATACGAGCTATCAGTTATATCACTTTTATCATTTCAAGAATATATTTATTTATGTTTTGAAAATATATAGTTTTAAGATTAACATTTAAGAGAAGAGAAGTTCTTTCTCACTGGTTTCTGGATGGGCCTCTAACTGTATATGGACCCCTGGGAACATGCCTTGAATGCCGACTGGATAATCCACCCAGGCTCTGGCCCGCAGGAAGTCTCCTAAGAACTAAAATGAGTTTGACCCCCCGGTCTAGTCCACAGACAGTGGACAGTGAGCTGCAGTGCTCAGCTTCAGCCACCAGAGTGCAGGATGCACCGCAGATTTGAGGAAACTGCTCTTTTTGTCGTTAAAGTCTTCTCATTTTAAGTCAGCTGAAGCCTTCGAATTCAAACCTCGTGTAAATAAATAAATAAATAAAAACTGAGGAGCATACTGTCCTGAGTCACCGAGCTGGTGACTGCAGTGTGTTCACGTGGCTCACGATCCTAATTTGAAGATACTTTAAATGTGCCTCTTCGCTATGACTCCATTTCACAGGAGCTTAAACTTTGACCCCCAGTAGCTTTCCCTGCTTGAGCAGTCTGTCCCGTGTTTTGGTCAAGTGGTCGCCATGGTGACCCATTCCCACGACAGCCACGTAATCGGAGCTGCCAGGCAGGTAGAACAGGTAACCGTGGCAAGCAATTCAAGGCAGCAGGTGTGTGTGAGAGAAGGCAGAGCCAGAAGGGGAGAACAGACAAACAGAAAGAAGAAACGGAGACTAACAAAACCCGGAAAGATCAACACTAATTCGTGACTCTGTGAGATAATCAAAGAAAGAAAGGAATAAAAGTGGAGGACGAAAAGCAAACTCAGGCCATGGAGGCCACGGTAGACGAGGACGATGGGACGTTCACTAACATCTCTCTGGCAGACGATACAGGTAATGCACTTCTTCAGATTTAGCCCTAACCTGTCCTTTATTTCTATTTGCAGAAACAGCTTTTAGCCTGCAGCCAATCGACCAGATTGTAAACGTCGGTCTGTCAGTCACAGTTTTACACACATAGTCGCCACAGGAGCTAACCCCCCTCCATCAAACTGATTCCAGTGTGCAGCTCTATATGTTTTGAAATTAAAAAGTTGCTTAAAAAAGAGCTTATTGTTCAAAAGCATGCGCTCTTTGGGTTTCAGGTGAGGTTATGTTCTGATTATTATTATTATTATTATAATTTTTAGCTGGAGCAAACGGTCAGAGACCGTTGTTTTTAATGTTACAAGCATGTGACTGAACAAAGGGTAATAAGGTAGAAACAGTACCTCGCAAAGCCACAGTGTTTATATGGGTGTGTGGCATTACTGGCTGGGGTGTGGCTCCTTACTTCTCGGATTTCAGACTCTCCAATTGTTACTAATCTTCACTATGTACACATGAATCTCAAACTATAATTTTTTATTTAGAGTTGAAGTAAGTAGTTCGAGAAGGGCATGTAAGCAAAGAGAATAGACTCCACAGACTGTAAATAAAGATGGCTGCAGTCACCTTCAGAATCACCAACAGGTTTGTGAATTCCTGCTATGAAGCCCGGACTTTGAAATCCCCAGAATACTTATTGTGGAAGTTGATGCACTAATTAAACTTTAAATTAATTTGAACAGTTATTGTCTTGTTAATATATGTGTTACTATTAAGGTACCAACATCAGCAGCTGTCTTACAGTTCAGTTACACAGTTTAGCCTGTTAGATGCTGCTCAGCTGCCTGTGTCAGATCACAGACAATATATAAGATGTCTGTAGCTTCTGGTTATGGAAAGTTTTGTAATCACAAGCCATTAGCCACTGAGTGTGTAATTTCACAGTGAGATCCATCCCTTGCTTTTCACATTCAGTTCTGAAACACCAAGAATCTCAGGCCTTCCTAAATATAATCTGTGGTCTGTGTGGTCTTTACCCACTTGCCAGTCAAAGCAGATACACCCTCAATTATGCAAACTGGAAACCTTAGTTGTGTTGTGTTTCCTCTTACAAATCCCCTCTAAAGACTCAGTTTCCTATTACCTAATAATCCTAGAATGCTACTCATAAAGACCCCGGAAGCCACACACACTCCACAGAGCAGAAAGGAACGCACAGGAGGATGGAGACAGGGTAAACTGGCCTCAGACAACTGTTGGCTGAGGCAGCAGTGCCCCCACAGGGTTTGGGTTTGGCTAACAAGCAGCAGCATATAGAGCTCTCAGAGCGGGTAGAGAAGTACAGAGGCCACAGGGGTGCCACACACAGACAGACAGACATGCAGGCATGTAATCATGCTCACACAGGTCAGATAACACTTCATTCATGCATTCACACAGAAAACTATAGATGTGCATAGATGTGTGTGTGTGTGTGTGTGTGTGTGTGTGCTGGGTTTTCTACCAGACGGAAAAGCATGAGCATCTGTTAGGAAAGCTGTGTGTGTTCAGAGCTGACCTGTGTCATTGTTAAGAAACAGGCTATAATTCAGCCGGATGGTGCGGCAGGAGGCTCACGTGATGTAACACTTATTGATTAGAGCTAAACGGCTAAAATATATTACATCTGGTTCTACATATAAAACCCCACACTTTGGTTGAGTGAGTCTTCTTTTTCATTCATTTATTTATTTTATTATACTTAGACTACATGCTGATTGGGTTGGTTAAGGGCACAGTCCCGGCTGGCTTCATGCCTGAAATCAAAATGGCAGGTGCCGTAAAGTGGATTAGTGGCCTTGTGGCAAACCCACATAAAGGTATTTTGCGAGTCTAAAATCGAACTAATTCCAACATATTAAATAAAAATGAAAATATGATAAAAACCCACGAAATTCAACATTTCTGTTACATCACGAAACCGGAAGTCTAGAGACGTTCTGTATGTGGTGTGTTGCTCCCCCTGTCGGTTGGTGTGGTAACACACACAGCGATGTAGCTGTCATCGTCATCCTCCTCCTCCTCGTCATCATCATCACAGCTGTGTGTCTGTTTGCAGGGTAACTCCGCTAATCGGAGAAGACTTTTTTGTTGCTTTAGGTGAGTTCATACTCCTACATCTGCTGTGTTCCTAAATTCGAAGTATAAAAATTCGGGACGTATTTCTTTCTGAACTTAAAACTAGCCAACAATTTGCTTGTAGCAGTTAGCTGCTCTTCGCCCGGTGACACGGTGTAAATTTTATTTGTCGGCGAAAATTTAAATATCAGACAGACCAGATCGTTTTTTTTGGTTTCTTCTTATGATGCGTTTAAACGTATTTGGTGTTGGAAGTAGTTAAGTTTCAGATTCGTTGGCTTGGTTGACCACTGAGCTAGTTAGCTCACGGAGCTAATGTATCTACGCCCATTATCGGACACGTTTGTGCTGTTTTGGCTTGTGTTGTCGGGGAAAACTGCCTCCAGCACCTTGTCCGATGTTTCGGCCGTGGCTCCGAGTGGGAATCGTGATGTACTTGGAGGTGGAGCTTTGTGTATCTGTATGTGTTTTTTAGCTAAATGCTATGCTTTGGCGCTCATTGCTGCTTAATCGTTGCTTCAGTGTCAGCATCGTTTCGATTATTGGACGGCAGACAGGCGAACTAATGAGCGCCTTTATCCAAAGCAGCATTTGGCTCCTAACACGCGTTTTATTGATGCGGTATGACCACAGCACTCTTAGCCTGGGTGCGGTGTGTGCTCCCATCATGCTATCATCACTCACTCAGACACGGTAACGGTTACCAAATCCCAACAAGCCAAACAAAATGACGCTATATTCACACAAACTATCAAAGTTACTTTGTTGAACAGTTAAATCAGTGATACAGTGTATTTAATTTGAATCAAAATTTCCCAAATTCTCTATAGTTTATAATAACAGTACAATAATAGTAATAAATGAAAGCTAAACATTGCTTTTAAGGTCTTATGATAGTCTTTATAAAGCATTCCCCGTATTAAAATAACTGTAACTGTTATTTCAGCTGCTGGTGTACTCATTGTAATTTTAGGGATGAGCTGAGTACATACTCAGTGTGTAGGAAGGTTAAAAATGCTGTCATCCTGATTCAGAAAAATCCTTTTTGTGTCACTGTTTGGTCTAGAAGTCCAGAATTACTGTAACAGTTAAGGCACTTAATCTCTGCAGACTATCAGTAAATGAGTGAGCTCTTTACTATTATGTAATAAATAAATTAATAGGTTTATTAAGACAAAGGCATCTTGACAAGAGTGCAACCCAGTCACAAGCCAGTGCTCCTAGTGTTGGTCTCAAGCCTGGATAAATGGGGAGGATTGTGACAGGAAGGACATCCCGCATAAAATCTTGGCCAAATCAACAAACACAGGTTCTCGTGTTGTTGGAAAACAGGGTGCTGGTGGATTCTGTGGTACTACTGGCCAAAAACATAGGGATAGGGAGAGATAGAGCGAGATGATCTACTGTAGTAACCCAGTTTCATTGCTTTAGGATTGGAATAAACCTGGCTTTACATTGCAGGGTGGAACAGGTCTTGGTTCATACCTCAGCTTGTGTTGTCAGGAGACATGAACTAACAAAGTGCCAGTGAGTGGGCAGTATAGCTTCAAAGTTATGTCACAGTGATTCAAGAAAATTTAAGATAATGATATTTATGACAATATAGAAAACTACCCAGAAGCAGTTTCAGTATTTTTCAGCACTGTGACTTTAAACTTGAAGGGAATTTGTCTTCTATTGTAATGATCACTGATATCTACTGAAATGAAATTCATTACAGTTTTTGGACATATTGCCCAGCAGTAAGACTGAGAGTAAACAAAAGGGGGAATAATTACAGCTGGAAGTGTGTCATCTGTAGAGTATATAATAATCAACCTAAACTTTAATGTTCAGTGATTCTGCTAATAATTAAAATCATGGTCTTATATAGACTTTCCATTATATCCTTCCCATATGAACCTTGTCCGTGTGTTCTGTAGTGTAAGTAGGCCGCCCTGCCTGACACACCAACTCTACTGACATGAAAATGTAAACACTGATGGCACCATATTTACCGTTGTTTATGAACAGAGAGGTAGATTGTAGCACTGCCTCTTAAATATAAACTCCATGTTACAAATCACAGCTATAACGGCGCTCTTTTTTGTCTCACAGTGGACGGTGGATCTGCAGCCCTGTATACCAAACAGGAGAACGAGCTTGTCACCATGAACTGCGACATAGATGGTACGTGTGGGTGAAACGGTCTCCCTCAGGGTTAGCTTGTGTAGAAATACTACTACTACTAATGATAATAATAATAATATGATAATAATGATGCTGACGTGTATTGTTGTTATTTCAGGAGACATGGAGAATCAGGTGGAGGTTGAGGAGAAGACGAGGTTGATAAATCAGGTTTTGGAACTTCAGCACACACTGGAAGGTAAAAATAAACAAAACAAACCCTCTAACACACAAATTAAATTTTACCAGACGGGAACAATGACCTCATGGATGAAACACTCTAAAATGATACAGCATAGTGCACATTTTCTGGTTCTATATCAGGAAACTTCCTCTGATATCTGAGGACCTTTCACTTTTTTTGTATGTACATCCTGCTAAAACAGGTTCAATAAAACTCCCAAAATCACATCTGTTTCTGATTTAACACGCTGGCCGTTTCTCTCTGTGCAGCTGCCTTTTCTCCTTTTACATATTCTTTCTTACTGCATGAGCTGTAAAGCATTGAATGTAGATTTCAATAAGTCAAAAACTGGTTTGGGTTTAAAAAAAAAATCCTCATAGAGGAAAAAAATACAGAAATAATTTACATAAGTCACATGTTGATCTTTCAGTGTGTATTCTGGGAAAATTCTACATCTAAAGCTTTAAGATTAACACTACTATTCCATTCTAACCATAACCATGTGTCTGGGCATGTCTGCTTAGACAGCTTCCCCAGTGACCCAGGTCCATTTACAACGTGGATGGATAAATGCTAATCTACTAAATACTAATAATTAAGTGATATTTGTGTGACAGAAATTATACAGGGGGTCAGTAAATGCTGAGAAAGGGGACCTAAGGGGGAAGAGTACGCCTTTTAGCTGCCCGTTTCCTTTTTTTGTCCCAGACCTGTCAGCACGAGTCGATGCAGTCAAAGAGGAGAACCTGAAGCTAAAGTCTGAGAACCAGGTCCTTGGTCAGTACATTGAGAACCTCATGTCGGCCTCGAGCGTCTTCCAGACTACCGACACCAAGAGCAAGAGGAAGTGAGTTACCCTCAGTAGAAAGCTGGAGTCCTGGGCCAGCAACTGGGAGAGGAAACCCATCATGGAGACGTGGAGAGGGGTTTGTTTCCTCAGCAGAAATGGGAGTTTCTTTAACCACTTACCCAAGTCAAACTAACAAAATAAATATCAAATAACCCCATAAACGGACTTATAGATGTAAGAAATATGTGTATATAACATTCATTTGGACCAGGGCTGTTTTTCATCAGCTTCCTCTAAACACTACAGACAAAGTAGATGTCACCCCTTTAACTCAATAACAGTAAATTAAGAGGTTGAGGGACTTCTTACCTCGAGTTTGTCCCTAATGCTTGCTGTCAATCCGGTATGTGTAAAAAACCAACAAACAAAGCTGTGTTTCTGTTTGAGGCCAGTTCTGATTTCCTGCGGATGTCCCGCCTTTGACGTGTTCTGTTTAAAGGTGACCCCAAAACAAACCACAGATATTACAGATCCTCTTTGACCATGAACCTCATTATCAGCACTGGTTTAATTTATTTATTTTTGTAAAGTATTTTGTACGACAGCTGGATCTGTTCAGGTCTTGGATGTCATCTTGTCTCTGTAAAGCACGACTGTGTTCCTCCACTTAAAAGCTGGCAAGCTGAACAGTATTATGCAGAGTGTATTTGGCATGTTTGAGTGATTTCTGTTTATGTATGGTTTTTTTTGTTGTATGGTTTTTTTTGTTTGTTTGTTTGTTTGTTTGGCAGATTAGCATATCTACTGAGATGTCAATAATTCAATACTCACTGAAAAACAGACTGTATAAAGTTACCAAGAACTTTTTTTAATCAATAGTAGGTGGATCCAGGATGTGCAGATACCTTTGAAAGCTTGTTAGCAATATAAATAAAAGCACAGATACTAAAAGTCTTGTAAACTTGCACTCTAGTACCAGATTTTGTCTTTATTAACTTCACTCAAGTCGGATTTTCTGTGTTTTTGCAGACCTGTGAACCTATTAGTGCGTGTTTGGTCCATATAATTCCAAAGGCCACTGGATAAATACTCTAAAAGTTGCATTTGTTCCCTGCCTTCCCCTTTAACTGCAGGAGCAAAAAGCTGCAAAGAGGCCTGGAGTGTTATCGATCCATTAATCCAGGCCTGCAAGATGGATTTGATCGTAAGATGAGTTGATGTACTCGGAGGGGGGAGGGTGCGCACAGTGTCGTCTTCTTCAGATAAAAAGGGACGAGAGGGAAGGGGCGAAGTGAAATTTACTCTGAGCAAAGATTTAATTTGCTTTTAAAATGAATTTTCCCAGTTATCCCAAACAGTAATGTGTTGTTTGTAAAGTAAGGAATTAGGAAGGCTAGGGGAGGCAGTGAGTGCTGTACATGCTGTAATTTAGTGATGTTATTTTGTACAGTTGTACAGTAGGATTTTAATTTGTTTCCAGCATGCTGCCTGTGCCCTGCCTGCACACGTCCTCGTATCATCCTGTATGTAGACGCTCTGCACCTTTGCCTTTAAACTCTTTCTGTTTTAATAAAATCCTGAGATCGAGCCTCTCGCTGGTTATTTTGTCACCTGTACAACCTGAAGTCTGTATATTAAGATGGACATAGCCACTGTGGCATCCCCCATTGGTTGGTGCTGTGTGTCTCAGACAATAGAGCAGGGATGTAAAAATCATTTGACATCATGGGCTACACACACTTACACACTTAACTAAACATTTAACCCCTGAGACGTCTTAATATAAGACACAAGAACAATTTCAGCATTTTGTCTCAGAGTTTTTTTTATATGATAAATGTATAAAATTACAGAAAAAGTTTATTGCCCCGGTAGTTCATGGCCCAGACTGACGGGACTCCAAGTTTGTTTTCTTTTTCCCGTCTGACCAGATGCAGCTTTCTGCACCATCTCTTCGACGTCCTTATCGCCGCGTTGCGTTCGTGTGCTAAAAGAGTAATCATTTCCTTGTAATTAAAACAGATTCTGAAGTACAATTTCACTAACTCATCTACACGGGCATTTTATAGAAGGCTTTAATCTTAACTTTATTCTCAAAATGATCAATTTTTTTTCCTGAAGTGACCCTAATACTTGTTCGAGTGTCGTGCAGTTTATAAAACAAAGTTTTTATTTCACAGAAAAACAACATTTAATTGTTTATCTATTAGTTAACTACTAGGTTTATGAAATTTATAAAGTTTATAAGAATACATAATAAATACATAATAAATATAAGAAAAGTTCTAAATCTCTGCACTCCACATTTTCCACAGGCTTCCAGCTGGACAAGTTGGAGTCTTTGCTGGGCCGATTCTGGCCCCCGGGCCTTGTGTTTGACACCCCTGCTGTAGCGCATGGCAATAAGGACTGTAGGCGAGTTGAATATGACTTAAGAACAGAAAAATATCTGAAAGCATTCACTGAGTCATCACACTGATTTCAATTTTATTTGTATGGATAAAACTGGGGGGGGGGGGTAAGAATTTTCTTTGGTTTGCCATTTAGATAAAAAAAGGAATCACAGGGATATAAAAGCCCCAAAATGAGTGTCTACCATCAGCATTTGTTTGAGCTTTGAGAGCATCACCTAGTCCCCTGCCCATCAGCTGTTCTGACTTTAACACACTGTATACACAGCGCTCCATCGACCCCCAACAGCACCACGTCTGAAAAAATCCAGCCTTGCATTCTGTGCTGTCTCCATAATCAATTATTTACACAAACTGTATAATCAAATTCCTAATATTCATTGACAGCTTTAAACCAGAGATGATGAGTGAGGCCTCCTCTAAAGCATATCCTGCTTTATCATTATTTTTGACTTTTATAGGGACCATTCATTTCTAAACTATTGAAGTCCATAAAGTCATCATAAAAGTGTTTACAGAGGGCGTATGCATCTTTGTCCAGTCTGAATAAATCCCAGAATAAGTTTTCTTATTAAATAAGTTTATTTTCAAGAGCAATGTACAATTTGCAAACAAATGTAAACAGGGATATCTGCCAGTGTGTGGCGAGAAGGTGAACTACAAAAAGCTTGAGACAGTAATAGAAAACAAATGAGTGTCACATCTTCCCCAGGCTGCAAACTAGATCTGGCCTCCGGCTAGCCGGGATAGATTCTGGGAAAGCACTGCTGAATGAAACATGTCCTCACAGCTTTTTGTTCTGTCTTCCAACTGATGGCCGAGACTTTAACTGTTACTTATTTTTGCTCAAAGCGCTGACAGTTTCACTTTGATGTCACAGACCTTGGCTCAAAGTAAGCACGTCAGAGGCATTTAGTTTCAGGAAATCTGCCTCGAGTCATTTAAAACACTGCAATATTAAATTTATCTGTACTGCAAAAGAAATTACAACCAAAAACAATAAATATGGTAACCAGTGCTAATCCTCAGTTCTTAAATGCTATAACTTAGTATAAAACACATGAAAGGAACTAATGCTCATTACAAACTAGCTGAAATCTAAACAGAACATCCATTTTTTTTTATTTTTTAGAAGAGGTAATCTTTAACCCTAAGCTGAGGCGAATTTGTCTGTCCTGAAGCTGTAGTAACATCTCACACAGCCTTCCTCACAGCCCGGCGTCCTCTCCTGCTCTTCAAACCCGAACATTTTGAAAATCTGCCAAACAGTGTCCTTGAACACGTTCTTAAACAAAGAAAAAGGACACTGAGAGAATGGAGTCTAACTTGAGAGAATTAGCCCCTACGATATGCAGTAAAAATGGGACGAACAACGCACAGGCGCTCTCTGCTGCTCCAAGAGGAGAGGATGTGATGGCAGAAGAAACACGGTGAGCAGGAACTGTAGTGGAGGAGGGGCGGGGCTTTTTTTTCATTTTAGGGCTGACAGGCGTTTCGACAGCGATGGCTTATAGAAGGAGAGAAGGATGAAGTAGGTGGATGGAGGAGGAGGGTAAACAGCTAAATGCACAGACTCTCTGGGGAGCTTATCTGAGTAGACGGGAAGAGGGAGAAACAAGACGAGGGGATGGTACAGGATGTGGTGCGGGTGGGTGGAAGAGGAGGAGTGGATGGGGCAGCCGGTGGGGTGAGAGCAGGCTACCAGTTAAAGGAAATGCATGCTGCTCCGCTCAGGGAGGAGGGAGCAGCGGCGGCGGCAGAGACGACCCTTCCACCTCTTCCCCGTTGGGGCAGAAAGGAGACAGCAGGCATGACGTTTGCCTCCTCAGTCTTTCCGTACCCTCCTCTTTCTCACTGCTTGTTTGTGGCTCTCTTCAGCAACGTCTCCTTCATCCTTCATCTGCGGGACAGAAAGCGAAGCGTCAGGTTTGATGCTGGAGCTGTAAAACAGCACTCGTGCAGCTGACACTTTATTAAAATGTTAAAAGCTTTACGAGGTGTTGGGGGACATGTCAGGTTGAGAGTTATTGGGCAGTTTTGACCATAAAGCCCGTCTTGCAAACGCAAACGACAGTTCCCAAGTGACCTGTAAGATTAAAGTTTTATTCTAGTGGCTGTGTTACAATTCTGCAGCAATGTGGAGTTTCAAGTTCCAGATTTGGTTAAAAGGTGAAGAAACAGGTGGTGTGTACTGTATCAAAATCTCTGTTCTTTGTGTAGCTAAAAAATAAAAAACCTGTCAGATGTATCGATCTCAGCTGAAGTGAAGTTTGGAGTTTGAGGCTGTTTGGATTTTCATATTTTGCCCCCTTAGGGTTACTGCTCCTTGCACTGCTCTGAGTGAGGACATTAGCCCCTCATTAAGGGATGCTTTGGACTCATCTCATGAGGGAAACTGTCACCCCTACCGGCCCACCTCTACTGCAGGATATCTATAAGGGCAAAGAGAGCCCCAGACAGCAGCAGACTCGAGTGTGCCGATTACAAACGTGGAGACGGGCTGAGAGACACCCTGAGTGATCCAGAGGCAAACAATAATGCTTCCACCAGTTCAGCTACGGAAAATCTTTTGGATCTACTTTCTCTAAAAACATATTTTGATCTCATTTCAGTCATCTTGTAAACAGAGAGTGAGTTTGCGCTTTTAGCAACACAGTGAGACAAATCAAAACAGTCACTGCATTAATGGCTGTAATTCCTCCACAATTTACGCAACTGTTTCTGTTCAACCCCTTAAATTGAAGCTAAACTTAAGTCACATCTTGATAGTTTCATTTTATTCTCTTCTGGTGGTAAATAGAAAGAAAATATGTCAAAGACTTGAGAAGTTCCCTGATTGCACAGCTGTTAATTTTTTATCATTTCCCTCTGTTGAACAGAAGACACCAACCTCATCTTCTAATGTTCTCCCTGGAGCTTTGCTTTCCTCTTCTCCTTCCTCCTCCTCCTCCTCCTCCTCCTCTTCTTCTTCTTCTTCTTCATCATCACCCTCTACATTGTCCCCTCCTGCTTCTGCATCCTCCTCAGCTTCTTCTGTTGCATTAGGAAAAAAAAACAAAGAGGACAGTAAGGGGAGAAAATATGATCCAGAACAGTGCAGTATAAATGTATCAATAGGTGAATGTGTGTCACCTGCAGCTGGTGCTGCTTCTGTAGCTTCAGCTCCTTTGTCTTCCTCATCTACTGCTGCCTCCTCCTCCTCTTCCTCCTCCTCCTCTTCTTCCTCTTCCACATCAGCCTTGGGCGGATCCACCTTTTTGTACACGTAGTTATCATCCGATTTCTGGGATGCAAATACGAGACATCACAGCAAAGTCAGGAAGCCACACCTATGATCTGAAGTGTAAGTTAATAATGTTTAGCAGGCTCTTGGTACCTTTGGCCAGCAGAAGAGCACGAGCAGTCCCACAGGCAGGCCTACTGTCAGAATGTAGATCACCCAGAGCCACGGCCGCTCCTCTGCTGCCATCATCAGCTGAGCGAAAATCCCTGGCTGTTGAGATAGAGGGACCAGAGACAAAGAGTAAACCATGAGAACTTCTGCACAGAAACGTGACAGCTCTGTGGTACGTCACACGCACACAGCAACCCCGCACACGTGCTGCTGACCTCGTTAGCACTGGCCACCAGTTTCTTCAGCCCCCAGCTGTCAGACGCCCAGCGGTCAGCAACCTCCTTGTGAGAGGTGATAATAAAGTTGTCAAAGTAGATATCTGAGGTCATGGACCACAGCTCCAGTCCCAGAGCCTTGAATGGCGTCATCCTGAACGGCTGCAGGTCCTCAAAATAGTCCGGGTTAAGGATCTTACGAGGCTTCCACACTCCCTTAGGAGACAACACAAAGCATGGAGGATACAGTCAGAAGGACCCACAAATACAAATATACTGGCCATTGCTGTTTTACCGATAAGATGTACTAATAATACAAACATCACGGTTTTAGCTTTTGTCTAGAGATAAAAAATAATAAATTAATTTAAAAAAAAACAAACAAAAACTATGAAAATCCTAAAGTACCAGCATTGCAGGGGCCAACTTGGTGGACACTGACATAAATTTAAGTTACGTGTATAAAACCACAGAACAATATTTACCTGATAGTTAGGATTGTCCACCAGGGGGGCTTTCCACTTGCCCTTGTACTGAGGATTGTTGATCATGGGGCGCTTCCACGCCCCGCAGCCAGGAGCTGTCTCACAGGCTGGGTTAGGGATCTGCGGCGCCTCCCATTCTCCATCCATCTCCTCGTCCCTAAGGAAACACAGCGACAAGCTGTCACCCTGAACCATTCCTCATTCCAGTTAGCATGACTGTAAGACCAGGGTGAAAGAGTTTGTTTACCAATCTTCTGGTTTCTCTGCATTGGGGTCAGGGACAAACTCCGACTCATCATCCAACCAGCCCTCAGGCTTCAGTGCATCAGGGTCTTCGATCTTTGCAGGTGCATCCTCATCCCTTTGTTACACACACACACACACACACACACACACACACACACAGCAGGATTTGTTATTTGCTAATATGTTTTTACATTTCAACTCTTCTACCCATAAAGACCCCATCTGATGACCTCCGCTGTACTCCTAATGTTGACACCCAATATATATCAATAAAGATTTGGTTTAAAGACCAACAAAATAGTTTCTGGATTTGTTCAAGCTTAGCTGCAAAGACAGAGACCAATGAACAAAATGGACAGAACTGAACTTTCAAAATAAAAGCAAGGAAGAGTTTTCTGCCTGTCAATTGTGGATGGTGTTGTTCTGACAGACAGCCAGACTGAGAATAACTGAACATTCTCGCTCTTCAGTTCTAGCCTCAACTTGTGTGTCACTCTGTACACTAGTATGGAGGCTATAGTCACCAGTCATCGGGCTTCACAGCCTCTGGGTCAGGAATCTTGGCCCTCTCGTCCCAGTCGTCTGGCTTGGAGTCATTTGGGTCGTCTATCTCTTTGGGCGGGTTGACTGGAGGCACCATGTCCTCCAACAGGTTGCCACGGCTCACGCTCGACTGATCGATGAACAGCTCGTAGCTATTGTCCGGGTTCAGGACTGATGACAGACAGAAGTGAGGAAAGTAGAAGAGTAGAGTGGATTTTAATGTCATCTGATGAAATCTGAGTCTTACTCCAAAATGAGATCATACTACAAAGCAACAACACCGAGTGCTAAATCTCTTCAAATTAGCTACATACGCAGCGTGTAGAGGTGAGTCTTCTTGTCAGTGTAGAATTTCTTGAGGTCGACGTCGGCTCTCTTTGCGTGCTTCTCCTCCATGTCTCTGTTCAGAGGATTCTTGTGGCGGAAGATGAAGTGCAGCTTGTAGTCCTCGCCACATTTGTCCGGTCCAAACATGATGGTGTAGGGTGTACGGTCATGGAACTGCTCCTGTAGTGCAGAACAGAGAAAAAAATACTTAAGCATTTGGTGGATTAGAGAAATTCACCCAATTCTACCACAAATATGAGATTACAGCACAGAAATCTGGAGGTTTTGCTAATTATGGTGGATTATAAAATGTATACAAACCAGGTTGAGACTGCCAGTGTCCGAAAGCAGTTTGATGTACGCTCCACCACAGTCAATACCATCTTGGAAATTCACTTCATACCTACGACGCCACATAACAAAACTGTTTAATGGGTCCAGGTTGCTACTTCTCTACATAACGAGGGACAAAGTGTGAACTCACTGAATGACCAGAGGTTCATCCTTGAACACAAAGGGCTTGTCCAGCATTGCAGAAATGGCATGGTGTTTAGCCCGGGACTTCAGCACCAGGCCCTGGTCTCCTGGAACCTTGTTCTCCTTCAGCTGCTCCACAGCCCACTTCCCTGCAGCCACGGACACGGTAAATAGACAGTAACACTTATTATTATGGACGATTCTCTCTTTTAAACCAGTCTGAGTTGTATTTTTACTGCCACAGCTTTTAGTCCTGTGGGTTATATGGTAACGTTTTTCATAAAAACTTTTTGGGATGTGTGGTGGTGCTCGCTCTGTGTCAGACAGCCAGGACCAGTTTCTGGCTCAGGTATCGTAACCTCATGCTGCAGCAGTTATGTTGCCAAATGAAGTACAATTAGTACCAAAAAGAAAAGGTGGCCAATACTATACAAGTTAGACTAACTGCTATAAATATCATCATAATTTAAAAGCATAATTTCTGCAGGTTTTAAGAGGTTAAATTTAATAACTGACTGAGCGAATTGTCAGTCAGTTATTAAAAATTGCCAACCAGTCCCATTGGTTAGAAAATTTGTTGTGAAGAATCAAGCATTTTTGCCATTTTGCCGATATGAAAAGATCGAAGCAGAACTAAACGCAGAACCCAGAGAAGTCTGACTTCTTTTTGGAACCACTGAAGTCGCCCCCTGTTGGCCATTAGAAAAAAAGGCTGGTTTAGGTACTAATTTGAACGCTTACATATGTTACAATGAGCCTGACTAAAAGTGTGGTTTGCGTTAATTGTTATAGGCTTAATTGCTGGGTTTTTTTGTTATTTCAATACACTTGCGTTACTTTGAATTCAATGCAACTTAAAATAAGATTTTCAGACCTTTCAAACAATGGAATCATGTATGAGGAATATGTGATGTGAGGAAAACACCCACATGCATCTTGAATAGGAGGAAGAGAACAGCAACAAACCGTCATATTTGGCGATGTCACCATCCGCGTCCTCCTTCACTGTTTTTGACAGCTGCCATCTGTGGAGATCAACATCATGAAACACTTCCTCTCACACACACAGAAACACTCTTTGATCCACTAAATCTCTGTGGGAGACCATATAAGTTTGGGCTGTATTTTGGAGGTTTGTGTGTTAAGCAATACCTGTCCAGTGAGCCATCATCAAATGTCTCTGCAAAGTACACATCTCCAGTGGGAACAGGAGTCTTGTATGTTACCTGGTGATATAATAAAGGATACAATAAGAGGCTTTGCAGCCATCAAAAAATCTTCTGATTCAATTCCTTTTACTAGATTTCCTGATTTGTTGCTCTGCTCCAGACCTGGAAGGAGACATTGGAGCCAGCGTCCTTCTCACTGGCTGTGCTCTTGCTGTGCGTCTCTTTAACCTGCTCTCTCTCATCCTCTGCCATCAGGACCTTTAACTCCTCCTCATCTAAGCCCATATCATCATCGTCGTCATCAACGACGACGTCCGAAACATCGGCCTCCGACTCCTTCTCATGGGCCGCCACAGCTGCGACAGCCAGGGCGGATAGAAGCAGCAGCAGGAGCCACATCCAGCCTTTTTCCAATTTCATCTGTAGCAGGAGGGTTACAGAAGTGTGAGATAAGGGATGAGCATGGTGTTAGAAGCAGAGTAAAAAAGGGCGCGGGAAGGGGGATGGGAAGAAGAGGCAGGTGTGAGTGAGATGGATTTTATTTATGGAGAACAACGGGGAGTGTGTGTGTCGTGTCAGGGATAAAAATAGAGGAAAGACAAGTGGGTGAGGGTTAGAGGAAAAAAAAAAAGACTACAGACAAGGAGGTTACATTAGGACACAATCCTACAAGATCAGGGACGTGTATCCTTAGATCAAGACTCTTAAAATAAAAAAAATCTGCACATTATCTGCTGTGTTTTTCCACCAGAAGAAACACACCAGACTCCTTAGGAGCAACACCTCTGCTTCACCACACATCCTTTAATATCTTTCTTATTTTTCGCAGCACACGCACAGTATGAATACGCATTTGAAACCTAAACAGTGGCGATTTAGCATGCTGAACATCAGCTTCAATAACCTCCCATTGATCAGCCCACACCCGCTCGCTCTTGTTGCGAGCAGCAGGAAATGAAAAGCATCACTGGAGACAGCGCAGCGGCATGCTTTCCCTTAATTCCTAATTAAGTTTAATTCCCAAACTGGTGTTGTTCTGTTTGCTAACAACAGAGTGCAGGAGGATCAAAAGGATTGTGATGAACATAAGGGAGAGATGATGAAAGAGCAGCATAGTGAAAAAGCTGTCTTATCTTTAAAGGCATTGTGCTGTTGCTCATGTGTTTGCATCTTTGGACTGAAAGCGAAGCTCAGTTTGAAAGAGAGCTCGACATTTAAAAATCAGGTAAGTTTGATGGGGTGGAACCATTCTGTTTTATCACGGTTCCATCTTCCCCTGTTGTGACAGCCATGTGGAGATGCTAATGCCTGGTTGAAGTGCGCTGGTCTGGTTAAAGGTGTGATGTTTAATGAGCGTTGAGTTAACAGGTAAACTGAAAATATAGCAGGATAAATTAATTTACTTTCCTTCACGAACCAGTGATGAGCAACAGATCAGGCTTACGGTAAAAATAATAAAACTGAATAGGAATGCACCAAAGATATGGCCCAGATCCTCACTCAAAAAGCTGGATGGGATATCCGCAACAAACAGCCCATAAACAGCCCAGTACTATGTCCTGTATTTACGCTGAAGAGCTAATTTAGACTGGGGGAAGTTAACAGCAAAGGTTCAGCAGTCTGGAGGTATTTCACACCTTCAACATCAACTGATTTTCTTCACATGTTTGAATATGTTTTTTACTCAACTATAAACTGTGGTGCCAGGATTAAAAAGCTTAGCAAAGACTCATTTGTTTGTTTACTATATCTCTGTACATTTGTTCAGAGAGACATTATATTTGGTAGAAGCTAGGAGGACACTGGTTCCACTGTTGTGACTTGTTGTGAAACACTTGATGCACCATTTCAAAGGTCTCAGACAGAAAGGAAATGGAAAACTACCACTACAAATACATTAAAAAAACCAAACATTGTTTGTCTTGTGCCTGCTGTCATGCATTATTCTTCTCACTGAAATAAACAGCGTAAATTTCTAAACTAAATGATCAACTATTATTAGCAAATTATAAAATCTTGTATGAATGTGCCTAATTTTATTTTAAAACGTCAGTATATCAGTGTTAAGTTGAGCCTGATGTTGCCTTAGCACCGAGAGAATGATTCCTAGTTTCTTCCTCACAATGACAAATACAGCTTAATCAAATACTGGCATTAGATCAACACTATCTGCAGACTTGTGAGGTCTTGGAACTGGAAAAATTTGGATTGGAGCATCACTAGGTGTAAGCCACTTCCCCATTGGCTTCCCTTTTCAAACCAAGGAGCTACACCCATCTTTTATTCTGTCTATGGTTTGGGGATTTAGGCTTCAGGTGTCCCAACTTGCCCTGTCATGCTTAATATACAAAAATGCGGAGCTGACACCTCTAATACCCTGCAAGGACACATCGACCATATCTTACCTGGTGTCAGTCTATCAGTTATGCAGGTAACTCCCCCCTTTAGCAAACAGATTTATTAGTGGACATAATCTAGTACTCAACAGCTGTCATTATCTTTAACCCACAGTCAAGCTTCAGTCCTCCTGCTGAAGTGTGCAGGGGCTACATGCCTTATCAGCATCTGGTTGACGCTAAACAGCGCCAATGTGGCATTTTTCTATTTATAACCATTGTCATAACATAAGTTTACACTGTAGGAATAAAAAAAAAAACTAAAAAATAAAAGGTCACAGGCGCTAACATGGCTGCCACCAAACACAGTAATGTCCAGGCTCTTTCAGAGAGCAGCTCTGGCTGCAGGAGCTGCTCGGCTAGCTGATGTTAGCGCGCCAGTCACAAACGGCAAACGTTAGCACAAGATAAGCTCAGCCAGAAATAAACTAACGGGCTCGTACCTGGAGCCCGCTAATTCAACACACACTGGTGTTTAAATTGGAAGATGCTAATGATTAATTTGAAACCAAAAGGCCGCCGAATATCGCATTCTTCGGTTGCAGAAATGAATGAACAGCAGCGGTTAGCTGGCTACATTAGCAGTGATGTCGCACAGGGAGGATGGAGAGAGATTGAATGAGCGCAAACAAACCTTTGCGCCTTCTGGATATCACGGAGAAAAGAAAAAAAAACTCCGTCGATGAAAACTGCTTCTCCACGCAAAAACACGAGAAGAGTTTTGTGGGGTGAGCCCGCTGAATACTACTGGGATACAGTCGAGGAGAGCACGGTTATCTGCTGCAGGAGATGGACCGTGGATGACAGCTCGGCCCGGATAACGGTGCGCCGCTGAGGACAGGTTCCTTTGCGACTGAGCATGCGCACCAGGGGTAGTTGGAAGCGTAAAGGGTGCATTCGGGCACCGCAGAAATTAAGAGCATAGCGGTATTCATAAGTATGAAATGACTGAAAAGGAACACTCAACATTAAGCACATAACTAAACGAATCTTGAATCTTGAATATTTAAAAAAAAAAAAGTAAATGAATTAATATATAAATAAAACAGCTTACAAATTACACAAATGAAAAAGCTTAATAACATAGAAAATTTAGAGAAAAAAGTAAAATAAACAAGTTCAGAGCTCTTTCTTGTCTGTCAGGGTAAAGGTCAAGCTGAAAGATGATGTGAAGGAGGAGTCTCCATGAACTATGATTTGCAGATTAACCTGTGATCTGAGAGTAGGGAGGAGTGAGAAGAGAGTCTGAAAGGGTGGAAGTATTCTCTGGAGTGAAGAGGAATGAAAGTCCGGAAAACCAAGACTAGAACAGGGAGGCAGACCTAATAGTGAAGACAGAAGAAACCAAAGCTAGTGAAGGCAGATTAGTTTAAATATAACATATAACATAATTTCCTCTTGAATGAATAAAGTATTTTAATTCCTGGAGTCAACCATGCAAAGCAACACACGAAGAAGAAAGTGCAGGTAGAGGGGATTTAGACATGTGTTAGTGATGATTTGTGGTAGAAAGACAGTAGCAAGAATGAAAGTGAAGGCTTTCATGATGGTATGAGACCTGCTGTGAAGGTGGTCCTGATAAAAAGACAGGAAGCTGAGCTGGAGGTGGAGTTAAACATGCTAAAATTTTCATTGTGAGCCTCCAGGATGGACAAGATTAGAAATGAGTACATCAGAGGAAGAAGTCAGTTTTGGAGCAGTTTGGAGATAAAGCTAAAGAGGCAAAGCTGGGATAGTTTGGACTTGTGCAGAGGAGGGTGTTGAAGATGGAGCTGCCAGGCATGAGGAAAAGAGGACTCTCACAGAGGAGGTTCATGGATGTAGTGAAGGCGGACATGTAGAGGGTTAGTGTGTCAGAGGTGGATGCTAAGGACAAGATGAGATGAAAGCAGGAGGTCTGCTGTGCTGAAAAGACAATTTGAAGGAGATATATGAAAGCTTACATGCAGCATATACTCATATAATATTACACATAATATTGACATTTATTTCTAGTTTGTGAGGCCGCAAATCTACTAATATTGAGCTTAATTCCATTCACAAAAGCCTAGAAAGGACTGAGAATTTTACCTTCTTTAAGTGAAACCTTTCTATCAAATATATTTCAGTGTAACTGAGTGACAAAACATGAATTTTATTATTATTTTTAATGCATAACATAAAACAACATTTAAAGAATGGAATATCCTCATACTAAATACATTTTGCTTTGTGATGTGTTTTCCAAAATTTCCAAATTCCTCCAAAGGAATAAAAAGCAGCTACTGAGTGCTATAAAGGACGAGCTTTCAATATGTCACTAAAGGCATCAAGCCATCACACCGCGCTGGGATTTCAAAATAAAAGACCCTTATCAATAAATTCTACGCCCAACATATCAAAAATAATGAAATACGACACAAATAAAGATTCTGAATGAATTTAAAGGAGTGTAATAAAATACTTATTAATTTGAGATACGCCAATTATTTAAAAAAATATATATTCTAGCCGCTTTTACGTTCACGTGTCTTATGCACTTCCGGGTTAGAGTTAAAAAAACATCGATGGCGGCCACATGCTTGTTGGAACGGTGAACCAGATCAGTATATTATAACAAAAACAGAATGAAGGACACACCGCTGTCCAACTGCGAGCGGGACTTCCTGCTTAAAGCCATCGAAGAGAAAAAGGTGGGTGAGATAATCAGCACGCGCTGTCGTGTGTTTGTGTGTGCGCGCGCGCAGCCTGAGGATGTACATTAGGACATGCATCGGTGTCCTATCCTGGCATCATTGCTCTGTTTTAGAGAGGATTGATGTGTATTATAGTGCCTTACCATAGCACACCTGCAGGCTTTCATCCGTACTCACGTGTCCTGTTTCTGTTCTCTTCCTTCAGCGCCTGGATGGACGGCAGACCTATGACTACAGGAAGATTAAGATCAGCTTTGGGACTGACTATGGGTGCTGCTTTGTGGATCTGGGACAAACCAGGTTAAGTTGCAGCCACATGTTTGCAATCGTGTGTCAAACTGAGCATCTGTGTACACTGAGCTCTGTATTCACTGTACGGCGCCCCGCAGGGTCATGGCGCAGGTGTCGTGCGAGCTGGTGGCTCCTAAAGAAAACCGACCGAATGAAGGAATCATGTTCTTCAACATCGAGCTGTCCCCGATGGCCTCACCGGGATTTGAGCAGGGAAGGTGAGGACGAACCTCACTCTTTGAATTCAGCTCATTCATTTATGTTCACTGGAATATAAAGAAATAAGCATGGTGTGTTTTTTATGGAGTGTAGGGGACATTGTTCCTGAATTTAATGAGATCTGGTGACTGGAAAGCATCCATAATAAGCTTCCATGTTCTGAGGCCGTGGTTCTCAGTTGGATGAGGGTGGAGTATCGACTGGGTTGGGGATGTATGCAGCGGGACACTGATAAAAGGATTGGTGGCACTTTTGTTTTGGTGAGGAGAAAGGTTACCATGAAACGATAGCTGTCCATCTATGTCACCACGAGCTGTGGTTAGTGACTGAAATTGTGGATGCGAGCGACAGACATGAGCTCCTCCAAAGGCAGTGTGTGCTCAGTCGTAGAGACAGGGTGTGGAGCTTGTTCTTTCAGGAGGCACACAGAGTACAGCTGCTAACATAAGGAACTAGCTGAGGTGGCTTGGGCATCTGATCTATGGTGCTCCTGCTCCTGGCTTCTAAGTGAGGTAATTAAGGGTTGATCTACTGTAGCTACCTTAGCTTACCAACAATTCTGATTTACATGGAAATAATATGTAAGAGGACCTCTGTGTTTGGAAAATGATAGCTGGTGAATTATAGATGACCTCTGCAGTTATTGTAAATTACAATAAGTTCCCGAGTAGTGGTCCTCCCCTGGGGCTGACTGGTTCATTTAGACAGACTGCTGGAGCAGAGAGTGTAAATCATCTGTGGGGTTTTCTGTGTTTCCAGACAGTCTGAGCTGTCAGTGAAGCTAAACAGACAGCTGGAGAGATGCCTGAGAAACTCCAAGTGCATCGATACGGAGTCTCTGTGTGTGGTGTCTGGAGAAAAGGTAATGCACACACACACACACGACAGACAGAAAGAAGCTTCATGTATTGATGATGATGATGGTGGTGGTGCTTGCTTGTGGGTTTCTAGGTGTGGCAGATCAGGGTGGATGTTCACACACTGAATAATGATGGAAACCTGATGGATGCCGCCAGCATTGCCGCCATCACTGCTCTGTGCCACTTCAGGCGCCCTGACGTCAGCACCCAGGGACAGGAAGTCACAGTGGTGAGTCAGCAGCACCACAGCAGGTGGTGTCTGAGCTTCCCTGGACCTGCTGGGAGAAAAGTGATGATGTTATTGTTTTCATGAGAATTCTGCTTTATGTTAGCTGTATTTTTTTTTTTTTTTAATTTCTGTCTTCAGTACAGTCCAGAGGAGAGAGACCCTATTCCTCTGAGTATCTACCACATGCCCATCAGCGTCAGCTTCGCCTTCTTCCAACAAGGGTAAAAGATTGCTTCTCACAAGATTTTTTTCTCCTGTTTATCAAAATTTTAATGTCATGTTTACAGGTGCAGCAGGTTTTAGTTAACTCAGTATATTCAGTAGTGTTTATAGAGAGTCACTTCAGACCTCCACCAGAACAAAACTCGTGGAGGGGCAGCCCTCATCAGCCTGCCACGACCAGCTGGGGAGTGAGGGGAAAGCAGGAGACAGAGAGAAGAGAAAAGTATTAGTGGTATACACTCACTGGACACATTGTTAGGTACACCTGTTCAGCAGCTTACTAAGCAGCTCAGTGCATTGAGGCATGAAGACAGTGCCGTGGTTGCTGGTGTTACACGGGCCGGGGTATTTCAGAAACTGTTGATCTTCTGGGACTTTTCCCACATGGAAAAACATCACCTGGTCTGACAGCACCTTGATTTCTGCTGTGACATTTGCATGATAGCGCCTGAATTTGGGGTGAACGATATGAAAGCATGAGTCCACCCTGCCTGTGATGATGTGATAGTGTGAGGGACTTTTTTGGGGGAAACTCTGGATTCCTCCTTGTTTCAACTCCACAGCCTGCCTGTGGGTTGTTGCTCACCATCTTTATGATCAGTGCACACATGATAAAACTCAGATCATCTCAACCTGATACTAACGAGGTGTACCTAATAAATTTGCCAGTGAGAGTGAATATAAATTTGACTTTAGCGGCACAACTGAGTGAGGGTTCGGGGTCACCTGATCCAGCATTTAACTGTAGTAACATGCAGGCGATCAGGCGAGCAACTTAACTGAACTCGGGCTGTTTTCTTAAACAGTCCACTTATTTTCTGCGGACCTTCTGAGTACCTGCAGGTGACCACTTGTTTGAACGTTAACATTCCTCATTGTGTCCTTGCAGTACTTACCTGCTGGTGGACCCGTGTGAGCGGGAGGAGCGAGTGATGGATGGCCTGTTGGTAATCGCCATGAACAAACACAGGGAGATCTGCTCCATCCAGTCCAGCGGAGGAATCATGCTCCTTAAAGAGCAGGTGAGCTCCTTAAAAGCTCTTTGTTACTGTGAGTGAGTGAAAATGGGCTGATTTCCAAAAAGCATAAATTAAGAAATTAATTACTTCAAAAATTCTGTTGTTTCTTTTTCAAAATGCAAAGTTTCGTGAGGACTTATGAATGGGAGATATGACATGTGCTGAAGACATCTGCAGAAGCAAAGAGTCCTCCTTGTTTGGAGTTTTTCAACTATTTGTCCTGCAAATGTTGTTGCATACGCTCACCGCTGAGGTCTGTCCACAGATTTTCTGTGATTAGGCCACAGAGGTCTGTAGACATCATGGCAGAACCTCATGAGGTTTAATTAAGATCATTGTCCAGTTGTCTGATCTTCAGCTTTGTTTCAAACAGGCTGCTCCCAAAATCTGCTGGAATATAATTGAATCAGTTCATCCCTCTGCCAGTGAAATATTTTTTTGCTTACTATAATATTAACAGATACCAATGCTTGGCTGATATGTTGGTGAAATAACTGTTCAATACAATAATTCTTTATCAGAGTAACTGATTTTTTTCTGTGTTTTGTTGAAGGTGATGAGGTGCAGTAAGATAGCTGGTGTCAAAGTGTCCGAAATCACAGAGCTCATCAATGAAGCCCTGCTGAATGACAGGAAAGCCAGGTGAGCAGAGACTTAGTCTCACTGCCAAACTTCAGTCTTAAACTAGAATCATTTTCGAAGCTAAATTAAAAACAGATTAAGGAAAAAAATGTGTCTTTTAAATACAGGAAGGCCGGTGGAAAGTGTGGATTTGCAGAGTCCATGCCACAGGAGCGAATCACAGCTCTGAAAAAGGACGAGACTCCGGTTGAGATGACAGATGTGACAGAAACAGCCAATGGCATCATCCAGAAGGGCGAAGCTGCACCTCAGACGTATCCTGAACTGAATTACAAGCTTGGATATAAAGCATGTAAAAAATGGGACACAGTGTTATGGCATTCTTTCAAATGGCCAGCAGGGGGCGATTGCTAAAAACATGCCACTTTTCACTGGATTTGTTACGTCTGTAAATGCTTTTGTAATGAGTTAGTGGTCTTAAATGGCAGTTTTAAGTCAACAACATGAAGTTTATTTTTATGACTGAATGACTACATCCAGATTTTATATAGAGTCTATGATAGCAGCAAAGAAAATGTGTTTCACTTCCTCGTTAGTCTCCTTAACCACTCATGCAAGGGTGCCATCCCCAGTGGTGCCAGTCCCTGGTGTTGGACAGGTGGGGCAGGGGCTGCAGAACAGCTGGGGACTGGAGGACGATGATGAAGATGACTATGAAGAGGAAAAAAATGACAACAGTGGTGATGAGCAAGTGGAAGAAGTGACAAAGATGGATGTGGGCGAAGGTGGTTTATTATTTATTTATTTGGACAGTTTAATGTAAAAGTGATGTTTGCTGATTAGAGGAAAATAATAAAAATGTGCTTGAACTGGGAGTTTGTTGTCTTACAGGAGATGTGGTTGAGATATCAGACAGTGAAGAGGAAGAGGTGGTCATACTAAACCCAGAGGTGCCAGAAAAACCAAAGTAAGCACAGCTGTTCTTTTCTAATGAATGTAATGAACAGACAAATATTATTTTTATATTGATGTGGTTGTTCTTAATTCACTTTTTATTGCTCTCAGAAATACAGGCTCCAAGTCTCACCAGAAGGGGGCAGCAGCATCCAAGAAACGGCAGAAAAAATGAGGAACGACTGCAGATGGAGATTTGTTCCAAAACGTCAACACGTCAGAACGTTTTATTATAAACACTGAGCTGGATTTCAACGAGTCCCACCTGAAATGACTGCAACTCAGAAACAAAACATTAACTTGATGTTTGTAACTGTTTCAAACAAACGTACAGAAAGTGAAAATGTTAAAAGATAGTTCATCTGTGCACACCAGACTTTTATATTTCAGTTTGTTTGCAAGGATGTATTTCCTACGTCGATTTCAAATAAAATTAAATAGCTTTTTTCTAACAGCGTTTCTGGCTTCATCTAATAAGTTTTATGAATGATAAATGCAAACTGAGAATCTGTAAATATCCTAACATCGTTTCAATGTGTAAACTGACTAAAGTAAGCTTGTGTTGTCAATGTCATTTACAATTATAATGTTAAGGAGTAGCATCTGGAGAGAAGTAAAAGTTTAGGTTCCACCGAGATTTGAACTCGGATCGCTGGATTCAGAGTCCAGAGTGCTAACCATTACACCATGGAACCACCGTTGTGACACGGTGAGAGGGTTTGATTCATATAGACAGCATAATGGTGAACGCAGTTTGGCATTTCGTTAAAGACTATGAAACTGCTTTTCCTCACTGAGAACGACACAGTTTTTCTAAAAAGAAAAAAATTCTTGCTTCGCTAAGCAAGTTAGCTGAAGTTAGTTAGCATATTTGTGATGAGATAGCCCTGATCTGAACTAGCATGCGAACGAGACCTCGATAAGTAGAAGAAAACTGCCGGATGACTAGAGGTTTGTATTAGCGAAAGAATGCTTGAAACGAGATAAAAGAAATTGAAGTTGGCCCGTACGGGGATCGAACCCGCGACCTTGGCGTTATTAGCACCACGCTCTAACCAACTGAGCTAACCGGCCATGCTGAAAATGCCTATCAGTCATCCTTAAATAACTCACAGGTTTCATACCAACTGGCAGCTACACAGCACCTGTTGCATAACCTCTGTGGCGGATGTAGAACACTCCTCAAACCGCTAATGTGAAATCAGATTTAAATCACTTTTGGTCCTTCACCCTGGTGTTCACACTTAAATATAGGCTGCTGAGTACTGACTACAGATTTTTGGTTATTTGCTCAAACCTTTAAACCATTTAGAGCTGCATATGCTCCTATTCTTCCAGTTACTCAGTGACAACAGGTCATCTGCTCCCCATCTCACCTTGTCCTCCTCTGTCACACTAGCCCTCTACATCTCTTCTACTTGTCCATCCTGGTCACTCCCAATGAAAATTTAAGCATCCTCACCCTACACCACAACTTCCTGTCTACTGTCAGTGTCATCGTCTCCAATCCATACATCATAGCAGGTCTCATTACCATCTTGCCAAACTTACCTTTTACCATCCATCTTCACTTCCTCTGCTCTTCTAATTCCAATTGCATATCCTCCGGCATATCCTGCTCATGAAAATGCTCTCATAAAACTGAAATAAATAGATGTGAAACTGGTATAACACACTTGTTTGTGCAATTTAAAAAAACTGTGCACATGAACAGAAAACCTAAGAAAATCAACACAAACAAAGATCAGAATATCTTTCTAGATTCATAAAAAAAACAACAACAAAAAAAACGAGAGAAATCCTAAGATTCTGTTTGACAAAATTACTGCTATTGTGTACCCAGATGTGGTACCTATAAAGCATACGTGCACTCAAGCAGACAGAAAGAAACTCCTTCGATTTTTTGTTGATAAGATCAAAGAAATAAATGCCAAAATCTCTCCAAAGCTTTCTTATTCTGCTTGTGAGGCACTCCCAACTTTTACAACTGTGACATTTGTTGAAATATCAGCCCTGATGGACAAAATAAAGCCTTCTTTAAGCCCCTCTGATATTGTCCCCACTAAGCTTTTCATCAACGCCTTTGATACAATTGGTCCTTGGGTTGTAAACCTCAAGGACCACCCCAATCTCTTCAGACTGGGGGTGTTCCCCACCCTTTTTAAATATTCCATTGTAGAGCCAAGGCTCAAAAAACCAACCTGGATCCAACACTACATCAACATTATAGACCTATTTCCAAACTCCCTTTGATGTCAAAACTTTCTGAGAAGGCAGTTGCTCTCCACCTTACAGTGTACTTGGATAAACACAAACATCTATGACCTTTTCCAGTCTTGTTTTCATGAAATGCATTCCACTGAAACAGCACTACTAAAATTACTAATGATATTATGATGTCAGCAGACTCCAGAGAATACACAGTTCTAGTCTTGTTAGACCTCTCCTCAGTTTTTGATACAGTTAATCAGTGTGTCTGCAAACCAGATTATATCTGAACCTATAGAGCTGCTATATGGAGTTCCTCAAGGCTCCATGCTGGGACCTGTTTTGTTCTTAATATACAGTCTTCTTTTAGGCCAGATAATACATTTTTATCTCAAAAGCTTTTACAGTTTTTCCCAATTGTTTACACACATTTTCTGAAAACATGCTCCATATTGTCAGAACTTTACACACAAATCAAAAAAGACACACACAATGGGCAACACCCTTTACTCTCTACACTTTACTCTCTACACTTTACTCTCTCGCGAAAGTTGTAAATGGTGCTGATCCCACCACAGATACTGCTCTGATTGCTGGGAGACACTACGTTACAATAATTAAGTGCACATTTGCACAAAAGGAGAAGAAGATAAGAAACACAGTGATGATGCTTCAAGACTGAAAAAATGTCAAATACAGTTTGTTGCTCAATGCCTTCATTTGTTCCCGGAATCCAGCTGTGGTGTGTGTGTGTGTGTGTGTGTGTGTGTGTGTGTGTAGCTTTATCTGTGGAGTAACTGAATCGCTCCAAAGTAGGTCATTTGCAAAGTAGAGTCATTTGAATGAGGATCTACATTTTCGCTTCTCTATCTATCTATGGCAAAAGTCCATTCCAGGGTTTGCAGGCAGCCATGACAGGCTTCAGTATTACTTTAAGGTCTTCAGCATTCGTATTCCCCACACTCACATTTCTCTATCTCCTTATCTCCCTCCCTGGCTGGACATAACCTCACTGAGGAGGAGGCATCCTCATCAGACGCAAATGACCACATGACATTTCAATATCATACGTAGCCCAACTCTTCTTCTTCTGGTCACTAGTGAGACCAGTTTGACCTTTACCCTTAACTCTCTCTTTCTCTCTTAACCCTACTTCTAAACTCATGAAGACATCTGTGAAGGTTCTCAGTCGTCCAGGTCATAGTAATCCAAGGAGCTTGGAAATAAAAGTAACTGGACTTCTTTACGTTGAGGACCCTGAGATATAAGATCTAAACAGACTCAGTGGCAAAAGGCAGCCGCAGCCTAATTGGGAAAAACTGTAATATAAGACTGAAGATTTAAACAGTTTTAGGTCCATTACACTCACAGAGCACTCTACAGCCTGCTAACATGGAAACTTTAAATGAAAACCGCAGCACAAGGTTTCATAGAAGTGTAATTTGTTTTTTCATCCATCCATCCATCCATCTTCGTCCGCTTTATCCGAGGCCGGGTCGCGGGGGCAGTAGCCTAAGCAGGGAAGCCCAGACCTCCCTCTCCCCAGCCACCTCCTCCAGCTTATCCGGGGGAACACCAAGGCGCTCCCAGGCCAGCCGAGAGATGTAATCTCTCCAGCATGTCCTGGGTCTGCCCCGGAGCCTCCTCCCGGTGGGACATGCCCGGAACACCTCACCCAGGAGGCGCCCAGGAGGCATCCTTGTCAGATGCCCGAACCACCTCAACTGGCTCCTTTCGATGTGGAGGAGCAGCGGCTCTACTCTGAGCCCCTCCCGGATGGCTGAACTTCTCACCCTATCTCTAAGGGAGAGGCCAGCCACCCTTCGGAGGAAGCTCATTTCTGCCGCTTGTATCCGCGATCTCGTTCTTTCGGTCACTACCCACAGCTCGTGGCCATAGGTGAGGGTAGGGACGTAGATCAACCGGTAAATTGAGAGCTTCGGTTTTACACTTAGCTCCCTCTTCACCACGACGGACCGGTGCAGCGTCCGCATCACTGCAGCCGCAGCACCAATCCGTCTGTCGATCTCCGGCTCCCTTCTCCCATCACTCGCGAACAAGACCCCGAGATACTTGAACTCCTCCACTTGGGGCAGGAACTCATCCCCAACCCGGAGTGGGCACTCCACCCTTTTCCGGCTGAGAACCATGGCCTCAGATTTGGAGGTGCTGATCCTCATTCCCGCTGCTTCACACTCAGCTGCGAACCGTTCTAGTGCGAGCTGGAGGCCTTCACCCGATGATGGACTAAGGCCCGGCCACCAGACGCTCGCCTTCGGGCACCCTCCCCGGGCCTGGCTCCAGGGCGAGGCCCCGGTAACCCTATCCCGGGCAGGGTAAACTGTTCCTTCGATGTTCTCTTCATAAGGGTCTTCTGAATCGCTCTTTGTCTGGTCCCTCACCCAGGACCAATTTGCCACGGGAAACCCTACCAGGGGGCAAAAGCCCCCAGACAACATAGCCCCTGGGATCCCTGGGACACACAAACCCCTCCACCACGATAAGGTAGCGATTCACGGAGAGGAATCTTAATAATAAATTCCATATTGTTATCAACAGCTACATCCACCCTGGAGGGAAACTAGTGATGGGACCATCAGGATCAAGCTGGGTTTCCTTGGTCCACAGGTTTGGAGAAACTTCTTCCCTTTCTTTCATCACAGCTGTCCTGTGCCGGATGTTCTGTTGACCCACTGGGAGAGGCATCATTTCAGAAACATCAGGAAGACTGAAGTTCATTGCAAGGTTCAAGGAGGAATCATGATCTTCACCACCAGCTCCATCACTGGGAAATCTTCAGAGCTCCACTGTAGGCCCACCCCAGAAGATGAACAAACCCAGCAACATTTCATGAACACTGTGATGGAGAACTTTGGTTTGTGTAATGTCATAAATACTTGGATAATCCTCAGAGGCTCTGAACTTTTACATAAAGATATTATATTCAGCCATGTAGAAAATTATATATTTAAATATATATTATGCTCTCTGGTTACTCTGGTATGAATGACTCTGAATTACTTTATGGCAAATAACACACTATTAGCAAAAAACAGTGAAAGAATTCAGGATCACCAGTGTTTAACCTTCATCAGGTTTTATTTAATTGTGTCAGAGAAAATCTCATGCACGTTTAAACTTGATAAGCTGTTGTTAGAATTTATTTTATATTACTTTCTAGTATCAGCTGATGTTTGTTGGAGCCACAGCTGTAAAAGCTGCTGGTTATGATATCGGTTCGGATATCTGGCGAGAGGGAAACACGAAGATGAAACCAGGAGATGTCCTTACTGAATCATCAGAGCTGAACAGGTGATGGAGAAACAGGTTTACCTTTTAGGTGACAAAAATGAGTTGAAAGGAAGTTACGAATTGCTTCTGAGAGACAAATAACACCAGGATCCTTTTTTACGTAGCTGACAGCTGGTAACTGTGCAGGGGCGGGTCTAGCAAAGTTTTGCCAGGGGGCCAGGTAGGGCATTAAAAGGAAAAGGGGCACAAAGAAATACTTTTCTTTCTTATTCTAATTTAAAATGTCAAGCTCTCTCTCCGAGAGCCCTTCTCATAACATCAGGGGACTTTAATCATGCCTCACTGAACTCCACACTGCCCACCTTCACCCAGTATGTGACCTGCCCAACCAGAGACAATAAAACACTGGACTTACTGTATGACAAGGTATACAGTTCATCACCTCTCCCTCCCCTGGGCAGATCTGATCACAACCTGGTGCACCTTGTCCCTGTGTATGAGCCCTTAGTGCGCAGGGAGCCACCAGCCACCCGCACAGTACAGAGATGGTCGGAGGAGAGCGAGGAGGCTCTTAAGGATTGTTTTGAGTCGACTGTGTGGGAGGTGATCTGTGATGACCACGGAGAGGACATCGACAGCCTTACTACATGCATTACTGACTATATTAATTTCTGTGTGGATAACACCGTACCTACCAGGACTGTACGGTGTTTCTCCAACAACAAACCTTGGATTACCCCAGAAATTAAAGCTGTCCTCAAGCAGAAGAGGAGGGCCTTCAAATCCAGAGACAAAGAGGAGTTGAAAAGGGTGCAGAGAAAGCTGAGGGGACTGATAAGGAATGGGAAGGACAGCTACAGGGAGAAGATGGAGAACCAGCTTCAGCAAAACAACGTTGGTGAAGTCTGGAGAGGCCTCAAAACCATCTCAGGCCACAAACATCAGAACTCTCTGCCTGGGAGGGATGTGAGGTGGGCAAATGAACTGAATCATTTCTTTAATAGGTTTGATTCAGCCATGAGGCAGTCTCCAACATCAGCTGCAGACTCACCCACCCCCACTGCTGCTGTTCCACCTCTGACACCTCAGACACTTCACACCTCCTCTATTCACCCTGCTCACTCCTCCCCACCCCCAACAACAGCATCCAATACACACTCAACACAAGGCTCCAGCCTGTCTCTCTCAACCACCCAGGTTAGGAGGGAACTGAGGAGGATTAAAGCCAAGAAGGCAGCGGGTCCAGATGGCATCAGCTCAAGGGTCGTCAGGTCCTGCGCGGACCAACTGTGTGGGGTGATCGAGCACCTCTTCAACCTGAGCCTGAGGCTGGGAAGAGTCCCACAGCTCTGGAAAACCTCCTGTGTTGTTCCAGTGCCAAAGACTTCACGCCCCAAGGACCCCAACAGCTACAGGCCGGTGGCTCTGACATCCCACCTGATGAAGACCCTGGAGCGGTTGGTCCTGGCTCAGCTTCGGCGCCTGGTGAGCTCATCACTGGACCCACTTCAGTTTGCCTACCAGCCTGGCATTGGAGCGGATGATGCCGTCATTCACCTCCTACATCGCTCCCTCGCTCACCTGGAGACCGCTGGGAGCACTGTGAGAATCATGTTCTTTGATTTCTCCAGTGCCTTCAACACTATTCTTCCCTCGGTTCTGAAGGACAAGCTGGAGAACTCTGGAGTGGACCATCACCTCACTACCTGGATTCTGGACTACCTCACCGACCGACCACAGTATGTGAGGACTCAGGGCTGTGTGTCGGACAGGGTCGTCTGCAGTACGGGGGCCCCACAGGGAACGGTTCTGGCTCCGTTCCTCTTCACCATCTACACTGCAGACTTCTCCCACAACTCCACCCAGTGCTTCCTGCAGAAGTTCTCTGATGACTCTGCAATAGTCGGCCTCATCACTGATGGGGACGACAAGGAGTACAGAGGACTGACTCAAAACTTTGTGGACTGGTGCCAGCTGAACTACCTCCAGATCAATGCCAGTAAAACCAAGGAGCTGGTGGTAGACTTCCGCAGGCACAAACATCCTCCACTGCAACCACTGAACATCCAAGGTATGGACATCGAGGCTGTGGACAGCTACAGGTACCTTGGTGTTCATCTGAACAACAAACTGGACTGGACACATAACTCAGACGCCCTCTACAGGAAAGGGCAGAGCAGGCTGTACCTGCTGCAGAGACTGAGGTCGTTTGGAGTAGAGGGCCCACTCCTGAAGACCTTCTATGACTCTGTGGTGGCCTCAGCCATCTTCTATGGTGTGGTCTGCTGGGGCGGCAGCATCTCTGCTGGGGACAGGAAGAGACTGAACAGGCTGATCCGAAGGGCCAGCTCTGTTCTAGGATGCCCTCTGGACCCAGTGGAGGTGGTGAGTGACAGGAGAATGGTGGCCAAGCTGTCATCCCTGTTGGACAACATCTCCCACCCCATGCATGAGACTGTGACAGCACTGAGCAGCTCCTTCAGTGGGAGATTGCGGCACCCACGGTGTGGGACGGAGAGATTTCGCAGGTCTTTCCTCCCCACTGCTGTCAGACTCCACAATAAAGACTTTTGTAGCTGATCAAACACACAAACCCACACATGTGCAATAAGACTGCTATATGTGCAATTCTTCTTCTGACGAAGTTGTATTTTTGTATTTTCCTACTCAGTTGTATATAGTATTTGTATTTCTATTTTATTCTATTGTATACATTATTCTATTCTACTGTATATAGTATTTTATTTTATTGTATTGTATTTTATTGCATTCCAGTGTTTTCTAATTTCTGCTACATAACTTTGCACTTTTGCTGTAACAAAACAAATTTCCCACCTGTGGGACTAATAAAGGTCATCTTATCTTATCTTATCTTATCTTATCTTATCTTATCTTATAATTCGCACCGATGTGTGCGAGGGCCCTCGGTGCGCCTGCTTGCTGCTGCTGCTTACACGGAACCTATCGAAAGGGGAGGGGGCGTGCTGCTTCCAAATAGTGGACATTTCATTCATAATATTGTCAGTGCAAGCCCATTATGTGTTAATTATTTTTCCTGAGTTGTGTGAAATCTCAGAAAAAAAACCCTCTACAAACCTAATCTCTGCACTAAAGTGTAGGTCTGTTTGGTTATGTTGTGGGGCTGGGTGTTGATACTGGAGTGCAAAATTACTGATGGAAGATGGACAAGAAAAGGTCAAAGCCATCAGGTCCTCAGTTTAGAAAAAAGAGAAAAGAATCCATTTGCATACTCTGTTTCTCTCACTATGTAAAATATTTATCTGGTTAAATTTGGTATGGTTCTGACAACAGTTTTCACAATAAAATATGCCTATGTACAATCCTTAATATGTTTTGTGTGTGTGTGTGTGTGTGTGTGTGTGTGTGTGTGTGTGTATCGGGGGTAGGGGGGCAGGGGGTGACAGAGGGATTGTTTGCCCAGTGCACCAAACAAGCTAGGACCGCCCCTGGCTGTATGCATTTTGTCCATTCCTAAGTTGTGAGTCTTCACCAGCCAAATATATGAATCACTCAGACTAATGTAAAATTTTCAGTTTCTTTCTTTATTGAATAAACTCTGGCCGAGGGTGAGACAAAATCCAAAATACTGTTTTTAGTTATTAACATTTGAAATGACGAAGGCCCTTGAAAAGCAACACAAAATTAGATACCACCCATCCATCCATTCGCTTCCGCTTATCCTTTTCAGGGTCGCGGGGGCGCTGGAGCCTATCCCAGCTGTCATAGGGCGAGAGGCGGGGTACACCCTGGACAGGTCGCCAGTCTGTCGCAGGGCCCAAAATTAGATACCTTTTCAGAAAAACACAAAAACTTTTTAGTTTTGCGAGTTTTGCCCAAGCGCCCTCCACTTTTGGAAGCACTGGTCTAATGGTTCTCAGACACACCCACGTCAGGGTCGGGGAAAGCCTGTAATCATGGAAAGTGGGTGTTTGTGTCTCTAGACTAACTATTAGTGAGACCGGAGAAGAAGACGACACCATGTGTCTGAGTGAGACCTTTTCTGTCTCGCTCAGACATTGTTTAAAGAGCCAACAGCCAACTAAAGCCTCGGGTACAGGGGTCCTGGGATGTGGTAGTTCCTGTATAACCAACTGTTTGCCCGTCTGGAGATTCACTTTCACAAGACGGACACTTCCAAACTTTTAATTGTCAGATAATGAGAGGGTAGCTTGCAGAACGCCAAGCTGCCTTTCTGCTTTCTGTCAACATCCATATATCACGTTACACTAACAGTGGAATAGTTGAACGCTCATTTACATATTAAACACTTCTGAAGGGTTCTTAATTGTGCACCAACTGTTATAATGGGCAGTGAAGACAGTATACTGTATAGAAATGTTTCACAGCAGACAGGCGATCGCATTTATCTCCTTGAGGTAAAGTTGAGCACAGTGAAGTTATTTATTAACTCCTCTTTTCAACCTCCAAGAAGAATGAATAAAGTTTTGATTTTGTCACTTACCATGGCTATCAGTACAACATATTTAAGCTTAGTTAATATTAAACTGGACCTGTTACACATTTCCTTGTTAATACAGGATACTCGCTTTAAACATGGTCAGGATTTCGAAAAAAGCCAGAATCTCAGGTTTAATACTGCTCTGAACACTTTTTTCTGCTTTTGGCTTTTGCATGATGTCGCTGAAGGCAGAGATTCCTAATATGGTCATCTTTGGCATCAGATGACCATATGAACCACCCACCTTCTGTTTAAATCTTTTGTTTACAAGAGGCAGCCAATCAGAAGCAAACAAGCTATTGCATTTTTTCTTGTGTTTGATTTTTAGGCTAGGCTATACTAATGCTGAGGGAAAAAATTGATAGCAACAAAGAAAATGTGTTTAACTTCCTCATTCGTAATCTCCTTAACCACACATGCAAGGATGTTATCCCAAGTGGTGCCAGTCCCTGGTGTTGGACAGGTGGGGCAGGGGCTGCAGAACAGCTGGGGACTGGAGGACGATGATGAAGATGACTATGAAGAGGAAAAAAATGACAACAGTGGTGATGAGCAAGTGGAAGAAGTGACAAAGATGGATGTGGGCGAAGGTGGTTTATTATTTATTTATTTGGACAGTTTAATGTAAAAGTGATGTTTGCTGATTAGAGGAAAATAATAAAAATGTGCTTGAACTGGGAGTTTGTTGTCTTACAGGAGATGTGGTTGAGATATCAGACATTGAAGAGGAAGAGGTGGTCATACTAAACCCAGAGGTGCCAGAAAAACCAAAGTAAGCACAGCTGTTCTTTTCTAATGAATGTAATGAACAGACAAATATTATTTTTATATTGATGTGGTTGTTCTTAATTCACTTTTTATTGCTCTCAGAAATACAGGCTCCAAGTCTCACCAGAAGGGGGCAGCAGCATCCAAGAAACGGCAGAAAAAATGAGGAACGACTGCAGATGGAGATTTGTTCCAAAACGTCAACACGTTTTATTATAAACACTGAGCTGGATTTAAAAGAGACTGCAACACGTTAACAAAACATTAACACGCTGTTTCTAACTGTACTTAGTACAGATTTTTGGTTATTTGCTTCACTGAAGATTATCAAACCTTTAAACCATTTAAAGCTGCATATGCTCCTGTTCTTCTGCAAGTCATCTGCTCCCCATCTCACCTTGTCCTCCACTGTCACACTAGCCCTGTAGATCTCCTCTACTTGTCACTCCCTGGTCACTCCCAATGAAAATCTTAGCATCCTCACCCTACACCTCAACTTCCTGTCTACTGTCAGTGCCATCGTCTCCAATCCATACATCACAGCAGGTCTCACTATCATCTTCCCAAACTTACCTTTTACTTTTCCTCTCATCCATCCATCTTCCTCTGCTCTTCTAATCCTCACTGCATAACCTCCTGCAAATCCTGCTCATGAAAACACTCATAAAATTGAAATAAATAAATATGAAATTGGTATAATACACTTGTTTGTGCAATGAAAAAAGTGACATGAGCAGGAAACCTCAGATAATCAGCACACGTAGCAATGGGACATACATAGTTTAAATCAGTACAGAAATTGCACAGATCCTAGAAAAGGATAACCGGCGAGGTGTGAGTTTTCAATCTAAAATATGATTTTACTTACTTTTTAAACATGATGTAATAAATGTAAGAAATTTATGAAGCTTGCAGCTGACATCTGACAAGATGAAACATGGCAAGTCAACTTATTATGTAAACAGTGGGGTGTGATTCTTTTCTCTTCGAGTAACTGGTACATTGTGTGCCTAGGGCTTCTAATTGGGATAGATCACAGCCAACATTTAATACCTCAAACACAGATTCAAACTCAGCCCTTTAGTCTTTGTACCCTTGTGCTTACAGACGTGTTTCTGTTTCAGAAACATTTCAGAGAGGTAAGATTATGTAAGCGGCTTCGAACGACCTGGCATCAAAGGGATTAACAACAATATAGCAAAATAGTTGCTCTCAGACCACAGAATATGGAGTTCAAAGGGCGACAATGCAGTAGCTATGTCCACCTTTTAAATACAGCCTACGCTTGCAACCTAAAAGATCCACAAAGGATCTGTTACAAACGTCAAAGCGGAGACACCCAGAGGTCCGGTACCCAAGCCCTGGGAATCAGAGCAATTTTGGCTGTGCAAGGTCGCCTAATCAACATTAGGCAGGTAGTTTTAAGGTTACGTCTGATCAATTCAGCATGTGCATAGAAGATTATATAACGATGTATCTGTATGTATTTTGTATCTTAACAAAGTCACCAATCCTGTTTGCTTACAGATGGAGTGATATGTAATCACTAGAAAAAAAAAAGTCTTTTAAGCCCCTGTAAACCAGACGAACAAGCTGTGAACATCACACATGTGCTGTTCCTGGAAGCCTCTTGGCACCTGATGCAAATGCCCACATGACTCGAATTCTCTTTTCTTGTGCGTCTGCATGCTTTTACCCTTATCAGCTTGATCACCTGTGCAGCATCTTTGTGTACTAGTTTATTTGATGAATCAGAGGTCAAGATTGTGAAGCAGCTCGGGACTTGTTCCCTAGTGCACCAGTGCATGGTGATGAAGGATTTAAAACCCATCGCAGAGCCACACCTCTGCTTTCACTTCAGATGTCTGTGTTTCCAAAGTTATTTCCTCAAAACAGAAACACATGATTAACTGCTATGTAACTCTGTCAGATTTGCTATGGCAAAGTCCTGTATGACTGTGTAATCCTCTAATTATATTCCTCCTCAATTCTTCATTAAAGCCTACTCAGTTTTTTAATGTCTTTTTTCTTCTGGTTGGCTGATACGATACAGCAACAGTTCCTGTCTTTTTTTTCCTGGGCAGACACACAAGGCTTACACACAAATACATGTGCACGGCCTGGTGTCTCAGTCAGTGGAAAAGTACTGAACAAAGCAGTGACCGTGACTGCTCACCACCCCTCATCGCTGCCATCAGTGGTCTGACACACAAAGCCAAGGTGGCCTAGTGGGTGTATTCAGTGACACACAGGGATACTGTGTTAAATCATACTCGTAATGTGACCACTCAGTGCACAAGCAGGGTCACTATTACTCCAATAGCAGACACTCCACCAGATTATTTAATAGCCAATATTGTGTTACAGTGCTGTAAGAGGTAAAGTCTCTTAACTTGGCTAGATTTATCACAGGGTTAAGTGTACCTGAGCTCACTCTTTTTACAGCTTTTTAAATATACATAAAAAAGATGCAAAGTTGCCATGACTCTTCTGCTATTGGCTCTGTATGATGTCAGTGAGAGCAGAGATACTAAGTATGGCCATCGCAGGCACACAGTTCTGGCCGTGAGCGTAGAAGCCCCACCTACCTGCTGTTTGATCATTCTGTTTACGAGGGACAGCCAATAGGAAGAAAGTTGTTTAAAAGTAGAGGCACTACGAGTGCAGCATCTTTGTGTACTAGTTGTGTGCAGCATCTTTGTGTACTGCATCAAGACCCAGTGTAGGGTAAATAAGGATTATTTTGGACTGTGAATAATGCAAAGCTATTCTAAGCATAAAGATATGGAGTAAAAAGCTCCCCTTTAAGTTGTGAGCTTAGGCAATACTGCAACGCTTCCACTGAGGCAGGTAGGGCTGGTGGTAACTAATGATTGTGTGCATTCGGAGTACAGGCACCACCACCTTCACACATGTAGAGTAGTGCCTTTAAATGACTTCATGCAGGGTAAGCTGAGACATACCATATTTAAAGGTGAACCCACTTTGAAGATTTTTCAGAAAATATGGTCTTTTTCATCTTTTTGTGGAGAAGGATTCATACAGCATGATAAGGAGCCCAAACACATCTCAAAGCTTCCCAAGAAGACCAAGAATGGCCGACTGTCATTTACTTTCCTCCACAGCCACATAACAAAATCCATTTATGGGGCACTTGAAGACTGAGAAAGCCAAACATTCCTGTCATCATCAGTAGCTCTTGGGAAGTTCGTGCTGAGGTAACATGGGTTTTCAGGTTTTGCATAACACTTGTTGAGTGCTGCTGCCTTGAAAACAAAAGCTGGGGAAACCAAATTTGCATATTATTCACCATCACTGCACCTTTTACTCTTAATTGATATTGACATTTCTGATGGGAAATGCTGTACTGACTTTAAAACAAATGCAAATTAGAAGCACCTTTTTGCAAGTCTGCAAATGAGTCTCTGCTCACACGCCAGTGTGTTTGCATGGTAAAGAAAAAAAGTCATATTTAAAAATTTCTATTAAAACTTGTTGATAGCAACTCCCTGTGAGTCATTTTAACACATTCAAAGACAAATGTTGTTTAGAGCTGGAGTTTATTTTTTACAGAAATGATCATCACAGATCAGACTTAACCAGTTTGGGAGGAATGAAGCACAAACTCCACATGCAGTGAAGTGCTGCAGTTTAATGACATGAAGCAGTGGACGTGGGACCTGCCAGACAGCATGTGTTTAGACACCTGCTTATCAAAGAGGCCACACTCTCATATATATATATATATATATATATATATATATATATATATATATATATATATGTATATATATATATATATATATATATATGTATATATATATATATCTGTGTGGATGAGTTATAAAAAAGTTCACACTACTCTGAGTTGTTATGAAGGGAAAAACTATCCATCGAGGCTAAAAGATTTTTTTTTTTTTTGGTTGGAGCTGTTGCAAGAAGGATTTTCTCCCCAACATGAAGGTGGCATCAGTGTGTTTCTCTGTTATCTGTGAAGACGTTTTCACACTGGCTTCAGGAGCTGAGTGCCAGTTCTTGCGTGACTGCAGAGGGAGATTTTTCAGACCCACTGCTGAAGGCCAGAACTTTACTCTGAAGTAATGAAATGTGGATAAAAGCAGAAACCAGTTAACACAGAAAAGCAACTTGACACTGACTCCTAACTACTACTAAGTACATGAAGTGGGCCTTTTGGCAGGCTGTGATGCAACATAAATAACTTTCATTAGATCTCCTAGTGCTAGGTCTTACTTTGTTTGGTTTTAAAGTTAAAAGTCTAATTTTTATGATGTTTCATGTTCAATCTTTCATGTCCCTAGAAGGAATATAATTCTTTCCTGGAAACTGTCTGCAATGATACCCCAGCTAGCTGGAAAACAGCTATTATTAAGACCTACAGCATCCTTTGCTCTGAAACCTGAGCTCCTTTGTCCTAATTAGAGGAGTGTGTTAATTGCATCCACCTGCTATAGAGAGTGAGACTGAACCAAGACCTCAGCTGAACCTGAAGCTTATTTCTGTGGCAAAAAGGATTCTGCTATAAAGCACAACTTTCACGTCTTAGTAATCCATTTTGACTTGCCTTTTTTCAAATCTATGGAGTTGTGCAACACTGGGTGGAGCTAAACTCAAACACCACCCCTAAATTGTGCTTCTCCCGTTTATATGGACTAAATATAATGCAACCCACATATTCTTATGGGCACTCCTTCTTTAGTGATTCGTTTTAACCCCATCTTGCCCCATCTTTGGTAGATATATATGTAGATGTATATGGTTGATTGTTTTGTATTTCTTTAGGCTCTATTCCAATCATGTCTACAAGGATGAAGAACAGAAGCCAAAAATGTGTCTGTCAAACTATTAAAGTTGTGCCTTTGGAACCTTTCACTCACTTTACCCACTTCTCCGTGCATGGACGTTGTGCCAGAAGCTTCCACTCTGTTTAAGCAACAATATCATGGTGGGCAGAATTTGTCTGCAGTGTCCGTCAGTCACTGCTGATTTCTTTGTATAACCCCATCCCATAGTGCTTCCAGCAATTTCGTGGTGTCATTCTGCTGCCAGGCTTTTGGCAAGGGCACTTATCTTCATTTGTTTTTGGTTCAAATGAATGGAACTGGGTTTAGATTAGGCACAGGCACTGCATGAGTGAGGAAGCGATATCTGAGACTTGAGGCTCGGCCTATCAAAGAGCTCCCTTCAACTTTCCAGTCCTTAGCGAAGTCATGAAGGCGATGCATGTGGAAGTCACTCATCATAGCTGGTGGTGTAGCTGCAAGCTCAAATGGCGTTTGAGTGGCAAACTGTTGGAGCAGAAGCGATGAAATGAAACTTGGTCACATGAGAGCGTTTGCACTTGTGCAGTCTGTATTAATAGTTCTGGTTGGGGTGCTGGTGGCCACAAGTCAAAGTGCAGGACTTTGTGTCAGGGAAGTTACAACATAGCCAGTTTTCTAGCAGTGCAAACGTGATGGGTCTTCAAAATGATCAGGATCACTCTGTGTGTTTTTATTTACATACAGCTGTTTATTTCAAATATAGCCTGAATTTACTGGATTTGATAGAAATCCCCAAACTACCACTTGAACTGTTGAATGGATCAGTTTTTGGATATCAAAGGAATGTTTAACCAGCCATAGCTGTGCAGAAGAACTCTCACGTGTGGGGTCCAGGGCACTTTAATGCTGACACAGGGAGACAGAATATGTGCTATCATAAAAGCACTAAATGTTTTAGTAGTGTAATAAGAGTAGCTGTGTGTATAACTCAGGTATATTTCCATGTAACAAGCAGTCTGCTCCAGCAGATTTACATGGTTCTTGGGTTAAAGCCCTAAAAGTATCAGTTTCACTGAACCATAATTGGTTCTTGAAACAACAGCTCTGACCATGTTTCCAGCTAATTCACCATCCAGTCTTATAACAACAAGTCAAACAGACACTTTCAGGCAGTTGGTGGCAGTGTGACGTGTAAAGCTTATGAGGCTTCAGTCTTTTAAGGCCTTTACTGTTCTCCCCTTAAGGCATCCGGTCTGACTTTTACCAAACAAAAGGTAAAATAAACTGAAGTTTATTTATTTAACAGAAGTATTCACACAACTAGAAATTTGCAAATATTCCTCTGACACTGACACTAAAGAGCATTTTTCTAAACAATACACAGAAAGTCATTCAGTAAAAACGACTCTCTGTATTTAAAACCTCAACGTTAGGATTTGGCCAATGGCTGTATGTTTTCAGAGCCAAACATAACCATATTTGCACGAGAGGCTGGAGTATTATATTATCAGGCAACAAGCTAGCTTGGTTAGTAAGCTGCATTCATAAACTGAACATATGCAAAGCAGATGTGCAGATCTGATAATTGGTGCTAATAAAATCGAGATTCAATCAGCAAAAATTAAACACAGAAGCTGCTTCTCACATAATTACATCAAAAAAGCCCCCAAATCACAGACATGACCGAGAGGCTGACCGAGAGGGATTTGAACTAGCAGAGGTGAGGCCTCCCAGATGTCAATCAGCTGCAGCTACCTGTCAGTCAGTCACACCTGTAACCTTAGCAGTATTACCTTCAATAGACATTTTTTTTCAGGGAGTGTCATACATGTGCATGTCTTCATGAGTGCATGCACATACAATTTGCACTTGTCTTTGCAGCGCCCAACCAAACCGGTTGTTAGTAAAACTTGAGTGGATGTGTCAGTTTCACATGTTCTTATCCATAGTGGTTAATGTTCACACAAAACTGAAGCGTACCAATAGACTTGGACACACACTTTAATTTTCAGTATGCGTGCGTTACTGAAAATACAAATTTTGAAAAACAAATCTGTGGCATTATTAATTTGTACAACACTGATGTTTCACTTGAGCACTAACAAAAAATAGCTCAGCAAAAGTGTACTGTTCCATTTTTTGTAAGAAAAAATAGTTTCAGTTTATCATGATTCAGGTTCAGATGTCTAACCAAAACATGATCTGCAAAGATGACAACTTTCACCAGAGTGGCATGTGTTATCTGCTCACTGACAGCTCCATGTGCATGTACAAGTGCTCTGATCATCTGGATGTTTCAATTTCAGAATCGTTACAAGCCAACAGTAAACACACTGCTTGTGAACTGGCAACTATTACTTCAAAAATCTATTTAACCTTTACCTCAAAGATTAATGTTGTTAAAACTATTCAAAAAGAAAGAATATTGTACATATATGTGTAATTTAGGCGTGTTGTACTAGAGGCCAGGGAGTATGTACCTGTTCAGCTTATTCTTATAACCTCACAGGAATATTATAATTAGGCGACCACTAAAATTCAGATTGACAGACGTTGAATTAAACGTATAAATCGTAATAAAATCAGTCAAGAGTTGAGAAAGTATTGAATCAGTTTGCCTTGCTTTTTCGAGGTCTGTTCAGCAGCTGCATTGATTTAATGACTACGAATATTGTTTATATTGTTTGTCACTTCAGTTGATTAATGACTTAATTACTGCTCTTTATGATTTTAAATGTTTAAATTTGTTTTTGACTCGATGGGTGTTTTTGTCTATTGCTGTTTTTTTAAACTCTTCTGTGTAAGGTAACCTTGAGTATTTTGAAAAGGTCCCTAAAATAAAATGTATCATTATTATTATTATTATTATTATTATTACTGTTAAGTTAATATTTAAGTATCTATTTATTCTCAGTTTGTTAGATCGGGTTTAGTCCTTTCAGCTGGAGTTTAGCTTAATTTGAACAATTAAATTGTTGTGTTATGTTTTATTACTTGAAGTTAGTTAATATGTTATAATATGACCTTGTTTCATGGGCCTTGTCATCAGACCTTTAAAAAATTGTTCCTATTCATCTTTTTTGGGTAAAAACTTTAAAAGTACCTGTGCTTTTCATGCTTTAAGACAAGACCTGACCCCAGAGGCTGTAGGGCTTAGCGCCTGATCCTGCTGATACACTGTTTGTGTATACGAGGAATGCACAAACTGTTTGTGTGTTTCAACTTTGTTTCCCTTTTCTGTTACTATTTTATCTTTTGCAAAGCTATTTGTTCAGTGTTGTCAAATGACTGTTTCATGCTAACCACTGAGCTAACAATAATCACAGCCCTCTGCACTGAGGCCTTAACGAAATTATTATTTTACATTCATGTCATAACTTCTTCTTTCAACTTGCTCCTCTTGGGTGGTTTTCATCTCCTTCTATCTTTTTCATCTTCATCTTCCTTTGTCACGCTAGCCTCCTGTACATCCTCTCTTACCTCATCCTTAAACCACTTTTTCTGTCCTCTTGCCCCTCAGCTGGCAGTTTCACCATCAACACCATTTTCCTGTTGTACCCAGCATCTCATAACTAAACATTTTCAAACCATCATCTATATTCAATTTACTCCTTACTTCCAACACAGGTACGAATAACAAAACCCAACAGAAGTATCCTTGGGCAAGACACTGAGCCCCGAGTTGCCCCTGATGCATCGATGGACGTGCGAGGGTGTGTGTGAAGGTATAGACAAAAGCACTGTGGATGTGCGCGTGACTGTGTGGTGAGCTTGCACTAAAAATCACTCTGAGTGCTCAAAATTATGTAGAAAAGCACTTTATAAGTACCAGTAAGTACCAACATAAGTAGACGTAAACGTATGTGTGGTGTTGAGTTTGAGAAGCACAGATGATTGAGAGGATGATTTTGGAAACTTCTCTGCTGAAGCAATTTATTTTTCCTACATCAAAACACTGAAACAAACTTTCTGGGCAGACTTTTGCATTTTATACAATGAGGCTATTCTTTTCTTAGATGTGCTTTACCACTTTGATTTGATTTGATTCGATCCCAATAACTGGCAACAACGTGGATGAATGACCTTTTTTGTGGCGTTTGCACATTATTGTGCAGAGATTCTCTGAGAGTCCTCCGTTTTCTTTCTATCAAAACATACATGTGGCCCAGGACTCTATCACAAAATGAGTTTTATTACCAGGAAAATAATAAAGTAAAGGGAAGCAGAGCACAACTAAAGGTATCAAAAGCCTTAAGATGACAAATCATGCCACCGACAGCGATGATTTACTTCAAAATCTTATCAGCAATTTCAGTCTTCAGTCAGTGTCACTGTTGCTGCAAGCACACACCCCACCCCCCAGTAAAAGCAACCTTCAAATACTCTGCAGCAGTGTTGTGAGCAGGTTCATGGAGGAGCTACACTTACCAGCTACTGTTCTAGGTACATGTTTTGTCCACAGAGTTAAAATACAAGGACAACCCAGGTTTGTCAATCAAACACAGAGTTGAAGTGGAAGACAAGAAGAAAAATGGCAGCATGTTACATTATCAACAGCTAAACGATGTTTGGGGAGAAGACACATGGTGAGGCACACTGGCACAAGTTCAGAGGAACAAAAGCAGAACCTGAAAACGGGAATGTGTCTTTACAGTGAAACAGATTTGGACAGGGAAACTGTGCCAGAGACTGACAGGTTAACAATGACAGCAACCAAAGTTTAGCAGCGCAACAGTGCAAAGATGGAAAAAAGGGAGAAATCCCTGCTGAAGGACGTATCAAGCTTAGATCTAAGAGATGCCTGCTGGGTATCTGTTGAAATATGGAAATAGAATATGGGTAAAACAAACTGACTCATGAATAACATTTAAGCGGATAATACAAACAAAAGTTTACAACTTTACAAAAAATGCAAGAAATGAATATGCCAAGAAGGAAATGATTATCCATGGTACATTATGATTTGAGCTTGAAAACCTGAGTTGTACCTATGCTTTGTGCAAGTTTGCAAACAGATCTGTACAAACTAGTTTAACAGCAGAAAACAATAATTAATGTACACATGAAGTGTTGAGGTTGGCGAGGGTTAGTGATGACTCTTTTTCAGGAGTTTGAAGGCTTGTGGTTAGAAGCTATGTGAGAGTCTTTCAGTCCGTGATTTCAGACTCCTGTATTATCTACCTGAGGGCAGAAGTGTGAACAGGGGGTGTTGTGAGTGTGGATGCTGCCCTGCAAACCCTTGTGACAAAGATCTGAGTTTTTTTGGGTGCAATTTTGCATACTTTTTTTTTTTGTACAGTGCATTGTGTTCTGCGTCCTGATTGGCTGTAGACCATTGTGAATCAATCTCATGCCGTGTCTCCTGTACAGTACAGAATGCATTCAGCTTGTCAAATTTACCTAAATATTCGATTGCTAGCAGTGTGACTCTGAAGAGCTGTACTGTATGTTTGTAAGTTTTCTCCCCAACAAACACAACAGTGTCAATGAAACGTTTTGCACCTTAAAAACCTTAAAAACCAAAGGCACCTGCGGGTGGTTTCATTCTATAATACTGGACTTATTTTTCTACGAAGGTTTGAACTTTGTATAAACAAGAAAGAAAAGTATGAAAATGTCGATGAACTGAAATCTACAAAACTGAGCCCCCCATTCCAAACAATCCAGATGAATAAAAAGCATTAAAGGCAAGAGGAAGATGTGTTTATTAGATGCCTGGTTGAAGTGTCCCTTTAAGATTTTGCCAGCAGTCTTAAAAGCGTCTTTGAGCAGTCTAACATACATGAATCATTTTGTTTTGATTAGACCGTTCTGTTTCTGTTCTACATAACTGAATGTTCCGTCACACAAACTGTAAAATTATATCGTCAAGTATGAAAAGAGGACTGAAGTCAAAATAAATCTAAAGCTCAGAGACAGAAAATCTTTGACAAAACAACTGAAATAAAATCAGAGCTGTTCATTGTCTAATATTGAGGTGTTACTTCTGAAATTGTGAGATACACATTGCATGTTTGGGTTGTAACTGTGCGAGGAGTTCAGGGAAGACATTCAGTGTAATGGCTCTGAATGGCTCTTGGACAGAATTCATGGTATACAAACTCTTATGAAGAATCACACTGAAAATCTACACACATGCACTCATGTTTTTTTTTTTTTTAACTGTGGACCTGTTGTATTCTGAGTTTACCGCCTGCGTGCTTTCACATCATTAAACAGTGCAGTTGTCTAAATGTTTGCAAAATCTAGTTGATATTTACTTGCTGGGAGGGCTTAACCGTTCAGGACGTGTTGGAGAGCGGCGTGTGTGTGTGTGTGTGTGTGTTGCTTCTGGCACAAAGATGATTCAGACAGTAATTTGGTTTCATCCTTTATTCTGACAGAACATCACCCCATGGGGATTTACATTAACTGATAACAAAGTAGGACCTTGCCAAGTGGCAAGAAGAACAGTCTTCACAAAAGTTCAGTATACAAACAACTCAGTAAATGACAGTCGACATGCATGATAATATAAAACCAAATACATGTTTAGGGGACAAGATACAATATAGAACTCACACTGTAATACAAACACAACTGTCCAGCACTTTTAGAGCTGTCTGACCCGCAACGGAAACGAAAGCTTTAATTGCACAGACGACAAACGTACGCAGCATTTTTAAAACGTTCTTTTTGTAAGGCTGTGCCACCCTTCACTGGACCAGAGACGGCCTGTCGAGGATGGCTGCTGAGTTTCCTTTCAGATCATGTCGTGTGGACGTAATCTGAGGCTGTCGGGACAGGAGTGCTCATGTAGGCACGTACAATAACATGTTTCTCCACACGTGTTCACAATCAGTGCTCTCCAAAGTTCACCAACACCTGTTGAAATTCTATATTATTCATGTTCTGCAAAATCAAAGGTGAATTTATTTATTATTTTGCTAACTTGAGATAAAGTTTTCTACTCTGCACATAAGCGAACAACTGATAAAAAATAGAAAGTGTAGAAATACAAATTATGATCACAATTTACAGCACAAGAGTATAATACAAGTAGGAATCACAATCGCACGTATAAAAAGACACATGCATCATATCCTGCATGTCCTTATCTGTCTTTGATGTTTTACTTCTTTTTGACGGCTCGTTCACATTCACACTGTTGGATAGAAGCCAAAAAACGTAACGTTTTGTATACTTGAAAAACAACAATACCACTATGAGGCATCAGAGCAGTGACTAGAGTATATGAAAGTTTTAGTCTGTAAATTACACAATCAACAATTTAGTAAAACAGGTTTCCAGTGACATTAAAGGCAACAGCATGGCAGAGGAAGGCTTTCTGATACTACCAGGCATCTAGTGCAATAAAACACACATAAGGAAAAAGAAAAGAACCAACAAAAAACATTACACAGTCTTAAAAATCAAATCATTAATAAAAGGGAGTAGAATTTGTAGTGCTGTAAAACTTTCAATTCTCTGAATCTCAGCTGCAAACATTTGCACTGCCTCAGAGAAATAAATGATCCCATAGTAAACTACAGCTTTGCATACAGTTACAAAAAACTACAGTACATTAAAAACAAAAAAAGGGAAAGGCACTTCTCCCGTACTCTTGGAGAAAAAAAAAAGTGAGAAAGAGGAATGAGCGAGGAGGAAAACGAGGGAGATGTTGGGCGACTTCTCTGCGCAGTCATGGAATAAACTGCTACACTCAGTTATTTTGTGAAATGCATTCGAGCGAAGCGGGTGTACAGTTTCATCTCCCCCTGTTTTTCTTTACAGCAAAACTCATCATTCAGCAGACAAGGAGGGGGGAGGGAAAAATGGGACGTTTAAAAAGCACGAGATAGTGTCGGTGTTACTTCCATCAGTGTTTCCGTTGCCATTTTATGAGTTTTATTATTTCTCACACATCAGCACCTGCAGCATTGCACTGCAGTCGAGCTTGCAGCTGACTTATCTGTACCTGGGTTGTTTCAAACTTAAAAAAAAAGTCCTAAACTTGTTGGTGTCTACTTGCATGTAAAACATTTACACGTAATTGTAAAGCTTCACATCTTAATTATGTTTAAATGATTTGATGACTCAAATCATTTGGCAGACAGAACATTTTGGTGACCAGGGTTAATATTTCAAATAAATCACATGGTGCATAATCCCTCACAAGAGGAAAAATTAACCTAACTAGCAAGATGAGGAGAGCTGCTGTTGCTGCATTATTGGACTTGAGGCAGCCTTAGTGAATAAAGGAAGGAGATGATGATGAAATGAACTGTCTAAACATCTTTCACATATGAAGCCGTGCAAAACGTTCACTCGTTCTTTGTTCTCAGGGTGACATTTCTTTGTTCTATGTGAAAGAGCCGCGTCCTGCTGACAGTCAGAGGAAAGGTGGCGACACCCGCTGCAGAGCGCTGCGATGCAGATCATATGATCATATGATTATGTGAAATGTTAATAAATGACAACATACTATTTGTGTGTTGTTATAATTTTCAACATTCTGGAGGACTGATTGTTCCTTTTGTGCAGAGTCTCCTTTTTTGTGCAAGTGTCTTTTTACCACAGTGCTGGTGGTCGTTAGGAAATGAAATTCAGGTCTGGGCAGAAGCTCAACCTGCCAAAGTGTGTTTGTGAAAGTGAACTACTGTAAGCTTGTAGCAAAAAAAGAAAAAATGAAATGGCTTTAATGAACTGTATGTAATTTGTTTCTATTTTAAGTGATGACTGATGATTTAAATAGAATGCAGCACAAACTGCGACATTTTATTCTGGGTCTGTGTGAATGTTTTTATTGTGGCTATTTATACGACACAGGCGTATGGCTTTTAGCCAGGGAGCCTATTTTTGTTTTTTTTTTACTGTATTTGCTTTAGAAGACAACAGCTCATAGGTAGGGTACCAGAGAGCTCAGCTCATACCTGCTGCTGTTGTGTCAGCAGCGCTGTACAAACTGTACAAAGCATCCAGCCTTTGCTGCTGTTCCCCCTCTGTGAAATCGTGCCCAGCCGGCACACAAACTTGCCTCCGGCCGGCGCCCACCCTTTCTCCCCCTCGTTGTGAGACTTCTCAGCAGCTGGTGGTGTCCAGCAGCTGCTTGGCCACGGCAGCCTCTTCTTTTCCAGAGTTGGTCCTCTTAACGTCCGCGACCTTGGCTGCTGCTCTCTGCCTGCGCTTGACATTGAACACATCCCACTTCTCCGGCAGCAGGCCTTTGTTGAAAATGATGGACGCCAACAATGAAACAAGGAGAATAGACATTAGAGAAATGAGCATGATGGCGGTACGGAAGGGAAAGTACTGGGTTAACTTTCCCTCCTTGTCCAGCCGGCAGCCAGGGAACTGGATGGCTGGTGGGAGGCCGATGAGGGGCTCGCCGCTCAGGACCCTCATGACGAGCCCCATTATGTAGCCCACGATGGCGCCGTAACCGTTCGAGACCTTGAAGAAGAGGATGCAGACCAGCTGAGGGAACATTATGGTGTAGGACATGTCCACGCCGACAAGCCAGAACACCAGGACGCTACTGTCCAGGAAGGTGAGGCCGGTGCCAGCCAGACCCACGACCACCACGGAGATACGGATGACCCACTGCATCTCACAGTCTGAAGCCTGAAGGAGCAGAAGAAATGACAAGACAGACAAACAGAGTTAACAGCTTGTTGAGCCCTCCTAGGTGAAGAGACCCACTTACAAAGACGCTCAGCCACTGTGCGAGACGCCAGCAGTGAACAGTCTCACTGTATGAAACACTGGGTGTAGCTGAAACAATAAAACAGGTCGTTGCTTTCAAATAATTCTTTCTGCACAGTTAAGAACTTTTTTTCACGTTGTCTGTTTCTTTAAATGCTACTGTAAATGAAGGGATAATTACGGCTTAAGTACAGAACTCCTGCATAGAAATGGCTGCACATTGTGTTCCATGCCTTTTCAAATGAAATTGATGATTAATCCTGGTGAATCATCATTTGCATCTCCGCAGCATGCCAGAAAATGAAATCTCTTATGAAGTGAAATTGCCACTGGCACATGAAAAACTATGTTTTACATTAACCAGTAACAGTGTTTTATATACGCTGACCGTCATCGTGATGACAGTGCGAGATTGGGGGATCTTTTTACCATCTGAGAAGCATAAATGAAGACAGTTTGCTGAATTAAAGTCGGCAAATTCAGCAAAACCAAAAGATGGTGAGCACTACAGCTGCTGAGCTATGACTAACAAGATGGCATTGTCAGTTGAATTGATGGAGCCTCCCTATTGGATGATTGCTCAGCATTACCGCAGTTGTCAATACCACTGGGATGACTTATGTAGGAACAAAGTGTTCTTGAGCAGCAGACGCTGACACGCCTTTTCTGCAAGAACATATATTATCCCTAACGGAACTTTTCCTTCACATAAACAAAAATGGCATTGTATTACACCTGAAGGTGGCAGCACAATGGACCTTCAGACCAGGATCAAGTAGTAATAGGACACTGCAAACTGGTGCTGTGGTGTCGTCTCACAGAAAGAAGGTTCTAAGTTTAAATATCCCCACCACCTCCTCTGTGCATGGGTGAGGTTTCCTGCATAGTATAAAACCACATGCTTGTTTGGTAAACTGTCCACGGTTGATATGATGCTACGATGGCTCCAGGTCCCATGACCTGGAGTTAAGATAGGTAGTTAAAAGAAAAGGATGCACGGACATTATAATGCTGCTTCAACGCAACAGAGCAGAACACACTGCTGCTTTTACAGTCTGATTAGTGCTACTAAAAAACACTCACCTGCTTCCTGATGATGTTCTTGTAGATATTTGAGGAGAACAATGAGGCAGAGGACAGCAGGGCCGAGTCCATGGAGGACATGACGGCGGCAGCTACAGCCCCAATGCCAATGACAGAGATGTAGGGGGGTGTGAGGTACTGCAGAGCGATGGGGAGGATGGATCCTGCCTGGTCGCGCTCGTACGGGGTGGGCAGTCCATAAGAGGTTGAGTTCCAATCTAGCAGGAAGCAGGGGAGATCAAATTTCCCCATTAAGGAGATGGACACAGTCGTGTCAGTAAGGATATGTGGTAAACTGAAAAGCTGATGAAGGAATTTTCCACAGGTGCAAGTTTAGAAGCTTTACCTGTAGATGCAGCCACAGCCCCGATCAGGACTGAGGGGATACCGAGCACCAGGCAGCAGGCTGAAGAGGCGAAGCAGGTCACTTGAGCCTGGGTGTAAGATGAGGAGGACAGGATCCTTTGGTAGAACGCCTGGTAGGCCAAACCGCCCAGAGCCTGGCACAAACACACACACAGTTCAGACACGATGACAGGAATCGGCTTGGATTGTGAAACAGGACAAGATCAATCCTGCAATGAAGACGCTGCTGTTATTCTTGGCCAAGTTTAATTTAACTCGTTTGCTTCACTGAAAAATAATGTTGAGTACCATTTCCACGTGTGGCTTTTATAACATTCACACTCACCAGCAGCATGAAGTCATCGAACCACTTGCCCGCCTCATCGAGCTCCACGGTGCCGACCCAAGGAGCCTGGAAAGTTGTGTTGTATGCTGTCAGCGAGATGTCCACAGAGTGAGGGTTGGTCATCATGAAAGGGACGCACACCCACTGTTTACACAAGCAAGAACACAGATGATCTGATTATTAGCTCAGCAGGGGATATTTTTCATCAGACACTGAGGAAATGAGGCTTTAACGTCAACTCATTTTATTCCCCCGGGGTTTTTTATTCTGAGTGAAATACAGTCAACAAAAACAGTCAATTCATTTGCTGTTCTGGACATTCTTGATCACATAAAATCTTCTCTGTCTGCAGACTTAAATGGTTTAACGTCTAAGTCAACACAGACGGGAAGTTCTTTGTAGAATGGAAAATTCTGTAACCTCCGAAAACGCCACTGGCAGCAGAAGATCATGTGATATTAGGATCAAAGAACAGATATTAAATGGCTCGTGATGGACGCCTACTTTGTCATCAGTTTCTAAACTTTTAAGCTTAATCAGCATTTAGCGAAAAGGTTTCAGGTCCATTTTTGCTCATTTCCAGCTGTAGCCACGAGGGCTGTCCTTAAGTTGCCTGTTGGGAGCTGTTGTGGCAAATGTGGAGATCTACCCTTGTAAAGGTAGACAATAACAACTTTTGGGGGTGTGGCGTGGAGTCTTTGCGTGCAGACAGAGCCTTGACAAGCATGGGGCTTCCCAACAGTGGTACATGAAGTTGGTTTCCTACATAGGAGCCTTTTAGCAGTTGACAGCATAACATCTAGCACCAGTGTGCATTGTTAATAAGCTACCTGTTGACTCTATATTGAAATCTTATCCTTCTATATTCTTTCATGCAGCAGAACGAGTAACCTGATAGGATACATGCTTGAATAATATTTGTCATTCAGCTGGAGCTGCTGAGTTGCCATATTAGTAGACGGTTACGCACCAGGCTGATGAAGATGAGGATCAGCTGGATGACGTCTGTGTAAGCCACAGAGTAAAGCCCCCCCAGCAGTGTGTAGACTATGGCCACCACTGAGGAGATGATGATGGAGTAGACATAGGGCAGGTCCAGGATCACGCTCATGGTTCCACCTGGAACAACAGAGCAGAGCGATGAGCATCGGAGGACTGACGGACACTCGTGTACAGATGAGTGTATCTATGTTTACATGCAGCTTCTCACTTTCGTTGTTTAATTAGATGGTTTTAGGTTCTCAGTCTCTCTTTAAATACGTTCTCTCACACACCACACGCATCCACTCTTATTTCAAGTTCTAATAAGAAACTAGGCAACGACATTGTCTGGTTATACTGTTCACATATAGAGATGCAGTATTAACACATTACTCATAAGAGCAACATTACATGTGTAGCCGTTTAAGTCAGTTACGCTTAAGCATGGGTGACTTTGGTGTAAACCTTATGTTAAGCAACGATACAATGACAAAACTAACAAAAACCATAGAGGAACACAAAAGAAAGCAGCCTATTGATTGTGACTCCACTATGTTGAGTTTCACCCTCTTCTTTGGGCGAGTTAGCACCCTTTGTAATACTGATGTTTCATTTAAAAGAAAAACATTAAAGACAGAGGTGTAGAGAAGTGTGTTCTAGTGTGAAACAAGTGTAAAAAAGAAGAAATGAAACAAGTACATTTAAATAGGTGAATAATAAAAAAAAAAAGACATCTTGTTACTCAAACAAGACAAGCAAAAACATCACTACCTTCACCGTCTCTTCTGCCACATTGCCAGGGTCCCCCCAGCCGCAGCCTGCAGCCACACCACAACAATGCCCTTAAACAGAGAAGTGTCAGATCGGCACCATCGATCGCCACTCACCACCCCGCTGACCTTTCACCCCACCCACATTACAGCTACCTGACCACCCCTTCTTTACCACCCCGTCTCAACTACCCCACTAGCTTTGCATCATTATGAACTGAGACATGAACGCTTTAGATTGACCTTTAACCCAATTTGTGTATTTTATTGTAATATGATCCATTTCTCTGACTTTATCAGGTTCTTATTGGAAAATATAAACTACTGGACTAAGTGTCAGCTATCTAAGACTTTGTGGCCCTGCAAAGGAAGATTTGTTATACAGGTGTTCATTTTTTTGCACTTAGGCTTCATTTAACGTTTTGGCGTGAACTCTGAAACTGTTTAACACTTCTGCGATGGGTGGGACATGATGCAACACAGTCGCTGCATTGTAAATAATTCCTGGATGGCCTGTTTTCCAGATATAGTATCAGAGCTCTTATGCGTTCTGTGCTGAACTGTGCCTTTCCCCTCAATGCTAAATTTAGGAATAGGAAAGGTGGAATGAGATCCTGGGGCCTCTGGGGCTTAATGAACAGCACCAGGGATGGACAGGGGCAAAGAGCATCCCAAACACCCCCCAGGTTGTTATTAGATCCTTGTCCCACTTACAAACCTCAAACATGTGTGCATGCACACACACACGCACACACAGACACTCTCCCCTTTCCAAGCTGTCCTGTTCCCAATTTCTTCCCGGCAGAAATTGGACCGTGACAGTGCCGTTGATACTCCACTGCTAAGTGACAGCACATCGAAAGCATGTTTTTAGTTAAGCACCCACCCACACACACACACACACACACACACACACACACACACACACACACAAGCATAAAGCAGCTCAGTTTATGCTATACATACACACACACAGTCACTCAGCAACATCGCCCTGGTGGGTCAAGCACTCTATGGAGTATCAGGTGTTTGTGTGTGCGCATGTGATGCGTGCACATCAGGGAGGTTTGCATAACCTTTCCAAAAAAACACTGCAGGACGTTGTTAGACTGACATGTTAAGGAGGGGTGTCCCCTGATTCTATATCAGTTTGTAGGTTTGCACAAAAAAAAAAAAGTCCCAGGAGCTTTCCCGCCTCCCCACCAGTCCTTTTGTGGAGCACCGGCACAGCTTAAAGTGACTCAAACAAATCTCATTAGATCTCACTGCTTCTCTTTAAATCTTTAAACTACACACAGGCATTAAACTTTAATTCAGCATGTAACATTTACCCGTCAGTCACAACTGGCACAAACTTTGGAAAATGTCTCTAATGACACAGCAATCTGATTGGAATAATTGATCACCTTTCACAATCAAAAGGCTGCTCGATGTCTAACCCCCTTTTTCAAATAACACTGGAAAAGAAAACAACGTTAAAAAACACAAAGGAAAACATTATACACACACAAAGGCGCGCACACACACACTTTTGCCTCTTGGCAAACACCCATGCGCATACACACTTGCGTTCACCATCTCAGCACGTAACACACACAGATACACACGACACCATCAAAACAGTATTAACAATGTTACCAAACAAGCAGGTTAAATAAGTCACACCATTCCTATTACTTTACGAACATTTCAAAGTAAATTCAATCCATCATAAAACTTTGTATGTGAACTTTTACTTACTTTTACAAAAAAAACAAAGAGACCCTACCAGCAGGAGTAGTGAGTTTTTAGATCATATGACTGTTAGAAATAGAATTGTTACCTAAACATGAGTGACAATACAAAGATCCACATTAATCTTCAAATAAGTCAGGTGAACACTGTGTAACAACAATAACCCAGAGCTGCAATTATTTTTAGTCACTCATCCTCATTGTGCCTATAATAAGAGTCAACATTTGTCTTTGCAGAGCCACTAGGATGACCTCACAGCCGTGCACGAGAGCAGGATGCTCGGTTCGCTCTGCAATGTTTAGGTTTTTTTGTCTTTTTGACACTGACTATTAGCTACACTGGTGTTTATATTTTGGGGGCTATTAATCCTTCATTTCAGACAAGGCCTTTATTTACAGCCAGTAATCAGGATGTTTACAAATGTTACTAGCAGATACCTGTTGTAGCTAATTATTCAAACCAAATGAGTTAGTCTGACTTTAAACTGAGCTGTATGGCTAACTAGATTATAACTAGCATGCATGTTGGCGCTAAAGCAGCATAAATAAACTGAGAAATGTTCTGTTCAGATATTGCAGGGTATAAACAGCTGGTCCTTCTAAAAAAGGCATAGTTGTTTTAAAAATGTAAAGCTTATCTACTTGTTTGACGTTTGAGATGCTAACGTATTGTCTTCTGTTAACTTTAAAACGATTGCGAACCTCAAAATTGAACCAACAGTGGGACAAAGCTGATAGCATTACTCTACCCAAAGTAGTGTACCTTATAATTCTATTTTTTGTGTGGGTTTTTTTTGTGTTTTTCGCCCATTCTTTAAGCTTCTTTAAGCTACGTTAACACCTGGTGAAGAAGTTACAAGCCAGCGACTGTTTACAAAGTCGGCTGTTCATTGATAACTTTTGTTTGCAGTTTTCTTATAGCATTGTTTTCTTCACCTGCTTCCTTCCTCTGCATTATTTACAGCATTCAAGATGTTTGCCAAAAAAACATCCACTATCAGTATCCTGCTGTTTTTTCTTTTTTTCCCCATGTATTCTATTGGTTGCACAATTATGTGCATACACATTATATTGCCAGACCTTTTATAAAGTGTGAAGTAACTTACCCAGGCTGACAAGTGTGCGTGCCACCCACAGCACGTCTGCAACCAGTGCAGGAAAGATCAGTGCACTTGCAAGGACATTCCCATACTTCTTTTGGAAAGGATCCATCATTGTCACGTACTTGTTTTCTCTCATTGGCTTGGCAAAGAAAAAGCCACCTGCAGGAGGAGGAAAGGGATTTAGCAACACATCTGATTACCTCCTTGAAAATGTTGTCAAGTTTAGGATACATCGTTTACATATATCTTTCATTAAAGAGAGAGAAAGGAAGCGATTTAGTGGCTGAGTGAAAGAAAAACGCTTTTGAACAATAGCAAAAACAAGTGCTCCCTCCAGACAGCATAATAAACACCTTCAGACAAACCCATGGGGCCATAAGGCCAACAATGGGGCATGTTATATTTCCTGATAAGAGGCTCCAATTCACATTACTCTCACGATCTGTGGGCTATTGTGAAAGAAGTGCCCGAGTGCCGATGACTAAACATGTCACGAATGTTTTTGGATGCCCCGCCGAGTTTGTCAATTTGGTGAATTCACAAGAAGGCAACCCAAGCTCAGGGGTAAACTCATCTGTTTGCACCTGTTGCCTCCAGTTAAAATGCTAAACTGATTTATCACAGTACTATTTTTAACGCGAGCGACACTTTTATTGGTGCAGTCAAACGGGGTCTGCGGCAAAGGGAGTTGGACGGACGGCGGTCAGTAACACTTCTGCTGCAGACAGACACTCATTTTATGAATGCATTTTACACACTGTGGATAACTTAAAGGTGGTTATGGTAAAAATACTAAACCTATAGCTGCTCACTCTTAATGGTTAAATCTCTATCATCTTTCCATAGTTCTCTCATAGTTTTCAGTTTAGCATTCTTTGAGTGCCCTGACTTCCTCTAATAATAGCACCTCTCGTACCCAAAGGTCATTGTACCACAGGACCTTCATTAGCTCCTCCTGGGTGTAAAATGAAGCATACAAATGTTAAACTTTCTTCTTCCAAACACTGGAGGGGACTAAGCTCTGTTGTTATTAAAGCTGACATCAACTTTTTGTTTCTATTTAAAAGTCCACCCCTGGAATGTGAGGATAACAAGCACCAATCTGACCTGCACAGTTGCATCCAATTAAATGGAGCCTGGACTAAAATCATGTAAAAACACCTACCTGACCAAACGGACACGCTTCTATTCTAATCAACCCAGAGCGTGCTTTGAGTGCTTTGTACTTGCATTGCACACGCCCTGCTGCGGCTCGGTTTGTTCTTGTTTTGTAAATGGGTTCCACTCACCTAAGAAGAAGGTCAGGACATAGGGCACAGGCATGAGTGCCCAAACTGCACCTAGCGTTGGGTTGTATGTTGCTTCAGCTATACCCAGGATGAAGCCTCCACCAACCCATGTAGCTGCAGACGAAGAAAAAACAACTCACTTTTCTTATTCATTTACCACTTTCAAAGATCAAAATTTAGTGCACTATACAAAAGACTCAGTGTATATTTATTCACACCATCTGACTGCCTTACCAGTAAGTGTGAAGATACCAACTAGTAAGTTGATATTGCGTCCAGCCAGTAGTGTTATCTCCATGCCGTCTCCTGTGCATTTTTTCTCCTCCTTTTTGGAACGCAAGGACGCCCAGATGCCCGTGCCCAAGATGAGCAGGTAAAACAGCGCCATCACCACCAGACCTGGTATATTGAGAGCCATCTTGAACTACTTTTGTGTCCTGCAGAGAGACATCAGAGGCTGGTGAAAAACTGAGTCGCCAACAGCTTCAAAAGGAAACATGCAGATGCTGCTTGCAGGTGTTTTAATTGTAAAATGCAAATAAATCACATCTAATTCTCTCTTTTTTTGTGTAGATAAATATTTGCAGGACTGTAGTGCAAGGAGGACGGGGGAGGAGCCAGGTTTGCATAAATTTAAAAGTCACCTGAGAAGAATCTGATAAAAACGTGCATTCATAATGTGCAGGGAGAAATTAAGCCCAATGAAAAGAAAACAGAAGGATATGTTTGTATTAATGAAACCTGAGCAAAGTGCAAAGAAACCATCTGCCTTCTTTAAAAAAGCAAAAAAGGGTTAGAGTTTAAAAAAACAAAAACATAAGAAAGGAGCAGTAGCATCTGAGGACCTGGCTCTTGGTGCAAAAGGGGGGGGGGGGGGGGGGGTAATAAGAGGCAAGGGGCATGAAGGATGAAGAGTCAAGGAGGTGAAAGGGGTCTCACCATAACACTCGGCAGCACTGATGAAGATGGTGGACAGATGTTGTCCCCCGTCTTCAGTGGTTGAGTAGCCTAAATTTCAACCCCAAACATTGGGAAGTGAACACATCTGAGAGCCACATTAATACGTATGTGTGTGTGTGTGTGTGTGTGTGTGTGTGTGTGTGCAGTTACTGTGAGCGGGCATTGCACCGACGCCTTCTTTGAAAAAATTAAAAACCAACTCTCACTCATAGACTCGCTAGACTAAAGTTTTTTTATTGAACACATCACAGTAAAGCAGTAAGGTTTCTTATTATAAACCAACTCCTTTATTTTAAACACAGCCAGTTCATTAGTTAAAAGTTTTTCATACAGAAATAATTGGTTAAAAAAAAGCCTATATACACACACATGAGAGAATATGTAAGAGGGAAAAAAAAGAATTTTGGTGCGAGTTAAATCCGAAAAAATAATTTTTTTAGGAAAATGTGTTTACGTGGAAGCATGGAAGGAACGAGCGAGGTGGAGACGGGCTGTGTGGGCTACGGGCTCGCTGCCAGAGTCAACTACAGCCTCAAAAGCGCACTGACACAGCCCATGTGTTTTATTCCTCCTGTTGTTCGAGTGTGCGTGTGTGTGTTTGTACACACTGTTATTGCCTATAAATAGCAAACATGGCTGGGTTCAAACTGCATCACTGCTACATTAAAGTGCTCATGTTTTCTATGCAAAGCTGTAAAGGTTTAAAGAGAACAGAGGGCTGCAAACAGAACCCTGAATCATCTGAGTCGGTGCCTCTGCACTGTATGAGGAATACAAGGCTTTCTGGCACTTTGAATGAAAATGTGAAGTGCGAAGAATAACAAATGTCTTATGAGTTCTTCTGATATGCATTAATGTGTGTATACAGAGACAGACACCACCTGTGGCTGCATGACTAACATTCAGCATGCAATAAACTTAAAACATCTGCACCATAACTGTCAGTGCAGTTTGTTTTAGGTACTGAGCAGCATCTCAATTTGCTTAGAACTCTGTCCTTGAACATGTATGGGGTTTTATATGACTGTTTTCATATTGGGTGATATGAGATTTGGGAAGATTTATACTAGTTAATCCTTTTCCTTAAAAAGCCTCGGTTCTAACTAACTACAATTTTAACTGACCAGACTATTTTCTCAACCGGCTCTTTTCCTCTCAATCAGAGCATGCAAGACATTTCACAGACCAGTGAGAGGCTTGGAGTCCCTCTTTCCGGATATATGTTTACTGACCTACTTTAGAGTTGAAAAGCATCCCAGTATGTCTGCCTTGCTTACTACACAGAGTTTCGTTGCCATCTGAATATCGTGCCCCTACGGACTTGGTCAGTGACGTGGATCGTCTGCCTTTTCTTAGCGAGACTGGCCACTCTCATGTTACAGACCTCTCTGGTCCAAATGCAAAAGCAAAAATTACTTATTTCACATATTTACACTTTTCACATTCACATCATTCACCCTGTTTCCTTTTATTGTTCACTTTTGAAAGCATGGACACAACACCAGCTGACTTTAGCTCGTATTTGATCCTGGATCACACTAAAATGATGTCCAACTGAAAGGATGCCAAGATATGTGTGCTGTAGGCAACTCCCAACCAGGCAACTAAACTCTGTTAAGTAAGAGGCAACAAAAAACCAGCTGGCTTTCTTTTAATAACTCCTGACAGGTCAGCTTATGCAGCACACAGTCACATGCATTTCTTTCATTTTGCTGTCATAATATGTAACTAAAGCTCTAATAATAGCTGCTGAGCAGCATCCAGTGCCCCATATGTCAGATGCTACTTGCATGTTTAGGGTCTGTATCCATACATGGACCAAGTAGATACTGTTGGTCTGCAATTCATTTGCTGGCTTAATTTAACTTCACATTAACTTGACATGTGTTCCCAGTCCGCTTTGCTTAAGCATTGGACTTGGAGCATGGTTTAAGTGCAATGTGCCACTTTTGGTGCAAACAGGGACTACTTATTCCTATTTGTACAACTTCCAGGAGCTCTGGAGTGAAGTAATAGCTGTCTAATAGTTGGAAATGCAAAACTTCTCCAACAACAGCAATTCCCTTCAAGCAAGCTGTAGGAAATTGTTGCCTTTCCTTGCACTAAAGTCCAGGCTCACTAAAGCCTGGACTTTAGAGTACCTACTCTGCAGAAGATAAAAGAAAAAACCCTCTAAAACTTGAGTTTTAGGAACCACATTGGTCCTTAGTTCCTCTGGGGCAGACAAAGACAAAAAATGCGGTACCACCTCCAACGATTACCAGAACCATTAAACTATTACTATAGGAAAAGTACTAGAGGAACATGTTAGAACATGCTAGAGGCCCAAGATGAAGAATACTGAAGAAATCTTTTGCTAAACAAATGTTCTGCCAACAGGATTTACGTCTGATATTTGTGAAGTTGCGTGTGACCTTTCTTGGTACACAAATGACACTTAACGTTAAAACTGTGTTTCAAAAAAAGATGTCTTGATATGAAAATAAATTTATTAGGCAGCTGTAAGTAACAGTTTAATTATACTAAGATTTTGAGAGTCCTCTCGCCAAAGCAACCTATAATCAACTTTTATCATCAGGTGTTTGCTATATAGAGAGCTAAAAGCCATAAAAAGCTAAAACTGGCCTTTGCTGTTCAACACATGAGCGAAGAAGCTCTGTATGACATTAACACTCAGTTGCTCAATCATAAAGCTAAACTAATTCATATGTATGACTATAAAAAAAGGGGGGGGGGGATTAGCATTGTTGCCTCACAGCAAGAAGGTCCTGAGTTCAATTCCACCATCAGGCCAGGGTCTTTCTTTGTGGAGTTTGCATGTTCTCCTCGTGTTTCTCCCATAGTGGGGTCGAAATTGCCCATAGGTGTGAGTTTGAATGTAAGTGTGAATGGTTGTCTGTTTTATTAATGTGTTAGCCCTGTGACCCTGAAAAGGATAAGTGGAAGAAAATGGATGGATGAACTAAAAAAAACAAACAAACAAACAAAAAAAAAACATATTACATAGGCTAAACATTCATTTATCATTGGCTTGAATACTTTCAAGGCAAGGTCTATAGAGAATATTACTTTCATGCCTCATTGAGAAACCACTCTAATGACCCTTTTCACACAATGAACGGCTTCATCGTTTTATATCACCATCGAGACCTTCTCCTATAAATGTCACGTCAGCAGGCTGACGACTCATCACTGGTAATTAGGGCCCGAGCACTGAGAGTGCGAAGGCCCTATTGTATCTGCTCCGTTTCTTCTTCTTCTTATTATTATTCAGGCAAAACAAGGGCCTTTTTGAGGGCTTTAACATGCTCAAAAACTCATGAAATTTTGCACACATGCCAGGTCTGGTGAAAAATTTCGTATTTTAATGGTTTTACATATGAGCACTGGGAAATGGCTCTAGAGCGCCACCTATGCGTTGTTAAATACAGCCCTACGACCACATCGTTTGAGCTACATGTATGAAATCTGGCACACGTGTATCATCCCAAGACGAACAAAAAAGTCAGTGGGACCATTGACGCAAACCCAACAGGAAGTCCGCAATTTAGAGGTGAAGGTGACATTTTGGCTCTAGTTTTGCCATTTCCATGCCTCGAACTTTTTCGAACTCCTCCTTGGGATTAGGTTGTATAAGCTTCATCTTTGGTCAGTGTCAACTACACACCTGGGCCATGTTAAATTGCGGAGCTTTTGAGTTTTGGGGATACTGTGAGGCCGTGGCACCACGGCGAATTTCGATGACTCGCCATGAAAATCTTATTGCCTCTCATTCTGTCATACATGGTCCGACATGGACCAAAGAGCACACATATGATAAGGCTCCTCCCCTGAACATATTCCAACTGCCATATTTGACATCAGGGAGAGCGCCACCTTGTGGGAACAGGAAATGTCATGTTTTACACTTTGGGGTACAGTATTGTGATGGGTGACATCTGCAGCCTCAAATTTCTCCAGGAAAGCCTTAAGGAGTTGGTCTTGGGTTACAGTGAAAACTGTGACTTTTCGCGAAAGGGTGTGACCCCAGTAGCATGGCGAACTTTGATGTCTCGCCATGTAGAAACAAATTAGTATAACTCAGTGAAATCCTGATACTGATAAGCACTCACCGACGCATCACCCTCCCTACCCCGGATCCAACGCCACCTCCAACGCTTACCTCCCCTCTGATGTGGACATCGGGTCAGCTGGAGGCGCAGTCGAACGATTGCAGCGGTCCCAGATCAGATGTACACACTGGAACTCTTTCCCATGTTGCTCGTCTGTGTTTTATTGTGCTATGGTGTGTTGATATCTGTCCATTCCTGTATTATCCTTTTGTGTTACACATTTCGATGTTTTTTCCTCGCTACCTAGCCTGACCTGTCTCCCCAATGTGATGTTGTGTAATGTATGTACGGTCGGCAAGGTCTGTCATCTCGGTTGCGGGCAAAAGACCTGCAACTGACAAATAAAGGCTATCTCATCTCATCTCATCAGTACCAGACTTTACAGGCGTGATGTCAGACCCGCCCTGAACAGATTGATGTGCCCATTGTCAGGAATACGCAGAGCGCCACCTAGTGGCAACAGGAAATGTCATGTCTTTCACTTTGTTGTACTGATTTTCACAGGTTCATCGTGGCCACCTCAAAAGCGGTGAATATCACCATCAGTCCCTCATGATGCTTCAGTGAGAAAATTGTGACTTTAAACTGAACGGCGCACCCTGGTGGCAACGCGGTTCACTATGAAAGATGAAGTGGCTTTTGAGGGGCTTGGAAAGTTTAAAAAGTCTTGAAATTTGGCGCACTCCTCAAATGTGATGAAGGCTTTCTTGTTATGTGATCATTTTCCTTGAATAGCACAAAATGGCTCCACAGCGCCCCCTACAAAATTTCAAAACATCAGCCCCTGCTCTGCGTTTCGTCTATGAGTCTGAAACCTGGTAAGCTTATGGAAGATATCAAGATGTACAAAAAAGTCTCTTGGAGCAATATCCCAAATTCAACAGGAAGTCAGCCATTTTAAAATTAATGTGTAAATTTGACGACATTTTCCCCTCTTTTCTGGCACCGTACTTTGACGAACTCCTCCAACGGATTTCGTCAGATTGACACGATCTCCAGTGCGTGGAATCCAAAGACCTTTGTGATGTTAAATTGCGAAGCTTTTTACGTTTAGGGAAACGGGGTGGTCATGGCGGCACGTGGAGTTTCAATCACTCGCCAAAAAGCAGTAATCTGCTGTCACTCAAAAACACAATGTCCAATCTCTCCCAAAGGTCGCAGGCGTGATGAGACTCGAGCTCGGAAATGTTTGTTATGCCATTTGTCAGTAATGGTTAGAGCGCCACCTAGTAGGATGACTACAATCATGATTGAATGAGATGAGATGTTAGCTGGAGGTTAAATGCATGAATTCCATCAATGTGACATCAGATTGGACGTGCTGGTTTTAGGTGTTGGGCTTGGCTCGACGCGATGGGGTGCGAGGGCACTCATAACGCTGCTTGCAGCTTTAATTTTCCATTACTCTTGCTACCTGGTCTAAGTGTGAATACAGCGCAGACATGAGTCTTAGGGCCTGTAGCTATCAGTGCAGTGTATCTATACACACCAAGGGCGTAGATTTGGTTTTGGCATTGGTGGGGACGGATGATTCAACCACTGAACCCTGCCCTGTTTTTGTCTTTGCTTCTTGATAAAAAAGGAGAAATATACTTGCCTACATATGCTATTCTGCATGCTTTTAAACCATTTAAAATCACAAGTCATAGTTTTATATGTGAATTATATAATGTTAAATTACTATTAAACAAATGACTGACTAAGTATTTTAGGCTTTAGTTTACTTCAGCCATATTCCATATAAATCAGGTATCATACAAAAATAAAAATAGCTTCAAATACATTTATGACAATAAAAGAATATGATTTTAAGGACTTAACAACATTACTTCAGTTATAGTGCACCAACATCTCTGATACATTAGCACTAAGTAAACACTGAATGACCTGCTGGCTTTTGTCCATAAAACTACTCATCTAAGATTACCACGAAGTAAAAGATCTCTCAGCAGCATTATGCAACATTTTAGGCACTATTGCCCCGATCAGCTCAGTGAGCTGGGACTTTTTATTCTAAACATGAACTGTTACAGCAACACACATGGACTACTGGTGCCCCACACAACAACTCAGTGTCCACTATGTGAGGGAGCCAAACACATGACTTCTCTCGTTAGCTGAGATGAACTGCTGGCATATTTGTTTTACATCTATACTGTCCAGTCTCTCCTGGTGGACATGGCAACACATTATTCATGGTTACATACAATTTTAGACAGATGTGGGCCAAAGCCTCACACAGACTTGCCAACATTTAGACCTCAGAATTAGCAAGACATTCAAAAGGGCTGTTGGTGGGGGGAGTGGTATACATGTACATATATATACAAAAAACTTGAATCTTACAGTGTTTATTTATCGGATAAAATAAGTTAAATGTCACCGTTATTATTGTCCGGCCGGAAACAGGCTGGGGGTGTCCAAATTCAGAGGCTGTGTCCACCTGAGGACCCGGCCTTCGCGATCTAAGTGGGCCGGGTCCTCCGAAAGCCAGGTAGACCGGAAATGAGCGACTGTGAAATTGGACGGGAGATTTTCGGGAGGGGCACTTAAATTCGGGATTCTCCCGGAAAAATCGGAAGGGTTGGCATGTATGGCGTAGCACAGCCTGTAACGTTATTATGACGGACACATTTTATGAGTGAACTTGACTTTAAGTGACTTACAGGTTTCTTTGAAAAATACTTTCTTATATCCAGGTTCTTCCTTTTTGCTGCCATCCTCCTCTCCTCCTCGCAGCGCAGGCTTACCGCTGCTAAAACTAAACAGAGCTCCCTGAAAGGCACAGCCAATCACGTCGGCCACATTTGTCACATGAGGTAGGACTCCAGTAGAGAACGTAATTTAACTTTCTGCATCGCTGGGTGAATGAGACTTTGACAGATCGTTTTTTTCTTTCTATCGGGTTTGTTTTTCTTTACTCGAAGAGATCAAATTATTGGAGGGGACAATTCAATAATCACTGGATATTGGTGGGGACATGTCCCTTCCGTCCATGCCAAATCTACGCCCTTGATACACACATTAATCTGTTATTAGTTTACATATACAACACAATCATATTTTCAAAGTTGGATATACTTTGTAGTCGTGTTTTCTCTTCTTTATGGTGCAAACCAAAAGCAGAAAAGAAATCCACTCACCAAAAATTCCCTTTTGATTAGTGTCAGCTTACAGAAATACAGAAAGAAGCGTTAAACAGTGCACCCACAGATGAACTGCTGTGCTGCTGAACAGCCGTTTGATATGTCGTCAGTTATTAGACCCATTTTTCCAAGCAAACAGCAACCAAGCCTGAAAAACCTGTAGTGTATTAAGAACACAAATTTCCGTTCAACGTTATTTTATGTCTCATTTCAACTAAGTTAAAACGACACAACCAATTCGGTTTGAAAATATCTTAAGATCTAACAAACTGACGAGCAAACTTTTTAGATAGTTGTCACACAGCATAAAAACAAACATTTAACACTCACAGCAGATTTACTGCAGGTCGGGCATCTCACGATATATCAGCGCTTTGCCGTGAGCTAAATGCAGCAGGTTCAGCTGACAGAGAGCAGACTTCTTGCTGCCTTTTTTCTCTTTCTGTTTTTATGTTTTGTTTTGCGTTTTTTTTTTTTTTTTTTTGGTTCAACATTGTTTTACATTCTCTTTCATACATGTGCAGACGCCTGTCTAGGCACTGGAACAGTGGCATTTTACGCATGCCTCCGCCTTCCGCTCCCATCACAGACACCAATACACGCATCTAATTTGTCAGCCTGTCAGTACTTTTCCGTCACACTGGCTCTGGGGTTTGCAGCCTTTCCCTTCTACGTCCCCACCCCCCTGTGTGACTTTGTGATGCTGAGACAGTGCTTACGGATATTACCGGCGTAAAATTATTTATCTTTAAGCGGATACAGCGCTTAGATTGCAGTTGCAAAGTAATATCAGGACACGGACTTGGCATGAGGCTCAAGAGTCAATCCTCAGCGAGGATAACTTTGACTGAGAGAAATAGGAACTACTTGGATGATTAAATGCTTAGAGGAAGAGAAGACAGGGAAGACCAAATAAGTAAAATTGCACGAGGTGCGGACTGCCTATTAAAGCAGCCCACACACATCGTTATTACAGTATAAATCCCCATAACACTTTCTTCTATGAAACACCACATCGGCATTAAAAAATCATTCAAAGTCATCACACTCTGACACTAGAGCCCGGTATCGTTTCAGTTTCTGCACACTAGAAAATTACAGCTTAAAAAACGAAGATATGCTTCATTAGTCACACAAATTAAACCAGAGAGCCAATTTGGCTCTGCAGCGGAGGTCCTCGATGCTATTTCTAGGCACCGGCATGCACTCCACTAAGTGTGTCCCAACTTGACTGAGTTTGAACAACTTTACAAACAGTCTGCACACGGACTGGACACGGACACAATAACATGTGGAATTTTAGGGAATGTCAAAAAGTCTGCAGAAAGTAACACAAGGTGGCAACAAAGAAAAACAAATACACATGCGAGCATATTCACTGACTGAATACATACCTGAAGTGCACAGTACGACTCAGTTCTTAGTGATGAAGAGGGGACAGAGGTGTTTCTCACAGGCCAGGTGATAAACTCAGTCCAGGATGACACTGGTCCACAGTGCTGAGGGAATGAGAGACTACCAGAAAATGTAATGAAAGTTCTTTTAAATTAAAAAACAAAAAACAAAAATCTATTGGAAAAAAAAAAGAAGCCTGGAAGAAAGAGGTGAGTCAGAGATGATGTTCAAAGAGAGGCTGGGGCCACCGGAGAAGGATGTAAGTCTCTAAAATCAGCAGCCAGACTTCCCCTGATTTTAAAGCTCACGGGGGAGGGGTTAAGCACAACACAAAGGAGAGGGAAGCTGCCGCTAGTGCTACCTGATTGGCGACTTGGCCCCCTGGTTCTGTCTGCAGCCAATTAGCAGTGGTCAGAATCTAGGGGCAGAGCAGACTCCTCCTTAGCTTTGGCCCACACGAGGATGGCTTTCGGTGTGGGTTGGCACTGCCACATCCAGATGCTCATTATGGCTCATTAACCCCCCCACCCTCTTTCCCCCTCACTGACACCCCCCAACCCTTCTCAAAAACTTTATCATCTCCCAACCACTTCTCCTTTTCTGTCTCTAACTGTATCTGTCTGCCACCTACCTGCAGCCAAGGCAGCTGTGCAGCCAGGCTGAAGGATGCAGTACCAGGATCCTCTCTGTCCTTCCACATGGAGACAAAAATAACCTCTGTCTGTGTGCTGTTTTTTCCCCCTCTCTTTGGTGTCATTGGTGTGCTAATGTGTGGCCAGTACTTTCATAAACCAGTGCTTCTTCTGAAATATGTGTTTTAGTGTATCAAGCAATCAGTAAAATAAAATCACATGGGGAGATGCATTCAAAAAAAAAAGAAGAAATTACAGAGTCGAGATGGTATTAAAAACACAAAGAAAATCAAAGTTTGTTGTCAGAACTAGCTCCAAGGCTGGTGTGTTTTCAGACTGCTTTCACATATTCTCACATCAGTGGTGGAAGCAGAAACAATTTCACATTCACCAAACCTGATATATGTCTGAATTCTTGTCATCTTTTACAGCAACTCTGCAGAAAGGGTGATGGCAGCAACTCATCTTTCAGCTGCCAGCCTCCAGAGCAAACAAAAATATGATGTGCAAACCAGTGTTGGGACTAACGCGTTATTAAGTAACGCGTTACAGTAACTACGTTATTATTGTGGTAACGAGCACGGTAACTAGTTATTATGCCAAAACCAGGAACGCGTTACTCGTTACTGGGATTTAGATAGGCTCGTTACTCGTTACTTCGTGTGGTGGATATCGCGGAGCTTCCACAGATTCAATAACATTAGCAAGTGGTGGAGGCCAGCAGGTGGATGAAGGAAAAGGGAGGCAAGAGGAGAGACCCGAAGCGGCCGCCGGTCCACGTGTCAGGTGAATTGAACTTCAGGTAAGAAGTTATGACCTGCAGTCTATCGGAGTCAGATATAAACCAAGTTTAGGTGGAGTTTATTTTCGGTATGCTGACATTTTCGTACTGCGTGCTAGCTAGCATGACGGAGTTTCTATACAGCTGGGTGGGTGCTATGTTACTGATGTTGAACTTTATTTTGTTCATATGGTTAATTATTAGAGTTGCCAACCGTCCCGTAAAAAACAGAATCGTCTGGTATTCAGAGAAAATATTACGCGTTTTGTACTGAGGTGAAAAGGAACACAGTTTGTCCCGGACTTCAGCTACAATGAAAAAGACACAAAGCTGAAGCTGCACAGCTGCCTCTTCTCTCATTCTCTCCTGTTTCTACTTCAATCACGAAACTGATCAATGATCAGCTGATCGGCTTTTCTCTCTTGTTTGTTTATCGCCCACTTTGCGCCAGAAAGAGGAAAACAGCGGATGTCGCGTTAAAGAACAGCAGCACGTTTAAGCTTGATCAGCTGTTGTTAGAATTTATTTAATATTAATTTCTAGTATCAGCTGATGTTTGCTGGAGCCACAGCTGTAAAGCTGCTGGTCATGATATCGGTTTGGTTATCTGGTGAGAGGGAAACATGCAGATGAAACCAGGAGATGTCCTTACTGAATCATCAGAGCTGAACAGGTGATGGAGAAACAGGTTTACCTTTTAGGTGACATGGATGAGTTGAAGGGAAGTTATGAGCTGTTTCTGAGAGACAAATAACACCAGGATCCTTTTCTACGTAGCTGACAGCTGGTAACTGTGCAGGGGCGGGTCTAGCAAAGTGTTGCCAGGGGGGCAGGTAGGGCATTAACAGGGAAAGGGGGGGACAAGGAAATACTTCTTTATTATTCTCATTTAAAATGTCTCGCTTTAAAAAAAAAATAATTATCTGAGTCTTACAACAAACAATTGATAGATTGATACATATATACCATCAGAACAGTGTACATCACTGTCACAACAGTGTTTATTTTCATTCAAAGGCTTTATGATTTTTCCTATAATGGTGGGCCGGTCTCTAGTCAAAATGCCCGGGACGATTTTTTTGTCCCAGTCCAGCTCTGTATGCAGTTCATCTGCAGTCTGGTGTTACCTACATCTTCCTATTCAGAAGGCAGAATTTCCAAGTTCTGAGTACAATCAAAAGCACCACGACTGCAGTTTTTGTGTTGGATGTAAAAAGCAGGCTAGAATCATGGCGGCGGTCAACGACGGTCCAGGCGTGGGATTTCTCTCATGGAAATGTGCACATTATTTTTTCCTTTCTATTGGTAGGTGGCACAGTGCACGTGTGGCAAGTAAGCAAGATAGAAGACTGACAATCTTGCTGGGTATCCAGTTACAGAAGCAACACATTAACAAGAGAATTCTGAGTAAAACCAAAGTTACTTTCCCTAGTAACTAGTTACTTTGAAAGTAACGAGTAACTTGAAGTAACTGAGTTACTTTTTTAGAGAAGTAACTAGTAATGTAACTAAGTTACTAATTTAAAGTAACTTACCCAACACTGGTGCAAACATCCCTCACATAAATATGAACTTTTGAATTAACTGTGCCATTACAGCTAAAGACATTCTTATTTCAAAAAGCTTTTAATTAGACCAGAGTTTTTATGATGTATTTATGACTGTATTGCGTTTTTGTTACCTCTCTTGTGGAGCACTTTGTGACTTCTGTCTGCGAAAAGTGCTATATAAATAAACTTTTACTTACTTTACTTACTTATTACAGCTAACGAAGATGTCTGTATGATCTGTAGATTGTCAAACTACAAAATAGCATCCTTTTTTCACACCTAATGAGAAGAGAAAAAATACTTTCACACTGAGAAGGAAAAAAAAATCTAATTCTTTACTACAGGAAGTTTCAGTAAACATTATCCTCACATTTCCCTCTCAAGTACAAACATTCACTGGTATGAACAAAAAGGTTTTTTGTCCTTCTTTGCTTTGTCACTCATGGATTCGAATCAACAAAGACCAGCTGTGCAGGTATGAGGTGACACTTTGCCTTTTCGAGTCTTCCTGCCTTACATGCAGTTTAGATCAGACTTTACTGATCCCCCACAGGGCAAATTAAATTTTTCCCCTGGCTCAAGGAAGGAAAGAGACAGAGAGAACACTGTATGCACCCACCACTTAAATATGACACGCAGCAGTAATATACACATAGTTTGTAGATTATTGTGAAGGAAACTTAATACACTGTTTCTGATCACAAAGACTTTGCACTTCAGACTCATTTAAACCCTTTTCATTCATCATCGAGATCCACAATCCACAGATTTGTTGCTCGTATTTTATTTTGTAAGATTTATTTTCTGCTTTTTAGGCCCTTATTTAACATGGCAGTGTACAGCAGATATGAGGGTGGGGGTAGAGAGCCAGAGTGGGTGAATGACACAGCAAATGTCCTGAGGCAGACTCAAACACAGGCTGCTATAGTTCACACCAAAACTTTGCTTTTATTTTTAACATTCAGTTCCTAACCAGGTAGCCACAGCTCTTCTTGTCCTGTGTTTTCCTACTGGCAGGTATAACACAGGGTGCTGTTGTCCTGTCCTGGAGTCTCTAGCACCTAACTCTGCCATCTCAGACCACAGCTGCACATGGTAATACTCGTGCTCTGGAGTGCATACACCACCTTCTGCTCAGTTACAAATCCATTTTTTTTGTAGAGTTTAAAATCAGAGTATTGGTATACTCCCACTCTTCAAACCAAACTGTTTTATGAAGTGACTGTGTGAAAGGAAAGGTGTTAGTTTTGAGTTTTAATGATAGGTAGGTAGATTGGTAGTGAACTATTTCCTTTTTTTTCTTTTCAATAAGACATTAAGACTCATTAACAATAAGACTCGGACTCATTAACCTTTAATTTATAGATCTTCACTTCTGTGGGCCTGAAGTGATCATCCATCCATCTATGATCTAACAGATGTCCTTCTCCAGTTCCTCCTTGGGGATTCCCAGGCCAGATGAGATTATGAGATATAATCTTTTAAGTGGGTTTTGAGGCTACCCTGTGGTCTTGCCAGAGTTAAGCATGCCTAGAAGACCTCCAAAGGGAAGTGCTCAGGAGGCATTTTAACCAGATGCCCAAACTTCCTCAATTGGCTCCTTTCAAATTAGAGGAGCAGCAGTTCCCAAGTTCCCTCCAGATATCAGAGGTCCTTACCCTATCTCAAAGGCTGTCCTTTAACCCTTTCCTTATTTCAACTTCTGAAATGGGGAAATTTCAGTAAGATAGTGAATGCAAGCAGCTAAAATGAGGAAACTTATTTTAGCCACTTGTATTCACTATCTATTTTTTTGGTCAAGGCCTGGCCACCGCTTGCTTTCAAGCTTCCCTTGAGACTGGATCTGGGTTTGTCACTTTCCAGTAATGGTATCCAGCACCAAACTTTCTACTTCATTAGTTTTTTAAATTTTTGAATTTCATGTCTGTTTCCTACCCCGAGAATAATCTGCGTTGGGAGAATCTACCAGGACCCAGACAACACAGCTCCCACATCACATGGACATGTAAATCCCTCCACCATGATAAGGTGGCAATTCACTGTGGGGAGGGGGGATAGGGGGGACAAATTGCCACTCCCCCAACTCCCCCTGTTGTAATGACCATTGTATAGAGGTCTGTGGGAAAATGGCCCATGGCTTCCTCATTCTATGCATTAGGTTTTCTATAGATTACGACCCCCATTAGAGTTGTAATAAAGGAGGGTAAACATTCTCATTGGCAAACATGAGTGTACAGTTTCCTTCAGTTTCAGTTGCCTCACGATTCACACTGGGTAAGTCCACCATTCACGGACAGTATATTGTTGAGACTGACCTGCTTGCAGACACAAGCCTCTAGCCCAGCTGTGAGGTGCAGGACCTGAATAATGAGAGAATCAGTTTGAACATTAACATTAAGGGTACATGACTTTTGACCTTTTTTGGTTTTAGGCTCCAGACCTCCTGCAACACTGAAATGGGTAAGCAGTTAAGAAAATGGATTTCAGTTTCAGAAAACAACAACATATCAGAGGTTCTCACCCTATCTTTAAAAAATTACTCTCAAGGCTTCAGAGCTTCTCCTTTATAAATGTTAAACAGGCTTTTACCTTCTGCACACAAAACAGTCGGAAGATCCCCATTTCCCATTTTTCAGCACTAACACTGATCCACCAACATCACTGTGAGTCTAAAAGACAGTTAGCGTGCCTTTACTTGCCAGAGGCACACACACAGCCTTCTCCCTATCACCGAGCACCTTTCATGTACATGTTGACCTTGAACTCATTCATGTTGCTCTACAATTTCACACCCCTTACAGACATGTCAAAGATACAGCTTTACATGGTAAAGACCCAACAGCAATACTGGTAAGCCACGGAAAAGTTAGCTTGTTGCATGTAGGATTTTATTACACATTTACAACATCATAGCAAAGCATAGCAGCAAAATCCATCATTGAACTTATTTAAAGTAAGTGTTGCCTTTATTTACACATGCAGCACTAACTTCATTATTTACTAATAATAAACTATCTCCATGATGGTAAGAAAACTTTATACTTTTACGCTTTATCAAATCTTGGGCATAGTACACAATATTGAGTACTGTAGATTTTTCCATCAGCACTGTGGGTATGATTGATGTCTTGAGGACCATTAACGTAAGAGTGAGCCTTGTCTGAATGTCACCTTAAAAAACTGATATCTGAAAAGAGCTTGAGGGTGGAACAGGGGTTTTGCCCCAGTTGTGGGAGTTGGGGGCGGGCTGCATAAGTTATTTGGAGTTTGGAGTAGAGCCGGGTGTAGTGATGTGAGGCGAACACAGCTGATAATCTTAGAGAGATGTTTTGCAGTTGACAGAAAGAGCGTGACTGGTCTGTACTCCAGTGGCTGGTGCCATATGCTGAAGCAAATATTCAGATAATTTGCCTACTCCCAGTCTTCAAGTTCTGAGCCCTTCCTAATTGTAAGGTACTTTTGGCCACTCCCTTATTCAGGAGGGATCGCCACAGCTCTGCATGTTTCATTTGGTTGAATTTTACTTTGGATGCCACTCCTGACGCAATCCCAAAGGGATTTGTGTCTCCTCCTTGAACCAAACTATGAAGCCACTCTAAACCTTTTTCCTCATGTTTTTACTTAAATATTGTCCCCTTCAGACCTCCCATACTTGTTGCACTAAATGCTCTTTCAGCTTTATTTTGTGGCTGTCTGTCTTCCTTGCTTTCCACACTGAAGGAAATGCTGGGCAGAAGCAATAGGCCAATTTCCAAAGCAGGAACTATCTGGTGGTTTTTGGGCGGTCTGCATGTGTATGTGTTTAACCTCCCTTGTAACCACTCTGTAGGTCCTTAAACTTGGAGAAGGAAGATGAAGGACAGCAACACAAATGAAAATAAAAATAAAAGTCAGGAATGGTTTGATGAGCCACTGATGCTACGGATGACATCCAGACAGAAAAAGAGCAAGAAGCACAAGGATGAGCTAAAGGTGACTGAGGAGAGGCGACAGAGTCAGAGAAAACACAGCAGTAAATCAGACAAATAAAACACTCATTGTTTTAGACCAGCTACATTTGAAAGCACTAATAAATACCTCCACACAGTCTGTCCACTGTGGCTGTTTGGCAGAACAGGTGTAACACAGACTTGCAGCTCTTCAGGTTCTAGGCTCTACCTGGAGGCTGAGTTGTAACCAGGTTGCTATGTCTAAAAAAAGCAGACCGATTTTCCTAACTTTTGCAAGACTTAACTGTAGATAAACACAGACAGGCAATGTCTGAAGGAATCTTTTAGCTCCCTAAAAACACATTTCTAAGAGAGCAAGCTCTGGATAATCTGGATAATCTGGATTGAGTTTAACATGTGCTTCCACACACCAACAGTCTCACAGATCAACACCTCCTCCCACGTCCCCTCTCCCCAACATGATATCTGTGTTCAGCAGTCAGTCATTTAAAGATTGAGAACAAGGCTGCATGCCCAGTCTTGTTCTGTAGAAACAGTGTAACAAACACCTATTTGTGCACTGCAGGAAGACTACATCACATTACATCTATCTTGTAACAGCAGGCAAAGTATGTGCACAATGCAACACAGAGCTACATCTTCAGACGTTTTTGCAAGTTTGGTGATAAATATGTGATCAAGCCACAAGTTAAAACTCAAAAGGAAATATGATGAAAGTATAAAGTAAAAAATATTACAGATACACTTGTAACATATAACTCAGGCATTCAGATATAAATAAAGGATCATACCATACATAATAAAGATCAAAGCTCCAAGATACTAAGTCTGATATATTGTAACAACTATTTAGAGGGCAATTAAACATCATAACCATTACCTCTATTTCAATGAGTGGCCTCTGGTTATATTTATTTATTTAGGTTTAGCTTTTGTCCAAAGCACAGTTTAAATGAGATACAGTGTAAACTGTAGGTCAAACAGGAGCTCGACAGCAAAACATGCAGAAAATTATTTTCAGTTATGAAAAAGAGGCAAGTACAGAATTTGGGAACTTTTTCCTTGTTATGTGATTTTTAAGAGATGTTTTTCAAAAAGATTTGTTATAAATTCAAATTTGGTTGATTTTTTAAAAATATATTTTGTTTATTTCATCATCTCCCGGTAGATATGATGTTCTATGTTTGCATTTGTTTCACGTCACCTGTGCACAGTCACCAAAATTTGCGTCCGTGAGGGAATTTTGTTTGAGTCATCACGAAATATTGACTGAAGAATCTGAAAGAGGGCTGCAGGCCGGGCTTTACTGATCGAAGGTTACAATCATAATGTGATAAGATGCTTCCCTCAATAAATTTTACATAAAAACAGAGATAACGTTACAATTGTGCTATAAAAGATAACTACATATAACCAAAATCTGATCACGATTAAAGGAACAGTTCGTAGTCTATTGATCTCTAATAGATTCTCGTTAAAACACCACTTCAATCATCTAACTGAGCTGAAATAAAAGCATAAAGTCCATATTAAAGAGGGCTTTTATACATTGAATTTTTTCTGCAACACTGATAAAAATTAGGTTAGAAGAATGAGCTCACACTGGAGGCTGTGTGTATATATAAAAAAAAAAAAAAAACTAGCACAGACTCTTCTAAATAAATCCAGTTAACTTCATCATATCGGGTTCGTTTGAACTTTTAGCACTACTATTAGCAGCTAACTGCAATCTCCACTAAAGTGCTGCAGTAACTGAGAGCCTGAAATGAGCATTTTTTCAGCCAGTGCCTGGAGCCGTGACATGTGTCACTGCTGGTTTTTCGTTCTCTCACTCTCCTCGTGTTTACCCTAGTTTTATTTTATTTAAATCACCATGATGTCAGATCACCAAGCACATGTGAGGTCACTTACAGTAAGGAGCTGCTATTAAAAGACAGGACAGGACAAACTGATAAATATATTAAACATGACATTTGTTTTTATGGAAACTTACTCTGAAAATAGTCATCACCATTATTTTTTGTGTAAAACTTTTGAGGTCTTTTCTTTATTTCTAGTTAGGTTGGTTAGTAGGCTGAAATCAGTTTGACACCTCTGCTGTACGTAATTACACTTCAGTGATAGTCCATTACAGTTTTGTTAATTTCTACATGTGATCAGAAGCCCCAATCAAAAACACATTGTTATGATACATATATATACATATATATATATATATATATATATATTTATTTATTTATTTATTTCACATATATATTTCACTGTTTTCTTGTTTTATCTGTATAATCCTGAACTGCCTGATATCAAATTCTTCACCAAATTAGTTCCTATGCACAATCTAAAATGAGCCGTAGCGTTAGATTAGCTTCACTTTTTATCAAACAGGTGCAGAAACTGATAACTCTCTCAAACAATTAATATGTTATTCACTTATTTATTTATTGTTCCTATTATGCTTTTGGTGTATATGCAGAGGAATTTTAAACATCTGCACAACCTACACAGTGTCCTGTTATTTGTGGTAATTTCAATACTGAAATGACTAATTTGCAAATCCCAGCAAAGTCCCAGTTTCCTGAGTTGGTTAAAAAATTATAACAATGTAATTTCATTGCAACTTTGAAGGAGGGGGGGTGGGGTGAGGGTCCTTTTGAGTGTGCATGAATTTCTTTTTGACTGTGTCACCACAGACCCTCTTATTAAGTGATTAAACTTACTCAGAGGCACATGCCGAATAAGAACACATCCATGTGGGTTACTCCTGTTGCAGAGCTCTGACATCCTGCTGTAACCATCAGTCAGTGCTACATATTTTGTCATACGATGAAAAGGACACGTAAACATGCTTTTTCTTCAGATGTCCTGAACACCCGCTGCATGGGCACGCTTTCAGAAATCAGGAATGATGGCCTCACTCCATGTGCGAGTGCCTGGACGTGATTACTGTTCCAGCATACTCAAGTTTTGCAAGTGCGCCAAGAAGGAATGAAGAGGAAAACAAGTTCCCCCTGTTTGTTCCCTTCTCTATATTTCTGTCTCAGTTCTTTCTGTACGACACAGATTACTTCCTGGATGTTCCCTGTGCTGTGGTAAACAGCTCCGTCTTTTTTTGGTCAGGTTTAACATGTGTTTGCCTGGAAATTGATTGTTTATGAGTAATGCAAAACCAGAACAACATGTGACAAATGTTGCCTGTGCAGACTTTTAGTTTCTTCGAGGCTCATCTTTACATAATATAGCCTAATCTTGATTATACTGACTAACTTCAGTGTTGCAGACCGTTTATATGACATAAAGTTGTGCAAAATATTGCACTTTTAATATTTAGATCTCAATTTCTAACCAGGATATCATGCGGATGTGGCGCCATCGTAACAGGATTACATCAGCATGTTTACTTTCGAAAACAAGGGGTTATCATACTGAACCCTTTTCATTTCATGCTGTGTGGTCAAATGCTTGTGCATGTTAGAGGTATTTATTTGTTATTTGCTCTGATCAGTGTTGACATAGAACGCTTTTCTTAAAAGTAATGGGGTACATTACTTAATTACTCCCAGGAAAGAGTGATTCTTTACACTGCTCTTTATATTGCTTTTGTGTTTCTCTGTGAAATGACCTGGCATTGGCTCATAATTACTATTTAACAATATAAGTCTTTAGGCTACATTTCCACATATCAACACAAATCCCTATCCTAATGAGGACACACATTCAATCTTTCTCTTAGTACTCAGGTATGAACACAAAGATAGCAGCACAAAGCAAAGATGAAAACCAGTGCTTTAAAGCGATTGCCACAGTGATTCTACTTTGGATGGGTACGGTTGGTGAAGGTGAGTCAGCTCTCTTTATTTGAATACTTGTAGTGCACGTTCTTTTCTCGAAAAGAGATGCTATATACACAGCAGAAACACACACACTTGCATATGACCTGTACTTGATGTATATAATTATTGCTTATTATCTTAATTATCGCTTATTATTATCTTATTGCTTGCCCTGATAACTGGAGAAACTGCGTTGTCATCCTTTTCTTCTTTTCGTAAAAGTTTCATACCCATCAAGCCCCGCTGAACTGAAATGAACTAAACTGAAAAGGAAAGCAAAATGAAGCAGGAGGTCGTGTCTGTGATTTGACAGCTGTAATGGAGCTGATCCTTGTCTGTCAGTTTGGTTAACATGTAAGGAATAGCCTATCAAACCAGATTTATGTGTCAGGCCACAGAAGATGTTTTAAACCATTATAAAATTTATTGCCAAAACAAACAACAGATTGTATGAGAAGTTACGCCAGGATGTTGCGATTTTTTTGGGCCTCTTTTTCTTGTTGGGTTGCTGCTGTATGCATTTTTGATTAAGTGTGGGGGGAAAGACTGCACCAAGCAGCAGCACTACTACAAACATGTAATAAAATGAGTGATTCCTGTGGTTCGAAATGCTCCAGATATTCCAGATTGTACATTGAGGTAAATAGCCTCAATGTACAAAAACAATTAAAATGGACAGATATAAGTAATGTAACCTTTACAGTTATTTATGCTGTAAGTGTGAAAGCAAACATGCACATAAGAAAAATCTCCAAAATGTGTAAAATGTAGCATTAGTTTTATAACTGGCTACATAAAAGATATCTTCTGGTATGCCTCCTCCCCAACTGCTCAACTGAGCAGTTTCAGTAATGCTTGAACTCTTGCTTCACATTGTTGTTTATTCATTTGTGTGATTTCAAATTTCCCAGCTGAGGAAGTTGGGCACACATGAGTGTCTCATTTACTTATTTCGCTTTCTGCTGATTAAGACTACACTCTCCCACTATCATCCTTCATACTGGGACTATGTACAGTTGTACAGTTGGGTCCGTACACTTTTTGTAATTTTGCCTCTGCACACAGTGTACTTTAAATCAAACAAATGTGGGTTTAATGCAAAGGGTTTTGTGTTGCAGTATCTTTTAAAGAATTACAGACACTGTATGCTTTGGGTCAGGTGACGTGCCATCCAAACAGTTTTGGCTGAATCTTAGCCTAAAGCCCTGTACACTTCAGAATTCATCCTGCTACTTCTATCAGCAGTTTCATCACCAATAAATACTGGTGGATCACTTCCACTGGCAGTCATAGATGCCCATGCACAACACTGTCTCCACCATGTTTGATGGGGATCATCTCTTCTTCTCCTTCTCTATACTTTTCTCCTCCCATCATTCTGATACAAGTTAATCTTTCTTTCATCGTCCACAGGTTTTTTCCCCAGAACTGTGCCGGCTCTCTTAGATGTTTTCTGGGAAAGACTAATCTAGCCTTACTGTTCTTGAGCGTAACCAGTGATTTGCATCTTATTGTAAACCCCAGTATTTCCATATGAAAAGTTGTCTCTTGACTGTAGACTTTGACAATGATAGACCTACCTCTTCTTTGAGAGTTATTGACTCTACTAGCTGTTGTAAAGGGTTTTTTTTCTTAAAGAAAGGGAAGAAATGTGCAAACATCCACTTCAGGTCCTGCTTATACAGGCCTTGAGATCTGACAGTGACCTCCTGGCAACCCCAGGTTACTATGAAAAAAATTCCCAAACCAATTCCCTGCTAGCACTCCTCAAACTTTAAAACTTTGAAATGTAAGCTGCAAGCAGGAAATAGAGAGTGTTCGCCTTCAAAGTAAAAGTTGCATCTTTTGAAACATGTTGATTTACAGCAGTAAGGCTGTAAATCAACATCAATCTGCTCAATTTTTGTCTTCTCTTTTACAACCCTCTTTCAGTCTGGTTCAGCTGGAGGTCTTCCTGTTAAAAGGGAGATCTTCCTCCTCACTGTCACCAAGTGCATGGCCTCGTCTGTTCCTTGGAGGTCTCTTTCTAAGACTGTTGGGTCTTTATGATATTAATCATATGTAGATGTTGTGCACTGGCATCATATATGTAAAACTGAATTTAATGGAATTTTATGGCCAGAACCATGAAGTGAAACTAGTTTATTGAACATTATGGTTCATTTTGTAGACATGGTCATTTGCTCCATCAATCGGGATAATATTACACTCAAAAAAGTAATACATTAGATTTGGAAATACAACAATGTGGGTATGATACTATTGCATACATAAAATAAAACAAACAGATATACAAACATAAATACTACAAAAAAATTCAAGTAGTTTCCATCGGAGTAAATGTCGTTGGGACCACACTTTGCTTTGACGACTCAATAAACTTCTCTCAGGTATAGACAAAACTAGACAGTGTAAAGTTATCATGAGTCATGTAACCAGAATGACTGTATAAAGAGAAAATATTAAGATGTTTCACAAACTGTTTTTATTAACAGCCACAACGATGCTTTTGGTATTGTGAGAATGTCTGTGAGTCATCATGGCAAAATAACATCATGGAGAAAAGAGTGTATTTCTATGTCTGTCATGTCTGTGCAAGATACAGGTGTGTCTTAAAGATGTGCATGAAGAATGAGTTCATTTTTTTTTTTCGCCTGTCCTGTTTGGTTCTTTTGCCATCAGAATTATTGTGTAAAGGCCAAGAAACATGCCCAACGGATTTACTTTACCAAATGGACCGTCCCGGCCTTGCCGTATTGGTCCATTTGATTGACCTTTGTTTTTATTGTTTATTTTATTTTATTTTCACTTGCTACACACGGGACAGAAATGACTGGGGGAAAGAAAAGGGAGAAAGAAAGAGAGGTAGGGAAGGAAAAACAGTGGGGAAGAGGACGGTGATAAAGGGCAAAAAACAAAAACAAACAAAACAAACAAACAAAAAATACATATATCAATCACCTGGATCACCTGTTGAGAAAGAAAAAAGAGAAAACAAGCAAAAAAAGAGAGCAATATAATAAACAACATCATCGCGATAATATATGTGTATATAACAGTAAATACTGAATATTGAATATTATTGTGCAGCACGTAAGATCGACAGCGCACAGTGTGCTTTGAGGTAGCATGAAGAATGAGTTCAAACAAAGCTTTGCTGCAATCACATAATCCTTGGTGAGATCAATCCAAAGATGCAGGCAACGCTAAATTGTTAAATCCAACTCATTTCGGGGTTGGATTAGTCAAGCTCTTGTATGTAAATTGTGGATTTTGTGACTTGTGAAAATTACGAAGGGTTTAAGTTATTGAAGCTTCATGTCCTTTGGAGCGTGCAGACATTTTCATGTCTCAGGACTTGACAGGCTTGATAAGACTCCAAGTCTTGAGACATCTATGTGCTGGTATTCAATCATGGTCATAGTGCCGCATAGTCCCCAAATCCATATTAAGTGATAAAAATCATATAAAGTACATGAAATTTGCTTTGTGGTGGACAGTCACATGACATATACTTCTCCAACACCACCTAGTGGGCACAGGAAGTGACAAGAAACTCTTAAGTGGAACAGCCAATTAGAATTCAGTGCGTTTGAGCTCCACAAATACAACCTAAGCTTTATTAATACTGAACTGCAATGCAAATTATTTATTACAAAGAATCTGGTACTAAATTGTTTACATTTTAAAATCCTTGCACTTTGTAAATTGAACAGTTTATATATTATCTAGTTTTCTATCATTTCAGACTATATCACTATATCGTAGAGTTCACCACCAGCAGCAGCACAGACTCACCCACTGAACAGTGTTGAAAAATGTTTCCTCCAGTTACCATGCTTATGCTTGGACTGTCTCACATAACTTCATAAAGAAGAATGTTGTAAGGAAAAGTGATGCGACCATCGAGTGAGAGTACTGAATGGAGTGATTCACTTTGTCATCCAAATAAAACTGATGGAGGGGGATGGGTCACGTGAAGAGGAGGGGTGAACAAGTTTGATGCTGGGATTAAGACAACAGTGCAGTCAGCGGTGACCATGATCAAGTGATACTGGAAGAAACCTGTCAGAGTTCAGCTCACTGAGCTGCCTGTAGCAACAACACTTTGTGTTTCTGTTCATCTCAAAGATCGACACCTAAACAGGGCAGGCATCATATTCAGCCTGATCGAATGACACCAGTGTGTGACTGGACTGGTTTCTCAACAGCACGTGCTGTGATCCCTGAGTTACATAACCAAAACTTTCATTACCAAAGCTCAGCAAAAAGTTTACATTAGAAAGTAAATGCTGGGAGACTTTAAAGTCAGTTTCAGGGTGATTGTTTTTCTGTCTGATATTATCTGGCATTGTCTCAGACCTTTCTAGCTCTGCCACTCTTGCAAATCTTAATAGTTCAGGTATCTGGCTCCAACTAAATGAACCTATATGTTACTGCATTGATTAGATCCTGCAAGAGAAAATATAGAAGGACTGAATGATCTATTCATTTAAGGGTAGTTTGGATATACAGAAGAAAGCTTTAGGATGACTTCAAATTTCTCTGGAAAACAGGAATTTCCAATCTGTGCATCTCAGGCATTTCATGTCGTTAATTAGCTGGACATGTGCTGCGGCGATTGTGAAGTAGAGACTGCAGCTGCTGAGGGTGCACTACGTGCTGGATCTTTGGATGGCCGACAAAACGGCTCTTCCAATGTTTTCAGCTAAATCGCTGGACATGCTGTTAGGCGAGAAGTGAAGCAGCTCATGGCGGTGAGAAGTGACTATAGAGGCAGAGCAGACACAACCTGACCACTACCAGCACACTTTTGCACCGGAGGTTTTCGTAAAGCTTTTATTTTGGTATTTCCATTGATCTGCACAATTAATTTGCATGTTAGCTGAATATTTAGTTTCCTGTAACATTTACATTTAACATTTAGATTTAAATATAATATTTAGATTTAACATTTAGATTTATAGTATTTAGATTTAACATTTAACATTTACATTTAACATTTAAAATTGTGTTTTAAATATAAAAAGTTACAAATATTTTACTAAATGTGGTAAAAAATGACTCGAAAAAACATGTTTTTGTAAGGTTTTGAGCTAAATGTGGAAAATTGTTGCAGTTAATTTCAGCATGTTTCACTTTACAAATGGCGCCCCATATGCAACAGCAACATGTAAATCAATCACAAAATCTATGCAGCAAAGCAGCTTCACTAAATAAACCTGGCTTAGAGCATTTTCATAGATTGAAGTTATTCAGTTTGTAGTTTTAACAATTTTGCCTCACTTGTAATTGTTTCACTGCCTCTTTGGCTATCAATAAATTTATTATGAAACACAAAATCATGCACAAAAAAAGGAAAAGCTGTTATTTTATTCCTGAGACAGTACTGAAATACCCCAGAGGAAATTTTGACTGCAACTGCCTAGAGTTTCCTCCATAAATGAGATGGTGCACCTTCTTCAAGTGCGGTTAGTAAGCCTGCTTTAGTCTCAGAGAGCTTTAAAACCAACTTCCATCTAAGACTAGTTAGTTGCAAACAGCACTTGTGTCGCATAAACTCTGTGTGAAGACGTGAATGGAAAGAAAGTGTGAGGGGCCTGGACTGGAATATGAAACCAAGGCTCGCAAAATTTCAAAATCTCTGGTAGCCCTTCGGGCAGGCACTCTTCAGTTTTTGGTACCCCAAAAAAAATTTAAGTAGCCCGAATCAAAAAGAGCAATTTTTTAATGTTTTGTTTCCTTTACAAACAAAAATTAATCAGAAAGTTGTTAAAATACAAATCACAACAACTGTATAAAAATCACAGTCATCAACTCAAATACTTGGTTCTAATTGAACAGAAATTTCTATGAACTTGCAAGAACTGTGTAGAACATGAATCAGTCTGTGTCAGATCCTGAATCTGAAATTTCCACTGAAGTCAAGGGTAAGGGGTGAGTGGAACCAAGATCGAGGCCATTTGCTTTTTGAAGTTTGCAAAGACTGCTAAATTTTGGCAATGGTAGTTCACTCTTTGCAACATAGTACGCTTTTGAAAGATTTTTCAGGACTTCTTCTTGTGCTTGGTTTATTTTTAGTATGTTTTTTGCAATTGCTGTTTGTTCTGGGAAAGATATTGCAAACTGAGCAATAATGCATTTCTTGCATTTCTCATGGGTTCTGATGGGGTCTTTCTTAAAATTACTGGTCCCAGTTACAAAGGCGCTTGTCAACTCAAATGAAATGAAACTCACGACACACCCGGCAGAACATTATGTTATTTAGCTCGTCATATTCCAGCCACAGAAATTCTTTTGTCCATGAAACCAAAAAAGCTGAGCTTTCTTTTTGCCTCAGTGTGATTTGTCATAACTTTTCCGTTTTGTGGTAGGCTTTTATTTGGCTGCCCCTTCTTCACCCTGACCTGTCTTATTTGACTCAGCAGAACTAAATCCTGCTGCTTTTACACACGTACTTACATAACGGTCAGCGATTCTCTGTGCAATCAACCTCTCACATGTTTAAGCTTGCTGTGGGAGATTTCACTTGTCACGTTTGAATAGTAAGCTAATGAGTGATGTCAGAGGAATTGGTGTGCAATTAATCGTCACTCACCAATCAGTACTGCCACTCTCTACACACCGTTCGCGCGATCGCAAAGTGAAAGTGAAAGCAAAAACCAAGCGCAAATTCAAATGCGATTTCAATATGTCACATATTGGCAGTGGCTCATCGATCCCAATGACATAATTACTCAGCTACATTTTCGAAAGAATGCAAAAGCATTGACATATATTTTCCCTTCCTATGATAGCCCGACGGGCAGGGCTGAGATAGATTTTGGTAGCCCGACTGGAAAAGGGCTAGCGATTTTGCGAGCCCTGGAAACTGAGTGCTAAAAAGCTTTTTGTACCTTTGATATTCATTCATGCTTCATTTACTTTGTGTTGAATTAAGGTTCTCTTTTCAGTCAATCATTTGCTGATCCTTCATATAGTGTCATTGCTGTAGAGCGACAAACTGTTGGCTTTTTCAGGACTAATGGTCCATTTCCTTTGCACAGAGAAAGGGAATCATTTTAGAAATGAACAGTTGAGTGCAATAGTCTAAGACACACAAGTGCATCTCCGCAACGTCTGATTGGTTTTATTTCCACAATCCTCCCCTCTGTGTAACCAAGGAGCTACCCAAACTGACACAAACACAGGTCCGTGAATCTGGCTTATTCTAAATGAAAGGGAACTAATGCTGCTGAAGTCAGCTGCCAAAACTAACTTCATGGCTTCCTACTTAAAATCACCTGCTGTTTCATTAATGAACAAAAATTAGTTTTTTTCCACAAAAAGGTTAAACTGACTCCCAAGCGTTTCTGATGGGTGACACAAAGTCCTGCAGCACTGTACTTGTTATGTAATAGAAGGTTGAACACATCCCTTTGATGTCTAGATTTTAGTAATGGACCATTGTTGACAATGGTCCGAGGAACCTTCCAGGACCGGTGACAGTACTTTTCCAGAGGACTCGGGTTACTAGGTGATGATTTTGAGGTTAGTTGTGCAACATAAGTTACCATGGCACTGTAGCCTGGTTAGACATGAACCACAAGTGGATATGCCCAAATCCTCCTTTGTTACAGGCTGCTGCTCTCAAGCACATCTTTGTACATCAGGTTTTTAAAATCATTTTACAAATGGTTTTGCCTCCCGTATTTACCACCAGACAGACATATGACAAATGGATAGGGAACTGTAATCTCTCATTCTAATGGGAAACAAAAGGTGCTGCAGGAAGTTTACTGGAAATCCAACAACACGAAGAAGTAAAAAGACAAGAAGTGTAACAATTGAAAGGTGAACTCAATCAGATACAAAAAATGTGCAAAGTGAAAAAGGGAGGAAGTAAAACACAGAAGACACAAAGAGGAAAACTCACACAAGAGAAGAGGCAGTAAAATAAAGTTGTCTGTTGGACTCGCGTTTCCTTTTGGACTCCAAAATTCCCTGATTGCTTTCACCTGCTGCTAATCTTTTCCTCTTGTGTTCTGCCCTCACATGAGGTAATCTGTCTTGAGTGTATATAGAGTTGTAGGTGCCCTTTTGGCAAGAATGTTTCCTTTTTGATCCTGTCTTTGTTCCTGCATTTGTGTCATTGTTCCACCTGTTTCACTTTATCTTATTAGCTCATACTGATGAAACTCACAGAAGTGACTAAAAAAAATTCTAACACGCCTATCTTTTTGTCTGGATGTCATCAGGTGTTTCGAATGGTTTTTATTCATTACGACACACTGAGAAATAAAATTCCGTGTCACTCATTTTATTTTTGACCCAGAGTTGTGCAATATTATATAGTCTGAATCCAGCATTGGAGAAACCAATTTTTTTAAACCCATTTCATCAGAGGCAAAGCCTTAACTACTGGATTCTGTTCACCTTTCACTTTTTATAAATGCATTTACATAAAAAAATAAAAGCTAAAACTGTCTTCAGCAACCTTGTCCCAAGTATGCAGATTCTGCATATTTGCACAGATATAGAGACATCTAAAACACAACATCATCTAAAAATGTGCAAAAACTAGAATTCACTGGATTCGACCCACACTGCAAGGGAATGAAGTAAGAATAAGATATACTTGAAATGACATATATTATATGAGTAACTCCTATCAAATTGTCTGCCTTATCTTTACTAGTTTCCCCTCACTAGCTACCTTCAGTGGAAGTTTTACATGTTAAATTTAGCCCCTTCCCAACCAATCACGGTTGACGTCAGAGAAATGTCATTACCCGGAGATATGTTGAAAGCCAAGGTAGCTGTAACCACTAAACAGGTAATGTCCTCTTTGTTTCAAACCATGTTGTCACATACAACTAAACACCTAACGAGATTCTCTGAACATGTGAGAGTGCTCGCTGTGTGTATGTATAAACAGTGCAGAGCAGCTTCTCGTTATCCCTGCAGTGATATGATAACTGTTTGTGTTTGACGCACTTCAGCTATCAGCACTTTCTCTGTCCTTGGGAGATTTACAGCTAACCCAGTGAACCTAAACAACTGGCTACAGTATCCCATCCTATGTGCTCAGTCATATGAATTTACTCATCAGCACAGCAGTCTCATCACACTGTCCAGGTCACTCAGCGCTCTGCTGAACCTTAATGTGTCACCATTTGTCAGCCACACCTCGGGAAGGTGTGGCTGACTTCTCTTTAAAACCATTATAGAGCAGAAACTACAGTAAATGTTGCTCAGAAAGTAATTTCCTCTTAAGATGCATACAGGTCTTAGTATAGCTGATTCACAGCTCGCTTTTTGCCTTTCTTGCAGACTTCCTCTGGCTACACAAAATCAAAGATAATGCTGGTTTAGTTGTGTTTTAGGTTCCAAAGTGTGCTTAGTTGCCCAACAATTTTCCACAGAGTGGTAGCATCTGTTAGATACTGTTGTTAAAGTCAGTGAAGAGAGTCGACTTTAAGTAAGGTTAGAAAATAAACAAAAAAGAACAACCAGTACCAACTGACCACACATAGCCTGTGTAATTATATGTAATTCGTTGCACAAGGCTGGCATAGTAGCTCCTGGTAACCAGGCAACAGAGGTAGGAAAAAGTGGGCCAAACATCGTGACCACAGATAATGAATGCATTCAAATAAACAGGAACAGGAAACCAGTTCAACAAACTTTTCTCTTCGAACTTCTAAGTGTATAAAACTAGAAATATACGGAAGTAAACAAAGAGACATTAACCCTGTAAAACTGAAGTTAATTTGACTAGAAAATTCACTGAGATCTCAGAATTCTTGTGTTTCGACCTAGGCTTACTTTAGCACTCAAAAATCAACAGTCTAATTTCAACAATCAGCCACAACATTGAAACCATCTAATAATGGATTGCATTGCAGTGACCTTGAGTGTTTTGAAAGGCGCTTTCAAATAAACTGTATTATTATTATTTATATAGCGCTTTTCGAGACCCTCAAAGCGCTTTACAATTCCACTATTCATCACTCTCACATTCACACACACTGGTGGAGGCAAGCTACAGTTGTAGCCACAGCTGCTCTGGGGCAGACTGACAGAAGCGAGGCTGCCATATCGCGCCATCGGCCCCTCTGGCCAACACCAGTAGGCAGTTGGTGAAGTGTCTTGCCCAAGGACACAACGACTGAGACGGTCCAAGCCGGGGCTCGAACCAGCAACCTTCTGATTACAAGACGAACTGCCAACTCCTGAGCCACGATCGTCCCAGGTCTGTAGGCTTCCCTCTGGGGGCAGTCTTATTGTCGCGGCCAGGTGGGCCGGTGTGTTTGCGATGCGGACCATAAAGCAGACATGGGAGAGGGAATGAGGTATAACAACAGGCGAGCCTTTTATTGAGGATGATATCCAAAACAGAAAACAAGGCAAGGCTATCTCCAAAGGTTGATTCTGTTCATCTGGACGCAGCGTAGAATCAACCTTTGGAGATTTACTTACCTGGATGATTGAGAGTGCACCAAGACGAAGGCAAGTTGCGAGAAAAACGAAACTAAAACCTAAACTGGGATAATCTAAACCTAAACTCAACATGAAAAATATGACATGGAACATGACGTGTATCTGAACAGGTGCTTGGAAAACTAGGGACAGGGACATGAAACCAATCCTGAGGCTTGCAGTGACATGACTCAAGGCAAACAGACAACCCAACAATGAACAGAGAGAGACAGAGGACTTAAATACACAGAAGGGTAATGAGGGAAGTAGAAACACCTGGGGAAACACAGCTGGCACAAATAAACCTGAACACCACAGGGGAAGCAAAATTAAACACACTGAACATGGAACATGAGACTCTTCAAAATAAACCAGGAAACATACTGGGATGTAGACATGACACGACAACATGGAACAGACATGACACACATGACATACTGGGGAGACACGGAACACAAGGAGAACCTACATAGGCATAGAAGAAACATAAACCAGACTAAAAACTCCACCAAGACAAACTAGACTAATAGTCCAAAGGTGAGGTAGAGAGTAGTGGGTAACAGGCTGAAGGGGACTGCAGAAACTAACTGTCAGGTTAGGGTTAGTACTCTAGTATAATACTAGAACTTAACATTATCTCACAAGTAATACAAAATACAAAATTACTCAACTACACCCTTAACTTAAAAATAACACACAAATTTAACATTATTTTAACAATCAACAATACAAAATAAGCTCAAAATGCTGGGTCACAGACCTAGCCCCCGATAGTTATTGTGTGAGATGGTGGTATGAGACATCTATGGATCAGATTTGCTAAGGTGCTCTTGAGCAATCTCATTTGTCGGGCTATTTGTCACATTCTTTGCTTCGTTTCTGAGCATACATTGTAAATAAAAGTGACTGTATCCATTTATTAGTGAAATATCACAGGAAATCTCAACCTGAGTGACACTGGATGCTCATAAGGTAAAACAAACTCTGCCAAAACCAAACCCTCCTACATCCCCTGTTGTCTCAAGGCACTTTATATTGTAGGGTTGAGACCCTACAATACAGACAAAACCTCAACAATCAAATGACCCCCTATAAGTAAACATTTGGTGGCAGTGGGAAGGATAAACTCCCTTTAAAAGGAAGAAACCTCTGACCAAACTAGGCTTATGGAGGGGTGCCCATCTCCCATGATTGGTTGGGGGAGAGGGGAGGAAGACAGGACAAAAGACACACTTTGGAAGAGAGCAAAGATTAAAATGAATTACTAATAATTAAATGCAGAGTAATGTATCAAGACGTGGTGAGTGAAAAAGAAATGTTCAGTGCTTCAAGGGAAGCCCCCCAGCACTACTGCAGCATAACAATTCTACTTTAAATGCTCAAGGAACCACTAATAAGCTGGCAATTTGAGAGTGCAATTTTTGCAGTGTCACAGGATGCAGTATCTGCTGTGGGAGGCCACTGAGAAAGTGGGGATGTGCTTTTGTGTCAAAGAATGAAGGCCAACATCCAGCACATCCCTGCTGCACTGTAACAAGATGATCAGTGTTATCTACTTGTAAGTGGTTTGGATAATGCTGTGGCTTGTAGGTGTAATAGTTTGAAGAACTTCAATTTATAGCCGTTAATGTCCATATATGTGTAATAATCAGTGTCTAATAGGGTCTCTCTGTCATGCTAGTGATTGTGCATAGAGGCATTTGTTGTGATTTTGTTGTTGAAGCACAACTGGCACAATTTTCCACTTCTACACTGGCCTAATTTCCTGGTTTTCCTCTCACAGATGTATAATGAGTCTTCAGCACTGTAGGCTACAGAATGTTGCAATGCTTAGTGTGACTGTACATTTTTGTCAGACACATAGACTGGCTTTCCATAGTCAGCAATTAGAAGATGAGGAGTGGTAACAACTGTTTTTATCCTGATTACTGTCCAAAAACAAGTGTACATACTAAATGATACCAAACATTTCTGATTAGTTAGTTACATTATTTACAATTTTAAGTCTGAACACATTCTGATCCTGTCAGTAAAAATTTTCATGACTGTGTACCACGATCACCCCTCCAACCCTCTAATACACACTTTACGGGCATCAGTCAGGGCATTATGTGAGCAAATGAGCCATGCCATCAACGTAAATGATGTCCTGGGAGTGACAGGAATGAGACTGGCCTGCTCTGTTTATTACCCTAGTGTTTATCAAACTGTGGATCGTGCTGCAAGAGGAGGAAAAATGTGACAATAAGTTGAGTGAATGTGATTTTTATTATTATTATGATTTTTATATTATTACTGGTTTAAACCTTTTCACCCAAAAGTACAATGTACAGGCATCATAGCCCTGGAAGCACACTCAGTGAGGAATCTGTCTACTTTAATCAGGTGTAGGCTTTGTTGCGCTTCATTTCTATTGGATGCGATAGTTCAGCAGTTGTGAATGTTTTTGAAAAGTTTTACCAAATCCAGCGTCGCAGAATTATTATTGTTTTATTTAGGCAAAAGTCAAATATCAGTTTTTGCTCATTCAGTCTACACAGTTGTGGTGCTGTGACTCAAAATATATATATTTTTGTTTTGTTTTAAAATTATTTTTATAAACTAAATTAAACAATGCCTAAAGCATATCGGGGAAAAATTTCAGTCGGGGTTTAAGCCACGGCATAGCACGGAAACTGCATTACTGAGAGTCTTTAATGATCTTCTCTCAATTGCTGACTCAGGGCGCCCTGTGATCTTAATTTTGCTTGATTTGTCCTCTGCTTTTGATTTGGTGGACCATAATGTCCTTTTAATGAGGCTTGAGCATCTGGTGGGCATCACGGGCAGTGCTCTTAGCTGGTTTAAATCCTATCTATCAGAAAGGTCCTTTTCTTTCACCATGGGTACCTACTCCTCCTCCATTGCCCCTGTTACCACTGGTGTCCCCCAGGGGTCTGTGCTGGGTCCTATGCTGTTCTCTTTATACTTGTTACCCTTGGGCCGAATCTTTGATAAATACAGTATTTCTTTTCACTTTTATGCGGATGACATTCAAATCTATTTTGAACTGGCTGAGGATGTCACGTCGTCGTTGCAACACTTCTCCGACTGTATGAATGAAGTTAAAGTCTGGCTACTGAGCAATTCCCTCATTCTAAATGATAAGAAGACAGAAATTGTAATCTTTGATACTCCCATCCCTCGGGCTGAACTAATTGGTATATTTGGGCCCTTTGCTGACTCCCTTTCTGACACTGTGAGGAACCTGGGTGTTATCTTGGACAGTTCCTTCAAGCTGGACAAACATGTTTCCTCTGTAGTTAAATCGAGTTTCAATCAATTACATCTAATCTCTAAGGCCAAGCCCTACATACCACGTAAGGACCTGGAAAAACTTATCCATGCCTTTGTTACATCAAGATTAGATTACTGTAATTCCCTTTATACTGGTCTCCATTCTGCCCTTGTTTACAAACTGCAGCTCGTTCAAAATGCTGCTGCGCATCTCTTAACTGGAACTGGCAGGTTTGAGTCTATTACTCCAGTTCTTTCCAACCTGCACTGGCTCCCTATTAAATTTCGCATTGATTTTAAAATCTTATTGCTCACTTTTAAAATCATAAATGACATCGCACCCAGCTATCTTAAGGATCTCCTCAGCTTTTATACCCCTGGGAGAGCGCTTAGATCAGCAGGCCAAATGCTCCTGGTGCGACCTAGATCTCGGCTTAAGACCAGAGGTGACCGCGCAATCGCCGCTGTTGCACCCTACCTCTGGAATAATCTCCCTCAAGCTATTCGTGTCACGATCTGGTTGTAGGGACTCAAGCACAGAGCGGTTAGATGTCTCCAAAAAACAGTTTATTTACGGCACCAGTGCACAATATATACAGTGAAGGGAATCCAAAACTCCAGGGAATCACAGGGTAGCTCTCTCACACTCGCTCACGTCTTCTTGCCCATGCTCACACACGTTCACACGGCAGGGAGGTCGCAGGTCCGGGGGGGGGAGGTCTGAAGCAGAAGAGAAGGGAAGTCACAAACTAATCACAAATCACGAAGCACAAGTTCACAGGAGCTGTGAGAACACTAACGTCAGTAGTACAATCATCCAGCGATGAGCGGATCTGTGTTCCAGCCTCAAATAGTGCTCCCGGTGATGACAGGTGATTGTTGTCAGGTGTGTGGGCCAAGGGCGGGAGCCCACAGTGAGCTCCGCCCAGGCAGAGAGGGAGAGAGAGAGAGAGAGAAAACTGAAACAGCAAATGTAGCCTTGTGGGGCCGGCCGGGCAGGCACGGAGACCATGACAATTCGGGAGTCTGATTCAATTCAATCTTTTAAATCTCGATTAAAAACTTATTTATTTAGCCTTGCCCTCCCCGCCTCCTAGAGCCCGCACTTTTAAGTGTACTGTAACTTATCTTTTTTGCTTTATTAATGTTTATAATGTTTTAACCTTCAGCCTTTCGGGTTGTGCCTACTATGCCTGGTGTATTATTGGTTAGTTATGTCTCCCACCTGTTAGTATATTTTATTTGTATTTATTTTATTTTATTTTTATTATTTTATTTATTTGTACTTATTATTGCTCTTAACTTGTTCTGTGAAGCACTTTGGCATACCTGTTGTTTTTAAATGTGCTATATAAATAAAATTGTATTGTATTGTATTGTATTGTAAAGCATAAAGGGTTAAGTCACTTACACGCCCACACTTTCCCTGAATGGCATTCTTGGCAACCTCTTTGAACCATACAAGTGAAAGTGAATTCATTTATGTCAAACATAAATGCAAGCACGCCTAACACAAAACACCAACACTGATCTGTCAAGTAATTTATTTGGAAAGGTCTTTGCAAGGTGTAATGACAGACGTTAATGAGTCCAGGTTTCTCCTGTGACATCATGCACAGATTGCTCAAGAGTGGTTTGCCACATTGAATGCAATACAACCGCTGGTTGCCAGGAAAGAATATGTATTCCTAGACTAGTTGGCAGTGATTCCAGGAGTGAAATTGGTTGCCAAAAAGATGCTGCAACTGCTCCTAGTGATTGCCTTGGTTGCTGGCAGATTTGCACAGCTACCTGTAGCTTTTCATTTTTGTCTGCAAATACTCAATAATTACTGGCTGAGCTGTAGTGAAACTACAGAATGGATCAGGTTCACTTTGAAGGTGAGCCTTATCCATTTCCTGTGCATTTCTCACAGTTTCACTACAACTTGGAGAGAAGCTATGGGCAACCACAGCTAGTGACAAATGCAGTTATGAGTTTTTTGCCAACAGGTTGGCGAATACATTTTTTTCCCCCATAGGTTGAGTCTCTAGGCCCACGTCACTGGGGCTTTAGCAATTATTTTCTCAACAATAACTTGCATCTTGTTGGGAAATACGAATTTTTCCCTCATGACCAATAGTTGTCAGATGCTTCCTGAAGCCTATTTACATTGTCACCATGATTATCATACATCTGAAATGGTCAGAGGTAATTGAACAGTTCCTTATATAAGACTTGTATATTCTGCTTGAGCAATTAAACTACATACTACATTAATATAAGGTCTTGTTTTCTATGCCTAAAAACTTTATACTAACATTGAGACTCCAGTAGCCACTTTGGGGTTCAGTATCTTGCTGCATGATAATTAAACACTAGAGCAGCCAGGGAATAAACTACAAACCTTCTGATTAGTAGACCACCTGCTCCACCTTCTTCCTGAGGAACGTGAAAGGTGACCTTCCGCGTTCTTATGCTACACGCCGGGTTATGGATGAAATCCAGCGGAATGACGCTCCCGTGGTAATACACATTCCAGCCATGTATTCCAGCCCTAACCCTAACCTTAACCAGCACTTTAAGTATGTTAGATAGTGTTTTCCAAAGCAATTTAAGTAAAACGAACGTACATGTGTAGATTCATTCCAAACGGTTCTCATGTTTCCTCTTTTTTCCGATCTGGTAATATAGGGACGTGTTGGGTGCCCGGAAGCGTAATATACCGACAATTTGTCACCTTGCGTAAAATGTTACGCTTTGGGAGTGAGAACGTGTTGCAGAGCGACAACCACCTCAAAATTGGTGAGTGGTCACGTGTCTGCAAAACCTCAATAGCTCTTTGAAGAGTGTCCGCTTTCAACATGTCAAATATGTAACAGACACAGATTTTGACATGATGGTTACTCATGCTGGAACATGAGCTCCGACTCCTTCACTACAGGTGTATGTTATGAACAGTAGCAGGGCCAAACTCAGTTTATGACCCTTCACATAACTAGGGCAAATTTGACAGCTGAACATTGATAGAACCCCAGGATACAGATTTTCAAATATGCCTAACTAGCTAACTTAAAATACATTAAAATTAAAAAGAACTATATTCTTTCTGAGCAGCAGGGAAGATATACTCAGTGAAATACTCAGTGCCATCTCTTCTGATATTTTTATTAGTTGCATCCAGATTTTAACAGATTGCCTGCTGTTGTGGTGTGAAAACATTTTAGTTCACTGAAAAACAAACCAAAATCAGACCTTTTTAGAAAAGAACTGAGTGAACAGATGTGATTTGCTTACAAAAACTAAAATAGACATATAGAGGATATGTGTTTGGTGCATATGCAAATTCAGCTTAGGATGTCTACATGTTTGTGAGGTTAACTGTTGTGTGTGATAACATCTGTTCTGAACTTAAAACTTTCCACTCACAAATAACCTGACTTAAGCTCACTATATAATAGAGGATTGATGTCTAACACTGTTTATATCTAATTCAGAGCTTTGAGTCATAGATTATAACCATTTGCAAAAAAAAAACTACAACTAGGCTGCTTTTGAGATGATTTCCTATAGTGGTGCTGGTGGAAATTTACAGAAGAAAAAGAGCGGAAACAGAAGAAGGCTGGCCTTATGTGTGCACAAAAGAGTAGAGTGAAAAAAACAAGCAGGAGTTGAACATGAGGCTGGTTGAAGAAACAGAGCGATCCCACCTACTGTTAATTGACAGTATTTGCATTTTCGTTGAGATGAGAAAAACTTCAGACAGCTCTGAGTTTTAGCACCACCTAAGACCACAACTTAACAGAAAAATCATTATGATTTCATTGCGACACTGAACGTTTGCCTCTAAAATTTAATCCACTCTTTGTCAGTGTTTATTTAATGCATCATTCTTCCCTGGATATAAAAGGATTAAGTGGACTTTGCAAAGACTAACAACCAAAGTCTCCTTCCTGGTTATACGTGTAGTGACTCAGCTGCATGGTGGTAAAAAGAGAGGGGGTAAAACAAGCGATATTAAAATTCTTGCTTTATTTGAAGAACAATGTTCGGATACAAAATATGTGCAGCTCAAATCCTGACATGATCAGAATGCTGCTGTGTGCTTACAAGGTGTACCATGCCGGCAGCGTTTCACTTCAGTGATGGTGACACACCCACATACTGCTCGTAAAATGTTGTTTTGGTGCCAATCAGCAGTGTGCGCTTTGAAAAGGCTGTAATATCCTTAAAAAAGCAAAAACCTCAACTTGACATCACATGCACACTCAGCAGTAGAGTCCTGTTTTATACATTTTAGTTAATTTAGAGGTTGTAAGCTACCTGACATTTTGATGGCAAGGGCAAAAAGCTTCTTATTTGAAACCTGCTTCTATATGCAGATGCAGGGCAGGCCTGGTTTTCCTAGCCTTTATTCGTACAGACATCAGTGTCTTCACTGTATCCCGTGGCATTTTGTGCACGCTCTGCTCAACGGTAAAAACAAAAACACATCCTTGTTCCTGAGGTGAAACAACAACGTGCTTTTTTTATACATGCTTTCCCTGCTTGTTTGCACCAACATCTCTGTCAGCAGTGCACACACACCGTACCAGCTGGCTCTCTCTGCTACTCCACGAGAGTGCTGGCTCAGTGTTTTTCCATGACGTCTCTGTCACACGAGTGTCTTTTCTCTCTTATGTCACATTACGTTTATTCAGAAATAGACAATCTGTTGCACTATGAAAACCAGGGGGGCGTGAGCACTTTAATAAATTGAAAGAAAAACTGTGACATGGTGTTGAGGGTTACCACACATAGATATGAAAAAAAGTGGTGAGATAGAGGAAACACTTGTCATGCACAGGCAGACTTTGGTACAGAGCAGCAAGTTGATACCAAGTGGTTTTGAATGGTAATATTTCAGAAAATTAGAAAGCTTTTCTTAAGATATTCAGTAACTCAGATGATGTCTAAGTTTTTTTTTAGTAACAGATCAACTCCATAGGAAATGCAAAGACATAATTAAATCACACTTTCACAATCTTCCCCATCTCTGTGTTTAATGAGAAGAAAGGAAACGTGTAATGAATGAAAGTGAATGTGCAAATGCCTTCCTTGTTTTGTGTTTGAGTCGTTATATTGCCTAACAGAAGGCATTCTCTCAAACTGCATTTTTCAATGACAGTTCTTCATCCATCCTTTTAATGCACCGCACAGTCAGAGCATTTACCTGATTGTTGCTCTGCAGGTCAGATTTTTGTCATTTTCTTCTGTCATCTAGAAACCCGTGGCTGTTTTTAGTACTTTACATCAAATAAATAATTCAAGTCAGCAATCCCACATCCAAGTCAGCAATCCCACATCCGAGGAGGGATGTGGGATTGGCCACATTACTGTAATTCAACACAACTATTATGAGCACAAAGAGTTAAAATACAAACATGAAGTCACACACAGAGTAGAAGTGAAAAACTGTGAGGAAATGGCAGCAGGTAGTGTGTGTAGGAGAGGCGTGGGGAGATGACAGATGCTGGGACAGACTGACACGAGTTCAGGGGAGCAAAAGCAGAAGATTGAAAACAGGAATGTGTTTAACAGAGAAACAGGTTTGAATGGAGAAACAGCCACAGGCTCTGAAAGGTTAAGAATGAGAACTGCCAAAGCTTAACAACACAGCAGTAAAGACAAGGGGGAAAGAAGAGGGTGAAATTCCAGCTTAAAGACACATCCAGGTTAGGTTTACGAGACACCTGCTGGGAATTTGTGGAAATGTGAAAGTAGAAGAATATGGGTAAAACAAACAAAGTGACTCGTGAATGACATAACAGTTAGCAACAACATGAGGGCATGTATGACGTAAAGAGCTCACCCATAAAAGAAGAGGAAATAAGAGAGAATACTGAAATACAAACAGATGAAAAATTAGAATGCAATTTAGTTTTAGGTGTCATAATATACACTCACTGGTTTTATAGGTACACCTTGCAAAAAAACTCAGGTTGAACCCTTTTTGCCTTCAGAACTGCCTTAATTCTTCATGGCAAAGATTCAAGGAGACATTCTGAGGTTTGAGTCCATACTGACATGGTAGCCTCTCCAAATGCTGCAGAATCATCTGTTTCAAATCATCTCAACGGTGATCTCTTTGATTGCAATCTGGTGACCCTGGAGGCCATTTGACAGCAGTGAGCTGATTGTCACGTTCAACAACCCAGTTTGAGATGATCTGAGCTGTGTGACATGGCACGTTATACAGGAAGCAGCCATCAGAAGATGGTCATAAAGGGGTGGACGGTGACAATACTGAGGCAGGCTGTGGAGTTTAAAAAATGCTCCAAAGTGTGCCAAGAAAATCTGTGCACCATTACAGCAGCAGTAGCCTGAAACCAGGATGGATCCATGCTTTTATGTTTTTTATGCTAAATTCTTGCCCTACCATCCAAAATCAGAATTTAAGACTCGTCAGAACCGACACTATTTTTCCAATCTTCTTTTTCCAATCTTGTTCGGTTTTGGTGGGCCTGTGTGAAGTGTAGCCTCATTTTCCTGTTCTTACCTGACACGAGTGACACCAAGTATGGTCTCCTGCTGCTGTAGCCTATCTGCTTTGAGGTTTGACACTGGGGATGAGTTGCCTTCCCATGAGCTTATCTTTTTGTTGGATCTTTCTTTGTGAACCCTAGAGACAGTTGTGTGGGAAAATCCCAGTAGATCCGCAGCTATTAACATACTCAGACCTGCTTATTTGGCATCAGTGTTTCTTAAACCATCTTTCTGTCTCATTTTGATGCTCAGTTATAACTTCAGCAGGTCGTCTGTACTACATCTACATGTCAAAATGCCATGTGACTGGTTGAATTACCAAGCATCTTCCCACAAATGTTGAAAAGATGTTGGTCTCAGTGGTAATACATATGTTTGGTAGTATTATGCAGTATAAACACAGAGCACTGATTAGCACAAGATGAATATGTCTGTGAAATAAAATGCATGGTTAGTTGTAGCTTGCTCATTATGTTAATGTAACAGTTTGTTGCTTTTTAAAAACATTTTCAAAGATCTGTCAGTGGACAGAACCACTTCTAAAGTCTTCTCTCCTTCCTGTGTTTCAGTAACACTTGATCAAAAAGTATAACCTCCTAATCCAATATGAACAGCTCATTTCACTTGATGTAGACACACAAAAAGGTCACCCACTAAAAAGCATGTTTCACCGTTAACATATGATTATTATTGTTATTATTATTAATAACACTATTATTATTATCAGTTATGTTGTCTTCAGTAAAAAGATAATCACTGGTTATTGTTATTGCCCTTGAAATTATTTGTGTATGATTAAACCAAACACTGAACGGCATATCTGCAATCCAGTCTGGCCTTTGGAATAAGCATTAGAGAAATGTGACTAAATGAATAAACATCCTTGTGTGTGACTCAGTTATGTTGCCTAACACAGGTCCAGCTTAAAATTACAATTCTTAATGTGCCCCTTTAGCTTGGTGCTATTAAAATAAATGCAGCACACTGTCAGGTATTTGCATCACTGTTATTCTTCTGCTGGTCACATTTGTTATTAATATTAAAATGATAAGTAAATGCATAACTTTAATCATCTGAACAATAGTGGCTTTTTTAGAAAAAGGCCAAAGCTGTCATGAGACACTTTGCACCAAATAAATAATTCAAGTCACCAGATAGGTTCACATCCAAGGAGGGATCCAGATTACTGCAACTCATTAAACTCGTCATGAACCAGGCAGGAAGGTGCACAGCACTAAGAGTTAAACTGCAAGGATAATGGAGGTTAATTTAGTCAAACACAGAGCAGAAGAGGAAATGGAAACATGAGTAATTATATAATGAGTGCAGCGATTAAGAATAAGACCCATGACAAAGGAAGGTGTGGGCATATGATGGATGCTAAAGAGGAAAGAAGAGAGATTTTTGGTTATTTCTTACTCAAGTTGGCAACAGCGGTGTCTGATGTCCTCATGAGTTCAGCAAACACTGAATGGCGTATTAATAATCCTGTAATAAACCAACAGGAGATAAACAACAATACATTGCTCTAATCTGAGACTGTCCTCTGGTATTTTGTAGCAACGCACAGTGTGTCTCACTTCAGATACTTTGTTCACTTTTGTAAAGTACACTTTGTGCTGGTGTATTGGTGGAGCGTCAGATTAAAAAAGATGAGTTTTCATTTACCAAAAATGTTATTTTGCAACATTTGACTGCGACGGTAGCGTTACCAGCTGCATTTGCAACTGTATTTGCACACCACAACATGCCACAACACATGTAATTTACCTGCCAGAGCACTTCATATCAAAGTGACTTGATACTAAGAAAGCTCTTATATACACTCAGATCAGTGAATGAGTTTTCTTGTTGGAGGCGCTTCTTGAACCTTAAGTTTTATATTTGAAGGTCTCTAATCAAGGCCAGGAGCCAATCCCGCTGCCCTTGATTTAACCTTTTTTTTTTCTAAAAACATGGTCTAGATCAGCGGTCCCCAACCCTTTTTGCGCCACGGACCGGTTTATGCCCAACAATATTTTCACAGACCGGCAATAAGGTGTCGCGGATAAATACAACAAAATAAAACTAGTGCCGGTACCGAAAAAAAGAAGATTTATTCATAACACACGTGAAAAGACCCAGGAAAACCGAGTTAACGATAAAAACGATAACAAAATAACGGTGAAAACTGATAAAAACCCTGAAAACCACACATTCCACACCTGAGCCTCAACTCTCGCGGCCCGGTACCAAACGACTCACGGACCGGTACCGGTCCGAGGCCCGGGGGTTGGGGACCGCTGGTCTAGATGACAAAATATTGAATTTGCAGGGCTTTTTTTTCTCATGTTATAGCTTTGAGGTTAAAACATGTTCCATCTTTTAACTTCAAAGCTATCTTCAGCAATTTGAAAGACAGAACAACTCCAGCAAAGCATCAGTCGCTAAACGGTCATTAAGTATTTCTGGTTCTCAAACCTCATGGCTGCTGTTAGAGTCTTCATGAGACTACTCTCTTCAAGACTTGTGTGTCCAAATTCATGACATAGCCCTCCTGTTTAAGAATAGACTGACCCATTTTGAACTAAGTTGCCTTTTGAGGTCCTATATAACCTCATCTATCTCTGCCAGACACATGCTTGTTAGAACACTGTTGCCTCACAGATAGAAGCTGGGATCTTTCCCTGCGTCTCCGAGAGACGCATGGAGAAAGCCAGAATACCTGTCTTTCCAGGTATTCCAGCTTCCTCCCACAGGGTACATGGCATAAATTTAATTGGTGATTCAAAATTGGCAGTCATTGTGGGTGTGAATGGTTGACTGTCTCTTTGTTTGAGTGCCAAACAACTTGCTTTATTATTATTTTTTTTATTATTTTTTTTTTTTTGTCTGTCCCATTTGGTTCTTTAGCCGTCAGAATTGTTGTCTGAAGACCAACAAGGATACCAAATGGATTTATTTTGCCAAATGGATCATCATGGCATTGCCGTATTGGTCCATTTGATCAAACTTTGTTGTTATTATTTATTTTATTTTCAGTTGTTACAGATGGGACAGACATGACTGGGGGATAGGAAAGGGAGAAAGAAAGAGAGGAAGGAAAAGAAAAACAGAAGGGAAAAGAGACAGTGAGAAAGGGCACTTACAAAGACAAAGAGAAAGAAAAAAAAAAAAGGAAAAAAAATCTCCTGGATCACCTGTTGAGAGAAAAAGAAGAGAAGACAAGCAAAAAAAAAAAACCAAACAAAAACAAAGCAACATACTAAACACAACACCATCACGTTAATCTAGCTAAGTGTGAACATCAGTAAATACTAAATATTGAAAGTTGTTGTGAACTTGCTTTATTATTCATTGTATACACAGACGCGACCAGTCAGGGGCAGGAACAGGTTATAATTTATGTCAGCTGAAGCTGACAGCCTGTAGTACTAAATGATGGCAATTACAGCTCTTTCAAACGGGAGTTGGTTACCCTTAAATAGGAAGCCATTTAAAGTTTAAATACTACCCGCCTCAGGCATGATTTAGAGTGTATACAGGCAGTAATCCTGTTGCTCATTTGCAGACTTCTTGCCTGTGTACAGCAGAACTGCATTGGCTTACCCAACCTGCATCCTTCAGTTACAACATCAAATATTGTTTGGGTGGGAGCAACATTAAGGTGGACGCTTTCTACAGGTTTCCAACAGCATCAGCTCCTGGGCCTGCAACAGGAGAATGGCCCAGAGTGCAGAGTGAACTACATGTAAGAGGGCCATTATGTCGTATGGGGCACAGAAACTCTTGCAGCAACAAAAAGCATTTCTGGTGAAGGAAAAGGTATTGTGTTGTAAGGTTCAGCTCATCCATGAGGACTGGTTACAAGTTTTGTGTTCCAGTGCCAAGTATGGCAAAAAATTCATGAAGCTGCTGGCCATGTTGGTGTAGACAGGAACCCTTCTCGGTTATGGCACTGGTTTCATTGGTTTTATTGGATTAACCTGGAGAGACATGAGTTGGCATTCTCTTCTGCAGCAACAACACGTTTGTATGATCTCAACCTCGTCTTAAGAAAAAGTTTCAGAAAACAGCTACTTTACCCCCAGTCCTAAACCAAAACGCTGATGAGTGGAAGCTCATGTTAACATGAAAATGTTTAAACAGGCGTGAGCGCAAAACATCAGAAACCACGAGAGCGGTGATTGCTGTCAACAAAGTTTTTGCAGGAACAAAGCACTCTACTGTGCTGATAAATAGGCTCTACCAGCCACACACAACACAAACTATTCAAAACTATTATTATACAACAGTACACTAATTAAAAGGATTAAATTCAAGAGGGAAAGTCCTTTGTTGTCAAATCTAGGCTCTGCACTGGGTTATGGGGTTAGTGTTCAATGTTAAAAGTAAGTAATCTTGTATCTTAGCCTTTATATTTGTTTTCTTTTATTTTTTTGATCCAAGTCAAGTCTTTTTATGGACATGATTCACCTTGAACCTGGTAGGCTTAAAAATCTTTAGGTAAGAGGTTTTGAGACATTGATGGGGAAAATGAGGGGATATTCACAACTGGAGCTCTTAAACGGTCGGCGGTCACTGTGGTGCACCTGCTGGATTTTGGGGTTTAGGGGCGCGGTCACTGTGTCCAGTGGGTTTAGTTGACTGTGTTTGTATCGTTGATGCCTTTTGGAGAATTTTCATCACATGACCTGCTGTGTGGTAAAGTGTGTGCTGTAATTTTAGTGGGTGAAATTCACCTATTTGTCTAGTGTGAAATTTAGCTCTACCTAAATTAGCAGATATGTGTGTTTGCATGTGTAAAAATGCAACTTGCTAGCATTATCTGATATCTGAGTACTCCATTCGATTACATGTGATTACTTCTGGCACCAAAAAACCAACATGGTGGCATTTAAAATATTAATGTTGAGGCTTTATAAACCAATGGGCACAGTGGTTATTTTAATGTTTTATATACAGCCTGATGTTTTTACGAGGGCAGCATCTGGGTAGAGTGTGAGAGACATCCTTATAATATCCGAAATGACTGATTCTGACATTTTTCTGACAAGTTATGTAAAGAAAAATTCTTTAAGGAGAAACAAAGTTAAACAAAACCTGGCCACCAAACCAGAAAAGGTTTATTTAAGAAACTATAAAAAATGCGGAAAGGTTGACAAAATATGCAACTGTCAGTCATACTATTAGGATTAAAGCGAATTAAAATACAGATTTAAAGTTAATTGTTGTGGTCTGTGGATAACCCTGTAAGAGACGTGGTTCTGGAACAGTTTGGAAAACGTTTTTTCTTTTGAAGATTTCTCCCCAAGTTTGGTGAAGAAGAAACTAACTTCAACAAACAAAACCAACAGTATAAAATGACAGGATTACCGGGTTGTTATTTCTGTAAATAATTAGGATTCTAATACAAAGCGGGCCTCTTAAATCCTTTACAAAAGCAAAGGAAAGCAGTTATGTTCTAGTCTGCAGAATTGGCTGCAAGGTTGTTCTCGTCACCCTCACAATCACTTTCCTCTTTGTGATTCTGTGTGACAGGATTTGCTGCTGACACAGTAACGGCACGTTTTACTTTGAAACTGTCCCATCTCTCAGGTAACAGTCTGTGGTTGAACATGAGCGAAGCTAGAAAGGAGAAAACTAAGATGGTTACCAAAGTGCACAGCATGGTCACCGTTCTCACAGGGGCTTTTTGGACATAGATGCCATCTTTGAGTGTGCAACCGGGAAGCTGAAGAACAACATTAAGCCCAACAGCATTTTCTCCCAGCAGGATCCTCAGAGTCAGACCTATGATGTAACCCACCGTGGCACCATAACCGTCAGTGTTGCCAACTTAGCGACTTTGTCGCTATATTTAGCGAGTTTTCAGACCCCCTTAGTGACTTTTTTTTCTAAAAAGCAACTAGCGACAAAGCTTGCGACTTTTTCTGGTGTTATTGGAGACTTATTTATGATGACATTTTGACGTGAAAGCGCGTATCGCTCTTACTGTTAACAAGCAGCGGGTGCTGCGGTGGGCACCTCACTCGTGCCAAAATGTCTGTGAAGGTTCTCAGTCATCCAGGTCATCGTAGTCAAAGGAGCTTAGAAAGAAAAGCGTCTGGACTTCTTTAAGTTGCTTGAAGATGTTTCACCTCTCATCCGAGAAGCTTCTTCAGTTCTAAGGTCAAATGGCCGAGAGTCCCAGATTTAAACCCAGTGGGAGTATCCCCCCAAAGAGGGACAAAAGGACCCCCTGATGATCCTCTAATCACATGAGCCAAGGTGTGAAAGCGGGTGTGGGTCCCAATCAGCCAGGGTTTCGGGTGAGCTCATTGTGAAACCTGGCCCCACCTTGTCATGCGAATTCCTCAGGTCAGATGGCCCAGGGTGTGAGTGGGCGTTAAGGCGTCTGGGGAAGGAACTCAAAACTGGATTATAGATGGCAGACAGTTGGTGTCGTAAACCACCGCCTCTGTTCAAAGATGGTCGCTCACAGTGGACATAGATGGCTTCTTTCACTCCTCTTTCAAACCATCTGTCCTCTCTGTCCAAAATGTGAACATTGGCATCCTCGAATGAGTGTCCTTTATCCTTTAGATGCAGATGAACTGCTGAGTCTTGTCCTGTGGAGGTGGCTCTTCTATGTTGTGCCATGCGCTTGTGAAGTGGCTGTTTGGTCTCTCCAATGTAGAGGTCTGGGCATTCCTCGCTGCACTGTACAGCATACACCACGTTGTTAAGTCTGTGTTTTGGAGTTTTGTCTTTCGAGTGAACCAGATTTTGTCTGAGTGTGTTGCTGGGTCTGAAGTACACTGGGATGTCGTGCTTGGAGAAAACTCTCCTGAGTTTCTCTGATACACCGGCTACATAGGGGATGACAACGTTGTTGCGTCTGTCTTTCTTATCCTCCCTCGCTGGTGTCTGATCTTCTTTTCTGTGCCTCTTTGCTGACTTTATAAACGCCCAATTAGGATAACCGCATGTTTTGAGTGCTTCCTTTACATGTGTGTGTTCCTTCTTTTTTCCCTCAGGCTTAGAGGGAACATGTCCTGCCCGGTGGTGTAGGGTCCTAATTACTCCAAGTTTGTGTTCCGGAGGGTGATGGGAGTCAAAGAGGAGGTACTGGTCCGTGTGTGGGGGCTTCCGGTAAACTTCGATGTTGAGGTTGCCATTCTCTTCAATGTGCACGGCGCAGTCCAGGAAAGGCAAACAGTTATCCTTTGTGTCTTCCCTGGTGAACTTGATGTTTTTATCCACAGTGTTAATGTGCACAGTGAAGGATTCCACTTCTTCTTGATGCATTCTCAATCATCCAGGAAAGTAAATCTCCAAAAGTTGAATCTGTTCATCTGGACGTAGCGTTTTGTGGGAGAAACGTTTCGTCACTCATCCAAGTGACTTCTTCAGTCTCAGCTGACTGCAGGTTTCCCCAAACCTTATAAACAGGACATTTGCATAATGACTGAACCAGCCCACTGAAGGAACAATGGGCTGTGAGGTCAGTTCCTTAATCATAATTATGCAAATTCCCATGACCATTGATCAACAATCACTGACCAAAACCCACTGATCAAAGAACACTGATCAATGGCCATGAGTACCATTCACAGAGAGTTGGGGAATGGCTGCAATCACAGCATTGTAAGATGGCGAAAGATGTACCCTTAGGCCCCCTCCTCGATTCAGAGATGGTCTTTCCCTCTTCACGTAAATGGCCTCCTTGACTCCGCGCTCAAACCAGCGTTCCTCCCTGTCCAGGATGTGTACATCCTCATCATTGAAAGAGTGTCCACTGGCCTGTAGGTGTAAATAGACTGCAGAGTCCTGGCCTGAAGCCTTTAACTGAAGAGCTCATTTGCAGACTCTTAGGAGTAATCCTGTTTTGTCGGCATCTGAGGCTGAATCTTAGGTGGTTCCTGTAGTCCGCCATCTTACGTGCTGTTTGCTCATACTGACGTACAAGCTTTAGGCAGTCCTTGCCAAAGTGGGTTAAAACGTCTTGATGCATTCTCAATCATCCAGGAAAGTAAATCTCCAAAAGTTGAATCTGTTCATCTGGACGTAGCGTTTTGTAGGAGAAACGTTTCGTCACTCATCCAAGTGACTTCTTCAGTCACATTTTGGACAGAGAGGACAGATGGTTTGAAAGAGGAGTGAAAGGGTCCAGGGTAAGGTTCTGGACCTTGTCAGTGAAGTCGGTGGAGTTCTTGATGTGGTGTGGGGTGTTCCCCACAAGAGGTGCTAGGACGGTAGCAAGGTGTTTTGCGATGTTATAAGTGGCTGAGTTTATGCTACTGACTATGGGTCTGAGTGGGACCCCTTCCTTGTGGATTTTAGGAAGTCCATAAATGCAGGGTATGGCATCCCCTGGATAAAGGCGGTGATATGTAATGCGGTCAATGATTCTGTTCTTTTCAAGGTCTTGAAGGCAAGCTATAACTTTCTTTTTGTAGCTGCTTGTGGGGTCTCGCTTTAAGGCTTCATAGGTGTTGTTGTCACTGAGGAGAGTAGTGATCTTTGTGTGGTAGTCTGTTGTGTTTAGGACCACGGTGCACCTTCCCTTATCAGCTGGTAATATAGTGATGTTGTGGTCTTTGCTCAGGGAAGCGACGGCCTTCTTTTCTTGTAATGTGAGGTTAGACGGAGGGACTTTGGCACTGGAGAGGGTGGCTGAGACTTTCATCCTGATTTGCTCTGCTTCTGTCTGTGATAATTTATTAATCCGTATGGCGGTTTCTGTGGCTGTGATGAGGTCCACTATGGGCAACTGTTGCGGAGAGATGGCAAAATTGAGTCCTTTGGCTAAAGAATAGGGGATGACAACAACATTGTCATTGTCATCCCCAGACAGAAACTGAATAGGGGATGACAACAACATTGTCATCCCCTATGTAGCCGGTGTATCAGAAAAACTCAGGAGAGTTTTCTCCAAGCACGACATCCCATTGTACTTCAGACCCAGCAACACACTCAGACAGAAACTGGTTCACTCGAAAGACAAAACTCCAAAACACAGACTTAACAACGTGGTGTATGCTGTACAGTGCAGCGAGGAATGCCCAGACCTCTACATTGGAGAGACCAAACAGCCACTTCACAAGCGCATGGCACAACATAGAAGAGCCACCTCCACAGGACAAGACTCAGCAGTTCATCTGCATCTAAAGGATAAAGGTCACTCTTTCGAGGATGCCAATGTTCACATTTTGGACAGAGAGGACAGATGGTTTGAAAGAGGAGTGAAAGAGGCCATCTATGTCCACTGTGAGCGACCATCTTTGAACAGAGGCGGTGGTTTACGACACCAACTGTCTGCCATCTATAATCCAGTTTTGAGTTCCCTCCCCAGACGCCTTAGCGCCCACTCACATCCTGGGCCATCTGACCTCAGGATTTCGCATGACAAGGTGGGGCCAGGTTTCACAATGAGCTCACCCGAAACCCTGGCTGATTAGGTCCCACACCCGCTTTCACACCTTGGCTCAGGTGATTAGAGGATCATCAGGGGGTCCTTTTGTCCCTCTTTGGGGGGATACTCCCACTGGGTTTAAATCTGGGACTCTCGGCCATTTGACCTTAGAACTGAAGAAGCTTCTCGGATGAGAGGTGAAACATCTTCAAGCAACTTAAAGAAGTCCAGACGCTTTTCTTTGCAAGCTCCTTTGACCACCCGTGCTAAAGCGCTCACGGGCAGAGGATAGTCCTCCCCCTGCTGCTATCAGGGCAGGAGATGTTCCCACCTATGCGTCCAAACTGCAAATGAATCGCGCATGAGCGAAGCCGCTGCTCCCGCACTGACTGTAACGCGGTCAGATCTCATTTTACTGTTATGCTGTTTTGTGGATCACAAGGTTTAAAACTACTTATAAACACACACACACACACACACACACACACACTCACAAAGTAACTCCCCCAGAGTGCCAATTTCGGGTCACTTTTGCCAGTCCAAGCCCGGATAAAGAAGCAGGGTTGGAATTATGAAATTAAAAAACAATAATTGCTAAAAGAAATTTAATTTGTAGTTTTAAATAATTTCTAAATGCATTTAGGACGTTTTATACTGACTTTATGTCTCTTCCACGATGTTATTTCTCTCTCCAACAACGTAGGTTACAATTACATTAGCATGACCAATTATGCAAATTAGGCGATGACATCATTTAGTGACTTCTAGCGACTTTTAGGACAACCAATAGCGATTTTCCTTACTGAGGAGTTGGCAACACTGATAACCGTTAGTCACTTCAAAGAACAGCAGAGTATGTTAATATGAACTGATATGTTATATGAATGTTAATATGAATGTCTTTCTGTTGTGGTTGGAATCGGGATGAAACCAAATCAAAATGCTCCATAAAACAACATGCTGCAGTAAAGTAAACAGGAGCGTGTGAAAACATTTCACAATCACTCATAGTGTCATAGTTTGATCCTTATAGCATGTATTTATCGACAGTATTTGTCATTATCAGCAGCTGATTTCAGCTGGTATATAATATAAATACTCAGTGTTTAAAAATAGCTTTGTGAAACCTTAAGATGAAAATGTGTTACCTGCACTTTACACGTTACATACAGTGTCAGAAAATCCCACCTGTGGAGGCAGCAACAGCCCCGATGAGGACAGGAGGGATTCCCAGTATGGCAATGACAATGGCAGCAGCATAACAGGTTAACTGGGCTGTTTGCGATGAGAAGGCAGACAGCGTCCTCTGGTGGAATCTCTGGAATGAGAGACTACCGAGACCCTGGGGGAAAAATAGCAGGAGACGGGAGGAAAGTGCAAGGAAGATGAGTGAGGCAAGGAAATAAAAGACAAAGAAGAAAGAACATTTTCATTCAAGCTTATGTGGAAATCCTAAAATATTTTCCACACTTGAGTTACAATACTGTGGAAAAGTCTCCAGTCACCCCTCATTTCTTCTCTGTTGCTTCCAAGGTGTCCGACTTTCTTGAATGCGACTTAACATTGATCTATGAATTATTTAAGTATAAAAAAAATGCACCTAACTCATGGGATGAACCAGTATTTTGTCTGCATATAACAGACAACTTGGCAAAGAAACAATTTAAAACAGTATTTTTAGGTATTGTGTTAGTAGCTGCTTGTCACAAAAACATAATTTGATGAAAACTGCCAAAAATAAAACAGTCTGTCAGTTATAAAATCATATTTTTGCAACATCAAAGTCCCCATAAAGATATTAGCTGAAAACTTGACATATCTTTGAGGGAAAAGAAAAAGAAGTGTCAGGCCTGAAAAACCACAGCAAATGAGCAGTAGTTCTATTCTGCTGTTGAGATGCTACAGACATTCAAACTAATCTGAGATTATTAGTAGATATGCTATCAATCTGATAATTAGCTATTGCATTCACAAACTTAGGTGTCCATGTTGCTCATCAGCTCAGAGGGAGCGAGGACAGTACACCATCAGCCTTTTATGGAGGGGAAAAACATGAGCAGTGGATCAAGACTTTTGCACAGCACTGTATTTATTCTCATAGATTACTTGATAATGAATCAATGAGTCACCACAAACCAAGCTGTTATTATCCGGTTCCAGAGTAAACTTCAGCCAGCTCAGAGTTGCCCAACATTTCCCATCTCCATCGGCTTCTATCCGCCTAAATCTGCTTATGGCCTCTTATCAGCTGTTTAACCTTTATCATCTGCCTGCATTGGCTTTGGTTTTGTTTGTCAACTGGGAGTTTGCCAGTGTATCTTGAAGGCTGGATGAAAATTTCCTGTACCTGCCTGTACAAAAACCCTGACCTTTCATGCTATAAAAGTGTTAAGAGTATTATAAGAGTATTACTGGCATCTGAGACTGGACGTTCAAACGGAGAGCTGATCCCAACCTTCTGTATTGGGCTGCTGATTCCACAGATCGACAGCTGTATTATATATACTGTCTTATTTAATTTTGCAGTCAGCTGGTCAGATGTAGAAAGCAGCTTTTATACTTCACTCTGCTACTTGTCTTTGGTTTCGGTATAATTTTTAATTTAATAGTTTTTTGACAATAATGAGGCAAATATTAGTGACAAAGAGGGGAAAACAGTAAGTAGAAACCTCCATGTAAAATGGGTGTATATCTGAAGTGAATGCTGAATAATGCTTTGATTGTGTCAGAAATATTTTCTCTGCTTCCCTTTCTTTTTTCAAATGTAGACTACTGTGCAAAAGTCTTGAACCATCATTCAATTGTAAAAAGGATTTTGAAATGCAGTTTATTAAATTGGAATTCAAAAATGAATTTACAAATGCAGAATTTATTCTACAATTCATTATTTAAGCACAGAAATCTTTATTTCGATGTGCGTGGCTCTTGTGGTCCTCCATAGTTTCCCCAGCTGCTATTTAAGGCAGTGGCACAGAGCAGTTTGCCCCTGGAATGTTGAATCTCCTGAGTTCTTGCTCTTGTCTTCATCAGAAATCTCAGTCTGTACTAATTATTGTATTCTGTATGTAGATATCCCCCTCCTGGACCAGATTACGGACCCTTCTTGTGTGTTGCGGCGTGAGTGGAGTTTTGGAGCGAGTGCGGCTGAAGAGGAGTGAGTGTGTGCGGAGGAGCTGTGGCAGTGACTGTGCTGAAGAAGAAGCGTGTGTGTGGATTACCCCCTCTCCCTGGAGCCCTGGACCCCCCCTCCCAACTCACTGTACATATATATAGCACTGAGATGTTCCCTGTTGTAAATAAACTGTCTTCTTTTGATTGCAAAGAACTCAGTCTGCGCGTGAGTCCGTCCAGTAGCCACGACAGTAACCAAACTAAAACCAGCCTGTATATCCTGATATGACCTCTGAGCTCTAATAGTGTCCTACTACTATTTAAACACGCAGTATCACTACTGCACCACATGACACTGTCTTCTATTAAATATACAAACTAGAAATAATTCTGACTCCATCCAACAGGAACAAGAAGTATGAAAACCTGTTACAATGACTGAGTTTTCTAGAGCAGCGGTCCCCAACCTTTTTTGCCTCACGGACCGGTACCGGTCCGAGGCCCGGGGGTTGGGGACCGCTGTTCTAGAGTAACATACGCAAAAACATGTTATATACACAGTTAAAATAGCCTAGCTGCTAAAAACATCCTTTTATGTAGCAACCGGGGGTTAAGGTGAGTTTGGGATGGAGGATCCTTAAGTTCCTGTGAAGGAGGAAAATGTGGGAAATGACTCCATCATAGATAAGTAAAATAAATATTACTGAATATCTTTCTGAAATTCAAACTGATCCCTCCTTCTACAGGCGTCCTATTACTAAGCAGCAATACTGAAACACATCTGGGCACGTATTTAGAAGCATTACCTGAATTAACTTTCATTACAATGATTACTGTATATACTAATAACCTAGAAGTTTCTATATTTAATCCTTGAGAAATCATAAGGACAAGAGGTGTAATTTTAACAAGAAATCTCAGTTTTGCTACATTATATAAAAAAGGTTGCTTTAGAAAATTACTGTCACGCCTATCTTACACTATAAAAAATAAAGGTCTTTAAGAGAAGATAAGATAACCTTTATTAGTCCCACACATGGGAAATTTGTTTTGTTACAGCAGAAAGTTGACAGTGCAAAGTTACATAGCAAAAATTAGAAAAAGGAACCTTTCGTTTATTAAATTAAATAATGACAACAAAAACACAATTTTCTTATGATCTTGCTTACTTTGGCATATGACAGGCCATGGATTATGTCTTTGTCTGTAAACTGGTTTAAGGTTAAAGGTCCAGCCTTTATTCCCTCCTTATTTGAGGTTTCCCCATCCAATGGGCTGGTTTGGACCCTTTGACTGGCCAATTCTGGCCCGCAGACCATATTTTTGACACCCAGGACCTAATCTAACCGTAACCATTGATATCATCACTTTCATTCCAGTGTAAACTTTGAGTAAATAACAATAAAGCAATGCACCAGATTATCAGATATATAGCGCTTACCTTTCAAAAATAGCGTCACCGTCCTCGTGTCCTCTGTACGTGTTACTGTTTTCACATCAGTTGTTTTTCCTCTCTTTAATATAAAGTCCTTAACTAGCAGGCTGTGTGTCAAACTGCACAGAGACAGTCTCTGTCATATTCGTCGAGCTGTTTGAAACATTGTATGCAAAATTACTCCAAACTTCAAAAAAAGTTAGCAGCTGTGCTTCTGTAGTGCTAGCGAGATGCTGAAACGTGTAGCCGATAAAACTTTATTGTAGTGATGTGTCGGTCGCGAACGAAACGGCTCTTAGATCCGACTTTTTGAAGTGAACGACGCGAGCCGACTCGTGGTTTTTTTTTTTCTTTCTCTCACCCTCTTCACTCTGCACACGAGCCTTGTGCTTTGCGCTGGGAAGAGGGGGGAGGGGCGGTAGTTACACTCGCAGTAGCACAGGAACAGAGCAGGAGGGAGAGAGAGAGGAAGAGAGCCAGAGACAACAACTTCACATTAGAAAGGTATAGTAATCATCCACAACTATTTTCAGTTGTGGATGATAAAGGATTCAGAAAGTTTATTCATGCAGGCCCATATGACAGAGAATATATATCTTCTTTTTGTTTTCATATTTTAATTTATATTTGTGTTGTGGTTTGCAGTGTTTTGTGTTGTTTCACTTTAAATTTGTTTAAAAGGAAAAAGTTGAAATTTTAAATAGTTAAAAGTTGAAATGTGAATAGTTGGTTTTTGTATTATATGATTTATTTATTACATTTTATGTGGAGTGAATAAATAAATGAATATTTACGGTGGCCCCTAGAGACAAAGCACGTACAAACTCCAAAACACGTACAAACTCCGAAGCACGTACAAACCCCGAAGTACGTACAAACTCCAAAACACGTAAAAACTCCAAAACACATACAAACTCCGAAGCACGTACAAAAGACAACAAAAGTGCACCAGAATGCTTGGCGCAGTGTTGAGCTTTTGTTACCTAGTGGCTACACAAGCCAGGAAGTACCAACGACTGGATTTGGTGTGTGGTAGTAACAGGTAAATGAACATTTTTTTAAAATTATTTGAATATATATGATTGCTTGTGTATAAATACACAAACAATACACATATGCTTTCAATTGTGTAATTTAAGTGATCTAGGTAGCTCTGTTTTGGAAGTTCAGTTAACGCTAGAAATGTGTTTTGGAGTTTGTACGTGCTTTGGAGTTTGTATGTGCTTTGTCTCTAGGGCCCACCACATATATATATATATATATAAATAAAATATATATAAATAAATATATATATAAATAAAACCACTTGTTTTTTTTACATTAGTAATTCCTTTTGTGTATAATTTTATATTATTGTTAATAATAAATTAATTAAAGCAACAAAACAACCTGAAGATCCGGTTGGGAGCCGAAAGAGGCGGCTCTTTTTAGTGAGGTGAGCCGAAAGAGCCGGTTCTCTAAAAAGAGCCAGAAATCCCATCACTACTTTATTGACATCTGCAAGTATGACAAGTATGAGGGGAAAAAAAGTTCGTGCAGGGATGATGTGGTGGATGCAAGGAGTGGATGCTTGACAGTATTTTGCCTTAAACTGCCTATCAGGTTTAATTATTCCTTAATTAAATAATAATCCAGAAATCGTTCCATTACTTTAACTGTAAAACCACAGAACAAGTGACATAAACACATATAACCAGCATGGTGTGCTAAAGCACCAATGCTTATTGTATGGCGTCAGTAAACAGTGAATATGGTTTGGCAAAGGTAAATGGTGAGGTCAGAGTGCACTCTAGTGTCAGATATTGGTTTATCTGGACAGACGAGAAAGCACTGAGTAACATAAACAGAGCACTAATACAAATAATCATAAATAATCTTAACAGACAGACAGCACTTTAATCCACATTGCGACTGACTTCCTGCCCAAAACTGAACATTAAAAAGGACAGGTCACAGCTGTTTTACTCACCAGCTGGTGTTCCTCCTCAGTCCGCTGTACTTAAGTAAGAGCACTTTTTTAATGCTTAAATTAGGTTTTTATTTTTCCATCTTCTCTGCTCTAAAAACTCCTAATTAGGTGCCTTTCTGTTCAGTGACCGTGAGGTCTTGCAAAGCAGATGCTTCCTCTGGGAGGAAGAATTGCTGGGTGGAACCAGGCTCTCTGGAAAAGGTGACCCACCCCAATAGGGGAAAGAGGGACCTCGGTCAGCTCCTAGCCACAAGGGTGCATTACTTGCACTGAGTAACATAACATGATCATAACATGATCATGTTAACATGATCAAGAAAACTAGTGGTGAAGCAATTGCTTCACCACTAGTTTTCTTGATCATCTCTACCGTCCAGCTTCATCAGAAGCAGAGTGATAGAGAGGGTAAATGACTATATTTCATGGCTTCCCTGTTTCCCCTGGATTTCTTTCCTTCTGGGAACACAAAAAACCATAAAAACTGTATTATGCACTCAAACTCCCACTCCCTGTCTGGACCTCAGCTCAGGATGTGACTTTATGACTTTATGTGACTCTTATATGCCTCTTGTATAACAGGATGTTGGCTGACTCCTGCTCCCAGCCCTCGAATGGACGAGCTGCTTTTCTTGGAAATGGCAGAGTTATGGCAGGTCAGTTGGCTTATCTGAACGGTCATCAGGAGGAACAATGCCACAAATTTTGTGAGCTAACAAAAAAAACAAAACATGCTAAATCACATGATTAAGGTCATGCACCACACTGTGCTGTGATTTGTTATAGTCTTTCATATTTAGTTTTTATTGGGTCTCATTTCTCAAATTGCAAATTCTCCATTCCTCTCCATGCATCTTAGTCCCTGAAACTAGGTATGTGGCAACGGATTGGAGCAGGGGAAGCAGGTTTCCTGGTCGTCCTAAAGTCCACAATCAAAATGGTTGTGCTCGCACCACATTGACAAATGAGTCAACCACAGCCCAGTACACTCTCTCTCAACACCCACACTGATCCATCCTACCACTGCAGAGTCATCAGAAAACTTCCAAAGATGACAGGTCTCTGTGCAGTGGCTGAAGTCAACAATCCAGGACACAAGAGAGGCATCCAGCTGCATCGCTGTCAGCTTATCACCCAGGACGGTCAGCCTGAATGCACTGGAAGATCAAAAAACATGACTCTCACAGTGCTCGCCGGCTGGTCCAGATGGGTGTAGACATGATTGAGCAGGTAGATTATGCTGTCCTCAGCTCTGTGGCGGGGCTGGCAGGCGAACTGAAGGGGATCCTGATGGGGCTTGACAACAGGTCTGAGGTGGTCAAGGATGAGTTTTTCCAGGGTCTTGATGACATGGAAAGTCAGTGCCACAGGCCTGTAATCCTGGAGGCCACTGGGAAGTGGTGTCTTTGGTACAGCACTGGGAGCTTCTGCAGACTCAGACTCATCAGGGTGAGCAATCTGTTGAAAAACACATTCAACCCATTGTGCTCACCCCAGCTCCCCTGCGGTGGATGGCCTGAATCCAGTGATTGTCTTCATGCCACTTCAAACCTCTCTCATGCTGTTCTGCTAGAGTTTCCACCCCAGCTTTCTGAAGGCACTCGGATTGTGAGTCTGTAACTGGGCTATGGCAGAGTGGATAATGTCACATGTGGGGTTAGCAGAGGGAGGCACATAAACAGCCACCAAGATTACATGGGTAAAAAAATCTGACTTCAGAGTTGAACTGTGATAGATTTGCTATAATGGACATTGATAATTAACAGTACTGGTTGTTTGATGAAATTGTCTGAGAAGATGTCATTTATTGCATAGGCTGATATGTATCTGAATGTGAATCGAATCTTTATTTAAAACATATAAATAACAAATGTTAATAAACACTAAAAAACTTTATATGAAATCAGAGATACAATTATAAAATATTCAAATATGCTATAAATAAATATGCTATTTAATACACAGTTTGTTATATGAATATAGATGTGTTTATACATTGAGTTACAGTTATTAAACTACACCTATGCAAAAATAATACTTTTTATGCCATTATAATTAATTATCCGTGCACATACTGCACATACAGGTCTTCATTTAATATTCACACCAAACCTGACAATCACAAACAATCATTTGTTACAGGAGAGATGAAAAGAAACATAATTAGACAGATAGCTAAATTCACTTCTTTAATTTTCTTTTGGTATTTCTGATATCTTTTTGTGATATGTTGATTAAGGCAAATAAAAGAAAAAGTGGTATTTTTTGTGTGCACACTAAATATTAAATATACTAAGCGTATATATATATATACACACAGCAATACACTGAAAAAAGTGATATTGGCTCCTTTTAGATACAGCATATTTTATTTTGGTATATCTTTTTAATTCAAATGAGTAATTCCTCTCTACATATATAATTCGAGTAACTCCAGAATACATTCCCTGCGTTTTAATCCAATTAATTTTAGTTAATTAAATGTAGCTCAAAATGCTTAAGTATGTTTTTCATAGCATCCTGCTGGGCCATTTTGCGCATGCGTTAGGACAGGCCACCATTTTGCGCGTGGACTGAAAAAGCGGACGTTTTGTGTGCTGCAAGCGGGCTCAAGTTAATCACACAACTTCGTGTAAAGGTGGTCTAGCTTCGGTAAGTAAACCTTTTACGGTCGTTTTTGTTTTATTTTTTTTTACCTCAGTCAAAGCATGTTGACTGTTTAAGACGTGTGCACATGGAGAAAGAAGTCTAAGTAGTTGTACACCTCTGAACTTTGTCGTGATTTGACTTAATCTAGCTATGTGCTCTATTAGCTACTGCTCTATTAAAAGAGTAATTGTATTGATGAAAACTGCTACGTTAAAATGTCATATGTTTTTAGCTTAGTTCTGGTGGCACACTTTGTACTAACAAATTATGAAACGAGGCAATTTCTCTGTTGTAGTTCGCTGTAAAGTTCACTGTACAGACAGCCTGCAGTTTAGAAATCGTCCCTCCCGCCACAACATTGGCATTAAGGAATAGTCAGGCGGGGGAGGGGGCTTCTGAACACACCTGCACAGTCAGGGGTGCAGTAGGAAATAAATAAGTAGGATTGGCGTTGCACAACGTCTTTTGTGCAGAAACAAATAATGGTTGTAAACTGTGGAGGAGAATAACTCAGTGGTTGCCAATAATGTGAGATCAAAAGGCACTGAGAGTGATGTTTGTCAGGACTGAAATTAACTCAGAAGTTGCTTCACGTGATAGAGCTGTTGAGTGCAAGACCTGTCAGCGGTCTGGTTTAGCATTTGAAGCCTCGCTACGTGCTTCCAAACCGCTGCATTTAATCTCAGAGAAAACTAACACAGAGAAGTAAAGCAAGTGTGTAAGTTCATCTCTTTATGTTTGCATAGTATTTCCATGTTGAGCTTAACAACCGATGTATGGAGCCACAGTTGGACTGGCTGTCGGAGTTTTGTATTGAGGGGGAAAGGAATCGATTTGTTTCATACTTCAGCTAGAATGAAAAAAGCCACAAAGCTGGAGTTATTCAGTGTCTTCACGCTGAACAGCTAAAACTTCTTCCCTCATTCTCCCCCCTCCCTCTCCTGTTGCTACTTCAATCATGAAACTGATCAATTATCAGCTGATCGGCTTTTCTGTCGCTAGTCCTGTCTCTCTTGTTTGTTAATCGCCCAGTTTGCGCTAGAAAGAGGAAAACGGCAGATAAACAACAGCAGCACATTTAAGCTTGATAAGCTGTTGCTAGAATTTTTTTTAATATTACTTTCTAGTATCCGCTTGTGTTTTCTGGAGCCACAGCCGTAATAGCTGCTGGTCATGATATCAGTTTGGATGTGTGGTGAGAAGGAAACATGAAGGTGAAACCAGGAGATGTTTTTACTGAATCATCAGAGCTGAACTGGTAATGAAGAAACAGGTTTACATTTTAGGTGTAAACTTAGGGAAGTTATGAACTGTTTCTGAGAGATAAATAACACCAGGATCCTTTTCTATGTAGCTGACAGCTGGTAACTGTGCAGGGGCGGGTCTAGCAAAGTGTTGCCAGGGGGCCAGGTAGGGCATTAACAGGGAAAGGGGGGGACAAAGAAATAATTTTCTTTCTTATTCTCATTTAAAATGTCTAGCTTTTAATAAATAATTATCTAAATCTTACAACCAAAGTAGTGATCTGGTTAAATGTATAGAAATCCATTATTGTATGTAGTAAATATTAAGTCTAATATATACCCTAGTAATAGTAGTACATACACTGTAAAATCTAATTAGTTCCCAGAACTCAAAAAAATTATGGAAACTCGTTGCCTCAAAAAAATTGAGTAAAGCTTAGCTAAAAATGACTAAGTTAGGACAACTTATTTACTTTGAGTACTCTGTACAAGCTCATTTGTTCCCAGAACTCAAAAAAATTGGATCAAGTTTACGTAAGATGACCAAGTTAGGGCAACTTACTCATTTTGAGTACACTGTACAGCCTTGTTAGTTCCCAGAACTCAAAAAAATTATGGAAACTCGTTGCCTCAAAAAAACTAAGTAAAGCTTACTTAAGATGACTGTTAGGACAACTTATACATTAGTTGTCCTAACAGACATAATACTGCAGACTTGCAGTATTAACAATAACTTGATATTTCTGACTGTACAATACTAATTGTTTACCTACTGACAAACATGTTAAGTTCAACTAAATGAAAAAACAATTTGTGGTACCATGAATATTTTTAAAAATAATTAACAACAATTTTTGTAATGATGTTAAAATCAGCCCAACTTTTATTTTCAAACACAACAAAGTATAACAGCCAACATACTGGACACTGTTCTGCTGAACAACAAACAATTATATTGCCATCACTGTTATAATCTTACAATGAAACAAAGTCTCAGATGTAATTATTCTGAAAATAAGTTTAGGCCTACCACAAGTTTGTTTTGTACTTACATTACTTATATAATCAAAATAAAATATTTGTTGTTCTGTCACAAGTGCAGTCTCTAATTTAAACAACACATTTGTTTTCCATTCCAACACATGAGCTGGAATGTTGTATTATTTTAAGGATGCTTGTTTCCAGTCCAGGCATTACTGCCTGAATGACTGTCATGGATCGAGGTGATCCAAATGTAAGTGCAGAAGAAAGTCTTTAACTTCCCTTAAGTACAGTGGCAGTGGATGTGGGTTGGAGATGCAATGAGCTTGAACCTGCAGGCGACCATCTTCACTGACCACACCATCTGTGACGGAGGACTCATCTCTCCTGTTGTCCTGCAAGCAAACAATCATATTTTTTGGAACATGAACTTAATTGCTTTCTTAAAACATTTTTTTCTGCATTTGGTATAGAACAGACTCCAATTTAGACAATCTCAGGCTCCCTCCCCACCGGAGAGGTGACATTCAATGTCCCAAATTGTCAGTCTGGATAACCCTGACCACCACCCAACACACAATAATGTCATGAAAGCATCATTTTAAAAAAATGGCTATGCAAACATGGCCTCCCCTCTGTCAGTGCGCCCCAGGGTGGCTGTGGCTACAACGTAGCTTGCCATCACCAGTGTGTGAATGTGTGTATGAATGGGTGAATGACTGGATATGTAAAGCGCTTTGGGGTCCTTAGGGACCAGAAAAGCACTATATAAATACAGGCCATTTACCAATAACTTTCATTCTAATGATGTGCAAAATGATTTTGGGCACAAAACAGATTTTGCTGTTAGAAAACTTGCAGACTTCACTATATACAGTGTAGACCCTCTAAACTAAGTTTGGGGGATGTGATCTTTCAAGAAATGCAGACCAAACTGTTGTTGTTTGTTTACTTACACAGCATGTCTTGTAGAATTAACTGTGGTCACCAGCAACAGCATAGTGCAGTCATATCTCAAGTCTAACAACAGAAGACAGGAAAAGATCAGTAAAGAAACAACTTCCCCAAACCAAAGCACAAATAAAACAACAAGTAAAACAGGCTGATCTAAAGTATGATTAAAGTTCAGCCTGATTAATATAAATGTCACTGACAGTTGCTAATATATTGGAAAACCAAAATACTTACCACTGAGTTGATGTCTTTCTGTCCAACAACAGGAGTGCTGGTCCCGAGCCTCAAAGACAGTAAGAAGCAAGCAGAGGGAGAAAAAACAGAACATTTTTCAGAAACTGATTTGATCCTTAATGGCTGTGCGATCATTGTAACATAGAGTTTGCTTATGTTGTTAAATAAAGGCTAGATTTGACATTAATAGATGCCACAGATGTTCTAAAGCTGCCACAAAGCATGAAAAAAAAAAAAAAGACGTCTCCGAAAACGTCGGAGCATTTTTGCAAATATGTGATGTCTTGATAAATCGAGCAAATATTTTAAATTTACACAGCTACATTCTTGCCTGAAAATATCTTGAAAGTTTATTTTGTGACCCAGAAAAAGTAATAAGTTTTTCAGCGGCGCTCCTCCGCCATTGCCGCGCTTACAAGTACGCACAGGCTCCGACAACCGCGGCGACAAATGCGATCCTCCTTTTCCCCAGACTACCCTTTCTGGGTCACAAAATAACCTTTTAAGATATTTTCAGGCGACAATGTATCTATGTAATGCTCAAATATCTACTTAATTTATCAAAATATCACATATTTGCAAAAGTGCTTCCACGTTTTCGGAGAGCTCTGTTATCCACCCCCCACCCCCACCCCTAACGGCTGCACCTCCCGAAGAATTTTGTCTGGGCTCTTATCTCACTTATTTATTTCAAACAATCAACAGAAAATTTCACCACATAGTTTTATGTAAGGTTTTTAAGGCTGTGGTGTTAATTTTTAAGTAAGACGAGCCCAGCGGCAGCAGCAACGCTAGGCTAACACTAACTAGCTAGCAAGATTTTAAACCTGGTGCTAAACTAAGAGAAGCCACAAAATCAGTTTGAATAAGAGTAAACATTTACTCACCAAGTCAGTGTATCAGGTAAAGATCCACAGCAATGACAACAATAATATCTTGAGCTGACGCTTCTCCAGGTTTGCTCAACATATTCCATAAAAAATGCACCGTGAACATGCGGACTGATCCGCGAGGGAGGAGGACGGTAGCCACGTGGCATTTTCAAAACACATCTTTCATCCTTCCGCACTGAGAAGCAAAACTTCCAGCTTACTTAGTTTTTCTAAGTTAAGACAACTCAAATAAATGGAGTTTATCAGCGTTTTTGCATAAAAAGTACTGGTAACTTATTTAAATTGAGTTCTAATAACAAATTGATAAAAATTGAGTTCAGCCTATTTAATATTTTTAATTAAACACAATATTACATTTTACAGTGTATAGCACTTTTTCCTTTGGGAAGGTACCATCTGTGCTGTCTGCAACTGTATTGAAGAAAAATGTTGAATCTAATTATTGTAGAAAAATAATTGATTTCTGTGCATTAAAGTAGATTATGTCAATTAAGCATTATGAGGCAGAGGGTGGGGGGTGGTTTCCTAATATTTTTGCTGGGAGTTGGCAGCCCTATTAGTTTGTTTAATATTTCTATGTACTGTTTAGAATACCTGAATAAGGAGGATGGTGTAAGTTTTTTAGGTTGATCAGTATTGCTGAAGTATAAAATATTTTGGGTGCAGTGTATTTTTTGCATACAGGTATAACAGAATAGCTTTAATGTTTTTTTTAAACTGAGTATGAACTTATACAAAATGCAGCAAAATATTTATTAAAAAAACAGTTTTATTTATTATAAAATACACTATATCGGATTCATATCGGCATTGGCAGTTAATCAAATTTATGATATCGGTATCGGACATAAAAAAGTGGTATCGTGCCATCTGTAGTTTGTACAGAGGCACAAGTAAGATTTGTTTTGTTACAAGGGAGTATCATGAAGTGGCTTGGAAATGGTAATTGTTTGTCTTTCTAAAGTCCTCATTTTAATTTTTTGTATTTTTTCCTTTTCTGGCAGATTTTCTTCCCCTTATGTGTTATTGTTTATTCAAGGAAACGGCGTTATTTTGGTAAGTACATGCAAATCCCTTACATATTTATCACAACAGTATTGCAGTGACAAGTTTATCTATCTCATCTTAAGGGTTCTTGTGATTATTAATATTGATATTAATTAATATCAATTAATACATATGATTAATATAGTTTAAGAAAAGGTGCCTCTATATTTTGTACATTTTTTTTTTGGTTTTTTTTTGTTTGTTTGATTAAAGATTAGGGTGTAGAACACTGATTCCATGTGTTGCCAGCAGTTCCCATCCTTTAGAGCAAATTATTTAAAGTTGAACATGAAAGTTGCTGGCTGTAACATAGTTTGTTTTTTTCTTTTATTTGATTGTTCAATTGGCACTGTTATGGTATTGCTTTCTAACCTGATCAGATTTTAGGTGCACTCTAGATCAGTGTTTCCTAACCCTGTTCCTCAAAGACCTCTGTCCTGCATTTTTTAGATGTCTCCTTGCATCGCCACACTGATTTGAATTAATGTTTAGCCTAATTTCTTCATTAAGTTGTGCACAAGTCTGTCACTGACACAGTTGATATGTCAGGGTGCACTGAAGCAGAGAAACATCAAAAATATGCAGGATGGGCATCCTCAAGGAACAGAGTTGGGAAAAGAATGCTCTAGATAATACAGCCTACAAGCATACTTCTAAGATGCATCCATTCTTGTAGGTTAACCACGGCTAAAGCTTTCTTTGTGTAAAGTACTAAGTGTGTTTTTTGTTTTTGTTTCAAATTTTCTCTCTTTGTTGTATGTCCAGTTTATGTGGAAGTGTAAAGACTGCAGTGCAGAAGTTTCTAGACGATCAGAACTTCTTAAGCACTATAGACTGAAACATAGTCATTTTGGGCGTGGCCATCACATTAAGTGCCTATATCCTGAGTGTCCATGTCTTTTAAAGACTTGGAATTCACTTCTGACACATTTGTCAAGGAATCATAGCAATACCCCAGAGCACTCTGACAAATTTGCAACTTTTTCCTGTCAGTTATGTGGTTGTAGTGAATTAGGAACAGAGCGTGAATATTTTGTGCACATTAGCCGTCATTTAAAAAACAATGAGACAGTAACATGTATGTTTAAAGGTTGTGACTACAAATCAAATATTTACAGTACCTTTAAGTCACACAAAAGTCGCAAGCACAGTTTACACTCGCTGGTAGACTTCAAAGAGGATATTGTCAGAGGATCTTTTGCAACTGAAACTGCAGAGCATGATGTTTCAAATGCTGAGGAATTGTGGGGTGACGAACAGCCTGTTGATTTAGAGACATCAAATGATCATGAAGACGTAGTTCAGCTAAAGCTTGCGGCAGTGTTATTAAAGCTAGAAAATATTTTTCACGTTCCAAGTGCTGCAGTTGATGAACTTTTGGAGGAATTTCAGTATTTGTTGGGCACAGCATCTTTGTGTAGTGCAGCAAAAGTTATCCAAGACACATTGAACAGTCACAGCTTGCAAATAGACCAGTCAGTCATTGAAGAACTTGCATCTGCACTGTGTACATCTAATCCTGTGTATAAATCGGTAGGTAAAGGCTGTCCCCTAGCAACATCCTTTAAGCGCAAAAATTTCTACAAGGAAAATTTTAAAGTTGTAGAGCCTGTAGAGTATGTGTTGGATGAAAAAAATAAAAGAACATTTCAGTATGTTCCAGTTTTAAAGGTTTTACAGCAGCTTTTCAGTGATTGCCACGTTCTTGCTAAGGTTTTGGATGGTAGTCGCATAACAGAACAAAGTGGGGAAGAAGTGATTTACAGGTCTTTTAGGGAGGGGTTGTTTTTCAAAGAAAACAGTTTTTTATCAGCAGGTGAATTGCGAGTTTTACTGAATTTGTATATTGACGATTTTGAGATTTGCAATCCACTTGGCACTTCCCGTAAAAAGCACAAAATTTGTGCCATATATTGGACTATTAGCAATTTACCACCTGCTTGCCATTCATCACTGACTTCCATTTATCTGGCTTTACTCTGCAAGTCTGAAGATGTAAAGACATATGGATATGAAAAGATTCTAGAGCCGTTGTTGAGTGATCTTGTTACTTTGGAAAGTCAAGGGATTTTTATTGCACATCTTGGAGAATTTGTCAGGGGCACAATACAGTGTGTCATAGCAGATAATTTAGGAGCACACAGTATTTCTGGATTTATTGAGAGTTTTTCAGGTGAATACTTTTGCAGATTTTGTGAGGCCAAAAGATCTGATATTCAAGAAACAGAGGTTAGTTCAGGTGTGTTTACTCTGAGAAGCAAAGAGACACATGAAATGCATGTAAGTTCTGCACAGAGTAATGCAAAACCATGTCACGGTGTTAAAAGACGGTGTGTTTTCTCTGCACATCTCTCCCATTTCAGTGTTTGCAGTGGATATCCTCCAGATATTGCACATGACATTTTTGAGGGCATATTACCAGTTGAGTTGGCATACTGCCTGAATATCTTAATTTTGAAAAAAATATTGTACACTTGACAGCCTCAATGAGTCCATTCTGACATTTCCCTACAAATGGGCAGACAAGAGTAATCGCCCTCATGCTATTCCCAGGACTTTCATGCAGAACAAAAGCATTGGAGGAAATGCTCATGAAAATTGGAGTCTCTTACGATTCCTTCCATTGTTGGTAGGACACTTGGTACCTCCAGATGAAACAGCTTGGCAGGTAATTTTGGACCTAAAGGACATTGTTGAACTAGTTGTTGCACCAGTACACACAGAACAATCAATTGCTTTCCTTGAGTCTAGAGTCTCTGACCACAGATGTAGGTTGAAAGAGCTGTTTCCAGGACTGAAGCTGTTACCAAAACATCATTTTGTGGAGCATTATCCACAGATGATTAAATTCTTTGGGCCACTTGTTGGCATGTGGACCATGAGGTTCGAGGCAAAGCACAGTTTTTTCAAACGGGTTGTTCGTCACACACGGTGCTTTAAAAATGTGCTACTGTCACTGGCAGTAAAACATCAGTTCATGATGGCATACCACTTGGAGTCTGTCACAACTGTAAGGCCAAGCCTAACTGTCTCAGCTGTTTCTACTGTCTCTGTTGACATTCTGCATCATGATGTACAGCGAGACTTGAAGATTAAATTCCCTGATATTACCCATATTCAGCTCACAAAGAATGCTTCTGTGAATGGAACAAACTACAGGCCTGGCATGATTGTAGTTTATGGCTCCTCTGCTGGATTGCCTGAATTTGCAGAAGTTGTCCAAATGGTTGTTGTGGAGGAAAACCTGAGCTTCATTGTCAAAGAGATGGGTGCCTGGTATAGGGAGCATTTTAGAGGTTTTGAACTTTTTCCCACATCACACATCTCCCTCGTTGATCTTGGTGCCTTGGTAGACCAGTACCCCTTGGCAGATTACAGGATTGGAGGCCGGCGAATGGTCATACTTAAAAGATTCATTCATATAGAAGGTAGTAAATGTTGTCTTCAATTGCATGTGTTCAGTTGCATGTATTCAGTTGCAGTTATCTTCATGGCAACAGGAGGGGTACCACAAATTTTTAGCTTCTTTTTAATAAAGATTGGATACTTCCCACAAGGGTAATATTTTTTTTCCATTACATTTGAGTTCTTTTGGCCAAACATGCCTCATGTTGTCATAGGTCTTAAAAAAAACATCATTGATGATGCTCAAAACATTTTGATAAAGGATGAATTGCAACACATACCACTAAAAGCAAAGTGACACTTTTTGAGGATTCTGGCTGACGTATGCAAAAAAAACCAGTATGAAGCTATAGGATAAAATTAAATAAACTGCTTTTTACCCGTAAAACCTGTGTTGCAGTTCTGCACTCTCGTGCTCCCTAATAAAATTATTCAATGCAATATTTTAACTTTTTTTTTCTCCTAATGTCTTTAAAAATCAGATTGAAGAATGGCAGAGCAGCTGAAGCTGAGAGTCCTCGTGGCAGATGATGATTTTAGGAGACTTGACGTTCCATCTGGGATGCCAAGAACTTTGACTGATCTTCAGAGCACAATTCGCCAAGCATTTGGAATTGAAAGAGACTTTCGTATTCAATTCATGGATCCTGACTTCAACAATGAGTTTATGAACATAACATCAATGCAAGACATTCAAGACCGAAGTACAATCAAACTTGTGTACATGGCAAATCTGGATACAAGTGCATCTTTGTCAAAGCAGTATCCCACATGCAGTCTTGACTCTTCTGCAAGTCCAGAAAGTATTCAAAGAAACTCCAGTCTCTCATCGTCTTCATCCAACTCAGACAGCACCATAATTCTACCACAGTCAGACAGTGAGCTGAGATCATGTGCATGGCCTCGCGAGTTTACTATTCCTCGATTTTCATTCAATGTAGAGGTGCAACTTCAGCGTGGAAATGAGACCTTCAGAGAAACTGGAACTCGGCTCAAGATTACTCCAGGTGTTAAATCTGACATCTTAGAGAAGCTAGCTGAGGCGATTTTTCAGTTTACTGCTTATCCTCAAAATTACCAAATAGATGAAGTTGCAGGGGCACTGATCAAAAAATTTCCTTGTCTGCAAGAGCCATCTGCCACAGGTTACTATGGCTGGATGATTAGCCTGAAATATAAGATGGCTAATTACAGGACAAAGATGCGCAACATTGGCTGTCCTGAAGTGACTATAAATGCTTTGAAAAACAAATCCAGTGATGATTGCCTCCCAGCCAAAAATGTTAAGAAACCTAAAAAGGCTGAGGTCAATTTTTGTCCATTACACCCAGCTGGCGAAACGGATGACAGTCTAGAAAACATCAGGGTTGAGCTTTTGACCGACGTCAGACGAAGAAACAGTGCCTCAGATGTAAGGCAGAAGATGTCAAGAACATTTTCCTACCGTAGACAAGAGGTGGTGCAGGGAAGTCCAACTGCTGGGGAGTTTAAAGCTAGGTGGCCTGCACTTTTCCAGATTAATGAGGTAAAGGCATGCTTTTTTTGCTGAGTATTCTTGTCAGTAATTCCTTATGTTATACATTAATTAATCTGGGCCACTTGGATTAAGACGAGTCCAAATATAGGCATAAAGAGGCTGGCATTTATAGTTATTGTGTCGTTAAATGCTTGACCTGTGTACCATACAGAGTATTTATGTGAGCAGCACTTAAAATACAAGTTGTGTATGAAAAACATAAGTGACTTAAAGTGTAGAAACATGAATAAAATGATTTTTTGATTTTTCTTATAAATACTTAAATAATCAAATATTTTTTTAAGTTTGCACTACATATAGGGCCCAAACTATTTTATAGTGAGTTTGATTATTGAAATGATTGATTAATCATCTCAATAATTAATAGTGAGATTGAGTGAAATCAGATTATCAATTGTGAATTAACCTAAAACCTTTTATTTAGCTATTAGTTTTTAGTTAGCCTCAGATTGTTAAAAGCATGTGCTAAACAAATGTAAATTAAAAATGTGATGAACAAACTTTGTTGCTCATAAGATAAAAAATAAATGGGTCAAGTTAAAACCCCTAAGACCTCTCACCACCAAGAGGTGTTGACCTCACAGGTGAGACACTCCCACCAGCGGACAAAGAGCACAGGAAAATGTGTTGCCAACCACCTGAAACAGACAAATATCTGCTTTTTAAAACCCTTTAAACCCGGTAAATGGACTGATGCCATTCATTTCTTCTTTGATTAACAGTAGTAACATCCTTCATGCACTGTATACTAACCCATATGCTAATCATGCTTTATGAAGTGATGGCAATTGCATTGTAGCATTTAATGAAGAAATAACAAAATAATCATACCAATGATTAAGCACCAGTCTTCTTTTTTTCTCTGTGTGTGTGATACAGGTAAATGCTGAATTCCAGCGTATTACAACACTTCAACTGGAGACGACCTTCGCAGCACAGTTAGACAGAATTACACCTCAGCTGATGACAGTTTTCCAGAAGAAGGGCGGTGTTTCTGGGCAGAAACTTGCCCACCACTTGCAGATCATGCAAGAGGTAAATCTGACTATTGCAAATTCTATTTGGATTTCTTTTGTCTTAAGTGGCAGGTCACTGGTGAGTCAAATAAGCCATTTTAGGTGACCGGCCAAGCAATCTAAATTTTGAAATTTCATATATAAATTTTATTTACTATGTTTGAACTGACTTATGATCAAATTTACTTATTGCGAATGTCAGACATTGTTGTTTTTTTTCCAAATTGGTTTAATCAGCAACTCTCTTTAAACAGGCTGAAAGTGATGTTAAAGTGAAAAGGGAAGCAGTTCTCAGGGCACTTTGCCTCTACCTTGGTGAAGAGGACGGAAGCCTTATTCGGGAGTACTTGGTAAGTCGTCTGTGAAGGTTCTCAGTCATCCAGGTCATTGTAGTCAAAGGACTTTGCAAAGAAATGCATCTGGACTTCTTTGAGTTGCTTGAAGACGTTTCACCTCTCATCCGAGAAGCTTCTTCAGTTCTAAGGTCAAATGGTGGAGAGTCCCAGATTTAAACCTAGTGGGAGTATCCCCCCAAAGAGGGACAAAAGGACCCCCTGATGATCCTCTAATCGCCTGAGCCAAGGTGTGAAATTGGGTGTGGGTCCCAATCAGCCAGGGTTTCGGGTGAGCTCATTGTGAAACCTGGCCCCACCCTATCATGTGAATTCCTGAGGTCAGATGGCCCAGAGTGTGAGTGGGTGTTAAGGCGTCTGGGGAGGGAACTCAAAACTGGATTATAGATTATTTGAATAGAGCTTTTTAAAACTACTAGTTCATAGGCAAAAGGTTTGTAATTTGTATTATACAAATTACAGCGATTTCCCTTAGATGTGGATTCTTATTCTGTTTGCAACAAATTTTGTATTAATAAAAGATTTGAAAGAATTTTGTAGTTTTCATTATTGATGTTATTAAAAGAACTACAAATCAGGGTAGTAGCTTAAAAATATGTGTTGGCTTTACTCGCTTAAATTAGATTCTGTGTACTTAAAAAATATTTCTGGATTCAAACAAATTTATTTCGTGCAACCACTTGTCATAAAAAATTTGAGTAAATTGAACAAAACATTTTTTTCAGTGTACATTTAACCCATTACATCATTTGAGCAGCGGAGTGAGGACGGTGTTGGTAATGATTCCAGCAGCGAGGATGAGGATCATGATGAGTATCGCCAGGCCGCGCCGTAACACCAGCTGTGACACCGACAGAACATCTCCCACTGTAGTGGTGTTGGTGGTTTTACTCTCTTCTGGTATTTGCACCTCCATGTATACGTGGTCCACCCCAGCGCTCTCACCACTGGATGCAATAGTACTGATTGGGGTCTGGATGTGATTAGATTCTAGGGTTTAGAAAGAGAAGTATTAATAAGACACTGTAATAACGGGAATGTTTCAGCCAGTTTGCCCACTCACCTCTATTTTCCATCTTGATCGTGTCTTTTTCTTCTTTGACGCAGACTCCTGCTCGCACTTTGGCCTGATCAGACACAACAGTTAATGTCATGCTTTGATGAATTAAAGTGTGATAAACTGTCAATAGATGCAGGTGCGCACCTCTTCAGCAGCCTTCTTCCAATCGAGTCTGCACAAAAATGTGATGAAAAAGATCGACTGCACTAACACGCAAACCGTAAGGCCTGTCCAAAATCCTACAGCAGAAAAAATAGAAGAAGAGGAGTTGTAATGGTTTTCCTGATAAGCAGGAAGTACAGCTAATTTCTGACTGCAGCACACATTTGTCACAATCCACCTGTAACCTGAAAGACACAACATACAGTGGTTATTCAGCTGGAATAAACAGGCTTGAACCTTCTGTCGTGTGTGCATGTGTCACTTCTAAATTCACACAAGTCTAAGACATCCTAGTGAAAATCATTCTACTTTTACGATGCACATACATTTTTTTTATTTTTCTGTTCCTCACATCGTCTTCAGGCTGCACCTGTTTCATTTATTCGGACCCACGAAATGCCCAGTTGGGGTCATTTTAGCGTCTGGTTTCTGTTAAGTTTATGTTCAGTCTATTAATATGTTAAGTTACAACTGTTAACAACCAGTATCGCCTGATCCTCACCAGGTTCTAACATTATTTAAATACAACTTTAGATGAATAGGAGCATCTGATGTATTATGATAAATCTTTAGCAAAAACTAAGCCAAAAACGCAGAAGCAAGGTGCTTTGCTTGGGATCGTGATTATGGTGTGCATTGAAGTTTGCATGGCCCAACATCTCGACTTTATTCTTGTCTGTCCAAAGAACATTGATCTATCAGATGCAATATTGCAAACGTAATCCATGCTGCTATGTTCACTTTGGACAGAAGAGACTTTCTTCTGTCAAACCTTGATGGACAGCAGCAAATGCTTCCCCAAAGTCATTGCTGATGTCTTTCCTCCCTGGTATTATTATAACATACTCGACTAGAAAACTACTAAAATGTCTGGTTTTATTTAATGAATATAATAAGATTAATTGTTATTATATAAAATTATGGATAAATAAAGTATGGCATATCTTATTTTCTCTTATCTTGAATATGTCACATCAGTCCACTGCTGTGAAGGAAAACAAAGGAACTTGGAATGACACCCTCACTCAGTCCTCACCTACAACCCCCATTTTGGCTGCAAACATCAGGGACACACCAGTGGGTAAGCCAATAAAGTAGTACCCGACCAGGTTACACAGAGCACCAACCGACTGTTTTCCGACTCCTCTGACAACTCCTCCAGCCACACCCTGTAAACACAAACACAGATTTCTCTGAATCACATTTTATATTTGACAATATCAGCCTGAAATGTCGATCACTGCTGTAAAATCATTTCTTACCGCAACTGCATCGGCCAGATGCAAGAAACTAAATATCAACATGACATCAGAAACCCTCTGCAAAATATCGCTAAAAAATGTGCAGGTTCAGCTTGAGTACATCTGTCTGTACATTCACAAATATCGTCAAACATCACGAACATATGAAACTTTATGAAAACAAGACCTTTAATACAATGGGACACATGTACAATGAAATTATTTGATTTTAGCATTCACATAGGCTTGTTTTAGTTAACTGAAATGGGATAACAAGGGCAACATGTTTCTGGGACAAAGGGGTAAATGATTATCTTGAATAATACATGCAATTAAAGATGCAATAAATAAGAGAGGAACTCTTCCTGGAATCAAGGTTAAAGGTCAAAGATACTTACGGCTCTGATGTGAAAATGTATCCGATGACATCCTTTGAGACGCCAAAAATAATACTAACAAAGCATGCAATTATGACTGCAATGAGAAAAACCATTTAAATATTAAAATCACAGGAAAAACACAGAAAAACAAGGAACACAAAGGTGTCCAACTTTACAGTTTATATATAGTCGTGGTGAAAAATGTACTGTAATTTCATTATTCTTCTTTTTCCAAAGTGGAACGATTGTACAGCATTCATGTTTAACAACAAAAACAAGAGATGGGGCTACAAGTTGAATTTATGTTAACACTCTCAAACCTGAACCATGAAATAACCAGAAATCTTTATTTTTTTGATAATGGAGTGTATGTTGAACCTTTAGACAAAATATATATCAAAATTAAATCAGCATATATGATTTTTAACTTGAATCACATTCGCCATATGAGCAATATTTTTGCAACTTCGTCATTAAAAATGTCTCATGCAATTTAAATCATTTTGGGGGGGTGAAAAAAAGTCACGCTGATGTTCACAAAAAGGCATGTATCAAATACGATACGCTGGGATTTAAAGGGTTCAATTTTAATTAATCCATGCAGGCTCAAAATTACATGAAGTATACATAGTCCACAAATTTATTGCAGTTTATTCAACACGTGTTCTGATGCATATCAACTACATACTATTTTGCCCAGGGTCAGGTAAACAAATTTGCCAGTGAAACTGGTCCATAATTTGGTGATTTACACATTTGCTTTACAAGCAAAAGGTCACTGGTTCAATTTCAACTGGAGACAAATCCCCTTTGGGACTGTGTCAGGATGGGTATCCGGCATAAAACTGCCAGATCAATCATGCAAAGCTACCCCCTGTGGTGACGGAACAGCTATGGACCCTGTATGGGTTGTGGAGGTACTCAAACTTCCTCCCAGACCAAAGAAATGTATGTTGGGTTAGTTAATGGCTCTAATGTCACTGTATACATGAATATGAATGGTTGTCTATCTCTGAGTTGGCCCTGTGATGGACTTGGCACCTTGGGTCCACCATTTATCTACCATTAATTGGATAAGCTGTTGGAAGATGGCTGGATGGATGAATAGTTCATTTATTCATTCATTCATTCCATTCATTCGCTTCCACTTATCCTTTTCAGGGTCGTGGGGGGCGCTGGAGCCTATCCCAGCTGTCATAGGGCAAGAGGCGGGGTACACCCTGGACAGGTCGCCAGTCTGTCGCAGGGCCAACACACAGCCCTGCGACAGACTGGCGCTCACATTCACTCACACATTCACACCTAGTGACAATTTGGATTATCCAATTAACCTATTCCCACAAGCTGCATGTCTTTGGACGGTGGGAGGAAGCCGGAGTACCCAGAGGGAACCCACGCAAACACGGGGAGAGCATGCAAACTCCACACAGAAAGTGGAATTGAACTCAGGACCTTCTTGCTGTGCGGCAACAGTGCTAACCACCGAGCCACCGTGCTGCCCTTAGTTCATTTATATTTTATGAAATGTATTCTTATTCATATTCTTATGTCATGAAGCTCAGCATGAAATAAAACTAATCCTGCTACTGCTCAGTTAGCAGTATTTTTACTTTTTTCTGTTCATTTAACACAGACAATAATACTTAGTGTGTCGGTTCTTACATGCACAGATGATGGGGACTTTGCTTGACAGCTTGGCCTGCTCGATGTTTCCTGCACCAAGTGCGTTCCCAACCCGTACACTGGCAGCACCAGAGACTCCTAGTGGAAACTATGGGAAAAATCCATGTGTAATTCCAAAATGTAACGCCAAGTCAGCATACAAGCAAAACTCAAAAGGTTCACTGGAGTTACCATGTATGCTATAACAGCCAGTTCGTAGGATATCGAGTGAGCTCCCAACTCGGCCTCACTGATCACACCGGCCAGGAATCCTCCCAATTCAACCACCCACCACTCCAGACAGAGCATGAGCATGCTGGGGACAGCCAGCTGGACAAAGGGTCCCCACTCCTGGAGACAATCGAGGGACCAACCTGTGGGTGACTCTATATGTCATCTTTCAAACTATTGGTTTAAATTATGATTTAATTATGGGCCTCGGATCAACAATTATTAATGAGGAACTTGCATAAATCAGACATTACTATTAATCATTATTTAAATCCCACACATTTTAACTATTACAGATATGTCTTGAAGTTTATTGGAACCGCAGAGTTAAAGAATAACCTCTCCCCCACACTGTTATAGAGTATGACTATTTTTTTCAAACATTAAACTCTGGAGTGTTTATAATGGAAAACTTCAGGTATGAAAGGTCACAAAGCTGAATGATGCAACATGGTGAAATTACTGGACAGAATTGGAAATAAGGCGAATGACACAGCAAAATAAAAACATTTCAGCAAGTTCAGGATCCCCATAGAAGTAAAATGACTGACCTGCCCATGTGGCCTTATGCAGACCTCTCAAGTACATGTAAATGAATAAGACTGATGCCAACAAATACTGGGAGATGGCACTGGCTGCTGCTGATCCACTGGAAGATAAAAACATTACAGATCAAAAGAAAGAAAAAAAAAAAAAATTAATGCTCCATATTTGAGAAACCGCTTCCAGCTCCTTGCTGCGGAAGGAAATAACAACGAAAACCCAGATACACTCTGGGATGAGCTGAAAGAGGCTGTGGTCGGTGCAGCAGAATCGAAGATTGGTCGCCGACGGGTCGGCTTCAAGGAGCGCTGGATCTCCGACCGTTCATGGGAACTTATAGATCAACGTCGCTTGGCGAAGTCAGTTCGGGACCAGGTGGCCTCTGACCCACATGCTTCTGCAGACCAGCGTGAGAGGGCCATGGCCACCTAGTTGGCTATGCATGTGCCCGCATTCCTGTCATGATCAACCAACAACGTGCTGAAGAGATGGAGAATTTTACATATCTTGGCAGCATCATCTCGAATGACGGGGTCTCTGATCAGGATGTTGACGCCAGAGTAGGGAAGGCAGTTGGTGTCCTGCGACGTCTCCAACCTATTTGGAACTCGACCTCCCTGAATGTTAGGGTCAAGATCAGACTACTTAACTCTATCGTCTTCCCTACTGCACTTTACGCTAGTGAAACCTGGCGCTCAACAAGTGCAATTATTCAACACCTGAACGTGCTTCAACAACGTGGCCTGCGGCGAATCCTGAGAATTTCCTACCGGGACCGAATAACAAATGAGGAGGTCCTACGAAGAGCAGGCACCCGCCCATTAGCCGATGTTGTTGCAGAAAGGCGCTTCCGCTTTGCGGGCCATATTTTACGCCTACCCCTCATCGCCCAGCTAAGATTGCCATGACATGACGTCCACGCACTGGCAAGCGAAAGCAAGGCCGACCAAAGACCACATGGCGTCGAACATTCATGGACGATCTGAGAACTGTCGATATTGCCTGGGGTGAAGCTGAAGCAGTCGCTGCTGACCGACATTGATGGAGATCACTAGCTGCCGATGCGCCGCCTGGCGTAGGAGGAACTAAGTGCTAAAGTGCTCCATATTTACAGGTGACAATTCAAACACCCTAAGATAGTCTTCAGCCCCCTGTAACCCTGTAAAAGGACAAGTGAAAGAGAATGGATGGATGAATGGATGGATGGATGGATGGATTGATGGGTTTTGAATTTGCTGTTAGTTCATTATTCCTTTTGGGTTTTTGAGAAATGAGCAATTTCTGGGGATAGGTTTATTGGATAATCCAAATTGCCACTAGGTGTGAATGTGCGAGTGAATGTGAGTGTGAATGGTTGTCTGTTCCTGTGTGTTGGCCCTGCGACAGACTGGCGACCTGTCCAGGGTTTACCCCGCCTCTCACCCTATGACAGCTGGGATAGGCTCCAGCGCCCCCCGCGACCCTGAAAAGGATAAGCGGAAGTGAATGGATGGATGGATTTATATTCATGTTCTACATTATGTTATATTTTTTTTCAATAGTGTTGCTTTGTATTTCCTTGTGCTTATGGGTTTTATAGTCTTCTGAACCCTGATATTGATTTCTTATTAGATAGATGTTGTTTGCTTCAGTCTTGTTATTCTATTAATCTTTTTGTTTTTCCTCTTGTCCTGTTTAGTTGTGTTAAAATTGGTTAGTTGTGAGCATTCTATATTTTCTCTGAGTGGTCTTTATTTATCCTTCTTAGTGGTGTTTCTGTTAATTCTTGTAGTGATGTTTAATTATTATTCATTGAACATGACATTCGTATCTTTAATGATTTCTGAACATCTGGGGTTTTCAGGCTTGCTTTCATGTATTCTCTATGTATTCTCTGTCTTTTTGAGCCTTGTAACCACTTGTTCTTTGACACTAAAAATATTACTATGCTCAAGCTCTTGATGTCACGGTCCTGGATCGGTGACCTAGTGTTTTGTGTATTATTGTTGTTATTCTATGATTTCGTCTTTGTATATGACTTCTAGTGTTCTGAGGTCTGTTTTTGTATTTTAGTTTTGAGGTTTTGTTGTTCGGATCAGGGACCAGACAAAGAATTGCCCCTGGTGAGAGGCGTCGGACTGGGGTGGGTATCTTGGTATCCCCTCGGCTTGCTGCTGGTATGTTGGGGTTTCTCCCAGTGGACGAGAGGGTTTGTTCCCTTTGCCTTCGGGTCAGGGAACAGGTCCTGACTGTCGTCTGTGCTTATGCGCCAAGCGGCAGTTCAGAGTACCCAGCCTTCTTGGAGTCCCTGAGTGGGGCACTGGAGGGTGCTCCTCCTGGGGACTCTGTTGTCCTACTGGGAGACTTCAACGCTCAGGTGGGTAACGACAGTGAGACCTGGAAGGGCGTGATTGGGAGGAACGGCCTCCCGGATCTGAACCCGAGTGGTGTTTTGTTATTGGACTTCTGTGCAAACCACAGTTTGGCCATAACGAACACCATGTTCGAACATAAGAGTGTCCATAAGTGCACGTGGCACCAGGACAGTCTAGGCCACAGGTCGATAATCGATTTTGTAATCGTATCATCAGACCTGAGGCCATGTTTTGGACACTTGGGTAAAGAGAGGGTCTGAGCTGTCAACTGATCACCACCTGGTGGTGAGTTGGATCAGGTGGTGAGAGAGAACGCTGGACAGACCTGGCGCACCCAAACGTACAATGAGGGTGTGCTGGGAACGTCTAGCAGAGGCCATGGAAAAAGACTTTCGGACTGCCTTGAAGAGATTCTGGCAAACCGTTAGGGGACTCAGGAGGGGAAAGCGGTGTTCTACCTGCACTGTGTATAGTGCAGGTGGAGTGCTGCTGACCTCGACTAAGAAAATCATTAGGCGGTGGAAGGAATACTTCGAGGACCTCCTCAATCCCACTGGCATGTCTTCCGTGGCGGAAGCAGAGCCTGGGGACGAAGGGGATTACCCGCCAATCTCTGGGGGCAAGGTCACTGAGGCAGTTAAACAACTCCTTGGTGGCAGAGCCCCTGGGGTGGACGAGGTCCGCCCCGAGTTCCTGAAGGCTCTGGATGTTGTAGGGCTGTCTTGGTTGACACGTCTCTGCAATGTTGCATGGAAATCAGGGGCAGTACCCCTGGACTGGCAGACCGGGGTGGTGGTCCCCATCTTTAAGAATGGGGACCGGAGGGTGTGTTCCAACTACAGGGGAATCACACTCCTCAGCCTCCCTGGGAAAGTCTATATAGGGTGGAGAGTTCGTCAGTTAGTCGAACCTCGGATACAGGAGGAACAATGCGGTTTTCGTTCTGGTCATGGAACACTGGACCAGTTCTTTATCCTCTCGAGGATACTCGAGGGCGCATGGGAGTTTGCCCAACCGGTCTACATGTGTTTTGTGGACTTCAACTGTGTCCCTCGGGGGGTCCTGTGGGGGGTGCTCTGGGAGTATGGGGTGTCTGGCCCATTGCTACGGGTCATTCAGTCCTTATATGACCGTTGCAAGAGCTTGGTCTGCATAGCCGGCAATAAGTCGGACTCGTTCCTGGTGGGTGATGGTCTCCGCCAGGACTGCCCTTTGTCACCGATTCTGTTCATAATTTTTATGGACAGAATTTCTAGGTGTAGCCAAGTGGCTGAAAGCTTTCACTTCGGTGGTCTTAGGATCTCATCTCTGCTTTTCGCAGATGATGTGGTCCTGCTGGCTTCATCAGGTGATGGGCTCCAGCTCGCCTTGGAACGGTTCGCAGCCGAGTGTGAAGCGGTGGGAATGAGAATCAGCACCTCCAAATCTGAGGCCATGGTCCTCAGCTGGAAAAGGGTGGAGTGCCCACTCCGGGTCAGGGACGAGACCCTGCCCCAAGTGGAGGAGTTTAACTATCTCGAGGTCTTGTTCACGATTGATGGGAGAAGGGAGCGGGAGATCGACAGACGGATTGGTACAATGGCTGCAGTGATGCGGACGCTGTACCGGTCTGTTGTGGTGAAGAGAGAGCTGAGTGTAAAAGCGAAGCTCTCAATTTACCGGTCGATCTACGTCCCTACCCTCACCTATGGTCATGAGCTGTGGGTAGTGACCGAAAGAACGAGATCGCGAATACAAGCGGCGGAAATGGGTTTCCTCCGAAGGGTGGCTGGCCTCTCCCTTAAAGATAGGATTAGAAGTTCGGCCATTTGGGAGGGGCTTAGAGTAGAGCTGCTGCTCTACGCTGAGGAGGCCCTGGGGCAGACCCAGGACACGCTGGAGAGATTATATCTCTCGGCTGGCCTGGGAACGCCTTGGTGTTCCCCCAGATAAGCTGGAGGAGGTGGCTGGGGAGAGGGAGGTCTGGGTTTCTCTGCTTGGGCTGCTGCCCCCGCGACCCGGCCCCGGATAAGCGGAAGAAAATGGATGGATGAATGGAGGTTTTGTTCTGGTGCCCCTGTGTCTAGTTCTTAGGTTTAGTTCTGTGCCCAGTCTGTTTCCTGTTTTACTTTGAAGGTCAACGTATTCTCGTCTTTGTAATTAGCGTCAGCCGTGTTTCCCACCTGTATTTAGTGTCTACGTGTGCCTCATTCAGCTCTGTGTTTTGTTTTCATGCAGTTTCTAGCTGTTTTAGTCTTTTGGGTCTGCAAAATTACCAACACACCATAAAACCTGTGGTAATTCACCTAAATTCACTGGATCATGAAGTTAGATAAAGAATTAAAAACACATATAGTTTTCTCTGACTGAATTGACAGTTACATTCAACCAACAATGTCACAGGAATGATGAAGGAAAACTTACGCAACACCCAAATCCAGCTGATGGATGAGGACGTAGTTGATTATTGCATTAAAGACATTTCCGATTGCTCCAGTTATAACTTGAGGCCATATAATTCCCTGTACACCAAAGCACAAAATATACATAATATTCATTTTAATGTTTTAAATGCACAACCAGTTATTAAAGTAATGTTGGACCATATGCATGCTTCAAAAGCACTGCACCTGATTTTGAAGATACCTCCCCTGCAGCTGGTACATGAAAGCAGCCTGAAGAAAGCAAACATTAAATTATAAGAGACTCGTTGACAGAAGTGAAGAACAAATTTGGGCACATGATTGGAACTTAGGTTAATCAGCATGTGAATATGAATATGTCAAATAATTAATAATAAATTAAAGAAATAAAATTTATTACAGATTCTATACATTTGTACACCTCCACTGCAAGTTATTAACCCTCATCCACTTTGTCTGATAGTTTATGCCTCAAAATTCAACCAAGAATAAATGAGAGGGGGGGCATCAAAGTTAGAGATTGGACAGTATAGTTGAACAATATAAACTTAAATCCCCTTAGAAACAAATACCAAGTCAAACATGATAAATGGTGAATGCACTGATTCTTATATAGTGCTTTTCTAATCTCTCAGAGCACTCAAAGTGGTTTTTACAACACGTCTCATTCACCCATCCGATCCTTAACCTCTTAAGCACCAACACCCATAGATACGGGGGCAAAAGGAACGAGATCACATTTAGGGTTAGGTGAGTGTGCTTAAGCGGTTACGTGCTTTTATCTAACATTCACACTCCAATGGATTCATTGGAGAGCAACTTGGGGTTAGTATTTTGCTGGATGATATTTGGCATGCAGACTGGAGCAGCTCAGGATCAAACTACCAATCTTGAGATTAGTAGATGACTTTCTCTACCTCTTGAGCTACAGCGATGCTCTCTGGACCTTAAATAGCACTAGATCTGTGGTTAAGACCCTCCGTTCTGGATATCAACTTGCCTTTTGTTTAAATATTCAACACCTTCCAAATCTGCATCAAATCCTATCAAACTCACCGGCAGAGCAGGCATGAAGATCTTCACATAGAGCTGGGAGAGGCTTCATGTGGAAATGAAAAGACAAAGTAAGCCTGTGACACTGATGATGGTGACATTTGACTGCACATAAAGTAAGGTTACATACCATTTTGCTTGTTCTTTTACTTCATTCTGCCTATTCCTGTTTCATGCTGTGTTAAACAACAGCTGTGTGTGACTTTAGTGTTATGCTGTAAAATAAACCCAGTGGGACCAATGATGATGCTTCCTTATTATACTTATCAGATCCAACTAATCCCAAATAGTTTAGACAAACTGAAAATGCATCTCAGGTCTCGGGATGTTAATTATCTTTTTAAAAGTTTTTGGCAGCTTTATCCAAAAGTCGAGGCACAGTAACAATGTGACAAAGACAGCACGTGGTTTAAGTAGTGTTGGGTTGTAAACCTGTACAAGGATCTACTGAATTATTTCTCACAGGTCAGAAATGTGTGCAGTAAGAACCAGCACACATTTCCATGCATTTCCACCGCTGAGTTAACAGCTGGTTTCTGCTGCTACAGGTGGTCAATCTATGAGCCACTGCAGGTATAATGTGCTTTTCGATTACTGCATTACAGTGATCCCTCGTTTATCTTGAGTTACGTTCTAAAAATATGTTGTTTTCAGGCTGTAAAACCCCTCACTACACACTTTATACACTTTTCCCAGACAGGCATGAACATTTTCACACTTTTCTCTCCTGTTTAAACACTCTCAAAGTTCAAACCTTCATAGAAAAATAAGCCCAGTATTATAGAATGAAACCAAAGACCAAACCCTGTTTTCAGGTCCAGAACATGGGAATAGAGCAGCTGCCAGAGAATTCAACATTAATGAATCAATGGTACGGAAGTAGAGGAAGCAAGAACAATGAGTTGAGTAAAGTTTGAATTATCTGACTGTTTTGTTTTGCCTAATGCACTTTATAATCCGGTGTGCCTTATGGTCTGAAAAATACGGTAACTTCTACCGTCCTTTAGCATGTCCAGAAGTCCAACTTTTTGTGTGATGGTTAGCATCTTCCTCTGCCTTTCGGGTGCTACCGCAGGTGCCTTTGACGGTGCAAAACGTTTCGTCGACATTGTTGTGTTTGTTGGGGAGAAAACTTACAAACATACAGTACAGAACTTCAGAGTCACACAGCTAGCGATCGAAGATTTATGTAAATTCGACAAGCTGAATGCATTCTGTACTGTACAGGAGACACGGTGTTCTGGGAATCCATCCTACCTGAAAAAACATCCTACCCAATGTTTCTGCGCAGACGTGCCGCATGTGCACAACACCAACGCCGAATTAACTTCTTTTTCTCTCACCCATCCGCAATACTTCTTAAGGTTATGGTTATGCTTAGGGTTATGGTTAGGGGTAGGGTTAGGTTTAGTCGCAAGTCACCGTCAAATTACAATACGGGTAGGACGTTTTCTCAGAGTAGGACTGACAATGGTCTACAGCCAATCATGACGCAGAACACAATGTGCTGTAGAAACAAAAAAACAAAAACAAAAAAACATGCAATTCAACAAAAAGATCCGCGAAACAGCGAGTCCGCGAAAGGTGAACCGCGTTATACCGAGGGACCACTGTACTTTTTGCACAAACTAACAGTGCTTGGCATTTTGCATAACTTGAGTTTCTTTAAGGGTGAGACAGACACATGCTCAGCAGTGTCACAACATCCGCGCGTCTGTTTTTGCTGGTTAATAACGGCTCACCTGGCGACCTCTGGACTCTGTTTGACAGCAAGTAGGAGAGGTTCAGTGTTGATGAGGATGGCCCAACAAGGGAAACAGGCCAGCAGCAGAATCAGAACTCCCCTCTGGAGAATCACACCCACACGCTTCAAGTTACCGCTCCCATACGTCTGCGTGAAACAGGTAGACAGACGCTCGGGTGAGAAAAGTTGGAAAACACAGAATCCCACCAAAGAACGAGGGTATGACTGATCAAAGAAAAATAACTCCACACAAAAGCTCAGTGTTGAGATGTTTAAAAGGGGATTCCAGGAGAACCTGGGAACCCAGCTGTGCTGCTTGTGTTTGTCTTGGTTACACAAATACAGTGAAAGCTCCGGTGAGGACCCTACCTGAGATATGAGGGTATCACAAGTTAACGACAAACCGGTGCCAATGCAAATACCAGTGACGTTAACTACCTGCAAACAAAACACAACATGCATAAACTGGGGTAAAAATGATGCATATTTACATTTTAACAACAAAGGCACTGAAATGTCTGCTCACCGCAATTGATAATGCTACAGCTGCAAGTTCAGTTTTCCCCAGGTGACCACAGAACACCGTGCTGACAAAACTGATCATGAAAATCATCAACTGGGAAATGACCTGAAGCACAGAAGAGGAGATACTGACTCTGTGTTGTATTTAGAAATACATTTGAAGGAAAAATAAATAAGTAATGAAAACATTTAGTAACTTAAAGATGTTAAACATATAGCAAATATCTAAATTAGATAGATAGATACAGCAGCACGAAAAAGAGTAAAAATAGTAAAAACATAATCAACTGTATGTTTTGGGGGCTTAAAGAAAAGATGTAGGAATTTGATATGTAATCCAAATAATGCATAAAAAACATAGTAACATTTAAAATTAATTGATTGTGATACTAAACAGATATACACAGCACAGTCCTACAGTCTTGGAGGCCATTCAGAAACAGGACTTTCATAAATAACATTTAATGTATTTATTAATAGGACACAGTAAACCACCACATTTAAATCAAATTTCAGTTTATTGACACATGGTGCATCTTCTGTAGTAAATCAGCTACAACAGACAGAGAGTGTGACAAACTTCAAATGAGCTTCAAATTTACACACAGTCTTACCACTGGTCCCGCCAGTTTGGAAAGTTGCACAAGCTCATTGCGGTAAACTGACGGAATAAACCGAGGGACACATTTCTGGCAACAGCCTCGGGAGCTCTGAGCACAAGAAGCCGCTGCAGCTTCCTTTAAATCCTCTTTTGCTGCCTCTGTGCAATTTCCTGTTTTTTCCCCAGAAGAGTCCATAATTGAACAAATCCAGATCCTCTTCACAAACAGTTCGCCCTGATTTCTGTCATTCAGGCAGAAGAAAATGTTGATGGTTTGATAACCAGCGCAGGAGTCTGAGGAGGGGCCAGACACATACTGTCCTCCTCACCTTCCAGCCAACCAACGCTTGTCTCTGTTTAGGTGTGATTTCTGCTATTGCGAAATACTCGATACACTTCTACAAATAAAGCATCCATTTACAGTTGATCATTAAAATGACAGTTAAAAGATGCTGGTGATATTCTTTAGTAACACTTTCCAGAAGGATTAGAGCCTTTCCTCGATTGCACTGGGTCCTTCCACCTGCAAAATCCTACTTTAACTCTCACTTACAACTGTAGTGTCAAAGTTTTAATTTCTTTAGTTAACTGTAACCATTTTAAATGGTACATCTTTTTATATTTATATTGTAACAAACCGGCTCATAAGGTCCAATAAAACTGAATGAGACTGGATGAGGTTGTAACTAAAGTAACTAAAGGTAGCAAAGGATGATTTATTTACAGAACATAATTAAGGTGAATGGGTCTACCATCAAGTCAGTAGTGTAAAATGTGCATGAGCATGTGGCAAGGTCGGTAAGAATCAAAAACACATGTTGTAGCTGAGCCAGTGTAATCTAGGAAGCTGGTGTCCAAAGCATAGCAGTGAGGAAAGCAGAACCAGAGAGCAAGGGAAGGATCTGCTGCAGGAAGGAGGGAGCTTTTATAGTTAAACTCACTGGGCTTAGCTGTACCTCAAGCAGCAAGCTTCTTCAATCAGCTCCTGCAGAACAAAGCACAGCACAAAAAACAAAACAGAGACACCCATCACCTGGGGTCATCAAAATATGCAGCGCTCAGATATCAGAATACATCTTTATTAAGTTTCACTGTGAAAAAATGACTCGAAATTACATAAAAAGTTTGTTCCACTTGACAGAGTATTGCAGATATTCAAATATGATGCAGTGAAATGAAACAAAGCTGAAAAATGGCTCTTCTTTTAAATGTCATGTAAATAAAAGCGCTGGATACTGACAACAATATCAATCTTTAAACAATATTTCCCACAAATATTTGAAGACTGTTATGTAACAGACCTCAAGTGGCTTGACAATGCAAATGATTAGAGGTAATTTGTCTGGCCCTGAATACGTAACAGTCTGCTGGCTGTATCACAAAACAGTTACTTTTTAACAGAGAAAAGAAACACCGTCATCCCGGACTAGAACTAAAGATCAGAAATGAGTAAACAGCTGAAAACGACTGAACCAAGACGGGGCTGAGTGGGACAGAAGTCATTACCACGGGTAGCTCAGTGATGAGCTCTGTGCTTGTCTCTGAGATGAGACTGATGACTTACAGTGAGCTCTGAGTGACTTCAAAGAGACGAATTTTTGACGTTTGCTTCAATAAGATTCTTATTCATTTATTTATTTTACAGTGAAGTTGTAAATGTTTAATCATACATAAATACACACATTCATACTTAAAGCTGCCCAGTATGACCAGCAGACAGTGATTTATAAATTATCAAGTGATTGCTTCAACGCTTTGCAAACACTTTATTGTTACATTATTATGAATCAGGACAATACTTTTACACAGCAATGTCCTCAGAGGGGTTGAGTTACCTGAACATTTAAATTCAGTAAAATCAACAGCGCAAAAATATAAAAACAAAAATTTTACATTAGATTCTGGAAAAGTGGAGACAAACAGGTGAGCATCAGGGAGCAGGGTCAGGTCATTGGTGGGAAACTGAGTCAGTCTGAGGGTAAGTGTTACCATGGTAATAACCCCTTGTTGTGAGAATGTCACACACTAGAGGAGCAGTTTATTAGGAACACCTGTACACCCGTTTGATTGTGATTGTATGAAGATGTGCAGATATGGTCTTATTTACCATAAATGATTGTCAAACGTAATTAGAGAGACAGGGCAAAATTAAATTAAATCCTTAATCTTCTTTTGGTATTTCTGATTTAGCTTTTAGGCAGACAAATCTCAGTTTTTATGCTTAATGCTACAAGAAAAATACCCCACAGTTCACAAAAAAAACTACTAGATACATGATTTTATCAATTTCAGAATCCTACGTCGGCCTGTTCTTGAGTTATAGCATTCACAAGATTTTCAGAAAATGTTATCTCTGACCTTGAGATCAAAGTCACTGAAATTCGAACTCATCTGAGATTTTTAGTAGCTGCACCAAAGCTATCCATTTGAAAAACATTAAACCAACCTGAGCCGCTGAGTTGTGGCATCATGTGATACCACAGTCATATTTTTATTCTGAAAATACAGACTGTAAAGAATGTTACCATCAACAAATCTGTAAAGCCTTCAATAACCCAACCTGAGCGGCTGAAATATGGCATCTTACATATCACCTTCCTTTCACCAAAACAGACCAAGTGCCTAATCTGGAACCAGTTCCACCCTACAATAACCACCAATGAGTCTCAAATGCAGCCTGTGGATTCTGGCCTTGATTTCTTTGCACATTACCATAAGTTTTTTTTATGTTATATTCAAACTGAAATGTGGCCTGGATCTCACTGTCCTGCACCAACACTGGAAAAAGGTCAGCAGAAAAAAGCTGTTTAATGTATAAATATGCACAGTGCTTTCTTTGTGGCTTCAAGATCAGGTCTAGTCCCAGTGAACAGAGTGTGCCTGAAGAGATCTGCTTTCTCATACTTCTGTTTTGTGTCTCCTTGTTTTCACTGTCTTTATACAGGACTGTTGATAAAATGTACATTATGTTCTATGTGTCACAAAGATCAACTGTCATCAAACTGATCATCATTATCAAACAGTGTCCTCATTTTACACACATTTTCATTAAAGGCCTTAGTAAAGCTGTCCTTGGTTTACTACATATTCCGCCCTTTTCATCTTATTGAATTCATCTCTGTGGCCGGACAGTGTAAGACGGGGCACAAACTGCACACAGCTGTTCCTCTGTTGAATCAACAGTGTAGGTAACCCTCCCACAAAAGAAGGTGCATTTTTATGACTTAGATAACCTTTGTGCTTTTTGTCCGACTGTACACTTTGCATCATTTGAGCAGCAGAGTGAGGACGGTGCTGGTAATGATTCCAGCAGCGAGGATGAGGATCATGATGAGTATCGTCAGGCCGCGCCGTAACAGCAGCTGTGACACAGACAGAACATCTCCCACTGTAGTGGTGTTGGTGGTTTTACTCTCTTCTGGTATTTGCACCTCCATGTATACGTGGTCCACCCCGGCGCTCTCACCACTGGATGCAATAGTACTGATTGGGGTCTGGATGTGATTAGAGTCTTGGGTTTGGAAAGAGAAGTATTAATAAGACACTGTAATAACGGGAATGTTTCAGCCAGTTTGCCCACTCACCTCTATTTTCCATCTTGATCGTGTCTTTTTCTTCTTTGACGCGGACTCCTGCTCGCACTTTGGCCTGATCAGACACAACAGTTAATGTCATGCTTTGATGAATGAAAGAGTGATAAACTGTCAATAGATGCAGGTGCGCACCTCTTCAGCAGCCTTCTTCCAATCGAGTCTGCACAAAAATGTGATGAAAAAGATTGACTGCACTAACACGCAAACCGTAAGGCCTGTCCAAAATCCTACAGCAGAAAAAACAGAAGAAGAAGAGTTTTAATGGGTTGCCTGCTTGTCAGGGCGGAGGTACATTTCATTTCTGACTGCAGCACACATTTGCCCTCTTTGGGAAGCTTAGCAGGTGTCTTGAATATTTTCTAATCTTTCTCACTGTAACACGATGGACTTTAAATTGTTTTGAAATGGCCTGTCTAGAAGTAGAAGCTTCTACCTTTATAGAGCTGTTCACGCCTGCCGATGATCAGTTATTAAAATGCATTTGATTAGCAGCTCCTGAATGCTAATGAACCTCTTAATTTTTATACATGCAGTAAGGCTGTACACAGGAATTAAGATTTTCATACACAGCTTCTGCATTTGGCTAAATTTGGTTAAATAAATAATAACACAGCGTAACATGTCATATGTTATTGTTCATCTGAGGTTGTATTTATGGATTTTTAGGACCTGCTAAGGACCACATTACTACTATTATTATTATTATTATTATTATTATTACTATTATGTCCTGATACATAAAACTTTAAAAATGAAAAAGTACTTTCTTATTCCCATGACTATATTTGCTGGGGTGGGAGAAGCTACTGTCTGCATAGGCAGGACTTGCATCACCCCAGCGATAACTTTTTATCAGACAAGGGTTGTTTTTAGCTGCTATCTGCTATCTTAGTTAGTTGTCTTGTTAACTAACAGTAATGACACTGTTAATCACCTCATTTTTCATTGTTTTTTTTTAAAATTTTTTTATAACTGCTGTAACAAAAGAATTTCAAAAATTGGGGATAAATAAAGTATGCCATATCGTCTCTTATCTTGATTTTGTCACATTAATCCAGTGCTGTGAAGGAAAAGGAAAAGAAAAGAACTTGGAATGCCTTCATTCCTACAGTCCTCACCTACAATCCCCATTTTGGCTGCAAACATCAGCGACGCACCAGTGGGTAAACCAATAAAGTAGTACCCGACCAGGTTACACAGAGCACCAACCAGCTGCTTTCCTACACCTCTGAGAACTCCTCCGGCCACAGCCTGTAAACACAAACACAGATTTCTTTGAATAACCTTTTACATTCATTAATATTGAAATGTTGATTAATGATGTAAAATCATTTCTTACCCCAATGGCATCAGCAAGATGCAAGAAACTAAATATCACAATGACGTCAGAAGCCCTCTGCAAAATATCTCTAAAAATACGTGCAGGTTCAGCTGTCTGCATATTCACAAATATTGTCAAACACCTTGAACACATTCTCATACTTAATGATAGCAAGACCTTCAAGACCTCCAAGACATTGAAACAATTGTAAGATGAAATTATTTGATTATTGTTTTCATCTTTATGCAATCAACCATGCAAACTAGGCTTGTTTCAGTTAATGAAATGGGATCAGCTGAGCATCATATTGTTTAAAGCAGACACTGTGACAAAGGGATGAATAACTATCTGAACAGTTTTGTTAATTTGGCACCAGTAAGTGTCTGTGAGTCAGCAACGTAAAGGTTAAAGGTCAAAGATTATACTTACAGGTCTGAGGTGAAAATGTATCCAATGACATTTTTAGAGATGCCAAGAATAGTACTGACAAAGCATGCTATTGTGACTGCAATGAGAAAAACAAACCAGAAAAAATTAATAACTTAACTGAATAACATAATCAATTAATTTTAAAAGTATTTAAATATAAAAAGCAAGAAGACTCTGTGTTCATGAACAAGTCACCAGGTCCATCACCGGGCTAATGCAGAGAGACAGACAACAGATCGTATTTTTACAGCCAGTTTAGAGTCATCATCCAAGTCTTTGGACTGGAAATAAGCTGCAGTACCCAGGTACGACTCATGCAGGGAGGCATGGTGATGCTGTTGCTTGTAAAACATCCTTACCCTGTGATGGACCTGGTGACTTGTTCAGGGTGTATCCTGTCTCTTGTCCAATGACAGCTGGGATAGGCTGGAAATGACTGGCTGCCTGGACAATTCACTTATATTACATAATATGTATTCTTATCCATGCTTATTTTTTGGATATTTAGCAATATATTATTTAAAACTGAACATTCTTGAGATTCAGTATGAAATGAAACTAGAGCTGGTACTGCTCAGTTAGAGGTATTTTTACCGCTTTCTATTGTATGTAAAACAGGTATTTGTACTTTGTGTGTCACTCCTTACATGCACAGATGATGGGGACTTTGCACGACAGCTTGGCCTGCTCGATGTTTCCTGCACCAAGTGCATTCCCAACCCGTACGCTGGCAGCACTAGCAAACCCCAGTGGAAACTATGAGGAAAAAAATATATGTATACATATATATTTTCAAATATTAAAATTCAAAAAGTGTATTAGAGGCACTGCCAAAACAACACATGAGCAAATGAGCACTCAGAGAGGGCAGTTCCCTCCCAAAGGGAAAGACCTATAGTATAGGTCTTTCTATACTAAAGCTTTGATGTTTTATGCCAACGTCAGCACTGGTAATATGAAAATCTAGTGTAGTGCGTTAATCTTTTCATGTCAGAATTTGTGTCAGAAGCAGAATTGGCTGAATTTTTTTTATCTTCTATAAGCTATAAAAACGAGAGATTTTAAGAAATATTCATGCAGTGCAAAACTTATTATTATTATTTCATGTGTTGTACAAATCTCTCCATGACCTTTCATATAATAAATTAACTTAAATAATCAACTTTGACCTAGGGTGCTAACACTGAAGCTCAAGGTCAAATGCTTACCCAATCTAAGTGTTCATGTCCCCCAAGGCCTAGCTTATTGTTGTGAAGTTTGAAGACAATCCATAAAAAATTAAGAGTTATATAAAGTTTTTACTGATTTTTGCATTTGTGTGACCCAGAACTTCACCAAAATTAAATCAGCTCAAGATATTATTGGAATCTATCACCACCGAGAATTTGAAAATGATATCTTGGAAACTGTGGACACTAACAAACAGACAGACAAACAGATAAATAAACAAATGGAAGCAGTTACATATTTCCTCCCTTTGGGGGGAGAAAAGTCTCAAAATGTTCAGTGGACTTGCCATATAAGCTAAAGAGGCCAGCTGATAGGTTACTGACTGAGCTCCCAACTCGGCCTCACTGATCACACCAGCCAGGAACCCTCCCACCTGAAACATCCACCACTCCAGACAGAGCATGAGCATGCTGGGGACAGCCAGCTGGACAAAGGGTCCCCACTCCTGGAGACAATCGAGGGACCAACCTGTGGGTCAGAGTGACTCTATATGTCAGTCAGTTGGCTGAAATCAGCGGTCCCCAACCCCCAGGTTTGGTACCGAGCTGCGAGAGTTGAGGCTTGGGTGTGAAATTTATGGTTTTCAGGGTTTTCATCGTTTTTTAGCATTATTTAAAAAAAATATTTTTTATCGTTAACTTTGTTTCCCTGGGTCTTTTCCTGTCTGTTATGAATAAATCATCTTTTTTTGGTACCAGTAAACCGGTGCGTGGCGCAAAAAAGGATGGGGACTGCTGACTTAAATGGTCATTTCAAATTAAAGAGGGATAACTTCAACTTCATATTAAAAATTATTCAAATACCAAATGTTTTAAATATTGCAATAGGGCTTAAAGTTTGTTAGATGGACAGTGTTTCCCCAGAGCTTCAGAAATGCTGTATCACCACTGCGACTGCTCCTCCACACTGCATTACACAGTTATAGAGTATAACTAATTTTATCAAACATTAAGCTCTGGAGTTTTTATAATGGACAACTTCAGGTATGAAAAGCCACAAAGTTCAATGATGCAACTTAATGAAATTACTGGACAGAATTGGAAATAAGGCAAATGACACATTAAAATAAAAATATTTCAGACAGTTTAAGTTCCCTGTAGAACTGATACCACTGACCTCCCCATGTGGCCTTATGAAGACCCCTCAGGCATATGTAAATGAATAAGACTGATGCCAGCAAATACTGGGAGATCGCATTGGCTGCTGATGATCCACTTAAAACCAAAAACATCAGAAAAAACAAATATTTAAAGCCACACATTTAAACTGTCACTTAAGTGCTATCAGCACATCTATCAAAACTAGAAGTAGAGCATAAGCACTGTACAGGATTTTTTACTCATTTAATTTAAAACACATAATGTTTTTGCTGACTGAATTGAGAGTTACATTCATCCAATGATGTCACAGGAATGACGAAGGAAAACTTACGCAACACCCAAATCCAGCTGATGGATGAGGACGTAGTTGATTATTGCATTAAAGACATTTCCAATTGCTCCAGTTATAACTTGAGGCCATATAATTCCCTGTACACCAAAGCACAAAATACAAATAATATTCATGTTAATGTTTGAAATGCATAACCAACTATTAAGGTAATGTTGGGCCATATGCATGTTTAAGCACCTGATTTTGAAGATACCTCCCCTGCAGCTGGTACATGAAAGCAGCCTGAAGAAAGCAAACATTCAAATATAAGAGACTCGTTGACAGAAGTGAAGAACAAATTTGAGCACATGATCGGATCTTAGGTTAATCAGCACGCTAACACTTTTCAATGAAAACAATGAACATATCAGATAATTAGTAATAAATCAAATAAATAAACATTATTACAACAGGTGGACGGCCCTTTTAAAAGAAAGAAACACCCGGTGGAACTAGACTCATTGCTGCAAGGGTGGTGTTTGGGGAGGGGGGAGGGGAGGGAGAAGAGGAAAAAGACATGCTGTGGAAGAGTGCCAGAGATTAATAATAATAATCATAATTGTATCTTATTACATGGTGAGTAAAAAGTGTCAGAGAAGGAGAAACACTCAGAGCATAATAGGAAGCCCCCAGCAGCCTAAGTCAGCATAACTAAGGGTGAATTCAAAGTCACCTGATCCTGCCCTAACTGCAAGATTTGTCAAATATCAAGCCAAACATGTGCATGCCCATGTGCACAGGTGTGACTGATGCTCCCTGGACCTTAAATACATAGCACTGCCTCTGTGGTTAAGACCCTCCGTTCTGGATATCAACTTGCCTTTTGTTTAAATATTCAACACCTTCCAAATCTGCATCAAATCCTATCAAACTCACCGGCAGAGCAGGCATGAAGATCTTCACATAGAGCTGGGAGAGGCTTCATGTGGAAATGAAAAGACAAAGTAAGCCTGTGACACTGTTTTTTTTTTTGTTTTCATTTGTTTCTTTGTTGCTTGTTGTTTTTGTCTGTTTTTGTTTCTTTTTCTTTTTCTTTTTGCCTGCAACACTGTTGATGGTAACATGTGGCTGCACACAAAATTTATATATGAGGTTGTTTCTCATTAAGTTTAATCTTTATTTAACCTCCTGCATCCTCATCAGGGGACTTACATTCTGTTACATGATTAAGATTTTTGTACTTATCAGGTCCAACTAATGCCAGATAATTAAGAAAAATTCAAAATCCATGTCAGATTTCAGGATGATAATAATTTTTACTGAATTTTTGGCAACTTTTACCCAAAAGCTGAGACACATTAACAATCTGACTAACATAGCATGTAGTCTGAGTAGTGTTGAGGTTTAAACCTGTACACAAATCTGTGTAGGTTCTCAGTCATCCAGGTCATGGTAGTCTAAAGAGCTTGAAAAGGAAGCGACTGGATTCCTTTAGGTTTCGTAAGATGTTTCACCTTTCACGACAAGCTTTTTCAGTTCTAAAACCATGTGACTCTCCATGGTGGAGAGTCACAGGTACTTAAACCCTAGTCATGGTTGTCGCTTAAAAGGGTCTTGACCCAGTATTGATCATGTGGCTCATCACATGATCAGTGCTGTTCCGCAATACTCTTTTCCACAGTATCCTGTCTTCCCTCTCTCACCCCAACCGGTCGCAGCATATGGCCCCGCCCCTCCCTGAGCCTGGTTCTGCCGGAGGTTTCTTCCTGTTAAAAGGGAGTTTTTCCTTCCCACTGTCGCCAAAGTCCTTGCTAATAGGGGGTCATTTGATTGCTACATGAAGGATGACAGTGATGTTCTTTATGTAGCAGGTTTGTGGGTCAACAACCCTGTTACGCAACATCCCCAACTAGGGTTTAAGTACCTGAGATTTTCCACCAACTGATTTTAGACCTGAAGAAGCTTCTTGGATGAGATGTGAAACAACTTTACGAAACTTAAAGAAATCCAGTTGTTTTCTTTCCAAACAAATTATTTCTCACAGGTCAGAAATGATGAACCTTAAACACATGCTCATAGAAAGTTGAATGCACTCTGAGTGACTTAACAGCTAATGTGTTAATTAGTGTTTTCCTGGGTTGTTCCTTCTTTTACTGAACAGTTGCTTGTTTTTAGAACACAGCAGGTTACACGGTTTCATAATCTGTGTGAAAAGTTAATGATTTGCTCCCCTAAATTAATGATTCATGCCCTCATATTATATAATTCATTTATTCCTGTTACGATTAGGGGAAAAACAGTCAGTGTGGGCTGAACAGTAAGAACCAGCACATATTTCTTATTAATAAAGGCTTCACAAAGGCTAAAGAAAGTATTACTGAAATCTGCATTGTTTTGCACAAACTAACAGTGCTTGGCATTCTGCATAACTTGAGTTTCTTTAAGGGTGAGACAGACCGCGTTGGACAGACACATGCTCAGCAGTGTCACAACATCCGTGCGTCTATTTTTGCTGGTTAATAACAGCTCACCTGGCGACCTCTGGACTCTGTTTGACAGCAAGTAGGAGAGGTTCAGTGTTGATGAGGATGGCCCAACAAGGGAAACAGGCCAGCAGCAGAATCAGAACTCCCCTCTGGAGAATCACACCCACACGCTTCAAGTTACCGCTCCCATACGTCTGCGTGAAACAGGTAGACAGACGCTCGGGTGAGAAAAGTTGGAAAACACAGAATCCCACCAAAGAACGAGGGTATGACTGATCAAAGAAAAATAACTCCACACAAAAGCTCAGTGTTGAGATGTTTAAAAGGGGATTCCAGGAGAACCTGGGAACCCAGCTGTGCTGCTTGTGTTTGTCTTGGTTACACAAATACAGTGAAAGCTCCGGTGAGGACCCTACCTGAGATATGAGGGTATCACAAGTTAACGACAAACCGGTGCCAATGCAAATACCAGTGACGTTAACTACCTGCAAACAAAACACAACATGCATAAACTGGGGTAAAAATGATGCATATTTACATTTTAACAACAAAGGCACTGAAATGTCTGCTCACCGCAATTGATAATGCTACAGCTGCAAGTTCAGTTTTCCCCAGGTGACCACAGAACACCGTGCTGACAAAACCGATCATGAAAACCATCAACTGGGAAATGACCTGAAGCACAGAAGAGGAGATACTGACTCTGTGTTGTATTTAGAAATACATACAGAATTAAAGCTGTTTAAAATAAACAAAATTTATATGTATGTAAAGCCAATGTATCTACTACAAGAACTATATGTTGCTGGGATTTGAATGAAATATGTACTAATTTGATATGTAATCCAAATAACCCATAAAAACACAATTAATGCATCTAATGTCGAATAAACATGATGCCAAACCTGTCTAAGCAATTAAACAGGTAAAAACAACAGTCTGTAGTAAATCAGCTCTTCCTGTCAGTAACATCAGACAGAGAGCAACAAACAGGGATGCCCAATGAGTGACTTCAAATAATGTCCGAATAAAAACACCACTACAGCTAAATATTGCTATTCAGCTGTTGTGTCCACACAGTCTTACCACTGGTCCCGCTAGTTTGAAAAGTTGCACCAGCTCATTGCGGTAATTTGTTGGAACGAATCCAGGGACACATTTCTGGCAACAGCAACAGGAGCTCTGAGCAGAAGAAGCCGCTGCAGCTTCCTTTAAGTCGTCTTTCGCTTCCTCTGTGCATTTTCCCGCCCTTTTCACAGAAGTGTCCATAATTGAACAAATCCAGGTGTTCTGTGCAAACAGCCGGGCTGCTTTCTGTCACTCAGCCTGAAGAAAACATTGATGGTTTGTTAACCAGCTCAGGAGCCTGAGGAGGGGCCAGACACGTGCTGTAAGGTGAGGAGTGTCCTCTAAAGCCAACCAACTCATGTCTCTGTTTAAGGGTGATTTCTGCTGTCAGGATTATTCATGTTACTTAACAATAATCATTATTACAAGTAGCTGATGAGCCACAGCTTCCTTGAGGATTTTACAAATCAATGACCTGTAATTCTTTAACACAGTGAAATTTGGGGATTTTTTTTTTTTTTAACAGGCTGTTTTTAATTGATCTGGTATGCAACCTGATGAAAGTCATTGATTGAAGCAGAAGTCAGGTGAAGATGGAAAAATCACAATAAGAAATTTGGGATTAATATTGGCCTTTGGGCAGGAAGAAGTGCTGTAGGAGATATGTAATGGAAACTTGATAAAGCTCAGATACCAGATTAGCTGAGAATCTTGGACCGATTGTCAGAATCCAGGTTTGCGCTGTGACCCAATAACACTGATGTTAACAGGAAAGAAAAACCCCAAAAGATGTATATATATATTTTCTTTTCAGTCAGCAGAAGACATGGCAGGAAAACCAGACTCGATTAAGGTTAATTATTGATGGTGTTAACAGAAAGCTTAGCTACCATATGGCGAGAGGCAGGGTACACCCTGGACAGATTGAGAAATCTGATGTAGGGCTAACACACAGACAGGCAACCATTCACTGCTTAATCATCAATTGAGCTAACCCGACTAACAGCATGTCTTTGGACTGTGGGAGGAAACTGGGGAGAACACGCGCCAACATGGGGAGAACATGTGAACTCCACATAGAAAACCTGTGGCCAGAGGGTGGAGCCAAACTCAGGACCTTCTTGCTGTGAGGAAAACAGTGCTAACCACCGTGCCACCATGCAGCCCAAAAGATGACAACAGAGAATAAAAACTATTTGTACTGAAGGTGCTGAATACTGACAAAAACGTGCAGGTTTAAACAATATTTCCAATAAACGTTGGAAGACTGTTATGTAACAGATGTCAAATGACTCAAAAATGGAAATCTGCCCCTGAATACGTAACAGTCTGCTGGCGGAATCACAAAGAGGTTACTTTTTAACTGTGATCATGCAGAGAAAAGAAACAATGTCATCCTGGCCTTGAACTGAAGATGAGAAATGAGTAAACAGCTGAAAACGACTGAAGGGGCTGAGTGGGACATCAGTCATTTCCACAGGTGGCAAAGTCGGAGCTGAAGCTGCTGGACAACAGGATCTATTTTCTTTTTTGAGAAATGATGAAATCCCTGCTTGTCTCTGAGATGAGACTGAGGACAGTTCAGTTACTTCTACATTGGTTTTATGTAGCAGCTGTTTACATAGTTCACCTAAGCAATCAGACTTTTTGAGGTCTGTTTCATGAAAATTCTCCCTGTTTGCAGAGGAGCTGCTTCATTACATATAAATACACACAGTCACACTTAAGAGGTGCCGAGAATAAGCAGAAGTTTGTGATTGTTGGATCATCAAGGGAAAGAGGACCCACCTTTCACTGGGGACAAAGGGGGGACCTCGGTCCACTCCTGACCATGATGAAGTATTCTTCATCTCTGTTACTTCACTGGTTTTCTTGATCATGTCTCTCGTGCAGCTTCATCAGATGCAGAGTGATACAGAGTATAAATCACACTATTCAAGGTTTTCTGCTCCCGGTTCTTTCTCCTGGATTTCTCCCCTTTTGTGAATGAAAACAAAACACTTACAGTAAAAACTGTGCATTCAAACTCTGTCTCTTCTTCCGTACCGTGGCTCAGGATGTGACCGTGTTATCTTCTAATATGTGTCCTGTATAACAGGATGTAGGCTGATTCCTGCTCGCTGCCCCAAAATGAGCCTATTGCTTGTTTCAGAGACGCCAGAGTTGTTGAACAGTCACCAGGAGGAACAATGCCACAGTTTCTGTGATCTAACAACAAAGAGACCTGCTTTGTTGAATCTGCCATATGGTGTTAATTTATCTGAATTTCAGGAGTGAAACCATACCTCCATACACGCCCTTTCAGTTCTATATACTCTCCACCACTTCATTCACATCTTATTAGTAAATGGGGATCTACCCTTCGCCCTTTGAGGCCTTTCCCAAACCGCAACCGGCATTTCACAAAATTCAAAGTGATTTTAAAGTGATGTCAACTGATTATAATGTTTGACACAAATGCATAATTTCTTTCTTAAGTCAGGACTGCAGTTCCTCTAGGTGCCGCTTGAGGCTGGCTGTGTCAGTCCTCAGAGAGACTCATGAACAGCTTAAGGCACTAAAAAGCATTTTCACAGCTTTTGGCATAGTTTCCACTCTGATAATAACTGCATGAAGGATGAACTTATAAAAACCCATTCTCTGAGATACTGGAGTTAGAGGTATGGCTGCTTTGATATAGAAGTGTCTGGACGCAGGCAGTTGGATCCGACTGATAACTACAAGGCCTAAAGTCCACTATTTTGAGTCAGTCAGTAGACTTCTTTATTGTTGTGCCACTAGAATTATGGCTTTCAGCATTTTTAATGGACTGTCTGTCTAGAATTGTCGCTCTAAATAGTCAATATCTGTACTCGTGTTTTGTACCCACACAGCTCGCCAACAAGCGTTAGCTGGTATTTCAGCACTCTATCCTTTCATGTAAATGTGTTTACTGCTGGCTAAAAACAACAAAACTAACATTACTATATCTGTGAGTCCAACTGTGGGGCGGCCCCCAAGTGGGCCATAAAAGTACTGCAGTAATGAGAGAAATTCAGTTTTAAGTTACTCTGAAATATCTTAAATTACATATTTATATGCATTATGTTCAAATTTATATACATTTTATTTATATAAAAAGTGAATTTAAACTGGTAACAGGAGGTGGTTAGTTAGTTACTATTACTCATTACTCACGCCAGTCTAAAGGTAGGCGTTACCATTGCAATAATGTCTTGTTGTGAGGATGAAAGAGCCGTGCAGTAGAGGAGCGGTTTATTGGCAACACTTGTTAACTGTGATTGTATCCAGTGTGCTGCAGCCATGATAGCAACCAGATACAGTTCTTCAGTTAAGCTTCACAATCTGATCTCAGAGATTCATTCCTCTTGGGAAAAAAGGAAACATAATTAGACAGACACTGCAAAATTAAAACAATTCTTTAATTACGTGACTATAAATCTTCTTTGGTATTTGTATCCTTTTACACAGAGAAATCAGTTATTCAATATGTTTTTGGGACATGCTGACAAAGGCATTGAAATGTATTTTGTGTGCATACAAAACACTACATATATACAACAATAACCCCAAGGTTCATGCACGAACCCTCAACTAAAAAACAAACAAAACTGTTACTGGAGTTCTTCTGTTTTGGTCAAGCAACTTCAACCCTTTATCGACAAAACGAGTACAGTTAAACAATATTTCTATAAATTATTACTGGAAGACGTCCCGCTTTTCATACCACAGTCATAGTTTTATTCTGAAAATACAGACTGTAAAGAATGTTACTTTAGCATTAAAACATCAGTAAATTCTTCATTAACCCAACCTGAGCTGCTGAAATATGGCATCTTAAATATCACCTTCCTTTCACCAAAACAGACCAAGTGCCCAATCTGGAACCAGTTCCACCCTACAATAAAGGTTTTTTGTTCTGTTATATTCTGTTCTCAAACTGAAATGTGGCCTGGATCTCACTGTCCTGCACCAACACTGGAAAAAGGTCAGCAGAAAAAAGCTATATAATGTGTAAAGATGCACAGTGCTTTCTTTTTGGCTTCAAGAGCAGGCCTAGTCCCAGTGAACAGAGCGTGCTTTTGTGTCTCCTTGTCTTAACCTTTCCTAAGATGTACATGAAGGAAAGAGGTGGACTACTCCAACAGTTGCAAGCAAGGATACACAGGTTTATCAGTGATGTTTAAAAGGAGTGTGACTAACTGTATGCAAACAATATCTTTAAAGTTGCTACATACAGCTACAGTGTGAATGGAATTACAGCAAAATATAAAATGAAGTGAGAGGACTGGACAGTTTATAAAATGTGCATTAAGTTATTTGCAGGTTCTGTGTGTTACAAGTTGACTGTAAAAATATCATCAAACTGATCATCATTATCAAACAGTATCCTCATTTTACACACATTTTCATTAAAGGCCTTAGTAAAGCTGTCCTTGGTTTACTACATATTCCGCCCTTTTCATCTTATTGAATTCATCTCTGTGGCCGGACAGTGTAAGACGGGGCACAAACTGCACACAGCTGTTCCTCTGTTGAATCAACAGTGTAGGTAACCCTCCCACAAAAGAAGGTGCATTTTTATGACTTAGATAACCTTTGTGCTTTTTGTCCGACTGTCCACTTTGCATCATTTGAGCAGCGGAGTGAGGACGGTGTTGGTAATGATTCCAGCAGCGAGGATGAGGATCATGATGAGTATCGCCAGGCCGCGCCGTAACACCAGCTGTGACACAGACAGAACATCTCCCACTGTAGTGGTGTTGGTGGTTTTACTCTCTTCTGGTATTTGCATCTCCATGTATATGTTGTCCACCCCGGCGCTCTCACCACTGGATGCAATAGTACTGATTGGGGTCTGGATGTGATTAGATTCTAGGGTTTAGAAAGAGAAGTATTAATAAGACACTGTAATAACGGGAATGTTTCAGCCAGTTTGCCCACTCACCTCTATTTTCCATCTTGATCGTGTCTTTTTCTTCTTTGACGCGGACTCCTGCTCGCACTTTGGCCTGATCAGACACAACAGTTAATGTCATGCTTTGATGAATGAAAGAGTGATAAACTGTCAATAGATGCAGGTGCGCACCTCTTCAGCAGCCTTCTTCCAATCGAGTCTGCACAAAAATGTGATGAAAAAGATCGACTGCACGAACACGCAAACCGTAAGGCCTGTCCAAAATCCTACAGCAGAAAAAACAGAAGAAGAAGAGTTTTAATGGGTTGCCTGCTTGTCAGGGCGGAGGTACATTTAATTTCTGACTGCAGCACACATTTGTCACAATCCACCTGCAACCTGAAAGACTTAAGATCCAGTGATTGTTGCTTTCGCATACCGTCAGCAGTATACGCATCATTTTAATGAAAGACAATTTAAGGTAAGATTAGATAAAGAATACTGAAAATATTTCATTTAAAAGGTTAAAGATTTAATTTTTCCCATTAGTACTTTGTTTTCTTTACATCTTATGTATTTATTTTTCTACGTAATTGTAATTCTGAGCATTTTGTATTTCATGATTTTGTGTAAAACTGTAAATAATCACTGAAAGATGACAACAACAACAAATAATATTTTCTCTTATCTTGAATATGTCACATTAATCCACTGTGAAGGAAAACAAAGGAACTTAGAATGACACCCTCACTCAGTCCTCACCTACAACCCCCATTTCGGCTGCAAACATCAGGGACACGCCAGTGGGTAAGCCAATGAAGTAGTACCCGATCAGGTTACACAGAGCACCAACCGACTGCTTTCCTACACCTCTGACAACTCCTCCAGTCACGCCCTGTAAACATAAACACGGATTTCTCTGAATCACATTTTATATTTTTCAGTATTAGCCTGAAATGTCCATCACTGCTGTAAAATCATTTCTTACCGCAACTGCATCACCAAGATGCAAGAAACCAAACACCAACATGATGTCAGAAACCCTCTGCAAAATATCACTAAAAAAATATGTGCAGTTAAAATACAGTCAAACACCATGAAGCATACACAAACTTAATGAAAACGACCTTCAATGCAATGAGCTACATGTAAGATGAAATTACTTGATTATTGTGTTCATCTTTATCTAATCAACAATGTAAACCAGGCTTGTTTCAGTTAATGAAATGGGAACAACTGGGAAACATATTGTCTAAAGCGGACACTGGGACAAAGGGATGAATAACTAGCGTAACTGGTTTTTTAATTTGGCACCAGTATGTGTCTGTGAGTCAGCATGAAAATTAAAGCCTTACTTAACATTCAACAGTTCAAGCAGCCACATAAAACAACCTGATGTGACCTATACGAGAATACCAAAATAAGTAACGGAGAAACTCGTCCTAGAGTAGAGGTTAAAGGTCAGAAATTATACTTACAGCTCTGAGGTGAAAATGTATCCAATTACATTTTTACAGGCACAGAAAATAGCGCTGACAAAGCACGCTATTATGACTGCAACGAGAAAAAGAAACCAGAATAAAATGCATTACACTATTTTAAAATCATTCAATTTTAATATTGACGGAAAAAGTGATGTCAAGAACACAGAAAGCACTTTAAATACAGCGGCCAGGTTTATTAGATTATATTTTTATTGATTTACTCTGATGGGTCAAGAGGACACAGGCAGCCAGTGGATTTAAACCCATGACCTTTTTGCTGTGAAGTGCCTTCCTGCATGGTTTATAGCTCGGTACAGCTTCCTCCGACAGTCAAGACATCCATGTTAGCTAATGATGGGATAAGCTCCCATCAACAATACGGAATTGGATAAGCTGTTAAGGAGGTGGCAGGATGGATGGATAATTCATTTATATTTTATTACATTTATGCTTCATATGCTTATTTAACAATATTTTATTCAAAATTTTCTATTCATGAGGCTCAATATGAAATGAAACTAGAGCTGCTACTGCTCAGTTGTGAGTATTTTTAGTGCTTTCCATTCGTGTAACACAGACAATAATACTTCGGTTCTTACATGCACAGATGATGGGGACTTTGCTTGACAGCTTGGCCTGCTCGATGTTTCCTGCACCAAGTGCATTCCCAACCCGTACACTGGCAGCACCAGCGAATCCTAGTGGAAACTATGGAAACAATCCATGTGTAAATCCAAAATGTAACGCCAAGTCAACATGCAAGCAAAACTGAGTGGAGTTACCATGTATGCTATAACGGACAGCTCGTAGGTTATTGACTGAGCTCCCAACTCGGCCTCACTGATCACACCGGCCAGGAATCCTCCCACTTCAAACATCCACCACTCCAGGCAGAGCATGAGCATGCTGGGGACAGCCAGCTTGACAAAGGGTCCCCACTCCTGGAGACAATCGAGGGACCAACCTGTGGGTCAGAGTGACTCTATATGTCATCTTTCAAACTATTTGTTGAAATTATAATTTTATGATAGGCCTAGGATCGACAATTACCAATGAAGGATTTACATATACGTTATTTAAATCCCACACGTTTTAACTATTACAGAGATGTCGTAAAGTTTATTGAAACCCTCCTGTTAAAGAATAATAACGGTCACCTACGTAACCGTTCCCCCACACTGCATTACACAGTTATAGAGTCTAACTAATTTTATCAAACATTAAGCTCTGGAGTAATTAGAGTAGACAACTTCAGGTATGAAAGGCCAAAAGCTGAATGACGCAAATTGATGAAATTACTGGACAGAATGCGAAATAAGGCGAATGAGACAGCAAAATAAAAACATTTCAGCAAGTTCAGGATCCCTCGTAGAAGTAAAATGACTGACCTGCCCATGTGGCCTTATGCAGACCTCTCAAGTACATGTAAATGAATAAGACTGCTGCCAGCAAATACTGGGAGATCGCATTGGCTGCCGCTGATCCACTGGAAGACAAAAACATCATAAAAAATAAACATTTAATGCCACATATTTAAAGTGATAATCAAATGAAACGCTATCAACAGAGCTACCCAAACTAAAATTAGAAGGTAATGTAAGTTTTATTTGACTTTTTAGTCATTTAATCTATTGTAAATTCACCTAAATTCACTAAATCATTAAATAAAGAATTTAAAACAGTTTTCTTTGACTGAACTGAGAGTTACATTCAACCAATGATGTCACAGGAATGATGAAGGAAAACTTACGCAACACCCAAATCCAGCTGATGGATGAGGACGTAGTTGATTATTGCGTTAAAGACATTTCCAATTGCTCCAGTTATAACTTGAGGCCATATAATTCCCTGTACACCAAAGCACAAAATACACATAACATTCGCGTTAATGTTTTAAATGAAAAAAACAACTATTAAGGTAATGTTGGGCCATATGCATGTTTAAGCACTGCACCTGATTTTGAAGATACCTCCCCTGCAGCTGGTACATGAAAGCAGCCTGAAGAAAGCAAACATTAAATTATAAGAGACTCGTTGACAGAAGTGAAGAACAAATTTGAGCACATGATTGCATCTTAGGTTAATCAGCACGCTAACGCTTTTCACTGAACATAATAAACAGCCAAGGCTGAGAAACATTTCACATGACAATAAGAAGTTACAGTTACTACAGATTCATTGCATTTATATGCCTCCACTGAGTGTCATTAACCCTTGTCTACTCTGTCCCAGAGTTTGTGGGAATGCTGTCTGATTTTCTACAATATAAGTGCCTTAAGGTGACTGTTGTGAATTGGAGCTGCTAAAAAACTGAACTGAGCTAAGAATTTGGACAGTTAGCTAAGGTCCTTTGAATCTAGGCAAGGCTTGTATGTTGTCCCTGTGGCTGTGGGTCCTCTTTGGGAATTCCAGCTTCCTCCCACAGTCCAGAGACATGCATGTTAGGTTAACTAGTGATTTTTAAATTGGCTGGAGGTATAAATGTGTTCGTGAATGGTTCGTGTCTCTTCATTAGCCCTGCTATAGACTGTCCAGGTTGTACCCTGCCTCTAGACCTGTGACAGCTGGGATAGGTTCCAGTGCCCCTGCAACCCTGATTTGAACAAGTGGAAGAAAATTTACGGATGGCTTGAACTAAATCCTCTGGGAATAATGAGTGTTTGATGTTAATATGTTGTAATAACAACTGAAAACGTTAAGCTGCTTCTAGAGAAAAAGTCGTCATCAACCAAGATCAGTAGGCGTCAAACATGAAAGACTGCACAAACCTAACCATGTGTAAATCTATTAAAGTGTTAAGACCTTTAAATCTGGAACAAAGATCTAACAGATCTTTTAGCCGTGCTGAAATTGGTTATTTAACACCTTTCAAATCTCCGTCAAATCAAACTCACCGGCAGAGCAGGCATGAAGATCTTCACATAGAGCTGGGAGAGGCTTCATGTGGAAATGAAAAGACAAAATAAGCCTGCAACACTGTTGATGGTGACTGCACATAAATTATTGGCACATTGCATTTTGCTTGTTCTTTTACTTCATTCTGCTCATTACTGTTTCCTACTTTGTTAAACAACAGTGACTTCATTGTGTTATGCAGTAAAATAAACCCTGTGTGACCAATGATGATGCTTCATTTTTAAACTTATCAGATCCAACTAATCCCAAATAGTTTAGACAAACTGAAAATGCATCTCAGCTCTCGGGATGTTAATTACGTTTTTTGCAACTTTACCCAAAAGTCGAGACATGTCGTTGGCATGTTAACATAGCATGTAGTCTGAGACGCTGCTGGGCTGTAAACCAGTACACAAATCTAACCAATTAGTCCTCACAGGTCAGTAATGATGAACCCTAAACTCACTTACATAGAAAGCTGAGTGACTTTAACAGCTGACATGCAAATTGCTGTTTTCCTGAGTTGTTTAATTTTAAAGCCCTGCAAGTACAAAGTTAAATATTTCCATAATCTGTGTGAAAAGTTAATAATTTGTTCTCCTGAATTAAAAAATCATGCCTTTGTATTATTGAATTCACATATACTTGTTATGTTTAGAAAAAAGTCAGTAAACAGTAAACAGTAAGAACCAGCACACTGACAGTTCAGATGAAAAACTGAACAACGGTGGTGAAGAAAGTGGAGGATTTAGCAGCTAAACAGACATTTCTAGTCTATGATACTTCAACAAATGAACAAAACTGGTTTAAAAATATTTTTACACAGCTGGTACCACAGTTCTTTTTCTTTTTGGCTTTAGCTAAAATCTTTTTGTTCAGAAAAACGTCTGAATTTTCCAGTGCTCAGTTAACTGTTCACTGCCACTGCAGGTATAATGTGCTCTTAGATTACTGCATTGTTTTGCACAAACTAACAGTGCTTGGCATTTTGCATAACTTGAGTTTCTTTAAGGGTGAGACAGACACATGCACGGCAGTGTCACAACATCCGCGTGTCTGTTTTTGCTGGTTAATAACGGCTCACCTGGCGACCTCTGGACTCTGTTTGACAGCAAGTAGGAGAGGTTCAGTGTTGATGAGGATGGCCCAACAAGGGAAACAGGCCAGCAGCAGAATCAGAACTCCCCTCTGGAGAATCACACCCACACGCTTCAAGTTACCGCTCCCATACGTCTGCGTGAAACAGGTAGACAGACGCTCGGGTGAGAAAAGTTGGAAAACACAGAATCCCACCAAAGAACGAGGGTATGACTGATCAAAGAAAAATAACTCCACACAAAAGCTCAGTGTTGAGATGTTTAAAAGGGGATTCCAGGAGAACCTGGGAACCCAGCTGTGCTGCTTGTGTTTGTCTTGGTTACACAAATACAGTGAAAGCTCCGGTGAGGACCCTACCTGAGATATGAGGGTATCACAAGTTAACGACAAACCGGTGCCAATGGAAATACCAGTGACGTTAACTACCTGCAAACAAAACACAACATGCATAAACTGGGGTAAAAATGATGCATATTTACATTTTAACAACAAAGGCACTGAAATGTCTGCTCACCGCAATTGATAATGCTACAGCTGCAAGTTCAGTTTTCCCCAGGTGACCACAGAACACCGTGCTGACAAAACCGATCATGAAAACCATCAACTGGGAAATGACCTGAAGCACAGAAGAGGAGATACTGACTCTGTGTTGTATTTAGAAATACATTTAAAGGAAACATAAATAAGTAATGAATATGGTTAAAACATTTAGTAACTTAAGGATGTTAAACATTTAAGAAATATTGAAGCAAATGTATGTTGTTGAGGTTTAAGCAAAATCTGGGCTAATTTGACATATAATCCAAATAAGCCATTAAACACAATCAGTGCATCTAAAATTAAATAAACATGATGCCAAACCTGTCTAAGCAACTAAACAGGTATAAACAGCTCGGTCCTACAGTCCCGGGTTTGTTTAGTTTAAACAAACGGGACGAGATATAACACAGTCTTAAGAACGAGTCCCAAGTTTACTGACACATGGCACAACGTCTGTAGTAAATCAGCTCTTCCTGTCAGTAACATCACACAGAGAGCGACAAACAGGGATGCCAAATAATGTCCTAATAAAAACACCACTACAGTTAAATATAGCTACTCAGCTGTTGTGTCCACACAGTCTTACCACTGGTCCCGCTAGTTTGAAAAGTTGCACCAGCTCATTGCGGTAAACTGTCGGAATGAAGCCAGGGACACATTTCTGGCAACAGCCACGGGAGCTCTGAGCGCAAGAAGCCGCTTCACCTTCCTTTAAATCCCCCCTCCCTGCCTCTGTGCATTCTCCCGCTGTTTTCACCGAAGCATCCATAATTGAACAGTTCCAGGTGTTCTCTGCAAACAGCCGGGCTGCTTTCTGTCACTGCTTCACTCTCAGCAGCTACTGTATCTAATAGAGGCTGATGTTTCGATAACGGGATCACGATGAGGAGGGGCCAGACACGTGCTGTAAGTTGAGGAGTGTCCTCGTGCATGTGTATACTGCTGCCATTGGGCAGTTTGGGAGTGTTTACACTTGTAAATAGCGCGTGCCACAGCACGGCTACAGTCCCGCTAAGCGTGTTTAACACTCTCTGTCTAATCTATGGGGAAGGAAGAGAAACCAAACAAACAATTTATTTTAGTTCAGTAATTGGAAAAAAGATAAAAATCTCGGTGGACAATAATTTCATAACAGTAGAAGTATGAGGGCAAAAAAACAGAGACCAGTCTTCCTCACACTGACTTGCATAAAGTTTTATATATTATATATATTATGTATATACATAATATATATATATTATGTATATTAGTTTCCTTAAACTAATATACATTAATATACTTTCATCAGAAAAAATGTTGAAAATTAATATTTTTTGCAGGTCAGACTGTCTGCAGAGTCTGTTTGCGATGCTGGATTGTTTTTGCATCTGGGCAACTTTGGTTCAGGTGGTTGAGCAGGTTGCCTTGCAGGATCCTTGGGTACTGACCCCCGAGTTTACCCCCAAGTGTGTGTGTGTGTGTAAGAAAGTCCTTAGGTATAGATAAAAGCAATATATGAACGTGTGTGTTTGGGTCAGCTGAGTAGAAAGGTGCTACACACAGGGGCATGGCTGCTTTGTTTGACAGGCGCACAGACACAGATAGCTGCAGCTGGCCCGGTTTCTCGCTCCCTCTGACCTATCCTCACTCCTGTGTTTGTGCTGTTGGTGCCTTTTAAACAATTTTATCAGAATGGCGTGATAAATAACAATACAGTGTGTTGTTCGCCTGCCCAAGAGGCCGTGCATTATTTGTATATCACTTAGCACTTAGGAGGTATCTGCAGCTATCACAACATTCATCTTTTATATACAGTCTGTGTTTTTAACTCTTGAAAAGGACTCTGAACAAGGTTATGCAAGTGGTGCAGGACTTCCATAAGTATTAACATAGAGAGAAAAGACTGGAAATATTGATAAATGATAACTAAAACAGGTAAATAAACAAAAAAACCCCTAAATAACAGTATATTATATGTAGATTAATTGTAAAATATTGGTCAAATTAAAGTTTTTTTTTAATTTATGTACAGATTTTTAATGTATTTATTTCAGCGTGAGTCATTTTGATCTTCTACGTCTCATGTTCACTGCACCTGAATACGTCTTAGTCTAGGAATACAATTACAGGGTGTTTTATAATACTGATAAAGATTATCTACCAGTAAGAGTCTTAGTTTAAGAAATTAATCTGGCTTAACTAGACTTATTATGGGGAAGTCACCTAAACTAGAGTGGCGCCCAGTAAGAGCTTTCCTTCATGATTAAAAAAGTGCCTGCTGGACTGACACAGCTCTTTCCACAAGGATAGTCTTTACAGCCGGTGGTTAAAGTGAGCACCTTCAGTTAATGAAGCCGTTTCTTCACGTAGCTGGCACTACAGAAGTACAAAGTAAGCAAGTGGCAGCTAACTTCAAATGTAGTTTCTGAAACTGCTCAGCAAATTTCACCAAACACAAACTGTTACACATAAATCGCACAGTTTGGCACACGCTGTGTCTGCGAGCCACAGCTGTTCCAGCTGTCTACAGTCGCCGTAGTAAAGAACTGGCAATGAGTCTTTTACGTCACTGTGGAGGAATTAAATTCAGCTTGCAAAAAAATGCAGTTAGTCACACTAAATTCATGATTAAGCAAAGGGGGAAAGTCGCTTTTTGACATAGGACCATGTATATTTGGATAGTTGTTTTTCACCTTAATAAATAAGATCATCTTCTAAAAACTGTAGTTTGTACTTACTCGGATGATCTTTGTCAATATTAAATTTTTTTTAGATAATCCTAAACCTTTCACATATGAAGGGGGAAATTTTTCACTGCATGGTATACGTTTAAACGACATTTCCAATAAATGGTCATAGTTATATAACAAGGCTCAAAATGCAAATCATACATAATGTGTCTGGGCCTGAATACGTGACAGTCTGTACAACAAGTTACTTTTTAACAGTGATCATGCAGAAAGGGAACACTGTCATTCATGACAGATGAGCAATGAGGAAACTGGTGAAAATGACTGAACCAAGAGGGGGGTTGAGTGGGACAGAAGTCATTTCCACGGGTGGCTGAGCTCATTGCTGCTGATCAACAGGATCAGTTTTCTTTATTGTGAATTGATGAGACCTCTGTTTGTCTCAGAGATGAGACTGATGACATACAGTTACTTCTAAATGGGTTTTATGGAGCTGCTGTTACATAAGTCAACTTTTTGAAGCCTGCTTCATGAAAAGCCTCTTTTTGTTCAGGAGTTATTTATTCATACACTTTCACACTCAAAAGCCACCCAGTATGACTACAAGTATGTGATTGTTTAATGCTTCACTATTAAACAGTAAACTCTTTATTTTCAGATTTCCAACAGAAGGAACTCAAAAACATCAAAACAACAGAGGAAATAGAAAATAATGGCAGATGATTCAAAAATGTATTTGTGCATCAAAGTGTCAACACTGCTGAACAGACCTTTATCTATTCGTTTAAAGCCTAAACCGATCATGAAAATAAAGATCTCTCTGATACATCCATTTAAAAAAAAAAAAATACTATTGTGAAGGTGGCAGTGCTAGAGGACTGTAAAGTTAAGTCCATGGTATGGTCTTTTAAAGCAAACAGAAGATATAAGAAGACATTGTGCAGTGAAATGTTTGTTCTCGTGAAAAATGCTGGCATAAAATGTTACTGGTGGACGTTTAAGTTCCCTTGTTTTCACCCAGAAAATATACATTTTCCATACACACACACACACACACATTAAACTTTACATCTAATTTGGCTGAGACGCAGGAAACAAAAAGTGCACAAAATGCTTTTTTTTCTGAAGCAGATTTGATCATAGACTGCATACTAAAATTGGATGCCGGATGCCTTTTGTTGGATAGTAAACAAGTTACTCAGAGCTTCACAGAGCTTAGCATTTTAGCCTTTGCAATCTTCGTGTTTTGAAAAATGACAGAAGGACTGAGTGGTGACCCGCTAAGAAACCAAGTGAGACTGTATGCTCATACAGTGAAGTGCATACCTGCCTTTTACCTTTTCGATTCTAATGGGACCATAATTTCCTAAGTGAACATGATGTTGTATTTAATAAGATGTAACACCTGTGACAGAGCCCTTAAAATCATTAAGCAAATGTTTACTGGGGCAAGCAGAACAAGCGGAAGAATTGCTCGCTGTTGGCTGTTATAGAGAGTGCACATTTAGGACACTTTAGGCATCACATTTCAGACATGAAAGCTTCATCCATCTTTTGTATACAGTCTTTGGGTTTTGCCCCAGCACCTGATACAAGAAATTCTAAATGTAAATTTGGCCTGACGTTAGCATCCGCTCTTTTGGTGTGTAGTAAAGAAAATATGAGAGGGCTGCAGACCAGGAAATCAAAGAGTTTCTGGAAGCTGCACAGAGCTGAAGACTGGAGAGTTGATTCTCAGTATGGTCAAGCTGATGAGCAGCCCTATGACACTCAAAAATCCCTCATTTTAACAGCTTCATTAGAAAGTGGCTGATGATTATTCCAGCAAGAAGGATGATGATCATGATTATTAATGCCAAACCACGCCATACAGCCAGCTGTGGTACAGACAGAACATCTCCCACTGTGGTGGTGGTGGTGGTGGTGATGGCGAAGGCTCTGCTTCCTGAACTGGCTACAATTGGTTCTGTGTTTCCTCCCTCAGCATTCAAACACGCAGACTCAGCTCCACTGACCTGGGCCTGACTCTGATGTGAATCTAGAGGTTTGGGGCAGAGTAAGAGAGAGAGAGAGAGTATTTGAGAGCAACCCAAAACGTTCATGCAAGCCTCAAAGCAAGAATGTCAGTGTGCCCCAGGGTGGCTGTGGCTACTATGTAGCTTGCCATCACCAGTGTGTGAATGTGTGTGTGAATGGGTGGATGTCTGGATATGTAAAGCGCTTTGGGGTCCTTAGGGACTAGAAAGCGCTATATAAATACAGGCCATTTACCATTTACCATTTATTACCAGTTCTTACCCGAGTGTTCCAGCTCAGCTGTTGCATTTTCCTTTGTGATGTGAACCCCTGCTCTCACAAGAGCCTGATCACAGACATCAAGGACACTTACTGATTATACATTTCAGCTTCAAATAAGAAAGCTTTAAACTTAAAGCAACTGATGCAGCTACTTACATCTTCCGAAGCCTTTTTCCAATCAAGTTTGCACAAAAAAGTGACGTAAAATATCACCTGAAGTAAGAGGCAAATGACGAGTCCTGTCCAAAGTCCTGTCACAGATACAAGACAAAAAAAAAAAGTTCCTGAATGCTGCTAAACAAATCCTCCGAGACAGAGTGACAAGCGCACACGCACACACACACACACACACACAAAAAAAGTTTGGTTTTACCTACAATCCCCATGTTTGCTGCGAACATCAGGGACACACCGATGGGGAAGCCAATGAAGTAGAATGCAACAAAATTACACAAAGCACCAATCAGCTGTTTCCCCACACCTCTAAGAACACCTGCAGCCACGCCCTGCAAGTATCAAACACTGGTCATGTGGATGTCTCACATGCTTTGTGAATGGTTATTCTGCATGATTTCTTACCGCAATGGCATCACAGATATGCATGAATCCAAATATAAGCATGACATCAGCAACCCTCTGAATGATGTCTCTATAAAGATATAGAAATAAGATCTTTAAAAAGGTTCCAGAAACATACTTTAAACTGTTAATCATGCTTTAAATGTAACATTCATATCTAGTCAGCAAACCAATAAAAGGAACAAGTTCAACTGCAGCAGTCAAACTGCATTTGAACCTGACATTGTTATTCCTCATTGCAGATTTTGTTGAGCGTGTTTCAGCTGCTTGACTTAATTATTTAGTAAGATGATAACATTAAACATATCTACAGCAGCAATAAAGTTTATTCAAAGTGTTATTTTTCCTTCCTTGATTCCTTGAAAATGTCCAATCTTTGTCTAAGGTCCAGTTATCCATGGTTGACCCCAGGTACTTAATGATAAAGACAATTTGGAAAAACTAAAAATACAATGTCTCGAGTCTTTACTGAATATACCGAGTAACTCCCGACACTGCAGGTTCATAAAAGCAACTGATCTCTTTAATTTAGTAAATTGTTGAGTCTTCCCTTTGGAGCAAGAATCTCAAAATAGTTACAGAGTTTTTCTTGAACCACTTGTACGATTTGCACAATCACGAGAATGGCTTCTCTCTCAATTCTCCCAGTTTATAAATAATTGTTATAATTAAACAGCCGTCTTTGGGGAATGCCACAGGATTGGCATGGCTTCAGTTGGGTTAAAATCAGGACTAAACCCCACTTTTTTCATCCTTTCTGTATTCACATGCTTTCAGTCATCATCTTGCCATTATCTTTACAATATTCAGCTCATGCTTCGCCCCTGTCACATTCTCCTATAAATCTGCCTTTAATTAATTTGGAATTAATTGTTTTAAAGGCCTCTGGCCCCCAAGAGAACAAGCCTCAAAGCATAATAGCACCTCCACCGTGCTTCACATGGAAGAAGGATTTAGTGTTGGTGTGCCACCACACACATACTGTTGTGTTTTGTCGTGTTATTTTTGGTTCACCACTGTTCCATGTTTTGCCATTTATGTATAACTGTTATGTATTTATATCACTGTAGTTCTCTGGAGTCCCACAGCTTCAGAAATGGCTTTATAACCTATTTCAGACTGAGAGATCTCAGTTGCTTTGTTTCTCATTTGTTCCTGAATTTCCTTGGATCGCGGCATGATGTCTGCCACTTTGTCAGGCAGGTCCTATTTAAGTGATCTCTTGATTGAGAGTAGGTGTGACAGTAATCGGGCCTGGGTGTTGCTAACTCAGCTTACCAAAGATGTGATACACCACAGTTAATTTTTGCTATAACAGGAGGGGGCAATTACTTTTTCACTTAGAGCCATTTAGGTTTGGATTTTTCCCCCTTAATAATAAACACCATCATTTAACTGCAGTTTGCATAAACTGAGGGATTTGTTAAAGGGACCTACCTGCTAAACATTAAACAGTCACCAATCACCGTTGTGCGTCAACATGAACACAATGACCGCAGATAATGTATAATAGTCTGAATGGACTTGTGTAACATCACGGACTCAACTAGACATCCACGTGTCTGCAACAAAGTAAAACTGAGTGTGTGTCTGTGAGTGCACTCACTGCTCGGAGGTGAAAATGTAGCCAATTACGTTTCGGGTAGAGATGATGAGAGCCCCAACCAAACAGGCAACTGCCACTGTGGTGCACAAATAAAGTAAAATGAACAACGTGAGAGAACAGCTCACATGTAGAAAGAGAGAAGGTGAAGACACAACCTGCGTTTTCAGGGACTATTTGCATACGTGTTGATAACACATGTAACCAGTCCTTTGCTTTCAATTATTTCTTTTTAAGATTACTCGTTTCTTACATGCACAGATGATAGAGACTTTGCATGATAGCATGGCCTGCTTCGGATTTCCTCCACCAAGAGCATTTCCAACTCTCACACTGGCAGCAACAGAGAATCCCAGTGGGCTCTGTGAAAAGATATGTATTTACACAGTGATAATGTGAAGTATTGAATTTCATTAAAGTTATGAGGGACATGGCACCACTACCACATTGGTATGATAAGTTCAAAAGTAGAGCTAGAAGCTCGTTATCTTAGAACAAAGATTAGAAACAGATGAAAAGAGCAAGAGATGCTAGGGCCAGTCTGATTTGTTGTACTGTAAACTACAGCTTTTAGTGCAAGTGTATCTTGTACTAAACTTTAACATGCACTAAGCTCAAATAAAAGTGCCATTAGGATAAAGACAACGCTCACAGATGAAGAAAAAGTCCTTCTTCTCGAGCACAGATTACACTTAAGGTTTTTTGTTAAAATCTTTTTATAATATGTGTTCTTCTGAAGGATTATTGAGATATCTGAAAGCATTTTTATAGCTAAGATTAATTTAAAAGGTTAATAATGTTTACAATTTCACTGTTTCATGAAAACAATAGAAAATAAATGGATGGATGTAATAGTCTCTCCAAAAACGGGAAAGGAAAAATGAAAAAAGTTACCATATAAGCTACAATGCAGAGTTGGTATGCTATGGACTGAGCTCCCAGCTCAACCTCACTTATCACACCAGCCAGGAATCCTCCGATTTCAAATATCCACCAGGACAAACAAATCATGAGCATACTGGGAATAGCCAGCTTGATGAAGAGACCCCACTCTTGCAGACAGTCAAGCGTCCAACCTGCAGGCAGAAGGATGAAGAAAAAAACCCCAAACACCATTAAAAGATGGCCATCTTTTAAAACATTCACTTTAACATCACGCCGTGGTCAAGAAAACTGACCTCCCCACGTGGATTTGTGTAGACCCCTCCAGCAGATGTAAGCATATAGGAACAAAGCCAGCAAATACTGTGACAAGGCATTGGCTGCTGCAGATCCACTTCAGTAGTTCCATGAGCAGAAGAAGTGACCAAAAATAGAAGTAGGCACTTATTAAGACATATAAAGACACAGTATGAATGGAAAACATCAAAATTAAAATACGTACAAAGCGTCCACCAAAACAGTTAAATTAGACTGACTTAAAATAATATTTCATAATTGTTTTGAGTTTTTTCTTCTCCTGCACATTTTTTATGATTTTATGGTTTTGCCAGATTAGATCAACTGGAAGAATTCTATACTGTGGGTATACCTGAGTAAAAGTCAGGGATCTATCAGAGTCAATGGGTTTACAGTTTTGAGCAGTTATATTTCACTGTTTTTGCTAATCTAAGAAATGTCCAGATGTGCCACTGGAACTATGTGATGGACTCTCAGGTTCAAAATCTAAATCAGTAAATAATTGGGGGTTTCTTTGCTTTAAAGCTTTAACACACCATTTCTGTGAAACACTTAAAGGCACATATCAGCACACTTCTAATCACTAATCATTCAAACATGATTCAACCCCCCCCCCAAAAAAACTCACGCAACACCCAGCTCCAGGGGATAGAGGAAGACGTAGTTGATGACAGCATTGAAGACATTTCCAGTTGCTCCAGTTATAACCTGAGGCCACATAATTCCCTGTAACGAAGAGCAAAACTTTTTCCATTTAAACTTAAATTTGTTACATGTCATGAATGTCACACATGCCTTATGTTAGGATGCTGGACCTGATTTTGTAGATACTTCCCAAGCAGTTGGTACATAAAAGCAGCCTGGAAATAGAACAGAGACAAAAAGTTTGAACATTTAGGAATCAAGTTATTTTATCTATAAAGACATTGATGTTTCCTTAATTTCCTTACTATTTTATTGGAATTACAATACAAATGATACATTCCAGATGGTATCAGAACTAATCTGAGAAAGCTTGTTCACTTTCCTGTTATTGAAATATAGTTAAAGTTAAAAACTGTAAGATGAAATTATCTGTTGATTCTCGTATGATTGCCGATTGTAACTAATGTTTCTGAACTTTGTAAACTGTTACCATGTAATGCGTTTAAAAACATTAATTGGATGGCTATTAAAATTTTAAAACTGACACATACAATCAAGGAGGTGATATAAGATCAGTATACTACAACTTATGTTCTGTTTGACTAATATTGTTGACATATTTTATTTTACGTTTGTTTCATGTATGTCATGGGTTCAACAGTCAGGCAAATCTTGTGTGGATCGTTGAGACGGCTTATTTAAAAAATAGAGTTCCATTTTTATGGTTCACCTCCCCAAGGCCCCGTTCATTTTGGATGATTTTGCAAGTGTCCCTTATGAAACAGGAAGTGCTCTCAGTGGGTGTTCTCCCATTTAGACATTCTCTGATTTTACTGATAGCTTCCACCATTAGCTTGGGCCTTCACACAGGGGATCATGAAGGAAAACTGAATGCATCAAACTCACCGGGAGAGCAGGCATGAAGATTTTCACATACATCTGGGCGAGACTTCAGGCCAGAGAGACAAACACAATATGTGAAAAAACTACATATATACACTGCAGGTGTGATTACAAGTTCTCTTTGCCTACAAAGCTGATGTGATTCTTTATGGTCTAAATTCCAAAAGGTGCTTGAAATATTTCTCAGACATTTTAAACCATTTTAACATGCAAGACCTGCAGAGTTGCTGCAGATTTGTCAGCTGCACATTAATCTTGCGAATCTTTTGATCTACCACATCTGCTTTACTTGTACTGTAGTGCAGATTTTGACTTATAGTATATATTGTGCATTTATAGATGATAATTATAAATTTGTCTAATTCTGCTCTAGCTGTTCCTGTTAAACTTGCCTGGCGACCTCTGGACTCTGTTTGACTGTGAGTAAGAGGGGCTCAGTGTTGATGAGGACGGCCCAGCAGGGGAAACAGGCCAGCAGCAGAATCAGAACTCCCCTCTGGAGAATCACACCGACTCGCTTCAAGTTACCGCTCCCATACGTCTGCATGAAACATTCAGACAAAGACTTACTGATCACATGACAAAGTAACAGTTCAGGAAAACAAACTTGATACCACAATCTCCTTGTTAAGTTGTTTAAAAAAAATAGGCCCCAACCTGAGATATCAGGGTATCACAAGTTGCTGATAAACCAGTGCCAACAGAAATACCACTGACGTTAACCACCTGCAAACAAATAGATAAATACATTCAGTTAAAAAAAGCATGTGATCAGAATCCATATGAAGACTTACAGAAGGTAGCGACAGAAACAAGCTGACGTACGCCTCAAGTGCGTCTCCTTACCGCAGCTGCTAGTGACACTCCTGCAAGCTCAGTTCTCCCCATGTGACCACAGAACACCATACTGACTGTACTGATCATGAAGACCATCAGCTGAGAAATGAGCTGGGAAAACAAAATCAAACGCATCATTATTATCCGTTGGTTCCATTAGAATTTTCATTAGTCAGAAATACCTCATGATATACTCGCTTCTAAACTTCTTGCGGTCTTTTTTAACATCACATATTTTTTAAATGCACAGATCAGGCTTCTAGGAAGACACCAGAAGTCAAATTCATCATTTAATACCGACGTAAGGACAAACCAAGATTATTTGAGCCAAGAATTTAATTTAGAACTGTTAAAATATTGTGACGTAAAATTGTCTTTCTGTGCTTCAATAAGGTACGCAAGTATGACTGTACAAATGTGTTTGTTTATGGTTGGTGTTTAAATCACCAAGTGTGTGTTTTAAAACAGTGTTATACACTTTACATATGAAAAATAACATGCTGATGCTGCTGGCCTAATACTTGAAAAACTATCAATTGATAGACTGATGTTTAATTAAACATCAGTTTATCTTTCTTTAACATCAGTAATTTAATGATAATTTAACTTATTCACAACAGGTCACCACAGAGGGCAGATTTGTGTCTCTTTAGCCTGTTAGGCTTTTAGCCTGTAATCTGTAAACCACTACAATACATAAACTGCATTAAAAGCAAAGAAATGTGTTCAGTGGATCTTTTCTTTATTGTCGCAGTGCTTCGCTATGACCGTTCTTATACCATTCCCCGTTATATTGGAGATGGTACTAGGGCTCACTCTAAATAATTCTGCACCCTGATTCTGCAGACCACCAGCTTAAAGTTGCCCTTCAAGGCACAGGTCCTATCCAGATCAGTCCAACATGGCCGGCTTGGAGCAGACACCAACTGTCCACACTCACAGCTGCTGCTAATCAGGCTCCAATCAGGCACCCGATTGTCAGCATCTAGAGTACCAGAAACTCAAAACAAGAGTCAATAGCAGAATAAGCTGTTAAGTTTTTGATGGACACAACCCACAAATGTGGCATCATTTAAGGGGAAATAAGCAGGCATGTGTATTTTTTTTTTTAATACCTTTTTGAATTTTATAATTTTCATCACTTTGTCTCTTATTGAGATATTTAACTTCATTTAAGCTATTTTGTTAAAGTTTCTATTTTTAGGGTTTTATCTTCTGTCGTGCAGGATCCTGCCACTTTCTGATAAACAGATTTAAGCATTCAATTAGTAAAATGTGTGACAGTCTAGTTATAATGATGATTTTTAATAGAGCTATGTGGAATCAAAGCATTAAACAGTATGCAGCATATTGTAACTCAGGCCTGAATGCCAGAAGGCTATAAAAGATTTAACATACAGTTAGAAAAAAAAAAACGAATAAGACTTTATGTCCGAGTGTTGACTTTTTATTTCATAACCAGATTGGAAAGCTTTTATTTGCGAGACTGTTACAAGGAGTTGCACTTAGGTCAGAACTTGCTTAAAAAAAAGTAGGTTTTTAAGATTTCATCTTTACCAAAATACGCCAGTGACAGCTGGGAGTTTGATTAACGGGAGATGCATAAAAGGCACAGTCAATTCGGCGCACTCATTTTTGGAAACAATTATAATACTAATACTAATATTATAATAGTAGGCGCCTACTGTAGCCCACAGTGTTGTCGTACACCTGAACTGGGATTTTTCTTCAGTGTCTTATATTAATTGAGGGTTATCAGTGTATCTTAAGGTAGAGGGGGAAATGTTAAGTTTAAAATGGGGCTTGTTTTGTGGCCCGGCATAGTGCTCGAGTAGAAATCCATAAGCAGATCTTACCACCGGTCCTGCCAATTTAACAAGCTGTAGCAGCTCTTTCCGGTACACCGGCGGGATCAAACAACGGGTGCTCTTACGGCAAGGAGAGCATCCTTCACCGGAGCTCTGAAGTTCATTCAAGTGTCCGTTCACTCCCCGTAAATAATCGGTAACCGGTTCTGGACCTTCCATGACCAGGAAACGAAGCGCTCTAAACCGACTTGAATCCCAGACACCATTTACCGCCTCGTCCCCTGCAGTCACGGACAATTGTCAGGCATAGCTGGTTTGTGACAGCAGATACCCCACAGCTTGATCCACGCGGAGAAATCCACTGAAATCCCCTCGTGCTTCCACTGAAACGTGACGCGATATGTGACGTAAACGTCTAGGAAACGCCGTTGACGATAAACATGTGTGTTTTATTATAAAAACAAACAAAAAACAAAAACGTCTTCACAACAACAGTGTGTGATTTATGGATTGGGGTTTATTTTAAAAAAATATGGGCAGGTTTTTTGTGAGATTATTCCACAGCGTCTTCTTCCTCTGCTTTCATTGCAGCCACGTCACGCTCACGAGCAGAATCACGAGATCAATGCCGAATATGGTCCTGAAGAATGTAAAAAAAAAAAAAAAAGGCTTGTCATACTGTTATAAAGACAGCTGTTCCATTTTTATGGAGATATCTGCAGACATTTATGGAGACAAAAAAACCAAAAACAAACAACAAACAAACTGGGATACTGCTGACTGACGTATGAGGGATTTTAATCGGAATACTATGAAAACAATTGTATCAAATCTGATGGAAAAAGTGTGTGAATGTCATTTTAACAGCCTGCTGACTAAAGATCTCAGCTCTGAGGATTACAACTGTGAGGGAAACACCTGTGCTATGGAAATAATTTTTAGCCTTTGAACTGGCACAAAATGGGCCTTTTTAGGTTAAAGGTCACTAGTTAATCAGTAAAGGCACTTGATAAACACACACACACACCCATCAATGTCCTGTTGGCTTCCCTTTGATGTAAGGCAGAAAGAACCCTGTATGTGTGTTGCGCCCTGCACTTTTACATCTCTATACTGTGGACTTTCAAGTCCCACAGCAAAGATTCAAATGAGATAAATTTGTTTAAAATACTTAAAGAAATACATAATCACTTTGTCATTATTGCTTATATAGCTGTCAAGAGATTTATTCTAAAGACACTTCTTCAGCTGAGAGTCTAAGAGGAGAAACACACACAGACGCTGCAGCATTTACATGTATACAAGGGCGATCACAGAACGCTCACACCAGAGTGGGGGCCCTGCGATGCGCGCTCTGTTCTTGCACGTGTCTTTATTTATACATAAGAAAAATGAATACATTTGACGTGAGCATGTGCGCGTGTGTGTGTGTGTGTGTGTGTGTGTGAGGTCAGAACTGCTTGTTTGACTTCTTCCTATCGCTGTGAGAAGACTCCGATACAAATATCAGAACATGTTTTATAAAGAACAATCAGTCCTGAACAATGAAAAGAACAACCAGTTCTAAGCAAGGAAATGATCATCATGCAGCATTCTATCACAAGCAAACTTATATCATTAAAAGCTTATACTGACTAAAACATACAATTTTCTATTGACAATAGCACAGATTTTTAAGTGTCAAACATATCACTATAAACATCAGCAGAGATCCAAACACTTCAATTTGGCTATTATTGGATTTCATATCAGAGGCTATGCACTAGCAGACAGTATATGGTTTCAGAAGACACTGCTCTTGCAGCTGGTACATAAAGGTAGCCTGCACAGAAGGAAGACAGATATAAGTGGAATGGTACTGAATGAGCAACATACATTATTTGTTCTTCCTGGTAGGAGCAACCAAACATCATCCAAAAGTCTGAAGTTAAGTTTCCTCTGTATTAAGGATCCAGACCAAAGCCCAGTTCCAAACAAGCTGAGACTCTATGTAAAATGTAAATAATATTTTATTTTATTCATATTTTATTCACAGAAAACTGTTTGAAAATTGTTTAAACTGGGACGTTTTACCATTTCATTATATAGATTGGCTCATTTTGGAATTGACAACATGTTTGAGACGTGTTTGGCAAGAATAAGTCTCCCCAAAAAGTTGGGATGGCACACAAAACGCTGGAGAAGTAAGTGATACTAAACAAGTTAACTGGGAACATGACTGAGTGCACAAAGAGCAGCTTAGCTTAGCAGGAATAGAAAAGGACAGACTGACATCAATATGAAAACAATACTTTGGAACCATTTCAGAGTAATTTCTTCAACCTAAAATCATGAAACCTGTGATTATGTCATCATCTATACTATAGATGAGGGGAGATGAGAAGAAATCTCTGTGTGCAAGGAACAAGACCGAAAATCAAATCAATAAATTAAGCAGTGTTTGGTTATTTTTGTCACTGTGATAAATTGGGTTAAGACAACATATGATGTGATGACTAAGGTGACTATAGCAGTAGATGTGGTCTTTTCAATCATGTCACAGGATCTCTATCAGCAGCCTTGTAGAATTGTTAAACTTCTGTTTATCTGGGCTTAAAAAATCTCAGGGAAGTCTCAAGAAATGCAGCAGCTTGTTTAGTTTCTGCTCATGCGTTTGTGCTGACACAGTATCAGGTGGCACTGCCGCCATCTAGTGCTAAAACAATTTAATGCCACCTGCTGTGTTGCTGCTGACCGCAAAGCCTGAAAAATGTGATGTGACAGAGGAAACCAAAATGACAGATTAAGCGTCTGCAGGGTGAAATCTCTCAGTACTTCTTTTTGGAAAACCTTTAGGTTTTTAGTCACATGATTTTATCATGTCTTTTGCTTTTCAAATATATTGTACACCAGTTTAAAAAAGAGGTTAGGACAACATGTAATCATCACAGTAGCCTATAACACAGTCAGTTAAACTTCAGTGATGTCAGTCAAACCATTGTGGATCCATTTTTACCTGCTGTGGTTAAAATAAAGTCTTTTTTTTCAGATTTGCTTTTTCTTTATAGCGTCTTTGTAGCATGAGATGGTGTATTCAGCTAGCCCAGCTCAGTACCCAGCACAGCGTCAGTCACAGGGCTGTAGAAGGGCATCAGTCCAGCAGCAGGCCCAGTATCTACTCCTCTGTTCAAGAAGGAAGAGGAAGATGATTACCAGGGTCCCACAGAATGACCTCCAGTGAGAACCCATGTGCATGTATTTGGTGAAAATGTTAGAAACAGAATCTGTGAGCTTGGAATCAGAGAAGGGGCGGGCAATTAATTTTCCCAAGAGGCTGAATGAGAAATCAGGACCCAAAGTGGGGCCCTCCACAACAATCCCAGTTTCTCATGTGGACTTTTGGGAAATATAATTGCCATCCCTGCTTCAGAGAGACCTGTGCTCACAGCACAACGCCGTGCAGATCAACTGACATTCGCCAGAGAACATCAGAACTGGCAGGACTGCCACTGGCGCCTTGTTGTCCTCACAGATGAGAGCAGGTTCACTCTGAGCACATGTGACAGATGCCACAGCATCTCCAGACTCTTTCATATGTGCGCAGTGTGAACTATGACAATTGATTTTTCCTTAATTTTATTATTTTCCCAGTTTAGTTCAACTTTGTTTTTCCATCTTCTTTATTATCTTTGTTTGTGTTGATTATGTTCAGCTGTTCCTCTTTCCCAATATAGAAACATGAATGAAGCAGCTGCCCCTTAACAATATGGTCACACTATAATATATAAGATTCAACTTTGAAGTAATGCAGCCAAGAGAAAAATGCAGAATAGTTATAACCGTTTTAATCTGTTGAGTGGTGGATGTAAATACTGTCCCTAGTTCTAACGTCACCTTTTTGATTAAGGATATAGGCAGTGGACCAAACCACTGTGACCCACAGGAGGAGGGGGGGGGGGGGGGGGGAGTCCACTTTTTTCATCTTCAAAAGTTGTTTTTTACCACAAGAGCTGCCAGTGCTTATTACTAATATTTAGTATCATAAAGGTATCCTTATAATATTGCATTGAGGAGGATGAGAGAGAAAGCAGATCTGGACACCCTCGCCTTACTCAGAGTTTGCAACCCTGTTGCATTGTTTGTCTGACTCAGCAAAGATGATGTTGGGTGAACAATAAAAGGAATCATGAAAAGATCATAACATAGTTTTTAATGGTGGGAATTGAGCATTACAAAGCAAGCGCAGACTTCATCTTTCAGTCATTCACAGATAAAATCCCTGAAGAGACAACAATGCATTTTATGGATTATAACAGCATGCTTCGTGAGCACAGAGGATTTTAAAAAAAGGTTTTCCATCAATACTTTTAGGGAAACGTCTACACGGAGATAATTGGAAAAACTAAACCCATTCTTCTCTGCAAACTGGAAAAAAATAATACAGGACAATATCCTGTTGGAACCTAATGAAACAAAACAGTAAAAGTGAATAAAAGTGTTTTGGCTGCTATCATAAATATAAAGAGAAACATCGTTTGCAGTTTACTGTATCCCCTGAACTGAAGTGGTGAAACGAGTTTTGATGGTTATTTCTGCAGTGAACATGCAGGTCTTGTGTCTCGAGCCTTTTAACTGTTAAACATTCCCAGTGAAAATGCTGCCATACAAACAGCTTATCCACAATAATACATTTTACGCAAATCACTGTTATACATAATTTCCGAGTCGAATGTGTTGATGTCAAAGAAAACTAAGAAGAGGCTGTGAACCAATCACTGGATCAGACCGGCCTACACAATGTGTCAAAGGCTGAAAAAGCTCACACATTTAATCAACAGTACTGCATTCTGTGGCCAAATTATGTCACTGGTCAAGTAGTATTTGTGGCCATACTGGGAAATCTATAATAATGCACTTAGTATAAGGGACAGTCGTTTTTCTTCTTCCCCAGAGCTCAAGCAGAGGTGTGAAGGTTTTTATAATCTTGAAAGCAATCAGAAACTCAAGAACTCTGTCACACACCATAAATACCCATTGATAAGTATCTCCTGTAGCCTGCGGACTGTTGTGGAATATACAAAAATAAATTAATATATGGAAAAAAATGCAAGGAGCTGTAATGGTAACGTCACCATACACTGGAAGGTTTCAGTCAAAGAGAAAACAAATTAAAGAAAATGTTGAGAATCTTTGACGTTACCACAGATTCTATCAAATGTCGGTGTAAAAGGACAAAAAACTCAATGTGCCGTTTCATAAAATCCTGCATACATCAGCATTCCACTACTAGGTTTATAAAACAGCAAATGGCTTCAGGCTTGAAATCATCAAATCATGTCCCACACTAGTTTTTGGTTTTGTAAACATTAACATTCAGAAAAAGTCTTCACTGACATCCTGGAGAATATTAAGATACAGTATATAAGAATCCGTAAACTGCAGTCAGATGATCAGAAGAGTTAAAATGGTCAGTCTGTTGAACAAAAGGCCAGTGTATGAATGGATGAGTCAGAGTTACTCTGAATCAATTACATGTGTGCTTGTGCATGTGTGAAAAAGGCCCACTACTTTGACACACCACTGCTCCTCTGTCTATGACTGTAAACATTTCCATATTTATTCCTTGACATTCCTTTCTTCCTCAGACAAACTGCAGTATCTCATTAAATAAAGTAAAATAAATAAACAGTTAATAACATAGAATACATTCAAGTACATCAGCTCCTTGATATTGGAATGCAAGCTTGCAGCACTCTACAGTCTGGCTCTTGGCTATCCGTCTGGTTTGTTTGGTACAGTACGTGCACAGCTAGTCAGTCACCACATGCGCCTCGGCGATCTCTGCTTTGGTAACCAGAAAAAAACCTGTTAACCGGCCCCAGTTTTTTGAGCTTCCTAGGAACAGCACTGCAAGCCAAGAGTCCCAGGTCACACTTATCCACACCTACAGCAGCTGTGAGCTCACTGGTGACCTCACAGATGTGGAGTTGAACACCACAGGTTGCAAGGCTGAAGGTAATTTCTTGAAGGGCTGTGGTCGCCTCAGAGTGCAGTGAGGGTGCGGAACAGCTGAGTGAGGCAGAAGACTGAGGCGGTGAGTGCTGTGCACTGTTTGGCTAGCAGCTTGGTGCTCAGGTCCTGGCAGCTGCGTTTGCTGCTGGCACGCTCCGCTGCCAGGCAGAAGTCCCTGAATGAGCGGGCCACATCTGCCAGACCTGCGACGGCCTCTGCGTTCCTCCGGTCGCACCTGTCGCACCCAGAAAACCAGAGGCACACGCCTGCTAGCTCCACCAGGGTCCGGAAACTGTCGGCCAGAGAGTGAAGCATCTCCTCTGGACTCTGTCCGATCCCCACCACCTTTTGGCAGCCTGACATCAGCCGCCGTGCCTCCATCTGGAGCACCCTCTTGTTCTCTGTAAAGTGAGCAGGGCACGTTTCTCTTGGGTGACGAGCTCTGTGTCCTCCTACAGATCGGTCAGCATTGCTACTTTCTAGGATGGAAAGAAGCTGGTCCACATCTAAGCGGAGTACTTGGAAACCCGTGGGAGGTTCTGGGTAGCGCTGCTGACCCAGCCGACTCATGGTGTCCTTGTGCGTTTGAGAAGTGAAAGGGTCAGAGGTGTCAGAGAGAGGCGAGAGGAGAGGGCTGAGCTCAGAGGTAGAAGAGGAGAAAAGAATGGAACGAGGAAAAGAGGGGGAGTGGGAGGACGTAGGGGAAAGAAAGGAGGGAACAGGGGAAGAGCTCATTAGAGGAAGACCTGCCCCAGAAGTCTGCGTTACTCCACTGCTCTGTGTGCGGCAGGAGAACTCGTAGACCGTCAGCTCATCATCGAAGCTGTCCTCGCTGCCGAAGCAGTTTGTGTAAACAGCTGGGCAACCACAAGCATCCAGCGGCACCTGCACCCCCTCTACGATCGACTCGCATCCAGACGATAGCACAGAACCACACCCGAACTCTGACTTCAGAGGTGGAGCAGACACCACCTCGGCCTGGGCCTTTGTCTCCGTTGGATCCTCACAGATAGTGAATACTCTGCAGCCTGAAGAAGGTGTTTTTGGTGAGCCTGAAACGTTCTCTGAAGGTCTACAAAGACCCATTAAAGGCCTGTCGCTACTTGTCCTTCTTATTTTCTGTGGCTGAAAAGGAAGTCTGGGCCCATTTAGATTCTCTGTGGTCACCACGATTGCAGGAGGGATGGAAGGTGATCGATTGGTTGTTTTATAACCTGGTACGTCTACATCTGGACTTGTGACTTTGAAGTTTGGTTCTGGAGAGTCTTTTATGGGACCAGGAGTGTCCATCTTTAAAGCTGCGGTATCTCTTTGGAGTTGGCTCACTATGGAGGCTGGGGGCTCTGTTATTGGTCCTGGTGTGTCCTTATCAGATCCAGAGTACAACAAATTTCGATGTTGGGGCTTAGGCTCATTCTGAACAGGCAGGTCAGAGCTGACCTCCTCCTTCACCTCTGTCCCTGAATTAAAACTCTTTGGTGATGTTAGTTCTACAAAAAACTCCCCGTCCACCTCTGATCCTGTGACCGTTGTATCCGAATCATCTGACTCTACCAACTCTGCAGTGTCGCCCACTTCTAAGTCAGCATTTTGTGTGACATCATTAACGTCTGTTACTTTAATGGTGACCTCTGCTTCTTCCCTGGTGTTGTCCTCAGCAGGACTCTGGGCCGCGGTCCCAATCCCGGGTTGACTGAGAGACTCTTGAGATCGTGATAAATAAAGAGGCAGCTGTTGAATCTTCCCCCTAAGCGTTGATGCAGATAATCGGCCCATGATGGCGGGGGAACAGGTTTGGAAGAGGAAATGAGTCGGAGAAGTAGGTTGTTTGGCGAGATCGGTGATTGTAGCCATGCTAGTCTTTTCTAACTTAGAACTAACTAAACGTTCTTTATCTTCAGCACTTTGGGTTTCACTTCTGGGTTTATCCACGTTTTGATTTAAAGCACTGAGAAATGTGATCTCGCTTTTCAATCCAACACCTGAATTAAAAGTAGGAGACGTGACGCTTGTTGCAGCTCCAAGCTTTGCTGTAATTGAGTTTATAGCACGAGTATAATCAGAATGAATTCTTGTGCGAGACTTGATTTGTGACTCGCTTTGACCTGCTGATTTAGCTCTACACTTTGTAGCTTTAGTCCTGTCATCTCTCCTGTCACTCAGTGAATTACTCACTTCATCATCATCATCATCATCATCATCATCAAAAACATTGTCAGAATTGGTGCTGTCTGTAACTTCATCGCTTATGGTCACAGCCCCGATGGCATCATCGTCGTTAACACTTGTGACTTTTACGTGTGCCTGTTCTTTGTCATTGCTTGTCTTGGGATTGTGTTCCTTATAATCTGAAGCTGTGATTTTGTTTTGGATTTCCACGTACTCGCTGCCCTCTTCCTCCTTCACTAGACAGCCGCTCTGGGATTTGTGAAGGACTGGTACTGAGGGTAGAGGGGATGAAGGTGGGGGTGGTGGTGGTGAATATGAGGGGCCTTTAAGCATGTATTCCTCTGCATCTTTCATCTCTGGTGCAATCAAACTGGACACCAAAAGGCCATTACTGCCCTTTTCACTCCCGTCTGGTAAACATGTAGACAGTATGTGGATTTCTGGTAGCACCTGGACACCCACAAGTGGTCTCTTCAAGCTAGACGAGTATCCTCCCACTCCCTCTTTCTTCTCTTCCTCCTCTTTAATCTTCTGTTTAGTGATTTCTTGCAAAAACATATGACTAGTGAACGGTCCATTCCCTGTCAAACCTGCTGACTCCGGCTTCCCTTCCTCTTTCCCTTCCCTATCCTGCTCCTGCCCCTCCCCCTCCTCCTTTCCGTCACCCCTCCGATCGGCACTTTCCTTTCCGTCTGGATCCACACGGCAGCGGACAACAGTGATGGTTGGAGACACTGATTTCACCAGATCGGTGACCGATTTGGACTCCATTGCGTCAGGTTCCATCTCCATTTCCTGTTTCCTGGTTTTGGTAGCAGGCTTTGGGTCTCTAGGCTGATCAAGAGAACCAAAACCTGGTCCACGCGAGCAGAGTGTTGACAGAATGGGCTTTGACTCAAGCTGAGCAGGTTCCCCTTCAGAGTGAGTAAGTGAGGAGACAGTGGGGCTAGGATTCTTGGTTTGCTCTGAAGGTTCAGGATCTGAACTGAGGGTCTGGGCATCGCTGACTCCCAAATGTTTTTTATGACACCGCTTGGAAGCCAGGGCCTGCTTTGACTCTGGATCTGGCTCTGGATACGACACCCTGGACGTGTAATCTGTTTCCATGAAGGAACGCCGCTTCCTCGATCTTTTTCTGAGCTGGAACAAAGTTTCTCTGCCTCCCCCTTCTTCCTCTCTCCCTTTTCTATCATCTTCTGCTTCTCCAACTTTGTCTGTGTCCGGCACAGAGACTCTGATATCACTGAGGCTCAGTGTGCTGAGGAAGTCCAGCTTCATCTCTGTGGAAATGTCTGCAAGATAGCACAAAAATTTCAGCTTTTTGTGTTAAAAGCAGCATGAATATCACAACAAAATTTACATTCTTCATGGGTTCTGTGTGCAGTGCACAGACACACAAAATAGGCCATAAATGTACATTCAATGAAAATTACAAGTTCAGCATCACTTTTTCCTTTAAGGTTAATTTTTAGTTTTGCACAGCAGTTGCCATTAAACTATTTGTCTGCAATTTTTTGTATTAGTTTTGCTCCAATGTTTACTGTTAGTAGCTAATGTGGTGGTAGATGGATACTCTACTTAAAGGGGATATATTCAGCTCATTTCCAGTCTCATATTTTTATTGTACTCTGCTAGAGTAGAGTGGGCCTTGAGTAGCCCATCAGCTCATCCTCTCTGAAATAAGCTTGCTTTTAAATCAAATCAAATTAAAACAAAAAACCATGTAAAATGGAGCAATTTAAGCTCCAGCTTTTTCCTTCATGGGAGTAGAGGTAAAGCATAACATTACATGAAATTATGTCAAATGTAGAAAAAAAACAATAAATGTAAAGGAAAAAGTACATAAGCATTATTCATAAATTATATTTAAAATAGTTCTTCCATTGACATGTTATGTATAGGTCCGAATTATGTATTAGATTAATAGATGAGTCAATAGAGTGAAATCTAACTTTTATAGCTAGTCAAAGCTGGATCATCCACCAAAAGATTATAAGATAAATAAGATGATGTCTTCTGAATATTAATGGGGTGTGGAGAAAACATGCAGTTATAGAAGATTATATTCACTTTGGTACTTTTTTTTCCCCAATAATAATCCCCTGTATTTTTTTGCCTTTGGAAAGTAATCGGTAAGAACACAACTCCTTAAATGTAGTAGAATGACGGTATGAAGTACTGTAGTGGACTTTGGAAATATTTATTTGAGGCATATCATAAAAGCCCTCAGATGCAGATAGACTGTACTTCTATCCCACCTGGACTGATGCAGTAGAGGAAATGGCAATTTTTTTCTTGCATAAGAGTGTCATCAGGATCAGTGGACCGCATCTACCATTACTGTTAGGTGTGGCAATTATGTAACATGTTCTGGCAATTATGTAACATTTTCAGTAATCCAGTAAATATTCTAACTCTTTTAGGGAGTAACCACTTCAGCCACTAGATGGCAACAAAGCAGAATTTAGAACCTTTATTTCTGATCAATATACAAGACAAGAAAATTCTTGAGATCAGCCTCACAGTGAAAAGTAAATCACCTCTTGACACAGCCCCTGATGTTGGGTCTTCAGGTGAGGTGAAACGATCCCTGGCGTCAAAGAACTCCTCATCAGAGCTGCTGTCTCCAAAGCCTGGGGGCGGGTGCAGGATGGGTATTGGCTCCAGCTCTTCATCTTGAGTCTCCTCTCCCTCCTCCCTCTCTTCTCTCTGTTTATGAGAAAGGCTGCGTGCACTGTCGGGGGTGATGTTGGAGCAGATGTTGTAGTAGCAGCGTGCGTCGCTCTGGTCAAAGTTAAACACAAAGTCTGTGTTTGAAGACGGGGAAGGTGATGACGAATATTCTTTAAAACCACCTTCCTTGCTTACACTTCCCCCATCTGTTTCTTTTAATGCATTCCTCCTCCTCCTCAACTCTTCTTCGTCGTCGTCTTCCTCGCTGGCCTCTGGAGGGCTCGGCAGGAAGTCCACGAGGCGGGAGAGCTCCGCAAAACATAGGGAGCTGTCATCAGTGCAGAGGTTACCTGAAGATCTTTGCGCATCAGCAAGGCTCTGAGAAGAAGTGGAGACAGGTGAGGTGAGCTGGGGATCGGCTCCATCACCTGACCTCCTGCAGGCCCCTCCTCCTCCTCTGTCAGGAGTTGTGAGGTGAATCAGGGGATGGGAGTGCGCAGGTGGTGGGGCAAGCAGGTGAGGCTGTACATGCCCATGAGAGTAAGGGTGAAGGTGAAACGAAGAGTGGACACTGGCGTGACTTTGTGAAGCAGCACTGGGGTGGATAGAGGAAGAGGAGCATGACAGCAAGTCATCTTCCTCCAGGCCATCGAGAGTGTCACTGGAGGCGCTGGTGAGGACATGAGAGTCCGTATGACATGAATCTGATACAGATGGCTCCTCCTCTGCTGCTCGCACATCCTCTTCACATCCCATCTCCCCTTCCTGTCTAGCGTGTCTCCCCGAATCATTGTCCGTTATGTGGATCTCTATTTGTCCACAATCCTGCACTCTCTTCATCTCCTTCCTGTGCTCTGAGCTTTCATTCTCTTCATTCTTATCGAGCTCAAACTTTTCTGTTTTAGTGTCAGAACCCTTTTCATCTTTTAGTCTTTTATCTTCGCCAGGTTTCTCTTCCCTTTCACTCTCATCTTTGTTTCTCCGACTGTCTTTTCTGTTCCGTCCGTCTGGATCTGATGAAGATCTGATTCGAAGGCGGGGCTTCTTGTCAGACACCAGGTTGACCAGCGGTTCCATGTCTAAGTCAGAGGATTCATCTGAGTCACTGCCACACCGTGAAACATAACCTGTGAACATGAATCCAAATTAAAACGAGATAACATTTATTGATTGTTACAGGTGTGATGAATGCATTGTTGTCTTTGTACCTTCCTCAGCAGAGATTCTGTGCTTCTTGGAGTCATCTATCCAGGGAAAGACGTTGAGGTCAGGGTCAACAAACACTCGGCAGTACCCTGCTATTAAGCAGGACATATCCTTAGCCGCAGCTGACTCCAGTAGTAAAGTAATGGGCTTTATGAAAGAGAATGGAGAAAGAGAGGTTGTGGGGTAAGACAATTCAGCAGTGTAAAGGCACTTAGCAGAAAGTTCTACCACTGTTTCTGCTGAGGTTTGTATATTGTATGCAAGGGGGTGCAGAGAATAATATAAAGAGGTTATGAAAAACAGAAATTGTTCATCTTAATTCATTAAAACACTGCAGTAAAGGTGGGTCGTGTTAAGATGAATGCTAATTAGTATTGTGCTTAAGCAGTTAAGGAGGTCTGGAAGTCAGCAGGTTATTAAGAGAGCTTTTAAAGCTAATTAACAATCATCCAAACAGAACAAAACTCTGTTTCCAAACTGCAAAACTGATAAGGATCTGTACAATTACTCGTGTTCACCTAATGAAAAGGGGAAACATGCAGATCAAAACAACATGTGCTAAATACAAAATGCACCAATAAAGAAAGAAAGAAGAAAAAGAAATAAAGAAAAATAATACTAATTAGTTTCCAGCTCAAGCAGAAACCTCCAGATCTGACAAAAATGGATAGACTGTGGATAGACACTGACATAAAAGATCTAGCTACTGTGACAAAGACATTATTTAATGAAGGGCTATCCTGAAACGTCTAGCTGGGTGAGTGAAAAACTGAGGGAGATGGCTTCCTCATCCGGTGACATTTTGACTAAAATTGATCATAGCTCAGAAAACTAACAGGAAATGTCATCAGGAAACTGTTTACAATGCTGCCGATGAGGTATTCTGTTCCTCTTGCATATTAAGTTTGGGTGTGTATCCTTTTAGGTCTCACCTTGATGTCCTGCAGGTATATTTTGACCAGGCTGACCTTTTCCGATTCAGGCAGCAGCTCGATACGTGTTATGCTGGTGAATTCTGTGAGGGTGGACAGGATGCTCAGCTTGTGGTTGACGATCTGACTCACCCCGTGCCGTGCCCCCACTAATAGGGTCACCATCGACTCCCTGTCCTGGAGCTGAACAACACAGAGGATGTGGAGAAAGTGCAGAGAAAGAAGATGATTCAAATTATAATATACAACCAAATCTCAAGAACAAAAGTATACAGATCAAATCCTACCATCATGGTGGCACCAAAAGATTTCCCTCCAAATGATTTGAGTTCACTCAGCTCCTCCAGATAGTTGATCCGTGTCTGATCGACTGACTGGCCCTTCTGTTTGGGATCGTACTGGGATTGGCTCTTCTTCATGTGGTAGCCGATGGCCTTTCTCAGATCTTTTTCTCGCATGTTCCTCAGCAAGGTGGATGACACAAAGTTCTCTATGCCCCAAGTCTTTCTGAGGAAAATGCACAAATGCAGATTGAAAGGGTTTGTTTTTGTTTAAAAGGATATTAAAACTTTTTCACACACAAAACAATGAGCCTGTTAAACCTGCATGTTAAACAGGGAAAGGCACTCATTTAAGCAAAAAGAGATTTGCGGTCGTCTTCATTTTTGGACTGCTCACTTTATGAGTTGCCACAGCAGATGATCTGCCTCCATCTCGCTTGCATCCTCTTCCCTCACACCAACCCTCTGCATGTTCTCCTTCACTACATCCATGGTCTTTCTCTTCAAAATATACTGTATATCCCACAATCCCTCCTCTGCACATGTCCAAACCATCTCAGCCTTGCATCTATGAGCTGTCCCTCTGATGTACTCATTTCTAATACTCTCCCTTCTGTACAATCCCAATGACACACCTTAAAATCATAAAACATGACAGGTCTCACTACCATCTTGTAAACCTCACCTTTCACTATTGCTACTATCTGAGACAGTCGTCTCCACCCACTCCAACCTGCCTGCACTTTCCTCTTCAACTCTCTTGTGCACTGTCTTCTGCTTTGAATGGTAGAGGCCAGCTGTTTAAACTAATCTCACTATGGATCACAATGTTGTCTGCAAACATCAGTCCAAAGACACTCCTGCCTGACTTCATCTGTTCATCACCATTGCAAACAAAAAGAGGCTCAGAGGCTCCACAAGGTCGCAAAGTAAGAGATGATTTTAGCTGCAGATAATGTACTAATAGGGCAGGCTCAGGTTGTTAATTGTGATTTGTTTAGTAAAAAAAAAGGTTTTACAAAGTTCATGAGGGAGTCTTGTGTGTATCTGTGATCTACATCTCACATACTGTCAACGTGCACGCAGCTGAATTTATGTAGGCTCAAAATAAAAAACATGTTAGAGCACAGCTCATGAGAAAGCTGTGTGCCCTGTCCATGGTCCTGAAATTAAAACCGTTAAATTTGAGCATAATAAAACTTTATTAAGGAAAACGTATTTTAAAGCATATTAATGTAAATGTGCTGGTCAGAACAAACAAATAGTACCTTCAAACTATCAAACAATTCCAAACATCAAATTGAAAAATGGGCTATTAAGACTTCCTGTGCCTGATGTCCTTGCCATATTTTTTGCATTTGATATGGTGGCAGTTATTGCTGCATGTAGGAGGCATCACAGAGATTTAAGAGTAGGTGCTACAACAGTGAAATATTTCTCCATTAATCGGAATTTATTTGAAATGCCACATGAAGATGTGATAAAATGGTATCAATTACCAAGCTGCCTAATTCTAAATGTGCTGAATGAACTCCGAGGTGGAGTCAGGCAATACCAGCTGAAACAGAACTGCTTGCAACGTCTTCAGTTTTTGACGTTGTAATCTTACGGCCTGTGTGATGGGGTTCAAAGTGAAATGAGGTGTGGTGACGCTGACTTTGGTCCCTGTGACCCCCTCAAAAAAAATAAAATAAAATAAAAAAATCAGGCCTTGGATTGAAGTCAGTCTTGTCAATGTACTTAAGCTAATAGACTTCAAAAACAATTTTTTTGTTAATAAAGTTTTATTACACTCAAATTAAACTGTTATAATTTCAGCACCATAGACAGCACACAACATTTCTCATGAGCTATAGTCTAACATGTGACTATTAGTGGTGGACCTTCAAAAATTCAGCTTCATGCCCTCTGACAATACATTAGTATGTTACTACAGTCACAGACACAGGCAGCTGAGGGTTTTAACACAGACAACTGCATGTCTTCTTGCGACTACAGTCGGCCATTGCTGACCAAACAGAGAAAGCAGGTTTACAGCACTTCCACATTAGCTACGTCATCTTTTCTGTACAGTCCACGTATAAAGGCCTGTCTATATCTCACGTGATCATCTTCAGGTTGGTTTTGGGTGACTGTCCACAGCTCGCTAGCCTCTCCATAATGTGTAGTGCAGCAAGTCGCAAGGCGGTGTTACACCTCATCTCTACTGCAAAACGCTCCTGCAGCACATCGTTCACCCCCTAGCACAAACAAACATCATACATCAGAATTAATCATTGTGTAGCAACTGATTTGTCTTGTTTGCAGCAGTTTGTAGCTAATTGGAGAAAAACATCCAAAACAGCAGGGTCAGCTTTGGTATTAAAACAAACACAAACTTCCTTCTTTTAAGAGAATCATGGTGCAGGTGGGATTTAATGAAAAACTGCACACTTACAAACAAGCTGACCTTTCAGTCTGATGATTTGCATCATGGTGAAATGAGCCAACTACAGCAATAAGTGTACTTTTGGAAGTGTTACAACACTTTGCTTATTGATTTGATTCAGAGTTGAGAATCCTGTTTTCCTGTTGAGGCTGTAGGTCAGTTTGCAGTGACTCAATTAATCAGAATTGATATTAATAGCAGCCATTTCATATGAATAAAGTAACTATTAATATCCTTAAATAGAAAAACAATAATTATAACAGATAATAAAAGAGAGTAGTGATCTGACAAGCCTGGGAGTGTGCACATTCATCAATCTACCTGCAGGTAGAGGTACTCAAAGGCAGCGGGATCCTGCTGCAGCAGCATCTGAAGGTTTTGGGGCATGAAACAAACACGAAATAAACACCTGTAGTCATGGGCCTCTTTCTTCTGGACCACCTGCAGAAACATGGATGCTTATATTACTTGGAATGCATTTTATACTTTTTTTGTTTAAATGTAATTTTTGTTTGTGTTTGTGTTTGTGTTTGTGTGTGTGTGTGTGTGTGTGTGTGTGTGTGTGTGTGTGTGTGTGTGTGTGTGTGTGTGTGTGTGTGTGTGTGTATACCTGCTGTATCCTCTCCTCATCATGTAGCAACAGCAATTTGCTGATGCTGTGCTGCTGCTCCAGCACCAGCGAGAAATGCTCAATGCGGCTCAGAGAAAGCTTTTCCTTCAATGTCATCACAATGTCCTGATGTGCAAAGAAAATTACACCTTCAGAGATAATATTTTATAACATCAGGGAACGCATTTGCTGAGGTGAGCTGAGTTAAGGTCTTAAGGTCTCAGAGTGGTAACAGAAAGTTTCAGAGTAGCTGTCAAATCCAGGAAACAAATGCATGTCTAATGCTAATAACTGCTGAGGAAGTGAGTAAATCACTCAGCTGTATCTGGTAAATTCAATTCAACGTTATATGGTTACAGTTTAATGTGGAGCTTACTGTCAGACTGATTGACATTCAGGAAGGAACACACTCCTACAGGGTCTGAGTTTAAAACTTTGATTTAGTTTTTGTCTCAGGAGGAAATCTGAGATTTTTTTCTATTTTAGATCACTTCATGAGCCTCAGCTTCAACTCTGAAACTCTGCTGGAGCTGCTAGGTGTGTGTCATTATAATGCCACACTCCAGTATCGCTACAGAGTACCTTGACTGTGGTGCTGGGCTCAAATTTGAAGGCCTTGGTCTGCCCGTTCTCGAGGTACACCTTCAGTACATTGGGCAGGAAGAGCAGCGAGTTCCCCTGTGAAGAAAATAAAAGCAGTGTGAATTTAGTTGGTTTCAGGAGTAAAAGTCTGACAGGGAGCAGGGTGGCTCTGTCTGTGTGCAATAATGTGGGAAATCTTAAAGGTGTGTTGCAGTTTCCGGGTCTATGAATCTGTTAGGGTCCACTTGGGAGCGAATGTCCGTGTGCCTGTTAATTCTTTATGACGGTACAGGGTTGTCCGCAGAGAGACTGTACTATAATGTACCAACGAGGCATGCTTCCTGCAGGCAGACTTCAGAGTATAACAGGATTGACTGCTGATCTGTGGCGCCTGCAGCTGTTCATGTCTGAATCTGTAATTCCTGTCTTACCATCATTGAGCTGTAATCTGGAAGTTTCTTCTTCACAAAAAAAACACCAACTTCTTACACTCCTGTGTTTAATTTTATGTTGCAATTACTGTTGACTTTAGCTGCTGATCTGTCTGATAAACATCTTTGGGTTCCAGTAGGTATATATTCATGGAGGGAAAGTTACATTATTGGTACAGCACTATCACAGTCTATCACTGAAATGGTGTACCCTCAGAGACCCATCCTGCACCTCACCAAAAATCCACCACTCAATGCTGTTTCAATAGCATCTAACCCTAACACCTCTAACCCTTTTCATCTAACATGCTTGTCTTTTAAGAAGAAACTCTCCAGAAAGTTTTAATTCCAGAACTTTCTTGCTGTGAGACGACTGTACTGTTCTCTGTACCACCACTTTGCTGGCATCCAAAACAGAATGAAACCTCCAACAATGTTTTATGAGCAAAATATCTCAATTTTACAAAATTAAAAGCAAAAAACTGCCTTCCACCAGCTTCACCCAGTCACCCTGATTTCTTCACAGCCTTTGAATAAAGCTCGTCTTGTCTGTCATCCAGTGGGGACTTTTGAAAAACGGAGCCTTTTAAAATGTGGGACACATCAAGTGGGAGCCCTGGTCACAAGACAGATTTGCTGAATTTTCCTGACGTATGTTTGTCGCTTGAACACAACCACTGTTATTTTTAAATGCTGGCAATCCAGACTGAGAATACTGAATATGTTTAGCACATTATAACAGACCATAAGGTGAGAGAGCAGTGTTATTTCATCTTCAGCTCTTCTCACAGAGCATTTTTCTTCGCATCATATCCTCTGGCCTGTTTCTGTCTGCCCGGCTTGTTCTCCGTGGTGACTCATCTTTCCCGCTACATCCTTCTTCTCTTATGATTTTAGAAAGTGGTTTTCTGTATTGACACTGTGATACAATGCAACATTGATGTTTGCATGTTTTGAAGTTGAAACAGAGGGCGTTCAAATTTTAGACAACCCCTCCTTTGCCAGCTTCCCATCCCCCGTTACATATTTTGTCTGCCTTTTAACGATGATAAAAACATCCCGCCCCCTCCCCTCCACCTCTCTTGGTCTCTCTTTATCTCTTTACCATCTCCTTCTATCCTTTTTTCTCCTTAATCTGATATTTATTGTCCTGTAATCACAGACATTAGGACCGGAGAATGGGAAGGATATCGATCTGTGTTTTCTCTGTGTTTAGTAATGGGCTCTCCGGCCACAGTGGTTTTCCTCGTCCTGCTAATTTCACATCCGCTTGCAGGGTAGGAACCCTGAACAACCACAGGCAGATTTATAAAGGAACAAAGTGCATAGAGTTTGCAGTAATGCTGAACCTAATGTTGGTTTTACTGACAAGCACTCATCGTCATAGTGCAAAGGAACATCCAGAAACCATAAATCACGTTTTAAAGCTTGTCTGCGGTTTCCACTATTTTCTTGTTCAGGACAATAAAATTCCAAATGAAAAATTTCTTTGGGTCTTCACAAATATGACACACCACTTCAAGTGGTGCTGTTAGCATTTTATGTTGTGTCGAAAATGTGTTCCTATAGCACAGAATACATGTTTATGACACTTAATTCTGTAAGTAAAAGAATCTGTGGAAAGATCATGCTTACAGCTGATTTTAAAGAAAAAAAATCTGAACTCTAACCGGGTTATGTGTTCATCATTAGTTACCATGGTGATCGAGCAAAATAAAAGAGAGCCACCTTTGTGTGACTGAAAACTCAGACTTTTAAACTCATCACAGAGGCCACTAACCATTAATATCACTTTCTGCTATAGAACTCTGGTCTCTTTGCATAATTTTACTATCTGGCCTTTATTACTTCTTATCTGTGTTCGATTTGCTACACCTGTTCCCAATTAGCCAGTCAGATTTCCTTTTATACCCCTGGTGCAATACTTCCTGTTGCAAGTGTGCCATATTCACACCAGTCAAGCTTTTCGAACTACTGCCTACAGTTTCTTTTTGTCCCTGTACTATTCTTTGCTCACTTTAATTGTCTGCTTCGCTGTCTGATCTACTGTTAATGACCCACAGCTGGCTGGATTAAAGCTTTTGATTTTGAACTGTGATACATGGCATCAACTAAACTTCGGTTCTACAAACTACTGCAAAAAATCTGAAAATCTGAGAAAGTTTAAAAAATCCTAAAAACCAACATTATGTCTTAAATGTAAGCAGTCAGAAATTTTCATGGTTCGGGCACTTAAAATGTCTTAAAGTACTTTTCTTCTAAATAAATGAGCTTTACATTCAGTCTTATTGAGAGAACGACACAGTGTGTATGACTGAGACCTAAGTACGGCTTTGAATGCCTTCTTTAAAAACACACGTTATGACATTTTTTAAATGCAGCATTGATGAGAGCCATGTTTACTTGCTGTGTATTAAATCAAACTCCTACATGCCTGCATGTGCACACCACAGACTCTGAACCTGCTCACTAAATGGCATCGCTGTTGTGCTACCCCACATTAAATCAGGAAACCTGTCGGAATAAATTATCCATGAAGTGTCTCAGAACTGAAAAAATAGACTTTGTCTCAAAAGCTTTGAAAAATATATCAGAATCTTATGAGCTTTTAGGTCCATTAATCTGGTATTTTAATGTAAATTCTGGTAGAGTAATGTGTATATCTCGTTGTTGACAGTGGAAGGCTGAGTGAAGATTATAAAGATAAAATTATTTTCTATTTTCCGGACAATGTATTGGTCAGAGATGCTTATGCAGCACTCTGGTACTGCCTTATATGGATTTATTTTGTGTTGTGCCCATGGCCTAAGCCCAGTTGTATATGCAGTATACTCCAAATGTACATCAGGTTACAGTGAAAATATAAGAAGCACTCGGAGACTGCAAACCTCCGCCAAGGCACCTCACTCTCTGGGCAGTATTTACTTTTTAGGGAATAGCATTGTATTTTGTATACTAACATTATTTTGGAGTAGATAATGGATAACAGGTATTAATTTGTAAATAACTTGAGGTTATTATGTCTTATTATACTACAACACTTGTCTGGGCAGCTCATTCTCTTTGTGATGACAATACTTTCTACGGATTTTGGGGTCAAACAAAAAAAAAGGGCAGATGTGAAATGTAAAAGTGATATCAGAGATAAAAAAAAATGTAGCGTGACATTAAGATCTAAATTCTAATGTAATATTTAAAATCCCCATATATGAGCATCACTTCCTAAAGGATGCCAATGCAAACAAGTGCAGCAGAATTTTAAGTTTTAAAGACAAAATTTATTTTATGAAAGTTTGACCTTATTTGACTTTGAAGGAGAGGCCAAAGGTCAAATGTTACAGTATTTTTTAAATGTTGACAATACACATCACATTTGTAAGAAATCTAGCTTTTTGTCAATATTCGCCCAGTAAATCATGATGCTGACCTTGGTAGGTCAGCATCATGTAGGTCAAATTTTAATGGGTTGTTAACATGACCCCGCTCTACAGCCAAATAAAGTTTTATCAGAATTAACAGTCAACTTTTTGACCTCTCTTGTTTACAGACAAATGCTATGAAAACCATCATCTCCTTGATGGAGATAATGAATTAAATACTGAAAGTGTTAACCTGGCCATAAGCAAGACAAACGTGTAACAATATATTCTTTGGTTAAAACAGTCAGACCCTCATGTATATAGAGTCACGTATAAATATTATCTGTGCAGTTTGACGCCATTCAGAAAAATAGGTGACTGAATACAATCAATGAACTGAGTCGTGTAAAATGTGCTTCAGCAAGTCATAATAAAGATAATATTTGCATCCTGAACACAATGCAGAAAGCAATAACATGAAGAATTATTTATAACAGATATAAATGCAAATAGCTGTCATCAGATTTGATCACCCAGACCGTGTATCTGTGAGCTGGTTTAGATGGGGTGTTAATGACTCCTGTGCACTGATGTAAACGTGGAGAGCTGAGCAGGATCTATTATCATCACATTACATTTCTATAAAACTTGACAATGTGACATGATCCATCCACAATCACATACGCCGTCTCAGAGACACAATGAGACACTACAGAGGCAGTCAGAGGATTTAAAGTTGGTAGGCAGTACTAAGAATAGCTGCATAGTATATTTTCAAACTCACCTGTGTGTGTCCGTTAACTTCCACCTCCTCAGCAAAGTGGACTTTCACAGGGTTGGACCTGAGCTTGGCCCTCTTCTCCGGTGTGATAAATGATGACTTTGGGCCCTGTGAGAAATACGAGTCAATAAGCTGTGAAGCAGTTTCTCACAGGATACGCATGTTCTCTTTCTTTCTTATAATCTAATCAGGGCTGAATTTGGTGCAGTGCAGAGACGTATAAATACATATAAGGACATTATAAGACACTCTCTGGCTTTTGTTTTTCCAAGCTGTAGTTTAAACAAGTACTTATAACATGGAGTTGAGTTTCATATATAAGACACATTTATATATAACATTCAAGGTTATAAATGACCACTGTTTGCTACTGTTGTTCTTTATAGCATGTAACAACACTAATATGTAAAAAATGTCTAAAAGGTTCATGAATATGATGACTGTGATATTGGTCATCACATAAGTTATTCATATGCCTCCTATAAAAACTGTCTGTAAGATGTTTGCTCTAATGTAGCTTTCACCACAGTTTATAAAACAGGATGGCTCTGGTGTCTTTATTTACAGTTCATCCTAAGCTGCTGCGACTTAACTGTGAGTAACGGCCTTTAACTACAAATCTAAACAAACTAATGTATGACTCCAAAGAATGTGGACTCATGCAACAATACTGGTTTTGGCAATGACCTCCAAATTGCAGGGTTGTCCATTACAAATACATGCCACTAATGCAATATATTATGGATTTGTGTTTAACATTTAAAAATGCTGCCTGTAAAAAATTCTCAAGCTCTTTGAGTGAATCTTGTGCTCATGGAATCACATACTGTATACTGTAGATGTTAAAACTGGAATATCAATACAAGTGGAAACCTTTATATACAATTATTTTATCATAAATTTCTACTGCAATATGAATCATGCTGTGTGGTAACAAAGATAAACACATTGTTGCCTTCATTACTGCACAACAAGTGACAGTTGGCAGATTAAAGCACTTAATGAAACTGCCAAGCAATTCTCTTATCTCACTGTCTAATTATAACAGAAAAATCTCTTTTTATTGTGGTTCAAACTCTTGTTTTGACAGAGACGAATATTTTCTAAGAAATGCTGCTAATTCCTTAGAGTTCAGTAATTATTTCTTGGGGGAGCCGTGAGCTATGAAACACACAGTAGAGGCGCTTCCATCACCAAAGTGCTGATGCAGCCATTTATTTACTGATCTATTTCACCTCAGTGCAAACACATACGTCAACTTCACCAATACAGACTGAGGTCCACAATGTGTGCCCGTGCACACACGCACACGCACAGTCTGACTGATGAAGGATGTGTGTGCAGAAGAAAAGCTGCCAGTTTGAATGTGTGGATTCTGTACCATGGTGTCACAGTTATTGGGGATATAGCGGCGGGACTCTGAGGACGGGACTGTTGTAAGCAATGATGCCTGATCCCAAGGTGTCTGAGTAAGTTTGCTGACAGGCTTCCATACATAAAAACACTGTATATGGACAGTATGTAGTCACATGTGCACACAGTAGAGACATTGTGCGAGTGTGCTTTTACTACCTAATGAAAACAGGAAACAAGAAATACATTAAGTTCATCTAAAGTGCTGCTGGAAGAGGACCAGCCATTATCCACTTAACTGTAAGTCTGTTTGTGCTGTGTATGTCTTTGAAGTGTGTTTCTCTTTGACAGATAGGGCAGACTCACCAGCATTGTTCTGAGTACCGTCATAGTCAACGTATCTGGGCACTCCCTGGAAAGAAAAAAAAAAAGTACAGAAAGGGAGGGTGTTAAGCTGACACATGGTTTGCATTGCGTAATTTTAAATAACTGCAGAGTATGTACCAATCATCGTGCATGTGCGTTTGTGAATGCAGCTGTCTGTGCAGACCTGATTATCTCAGTAGCTTGCTCTGGGGTCAGGTCATCGACAGAGACGTTATTGATCTTCACAAGCTGGTCGCCAGGGACGAGCCGACCATCTGCAGGCCCACCTGCACACACAAAATGTCCTTGTGTTGTCATGCTTGAGGGTGTTCAATCTGCCTGCGCTCATACTGCAACTGGCGCTGCTGTCAGGCTGTAGCTTGTATTCTAGTGATTTCCTTTCATCTCACTCAGTGCATAATTTTTCATACAGCTCTCCAAATCTAACTGCGGGACGACCAATCATTGTGCTTCCAATTTTGGGCACATAAAACAACTGTGCCATCTCCACCTCATTTACTGTATTTCTCAGTACCAACATAATATTTTATTTATCATCTCTATAATCCAAAAACGATTGGCTGCTGTCTACTCTACTGACGACATCTGTTATCTTTGTCCTTTCAGTGAATGGACATGTAAATGCGTTTCAGTGGTGATCAAAAGCTATAATTAGAAGCACAGATTATATTCAGCTACTACACATTATTGCTGCTGCTGTCCCTTTGAACTCCGCATGTTAAACTATGCTCTGGTTGAACTGGTACAAGATGTGAAAGAAACTGTATTTTTCTGTTGCATACAGTTAGCTGATAAATTACTAAATTTTACAACATCCACTAACTTTTCACCATAGACTGCATATAATAGCTACTTCGGTTAGAACTGTGGTACTTTAAGCTCAGTGTTTTCCCCACGGCTGATTTGGTGTTTTAAAGTCAGGCGTGACAAGCAAAGGATGATGTGGATGTGAGAAACCAAAAGATGCTGCTCTCTCATAGGGTCGTGACTTGTCAATCACATCCCATAGCATGTCTTGCTTTATCATCGCTTTTAACTCTAATGGGAACAGAATGCACATTACATCATATTCCATAAAACTAGACACTAGCAAACAAGATAAAAAAAATCATTTTAAAATTGTTTACTGTGTTCACAAATTATGGGAGTCAAGCTGTTTTCAGAAGCTGCGCCTGTGATTTTGGCTAAAAAATAAAACTGCAATCGATCTGACCTGCTAACAGGAAAGCAAAAGAATTGAGGCTCAGATCACAAATAGCATACGTGAATCTATTCTGAGGGACATTCATCATCTCTGTTACATATTAATAAACCATATCATCCACCAACATGTGTTTATTCTGTACATCAGGTAACCATATAACTCAGAGAAAGCATTGAATACTAGTATGTTATCAAAATTAAATAACTCTAAAATAAACATAGACAGATGTTGGCGACATTGATGGGCCTGAAAAAGGCTATCCAATAAAGGATTCATATTTCACAGTCAAGATGCTGCAACACGTGCCGCAGACAGACAGACGGACAGGGAGAATGAATTGAGCCAAGACTCAGTGGGGCCACTGGAGACATGAGCAATGGCGTCTTTATGTGTGTGTGTGTGTGTGTGTGTGTGTGTGTGTGTGTGTGTGTGTGTGTGTGTGTGTGTGTGTGTGTGTGTGTGTCTGACAGGCAGAAACAGATGGTGACCAAGAGGACAAGAGAAAGAAGGTAATCTGACCCTGGACCTCAGGGGGATTCAGACCCATACGCTTTTCTAGGAGAAATAAATGTAGGATATAGTACAGATATGCTTTTAATAGCAATAACTGCTGTTTAGTTACATTTCAGTGATTCTTTTCAGAGTCTGTATGTTACGGTGTTTGATATCCCATCTTAGTACTTGAAGATGGAAAAAGAAACCATATAGTTTTTAATTCTTGAAATTTTGAAGTCATCTGGCTGCTGACCACATGATGATAACTTTTCTGCCATTTCAGATGTGTGACAATGTTGGGTCACAGAATAACGCTTCAGTCACAGAGGCCTGGAGAAACTACTTAAAACCTCTGTGTAATGGTTTTGGTTGCTGTTCACAGAGCATCTGTGAATTTTTCACCATTTCTTTTGTAGGTGCAGGATGGCGCCATTATCTGCTCCATGCTATCAAAAAATGGTATATCCAGTATTATCCTGGGTATCAGTATTGAAACTCTATATTATGACAACCCCGTTTGTTCTCTTCAAGAACATGGCAGCACAATTTGCAATGTTGCAGCTGAACAAACAAGACTTCTAGAACAATGTCTTTTTTGACAGAGCCCAAATATGCTTGGCTGTAATTCACAGTGACATGTTTGCTAAAAAACAAACACTTAATCAGCACAAACACTTTATACCAACAGCCAGCACGGTGGTAGAGGGGTGACGATTTGGGCTTGTTTTGCAGTCACAGGATCTGGGCATTGTGAGGTCACTAAGTCAATCATGAGCTCCTTTGTATATCCAAGTATTCTAGAGTCAAATATGAGGCCATGCGTCCGACAGCTAAAGCTCAGACAAAAGTGGGTCATCCAACAGGCAAATGATCCAAAGCACAACAGCAAGTCTATAAGAGAATGGCTGAAAAAGAAGAAAGATGCTCCAATGGCCCAGACAAAGTCCATTGACTTTAAAAAAATGCAATACAGTGAAAATAAAGTTACAACCTAACGGAGCAAATTGAGAAAAACAAAACATGGTTGAGCCGCTCTGATGTGGTGGGATCTTAAGAGAGCTGCAAATCTCAATTAATGTAAGAAATATTTTAAAGAAGAGTGGGCCAGAATTCCTCCACAATGATCTGAGAGACTGATGAAGTCATACAGACAACTACTACTTAAAAAGATTCCTGCTAATAGTGGTTCTACACGCTACTGAATCATGGAGTGTAATCGGTATTTCACAAAATTGTACAGATTCTGTGATAAATCTCTTTCACAAATACTTCTTTTTTAAAAATATGCACAACAATTTTGAATGGTGTCACCAAACCGAAATAAAATCTGTTGTGCTGTTGAAGTTAAAACATTTTTCATCTAGTTATGTATTTATAATTTTTCCTTTTTATTTTTAGTGATTAATAGTGTGGCGTAAAAAATTTCTGTATACATTTATTAAACGTCAGACTTCAAAAAGGGACTGATTAAAGGAGAGATTTCACCTCTGCTTTAGAAGTGATTTATAGCAGACTATTGCCAGAGGGAAAAAACAAGGCTCTGACTGAGGAAGCCTTTTGTGCAGCATGTGCTGGCAAATCCTTACATCGCTGTAAATTAATTTAGTTAAGAGGACTGATTTAAGGTTTCCAACCACACCCCCCAGCTGCATACACATTCCACCTCTTTGAAACCCGAACCATACTTCTGATCTTAGTCATATCCGTCTATTGCATATTAGGCATTTGCCTGGAAGTGATTCTTGGAGACAGTGCATCGTCCGAAAGGATGTGCTCCCTGATAGCCTCAATCGTGGGCTAAAAACTCCATCTTCCTTGAATCCTTCCAAATGTGTTTTGGAACACACGCACAACCACATTAGCACCACAGTTCATTTCCTCTGTTAATGTAATTTTGTGTGCATGTATGCAGTATCTGCTGGCTTGGAGGCTTCACTTTTGTCAGTTTGTGTTGCACAGTACACTGGCCAGAGGCCTGCAGGGGTCTGGCACAGCTCCACTCCTTCATTTGCTGAGGAGATTTACTTTATGCAAAATAAGGGCATGGTTCTACAGACAACAGGGAGAATGAGCCAAACAATTTTCTGTTCCTGAGAGAACTGTATATACAGTATTTTACCTCCTAACAATCACAGCCTCATTGTCAGTAAAGCTTTTAGGCTGAGTAAATATATCAGCCCTAAACATATTAGTAATAGCAGCTTAAACAAGCATAAAGTAGAATAAAACCACAGGTGGATTAAATCATGGTTCTGTAGGTTTGCATACCAAAATCCTTTCATTTATGCTGTGGCTGTGGAATTACTTGTTCTTTGCTACTCTCCACTCATGAGGTGTATAGTGGCTAATACTGCCGTAAGTTTTCACCTACAGAAAGAATGATAAAGGTGTGATTTTAGGTCAGAGACATTGACAAAGCACTAGAGCTCTGCAGACTGTGGCAATAGAAATTGACTCTTGGCAGGTAGGATGCAGTCTCTGTGGGAGAAGAAGCCTAAGCTGGTGAAGAGGTTCCTATAGCAGGGCTCAGGTAAACATGCAGTATCAGCTTTAAAACAAAAGGCCCTGATTCAAACTAATAATGCACTCCTTCTACTCCCAAGGTAGTGAAAGTGCTGCAGTATATTTAGGGACAAGAGGGCTACAGATTACTGCATAGAATAGCTATTTATAAACACAACAAGGTTTAGTATAGAGACCCATTTGATTTAAAGTTCAGAAATCTGTGTCATGGCTATTTCCTTAGAACTGAGCTGTTGTAAACGTTACCTGGGGTGACCTCCTCCACCAGAATCGGGTTCTGGGAGGAAAGTGTGAGGCCATGAGAATTGAGGTTTGGGTCACGCTGGATCTGAATATTGAAGCGGAAAGGATAATTCCTCTGGTCAGAGCTACTGGACTCTGCTGTCTTCCCTTCTGCTGCAGCCCGATCCCTGGAGGAGTAATTCAGGAGTGACATCTTACTGCAGTATCTGTATTTCTGCCAGAGCAGTACTACTGTGAACAGCCTTATATTTGTGGGGATAACAAAAACAAGGAAATAATTGTGAAAAGTAGCAAATTAAAGCATTAATTTATTTGTTACTGGATGATAGAACCTGTTTTAGAAGGCTTTACAAATATGGGCTTCCTGTGATGATGACTGTAAACAGGTGCAAAGATAGTGAAATAATGGATTTATACATTTAAAAAAAGACATAATACCTGCTCAAAGAGTGAGATCTGCTGCCCAAGTCTCTGGACCGTCTCAGCCATCGTCCCACTACCTGCTCTACTCGGCTGGTCCTGCGAGACGGGGAGCGGCTCCTGTCCTGCACCTCCATTTACCTGGCAGGGGTTGTAGAAGGAGCCATTTGTGTCGTAGATTTAGTTAAATGGCTCAACATTAAACAAATATGCAATGTACAATGTAAATGTTTCATAAAAGAATCTAAACAGGAGGCTGGAGAGCTTTCTGATTGTCGCGTTCACCTGGAGGGAAAACAAACAAGCCTAAGACCACAAACACCGTCCACAAAAGTGTGCAAACACAAGAGGCAATACCTGGCAAAGCTGCAGCACATGTGTGACTAGAATGAAATGTAAGAATGTAAGCCCTTAATCACTCTCATGACAGGAGAGACAATCCCTCTTCCCTCCAGGGAGCTGGTCAGAGTTGCAGTTTTCAGCTTTTGTTGCTTGGTGTTAAAGAAAGCCCAGCTACAACACTAAGACTGCACTCCAGATGCAAACAATCCTGCACATGGCATTTGTGTGCTTATGCGTAAATCTGTGCTGTGACATGATGATGTTAGGGGTACAAATCAGACTCTATTACATTAGTGTATGCAGAATACAAATTCAATGAAAACACCCTGCAAAAAAATAAAGGAAAAACAGTAAGTGGAGACACAGTACACACATGCAGGCAAGCACACACACACACGCACACACATATACACACACACTGGGTATGAGATATTTAATATTTCAGCTGAGGCCAGCAATGATGTTACTTGTTGCATCGTGCTACTTAAAAGGCTCTTAGCCCGAATTATGAACCAATCACTTACTGCATGGTGCCTCAATAAACATCAATATTGGTCATTTATCATTCCAATAACAATGGTGTTTCCCTTAAATGTGTCCCTGTTGTGTTGCTGTAAGACAGGTGGTACTTATAAATGATTGTTGGTTGGTGAGAGAGATGTAATGGACATGGGACACCTCTGGCGTCTGCGGGGCTCGGTCAGACTAATGCACGGGCCTATGATGCAATACTAAGTTAATGGGCCTCTGTGGAGCCATACAGTATTTGAGGTAATACAATATCAGCTTACATGCACGTGTGCGCTCATCAAGACCCACAGACTTGGGGAAATCTCCACAATTTTGGACATTCTAGCTTTTGTTTTGTATGAAAACCCGTGCAAAAGTTGAATCAGTTCTAAGAAGAATGTTAAGCAGGCTGAAAAAAAAGAATAAGAAAGGCATTTTTCTTCCTGACAATTCCCTCTGCAACATGTCAGCAAAGAAAAGCAGCATGACATCACTTTGCTAACACAGAATATCAAGTTCTGCTGCTGATGCCTCGTAACAGTTGAAAGAAAGTTAGAATAGACATTTCCTCAAAACGGGTTCTGGATTGTCTCCCTAATGGCTGCACCTTACAAAAGTGGTCACAAAACATTTACTCATGCTGCAGCCAGTTAATTTTGGTGTTCGTAACGTAGATCTCCACCATATGTATCTCTTACATGCCGCTATAAAACCCGGTGCAAGCAGATGATAGTAGCAAAAGGAAATGTTGCATTTAGTGAAGCAACAGGGTGAGGCAGGAAGAGCAAAACAAGATCAGGCATCAGTAACTGTGGTCTTGACAGCAATTAAGTCAGGCACATCATGAACAGGAGGATCTGAGGTAGAGGTGGGTTACAAAGTGGTCTGAAGAGGAGGCGAGCTACACAACTTAAATAGCTCAAACTACATGAGATTTGTAGTGGATGTTTAGGAAATATCATCTGAAACATTACATATTACAGATCTGCTTTTATCATGTAAATGGATCATGTGCCTACCTAAAATAACAGTTTCATAGGTTGGGCTTCACTGAATGTAACTCATTTAATTGTGCAATGAAAGGTGTATCCATTGTCTTTTAAGAAAAGTAACAGGTTTTCAAAAAGCCTAAATGAAGGTGCTAGGCAGAGCTTTGCAGATCCACATCTACATGCTGTAGCTGTTAGCTGTCACCCAGTGGCAGTGTTGATACTATGTGGAATGACCAGTAATGTGTGCTATCTGTGCTCATGTTTGTTCCATTGTTGGTACTTTGTTAGCCCCTGCCACAGAAAAGACAACAGTCACCATATATGAAGAACTTCTTGGTGGTGGAGTGCCATTTCATGGCTCTTCTTCTGTGGTTCCCTTTTGGTTCAATTTTCAACCAATCAGAATTCTACCTATGCACAACGGTCTGTTGGCTTTTTGGAGGAGTACACTCAAGTGAGTCTCCAAAGCCTCTGCACTGGCCGAATTCCCACAATCCCTCTCTCTGCACAACCAAAGAGCCATGCAAACAGAAACCAACATGGGACCATAAATCTGGCTTCCCTCACTCCCTAACCACACACACACACACAAGCACGCGCACACACACACACACACACACACGTACACACACACACACACACACACACACATATACACAAAACCTTCCTCCCAGATCACTGAAGCAGTCAGACAAAGACCTGGGCATTAGCTGATACCTTATACCCCCTTCACATCCTTACGGGCTGAACCTACTGACTATGACTGGGAAAGAGAATCTCTGACAGTGAGCATTCATGGAGAATCACCTTACTTACTATGAATGATACGGGGGTGAATGAAAAAGTGAACAAATGAATGAATGACTGATTTATTTTAGAAATGTATTAATGATAATGATTTCATATAGAATAAATGAGTAACTGGACAGATTGATGAATGGATAAGGAGATACTCTGAATGGAACAATGATGTAAAGCACAGTTTGTCCTGTGATAAGGGGATGAGCAGAAGGATGGATGAATTAATGAATAAAGTTTGGACTCAGAGATGTAATCAATGAGTGAATAATCTCACAAGGCCTTCCCAGTGAGCAGCTGCAGGAAGGAATCCCCCCCAGACGGGCGTAATGATGGACATTAGAGATATCCATTAGAGGAAACAAAAGATTAGAGAGAGGAGAGGAGAAGAGAGGAGAGGAGACGGGAGGAAATGTGTGACAAGTACAGGAAACTAAATGAAAGGACAGAAGACAGGCAAGGTGTGATAGAAGGTGAGACAGGAGGCGGGCTTAGTGATGAAAGTGGTGAGTGACATAAGCAGACAGCAGTGGCTCCTGGGGGATCTTGACTCATAAGTACATTATCCATCCATCTGTCTGTGAATAACTCTCTCCTCCTCCTGCTCCCTCTGTTCTCATCCTATCGGCACCTCACTTCTCGCTATTCCTTATCACACTCTACCGATTTGCTTCATCTGCAGCATCTCACTTCTCAGGTTGCACAGACCCAAAACAGAAATGTACTCAGCTTTGCTAGGGACTGACAAAGTATCCCAGCAGCACGAAGATCACACAAGTTAAATGGTTACATAAGAAAAGGTACAGACCCCGAGACACTGAAGTAATGGATTTACAGAGCAGTGACTTGCTTCTAAAAGGGGATTAATCAGGGATGGATCGTAGCCAAAAGTCTGTGCATTTCAAAATCCAAACACTGGGACAAAGCATTCATCTACATCCAATCCCCTCTAATCCCATAAACATGGTTTCCTTCCTAAGTAGCTTTGATTGAGTATACTGATGAAGTACAAGCCCAGTGAATTAAATTCACTACAGTAAAACACAGGAAAAAATCTATGTACTTTCCTCTCTCATCAATGATACAACATGTCAAATATCTCTTTCATAAATATTCTAGTTCCATTGTTAGTGTTTCAAACCTCTAACTCCTGGTTTATCGTAATGAAAAGTTAAGAAAATAGGAATTTTATCCATTTTCAGTCGTGAGATTTGTATAGGATGGACTGTTATTGGAATATTTGAGGCTGAATTGTGAAACTACACCTCTAGATTGTTGTTCTTTAGGTCTAGTTTGTTTTGCTCTACTTTACTGCACAATACAGTAAACTATGTGAATTTATCATGTGCTCATCCTGGGAAATCAAATGCGTATGGTAATGTGAAAGAATGCACGGGACACTGGCATCTTGACACATCACAGTTCTGCAGCCAACAGGAACAGAGTCGGAGGCTCTTGGTGTCGTAGTGGCACAAGTCACATGTCTGTCAGCTCGGGTTGTATCCTGTTTGGGAACTCTGTGTTTTGCACTTTTTACTTCTGCTTTCACTTGGTGGCAGATTTAAGCTATGATAATCTTATTAACATTGAGCTAAAAGATCAGCCCTGCACTTCAAAAAATTAGGCTTACCCAGTATATTTAAACACAATGCTAAGTGATCTTTTACAAGTTTCCATATGTGATGAGTTTCAAGGAGACTGCACTATACGTCAGTGTGATATTTGCTGCAGGTGGCTTATTTACTTTTATGAAATGGTCACAAAGAGTCAACAAAGAAATAGATTAGCATGAGGATTATTAATATGCAAATGCAAGAGAACATAACGATGGATAGGACAAAAACAGCAAAGGACTCATTTAAAAAAAGGACTTCATTTTAAGCATGGATTTAAACAGAAAAATATAAAATACAGCAGTTATTCTTGAACCGTACTTTGACATAAATACTGCTCTCATCACTGAGTTAAGTCTAAGTATTGTGTGACTTTTCTTCTAGAAATGTTTTGAATAATATGCATGTCTCATATGTGTGGTGAGCTTTCCTTGCTGCATGTCATGTGGCAAGTGTTTAGAGGATACGTCAGTGTGGTTTAGTCATGCACTGTCTTACAACCCAGGAAAAATACTATACCACTTTTATGTGATTTTTATACCACATTATCAGTATAAAAAAGGAAAACACATGTTCATGATTTTTGTAATATCATGATATTTTGTTGACATCTTACTTGTTTGCGACATATACTACCAGTCACAAGTTTTAGAACAGCCCAATTTTTCCAGTTATTTATTGCAGTTGAAATCGTTCAAGTCCAATGAATAGCTAGAAATGGTAGAAAGGTAAGTAGTGAACTGCCAGAGGTTAAAAAAAACAGGTAAGGTTACCTAAAACTTTAAAGTAATGTACATTTCAGAATTATAGAAACAGGCCTTTTTCAGGGAACACAAAATGGGTTAACAATTTAAAGCTGTTCTGCAGCAATGGAGAAGCCTTGAAAGCTGGTGCTACCGATTCCTACAGCTGTTCCAACTTTTCTGGATTACTTACAACCCTCTTGGTCTGCATAAAAGCAGTGTTGGAACACACTGTGGTACCATCATTTGAACAGTATTACACTGCAGAAAGTAGTGTGTTGTAACATAAATGGCGAGAAAAAGGCAATTAACAATGGAAGACAGACAGACCATCACAACACTTAAAATGTAGGTCTTTCCTACAGAGGAACTGCAAAAACAAAAGTCAATGTGTAAGTGAGTGAGTTTTCTTCACCATCAAAAGGCTCAGAAACTGGGGCAAACTCTGACAGGAAGAGTTCTGGCAGACCCAAAGCCTCAACTGAATCAGAGGACAAGTTTCTGAGAGTTAACAGCTTGCGTGAGAGGCGGCTCACAGGACAACAGCTTAATAGTGGTCGTAGTAAGCAAGTCTCAGTTTCAACTGTGAAGAGAAGACTTTGAGCTGCAGGTTTGACAGGACAAGTTGCAGCAAGAAGGCCATTGCTAAGACATCAGAATAAGACAAAGAGGCTTGCCTGGGCCATGAAACACTCCCAATGGACTACTGAAGACTGGAAGAAGGTATAATGGACTGATGAATCAAAATTTGAAATCTTCAGTTTATCACGCAGGATCTTTGTACGTCGTCGAGTAGGCGAAAGGATGGTTCCACAGTGTGTGGCATCAACTGTCAAACATGGAGATCAAGGGTGATGGTCTGGGGCTGTTTTTACTGGATCCAGGGTCGGTGACTTGTGCAGAGTAGGAGGCAGCCTGAACCAAAATGGCTACCAGAGCATTCTACAGCGCCATGCAATACCAACTGGTATGCACCTAGTTGGTCAGGGGTTCATCTTACAGCAAGATAATGACACAAAACATAAGTTCAAGCTATTCCAAAACTACCCCAGGAAAGAAAAACAAGATGGTAAGCTTGAAAACATTTAGTGGCCAGCACAGTCTCCAGACTTAAACCCCATCAAGCTGGTTTGGGATAAACTGGACAGAAGAATTAAATCAAAGCAACCTACAAGTGCTGCACATTTATGGGGACTTCTGCAACAGATATGGGAAGAGCTTTCTAAAGAATATTTGATTTCTGTTGTAGAAAGAATGGCACGGGTGTGTTCAGCTGTTATATCTGCCAAAGTTGGCTACTTTGATGAGCCAAACGTTTAGAAAACATTTTGGTCCATATATTCATTCTATGATTTCTTTTTAACTCCAATTGCTTATTTGTACCATGCTTTCATTTCAGAGTGCAGTGAGAGATTAAACTGCATAATTTTCAATCAAAACTGGAAAAATTGGGGTTTGACCAGTAGTGTAGTTGGAATCAGCCAGATACAACCCGCTCTACTTTACAGTAAAATATAAACAAACATGTTTATATCATACTTGTGTACATCTACATCCCATTTCTATTCCTGTCTGTCCATCACATGTTGCATTGTGAGGTTATTTGTACCTGAATCTATGTGCCTAATGACAGCTATGATAGCACCATCTTTTATGAATGGAACTTATGCACACAGTCAGGAACTGACCTTAGGACAATGAATAAAAAATGTTTTTACATTAATAAATAATGTATGTACAATGTAAATTTAAACAGAGTTTGGAATCTGAGCTGAAAAGACGCTGTATAATTTTGTGGTTTGTCCACAACACAACAAATACTTCTACTGTACTGACAGCAACAGCATGTACTGCCAAGTATTTGCACTACCCAGTGACCTGCATGTCGTTTCTGGAAGAGTTCCAACGCAGGGCCAATCTGGCAACCCTGCTGCTGGGACAGGTGTTATGAGGTACTCGTTGTACAGAAAAATAACTTCAGGTCTACCAAATCACCTCCAAACTTGCCTACAATTAATTACATTATATTTATGACATCAATGTGAGTTAGCATGATAAACAAAATAACCAGGAACTAAGATGTGCTGTCCATGTTCCTCCCTCCCTTTCACCCATGAATGTCTTGCAGCCATCGAACTACTGACCATGTCATCACTCAATCATGTGTCCCCTTCCATCTCGTTCTATTAGATTATTGCTCATGTGGGAGGAATCAGATTTCTCACATCTGTTTCTTGCTTTCTCTGTGTTTCAACGCTACTGAAAAATGGAGCTGAAAGAAGAAACCAGAAAATTGTCTATTACACCTGATACAAATGCTTTATGTTATTGTTGATAAGTACAATCCAGTCCAGCACAATCTATAATTCATTTTGTGATACAATGATGCTCATCAGTGTTCTTACACACACACACACACACACACACACACACACACACACACACACACACACACACACACAGTAGCAACAGCTCAAAAGTGGAGCTTATTTTCTAATCCAATGCTAAAATGTGTATGTATTTATAGAACATTATTTAGATTAACACTGCATGATGGTCTCATTTTCCTGATTAATGACATTTGTATCTTTGTTATTTTGTCCATTTCCACAGAGTTTGAACAGCTCAATAGTGATCCATAGGGTGTGGTCAATTTTGATGTCACATAAGAGTAAAATATGCATTTTTTCAGTGACATGGAGGCTTCATCTTGTGTAATATGTACTTTAGTTCTGATGAAAGATGTGATTCAGAAACATTTAGCTTTTGCACACGATATCACTTTTGTCAAATGTTTCTGTTTTAAGTGCACTGCTCTGTTTGACTGTGCAGTAATCTGACTCTCGCTTCCACTGGAAATTGGTTAGTGGGCCTTCATCCAGACAAAAAAGGTTAAAAAAAGGTTGGCTCTGTGGCTTGTTATTGATCAGGGTCATTAGTGACCCTTTTTTTTTATCTGTCTGAAGAAAACCTTTGTGGTTAAATTTAGCTGAAAAGTCAAGTCATTTTTTAATGCTGTATGACTCCCTGAACACATTTGCCACAAAATGTCTACAGTTTGGTGTAGTAAAATGTGAGTGAAACATGGCCCTACAACAGACTTACCACTTGTTGAGTCCTGCCTCCTGCCATGAGACCATGAGCTAGCCGGTCAATGCTTAATTATAAACTAAAATATGATTCAGGCTGTAAATGAGTAAAATGCCAGTGCCGGTGTGTTCATTCACTTTGCCATCTCTCTGTCTATATTGTGTTCTCATATACCTTTTATTGTAGTGTAATGCAATGTAAATGATCTCAGTCCACACCTCCATATGATCAATTCATATTCATCAACAACCTCTCGCACAAGTTAAACATTGAAGTCATCTAAAGGATTTTTGACATCACAAATAATAGCAGCTTAAAGCAGTGTGGTGTACAAATCTCAAGCCTCCACAAAAAACAGTCAAATATGGTTAGGGTGAACACTGGGAATCGTAGTATAGCCATGATGTGAGAGAGGGTTGTGACATTATTCTCTGGGGATGATGTTCAGTGGCAATTCCGCTTAAATCAATCCTAGATGTAAGAATATCATGCATATCATGGTAAAAATGTATGTGTGTATATACTGTCCATGACAATACAACTACATTCTTAGTTGTTATATAAAAATGTCGTATTTACCATCAATGGCACAGAAAAGCTCCGCATTTATGAGCAAAACAAAGAGATAAGCCAACACATGTCTGAGAGTAAGATTTCCACAGCCTACAGTACATCGCAACACACCAGAAAACTGGTTCTGGGAAAACTGGAAACAACAAAAGTGTTTCACTGCTTGAGGTAAAACCGTTCTCTAAAAGGTGGAGATACTGGTAGCCAGTGATGTGCAAAAAAAAAGTTAACAAATGACACCACCAAGCATCATCGTAGCTCTGGAGCTGTGGTCTATACGAGAGCCAAAGCAAACTGTGCATGGAATTCACTGATGCAGTTACATACTGATCGGTCTAGGATAGGATTCCAAACCAAATAGTCGTAAAAGTCCTAAAAGCAGCTAGCAAAAAAGGTCAACCCCAGATACAACATCCCAGGTAGAAAACATTTTATTCTGGACAGTACTGTGAAGCTCCTGTATTGTTATAAGGTTAAATAAGTTTAATTATTGTTAAACTAAAGTGTTAACCAGTTTAGCAACTTTACACTCTGACCTCAGGATTATCAGAAAACAACATGTCTGTGAAGGTTCTCTGTCATCCAGGTCATCGTAAAGGACCAAGGTCACTCCTTCGAGGACACCAACGTTCACATTTTGGACAGAGAGGACAGATGGTTTGAAAGAGGAGTGAAAGAAGTCATCTATGTCCACTGTGAGCGACCCTCTTTGAACAGAGGTGGTGGCTTACAACACCAACTGTCTGCCATCTATAATCCAGTTTTGAGATCCCTTTCCAGACGCCTTAACGCCCACTCACATCCTGGGCCTTCTGACCTCAGGAAATCACATCTGAATCAGGAAATCAGGGTGGGTCTAGGTTTCACAATGAGTTCACCCGAAACCTTGGCTGATTGTGACCTACACCCATTTTCACACCTTAGCTTGTGCAATTAGGTAGAGAATCATTAGGGGGTCCATTGTCCCCCTGGGAAGACACTCCCATAGGGCTTAAATATGGGACTCTCCACCATTTAAACTTAGAACTGAAGAAGCTTCCCGGATGAGAGGTGAAACGTCTTCAAGCAACTTAAAGAAGTCCAGACGCTTTTCTTTCTAAGCTCCTTAGACATCGGAAAACAACGCAAAAACTCATTGGAAAAGAAGGATGGAAAATGTCTTATTATGCTTGCACTATTAAATCCTGCTACCTTTAATCTGCACTCCCCAACTGTTCCGCAGTATTTTCTTTTGTTATTTAGTTTGTTGTTTTGTTATCACTAAAAATGTATTTATTGCAAATTTACTGAAGCATTGCAATATCATTTTGAAGCTATATTGCCCACCCCTACACGGCAGTCTCGTCTCTCAAAAGACTGTGGCTGCTGTGGGCAGGAAAGGCTGTTAGCAGAGACTGAACTCTCAAAATACAGTGGAAAATACAAATAATCCAAAATAAGTCACAAAATATACATAGGCGTCTGATAATATACTAGGGTGGCCTCGCCAAGTAAAGTGTGGGAAACACTGTAATAACCACTAAACATTTTGTAGCTTTGACACAGTAAACATGTTAGCATTGGGAATAGACTGTTGGTCTTATATTATAAAGAGATAAAGCTTGAGTGCCTTGAAGCAACTGTTGTGTTGTGAACTGAACTGAGCTGAAAAAAGCTTTGTCTGTAAAGTTAGATGACACTTGTAGTCGTAAAGAAATATAATGACATAAATAATATTATCCAAAATCACAATTCACTCAAAATGTCCAGAGCAGGGGTGTCAAACATAAGGCCCAGGGACCAGAACTGGTCCGGGAAAGTCTAGCCCCTAAATTGCTTTAGAAAATGTCAAGTAGGGCTTAAATATTTTGACTTTTAAATGTATTTTAATAAGTTTTATAGGTTTTTCTGCTGATAAAGACCTCCCCCAAAGCTTTTCATAATATACCAACGTAACTAAATAACTGAAAGGCTCCTGTTATTTTACTTTGGGCTAAAGAAATTTCAAAAGGACATTTTCTGTGACTTTTAAAATTACAGGACAGTCTGGCCAATGAGCTACTATTACTTTCTTCTTTAATTTTATATATTTATTTATTACACTTTAAGCCCAAATAGTTGTGCTGACACATTTCTTTCCTGCACTTCTTTTTCTTTTAATAAAATATCTCAGGAATTAAATGTATAGTTAAACTTTACACTGATTTCACCAGTCTGGCCCACCTATGATCAAAGTGACCTGTGTACAGCCCTTGACATAAAATGAGTTTAACATCCCTGGTCTAGAGAAAAGCTGCAAACTCAAGTCTTGGCACTCCACAGAACAATCCATCCACCCACGCACCCTCCCTGTGACTTCTCTGTATTTTTGGAACGTTAACTAAATTAGCTATGCATACACAATGAGTATAGTAAATTCTGAAACATGCATTACTTACAACTTTTGCATAACACTCTTACTGCACGCACAGAGACACACAGGCGCGCAGAGTAGGCAAATGGGATTACAGAGTGTGTCTGCAGGCTGTGACAGGGAGTTTGTGCGTCACTCCTGCTGAGCCAGATTAGACTGAGCTTCACCTTAGCCTTACAGGTCTGTTTGGAGTAACACACTGGCTAAACTATAAGACAGACACAAGTTTACTGCTCACTTACCTCTCCACTGTGCGTCTGTCTCACTGTGCTTATCCCACGGTCTTTAAATCCTCTAATATTGTCATCTTTTGTTGTGTGCACATACAAATCACATACACAAACACAATCTGTTTCATTTCAGTATTAGAGAGACAGACATTCACACACCTGCTCTCTGCCCTGGGTATCAGGGCTCCATGAAGGTGCCAGTTACAGTCCCGCTCCCCTCGCTGCTCGCCCATCACTCCACTGAAGAAGACCAGGGTGACGTGTCTTCATCTCCTGATGACAGGCACGACATCAGAATTAAGAGTTAGGGTTGTTGGAGCCTGAGTCTTTTAGCATTGTACTATTATTGACAACTTGAAAAATGATTTTTATCTTCTCATCCGAAAAACTACGATTAGGGTGTGAATAATGGAGGAAAACTTTCCTTTTAGATCGGTGCATCACGGGGAAAAACAAGCAAACTGGAGATGGAAAGAGAGTGGGAAGCACAGAGGAGGAAGACAGAAAATGAGTCAAAGAAAAAGACAAAAACAGACAAGCAGAGAAAAAAAGAAGAGTTTGACAGACAGTGCCACATGATGGCAGCGACAGGGGCTGGACAAAAGGGTTGGGGGCAGTAAAGTGAGTCAAGGGAGGAGGAGTATGGAGAGACAGATCAAGCAAAAAACCACACCGAGCTCCATCACAGCAGGATGGGGCTGCCTACATCGGCTGCATGTGCTGTTTGTGGAGTCCCACTTACCCCTGCTCTGATCCAAACACCATCCATATTTAATGAGGCCCTCACAAAGCCCTGGGAAAAGAGATGCTGGGAACTCTTCTGTCCCCTCCCTCCCTTATTCCCATCTCCAACTCACTGCTACTCAAATTCTAATCCCTCTGTCTCTTCTCTTTCATAACTCCCACTTTCTATTCATGTCTTAACCTATTAGCCCAGCATGTGACTGTGAATTAATTTTAGTCTGAGAATGTCACAATTTCCTCATTTTTTCTTAAAACAGGGAATCAGCTGTTTTAAGAAAACGACAACATGCGCGCACTGTCATTCACTTTTTCTTCCCACACATTCATTCAAAAGTGAGGCTACATGTGCTCTTTGTGCCTGTATGTGTGTGTGATTGTATAACTGTATGTATGTTTTTGTTATGTGAGCGGGAAGCTGGATTTTGTGTGTGTGCGTGTGTGTGTGTGTGCATGCGCATGTGTGTGTTAAAGTGCTGCAAGCATCAATAATGTATGTAGATAATGCAGCCACTTCACTCTACCAACAACTAACAGGCATACCGACGCACACAAAGGAAGACAGAATGAGGAGAGAGAGAAAACGCATGAGGCTGCAAAGAAGAGAAAGATGAGAAAGGGAAATGTGAGCAATATAAGGGATCAAGAGGGTTAGGGTATGACGGGCATGGAGAACATCCGGTTTGTCTACTCTGTGCTCCAGTGATTATGTAATTGATACCTCAGTAACACAAAACACTTCATTTTGAATATTTCATTTTGGTTTTTCATAATTTCTAAATCTGGTTTTCGGTTTGCTTGTCAGGCGATCTTGATTGAAGAGAAGTGGTTTTACACCATTATGAAAGTCACAATTCTCAGGAAACACGGGTAAGAGGAAAGATGTTTCTGGAGAGGAGCAGGGTGAAACAGTGCAACGTTCTGCAAGAGGCAGTAAAACCATATGTATGTTTTGTCTCGGTCCTTCATAACCAAAGCTGACTTGCAGCAGGCTCATTTGTGTGATGAAGACTAAATTTCACATTGTTTTATTCACTGATGAATGCTGTGCTACACTAATTGGTCCAGATGGATATGGCTGGGGAAGGCTGTTGAATGGGTGCCACATTTAAGCCAAACTGCAAACATCAGCAAGAATGTGGCAGAATGATGATCTAGCTTTTAATATGGGAAGTGAGATGGTAGGCCTTTGCAGAATTCCTGAGGGTGTCACTGTCACTTTGTTCGGATATGTGAAGCTCCATCCAAAAACCCTATTAAAATTATTTTAATATGGTGTAGGCAAGTACACCACCTCATGCTTCAGAAAACAATCCTGTCTTTAGTTGCAATGGGAATAATCACAATTGCAATAATCACTCTCTAACCCTACTGAGAAAATGTAGAGTGTTTTTAAAAAGAAGCTTCATGTGGGTGGGCAACCGTGCAGCTTTAGATAATACTTTTATATCCTTAAAGAAAGGTGTGATATTTTTCTGACTGCTTGGGAAAAACAAACAAAAATGGCATCTTCATGATAATTATAACCATGATGTCACACATGGGCTCAAGCCCTCTGAGAAAGGGTGGGTGGGGTGTTCCTTTCCTTTGGCTAGCTGCTCAGGCATACAGACAGCTGCTCAGTTACAGTTTGACTTTTACTTTTGTCTTACCAGAGTAAAACCTTAGAATGGGCTCACTGAGGCTCCAAAAACAAACTTGCTCAAGTTTAGAGATCTCTAATTAATAGCATTTACATTTGACGGTCAGTGTACAACCTACGTTAAACCACAAAATATTTTCTTATAGACGGTAGGTCTACTAGCCTCTTTATGCTTTAATACTTTAGGGGGCTTTTTAGTCTTTACTGGGATAGGATGGTGGAGCGAATATTGAAAGCTGAGTAAAAAGAGCCGGGGCATGACACACAGAAAACGACCTTAGGGTGGACACAAACGTAGGCCTCTGCATTAGCTTTACAGCATATGGGAGACCTGTTAGACCCAGGGAGCTGGTGCCCTGTTTATGTTTTCTCATTAATTTTGTTTCTTTCCTTTCTCCTCTTGACACTGATGAATTATGTTCACACCTCGAAGGGCAGCAGAGGGGACAGAATGGAATTAAGAGTTCACACAATTACAAGGATTGTGTGGAACCGCACGATAGTTAAGTGACACCTTGGGTGACTGTGTAGCATTGTGCATGCAGGTGTGGTTGTGTGTCTCATACGTTTCATGAGAAAACATTCCAACCGTCTGTCCTTGTTCTGCTTTTTGTACAGAGTAGATATGGCACTAATCTAAGAAGCATCGGTTCCCAGATCTCCCTGTCATACACCACCGCCTATGACTCTTCCTGGAAGGATGAACTCCACCTTATGGGTCTGCTTCGGGTCTCCTTCCAGCTGGGTATGCCTAGTGCATCCAAGGGTTCCGAGTGAGATGTTCAAATCACATCAGCAGAGAGTCTACCCTGCAACCCTCTGAAATGGCAGATCTCCTCATATCTACCCAGAAACCTAACTCCTGATCAATCTTAATAATGCCACCAACTGCTTATGGCCAGGGTTAAAAGTAGGAACACAGATCGAAGACTAAAGCAACAGCTGCTCCTTTGGGTTCAGCTCTTCCTTCGCTACAGCTGTCTGCAGTAATGCGGATGCTGTGCTAATCTGTCTGTTAATTTCCAGTCTTCCCCACTCATGAGAAAGTCTCCAAGGTACTTAAAACTCTGCCACTTGGGCAATCCTTCCTTTTCCAGCTGAGATACAAAGCCTTGTGCTTACAGGTGCTAATTCTTATTCCCAGTTGCTGTGCACTTGGTTGCAAACCACATTTTCCTCACAATAATAAACAAGACATGCAATTTACAATAAATGTCTGTTCTACATTCAGGTTGGTACACATGCGCACAGCATGGTGGCTAAATAGTTAGCACAGTTTGCTCAAAGCAAGAAAGTCTCAACCTGAGTTCAAACCCAGGTGGGTCCATTGGATGTAGAGTTTGCATGTCCGCTTGTGCTTGTGTGGATTTTCTCCAGGAATGCTGGTTTATGCTATCTACATCAGGGCAGTCTGACAAAAGAGAATTTTATTCTTAGGACTTCCTTCTTCTGGTTACATAAAGGTTTTTTAAAAAGTTACCATAGAAGGTTACCTAGGGGAATGCATCTTTACCATCACTGCAGGGTTTGAGCCAGTGGTGGGACTTTTTTTCTATACAAAAATACAACTGCTAAAATAACTAATGTGTCTTATTACCTAATGTTGTCATAAAATTACGTCAAAATTTCGAAATAATTAAGAACCAGGATAATGTTATATTATCAATGAACCTGTTCAGCTGATGTTGTTTCACTTATGTATCCGAATTAGGATTTATAGTAAGTTAAATTCTCTGTATAAAAAGGACATGGTCTCTTGCTGGTACAGACTGTAAAGTGTTAAATAAGCTCCCTTGTCACCTATTGTGTGTGTGCAGAGATGTACCTGGGGCAACACAGCTCTGCTGTTCTGTCTGTGCCTCAGAGCTGATGTACTATCAGGTTGACAGCCTCGAAGCTGCCAGTGCTAACAAGCTATCTGATGGCCTATACACAAAGCCAGTATCTATGGTCCCCATCTATTTAATGCACCAGTATTATTTGCTGAGCTAGCCTTACATAAAAGTAAATACAACGAGCGCCAGTGTGCGACAGCCAATATGTGCAGCAGAGCATGTTGACCTTTGCTGTGATATTTAAATAAATGCATCGTTTCTGTTGAACTTCTTGAGAGATAACTGGCCAGATGACCAGCCCTTCTTTTAGAGGAATTTTAGAGAGATTTCTGAGGAAGACAAACATAAGCCACACCAAACTGAGAGAAGGCTTAGATAAACTGCAGTGCAATTTATAAATGTTAAGTCCATTGGCTTTGATTCAGACACATTTATCTTTGAGTTCCACTCTATCAATGAAGTAAAGTTATGTTCCTGACAACTTCTAAAATGGAATACAAGGTTAGACATGAGACAACATGTGTATTCTTATCTACTGAATGCTGCAAAGCCATTTCTGTTTATTTGATAAGCACGTGGTTTTGTGAACTGACCGACTCCATTAGTCCCAAAGAATTATCCGTGAGAAAGCGACAAATAGTGACATCACTTCCTGTTCATGACATCACTTTATGTTGATTATCCACTTAAGCGGGCTGCGTTGGGTAACTTAAGTCCTTTAATGAGGATGATGCTTTTTAAAATGGCTCACCTGAACTTGTCAGTATTTCCTTTTGTTGGTTGGGTCCACCCATTCGAAACAAATATTTACTCTTTACAGTTGCTGTGCCGTTCCCTGTAGACAGCTCAGATGTATAAAAACACTCCACTTTGAATAATATTTTGTTTTTAATGAGTCTATTCCCATAATTATGTAATGTTGTGATTGTGTTGGACTGTGAAGCCTGTCTCAAAAGAGCATCTGCTTATGCCCACCGGCCAAAACACCACTACCACAAGGCAGCAACAGACCTTGAATGCGCCTACATGGTAGTCTAACCAAGGAAGGGAGTAGACAGTAATACACTTCTACAGCACACTATTAAGACTGAACTGCAGGAGAGACCCTCAAAGATCTGGTAGATGAATATTGTGCAACATCAGCTACCATTGATGAGCCACTGCTGATCAATCCATGTAAAAGTTCTCACTTTTCTTCCTTCAAGAAAAGTCGTGATGATGAAAGGCTCATTTCCAGTCATCTTGGGGACAGTTGAAGCAAAAACTGAGCAAGTTTCAGTTTTTCGGAGGGGTGAAAGCACAAAGCTGTACAGAAAATATCATGGTCAAAACGATAAAAAAACTCAAGTGTTGCACCATTATCTTTTTTGTCAGTTATTCCTTTATTGTTGGAAGCCAAATAACGGAAAATTGAATTAATTACCCAGCGCTAACTAACAACTAAGTTAATTTTAAAAGCACTTGATGTGCAAATCAGGCTTCAAGTTACCAGATTATTATTACGCTCTACTGGATAAGAGTGACATCACATCACACTTCTAGCTCATAGGTTGCAGTTTTTATAGAATTGCATAGTATGCGTAGTATTTACATGTAATTTCATTACAAAAAATACCCATGCCATATTATGTATTTTTTTTAAAAATAATTAGTAATTAGATTAGAATTGCATGACTGAAGATTAGTTGATGACATTTTCTTTACATCTTTAAAATATTGTGTCCTGTGCCGCACATTTTTGCAGAAACGGAGGACTATTTAGGAGTAACTACTGCAGTCATGGTTCCTCAGTTTTTTCTTATGTTCTGACTTGCTGTGTTCTTTATCCAAGTCTGAGTTATTATTATGATCGTATTCTAGTTTCTCATTGTTCCGTCATCTGGTTTAGTATTTCCAGTGTTTCCTAGTTTAGTTTTTCATGTTTCTAGTTAGTCTCGTATCTTAGTTATTTCTTGTTCATCTGACTCTTGTGTGTCCTTCCTAGCATCCCATAAATGTAGCAGCTCATGTCTCCATGTTTGCTTACATTTTGTGTATGTCAAGTTTGTGTGTCTTAGTCTGTATCTGTGTTTTAACTTTCTGTTTTATTTCGGTGAGCTTGTGTTCCTTGTGTGCTATTTTGAGTTTTGCTTCCTTTGTCTGATCTGCTATGATTCTGTTCAGCTGTGCCTTGTTTTCCTGAGTTGTCTCAGTTTCCCTGATCGCCCTCCTGTGTCTATCAGAATCCTAGTCTCCTCATGTTTTTTGTCAGAGCATCTATCATGCCTGTTCTCTAACCCTACTGACTCTTACTCCAGCACTTAGTGTCTTGAGTTCTAGTCACTTTAGTATTTACTTTGTTGAGCATTATGCCTTTATTCTGTATCTTTGTTTTCAGCTTTTGTTACATTTATCCTGCCTCCAAGCATCTGCACTTAGTCCAGCTCACAACCCATGACCTGCATACCCCACAGATCTTGATAGTTGTTGCTTGTAACCAACAGGTTTTTTTTGTACTGCCACAAAGCAAAGAACTCGACAGAAAATGTCAGACATACTATTCATGAGTTAACAAAAGTACAACAATAAAAAAAAAAAAATATCTTCACTATAAATGCTTTGAGATGTTTAAACAGAGCTATTATTTATAGAACTTCACTCTTTTTTTCTGGTATGAGATATAGTAATTTGAACCTAATCCAAAGTATTCTAATTACTTAGAAAGAAACAGTCAATTGCATCCTAATGTCAAATATTAATTTGTCCTAATCAGCTGGTTGCATTTCAAACTGCTCTGACCCAACTCTCATCCTGATGTTTGGTGGCTTTTCAGTGCGTCACAGTGTGCGTCTGAGACATGGTGAGTGTGAATATACTGGACAAAACTGTGACATTCAGCCAAAAGTTGAGTGACCTTATGTCTCTAAGCTCAAACATGCAAACATATGCATGTCTGTCAGCTTGCTCTGCCTGTGCTGTAAACTGTCACAAAGTGCTGAAATGCAAATTTTCCCTACTTTTTTTCTACAGCTGTATGACAAGACACAGGAGTGAGTCCTAAGAAAAAGCTTAAAATACTCTTTACTCTTTTTAATGATGTCATGTCATATTTAATTATACTACCGCAGGAAAATAAATTTTTCCATAAATGAGTTCTAAAATGTCATCAGATCTTCTCCTAAAAGAACTAAAAAAAAAACAAATTAAATAAAGAAATCATAAATATTAGATATGGTTATTTATTTATAAAAGAAAATCCAATATTAAATATCTGAGAGAGGCAAATGTAAGCAAATCTCAAGGACTAATGACTAAAAGTGATAATGTTCTTTTTTGTTCATACACCAGCTGTAGGTACATAAACAGGTATAATAGACAATGAGCCATATATTTTATGTTTATGTGCTTTAAAATGAATGGAATGTTATGCTCTGTATATCTTGTTTTGCAGCAGCAATAATATAGTCAACTGTAATCCCACAACTGAAACACCACATCTCATTATGCTAAACTGCCCAGAATCCCAGCAACACTCAAATGAAGATATATGAAGATCATATCTGAGGTAAGAGAAACTTTTACTGACTCAGCAGACAGACAGCTGTCAGCATGTGATCCGCCCTATCCAGTAAGAAATGATGGAAAGCCTCTGATACACTAAAAGCGCTTAGAGAACTACTTCTGCTGTTGCTGGAAAAGTCTTTAATCAGGTGTTTCACACTGAAGCCAAACTGTCTAAAAGGGCCGTCTTTATGGCAGAGGAGATTAGGGTTGACCTAAAACCTTTTAGACCTCATTAGAACAGCCATCCCGAGGTTGAGATTCACCTCTCTGCAGTAAGAAGCTGGGGAGTTTTTCGCTTTCGCCTTCATATTCTCAGATGTTTGGAGAAGCCTTTTGAAAGGATTGATCTCTTTCAACGTTTCAAGTAGCTTAACTACAGCACAATGTGAAGTCAGAAAGACAGCTGAGTTCTGGGAATGAGGGTTCAAAAAGTCCCATCTCGGGCTGAAAATTCATCTCATATTTTTTAGCTGGTTGTACAGATTTAAGGCTCTGGCTGTGAAGGAGGAGCTGAGGGAGATTACATTTGGAACTAAAGCTGAAGAGTGCGCTTCTTCTCAGTATAGGTGAGAAATCTCATTTTAAGCACTTTTTAATGGTTAGAACAGTACTACACACCAAACCTCAATGACAGAATGAAAGTGCCGAAAGGCCTTTGAAGTATCCCCACACACATTTTTGCCTGATCAAGTTTAGGCACGTGTGCACAGAGAGGTTGACGGACACACCCGAGTTTTCACTCGGTATTAAACTTGACAAATAGGCAGCATCAAAAATGTAGTCAAGCCTAAAAATAACATCATAAATTAGTAAAGCCTGGGAGAGCCTTCACAACGGAGCCGGCCCCACAGTCTTCTTCAGTTTCAATCCTGAGCATCAGGGCACGCTTTGTATTAGTGTGTCTGCACGAAACGAATCGATTTTGGGACACTGAGTCCGGCAGCAGCAGCAGACTGTGCCACCTATAAGCCAGTGGCATCAGCCCAGTCTCTGTGAAGGCTGAAGCATGATGCAGCAAAATATCTGGAAACACGACTTACTGTAAAATGCATGTAGCTGTGTGTGTGTGTGTGTGTGTGTGTGTGTGTTTCTGGTTGCAGTGAGGCATTAGTAAAACACATTTTCATTTCACACAGACTATGCACTATTAGTCTATTCATCAATTCTTTAGCAGCAGTTGAACACAGAGACTAAGCGACTCCCAGTGCTTTAAAAGCAGCCTGGGAATGTCTCTTTAATGAATGGAGTGGAACATGTGGAACATTAGGGACGCCTTCCAGCCCTTTCTACACAGTCTACATCTCAGATTGTTGCTGAAGCTTAAAAAAAATCCCTCATCCACCTGCCTCCGCCCCTCCATCATCTGACTGAGATGGATTTAACCAAGTGAGGCTGTGAATGGGTGCCATCTTTCACCTCCACTCTTAAAGCTGCGTGTGTTTTAAGGGGAAAGATCAGAGGAAGTTAATGAGACTTCTAAATGTGGCAGATTAACTTTTCTAATTAAGAACACGAATTGAAAATTAAACCTTTACTTTTCTTTGCACCGTGAAACTAGCAGGTTAACAATAAGCAAGTTTATTTTATTTTTTTTCTTATTTGATTTTAAAACAAATGTCAAGCCAACTGAGCCAAAGCACCGACTTATTTGCTTCGAGAGCTTGCGCTCATGCACGTAAGGGAAATAAAGGTAATATCGGTGCACAGAAATCTGTTTCTACCACTTCTATGTGTGCTCAGTGTTCATCCTGGTTGGCTGTAGGTGTAAAGACCTTACCGAGTAGCGGGTTTCCGCTCTCTAATCCCCTCCTGAGCGCAGGGCGGGCCGTCCCGACCGTCCTGTACGTGGAACAACTTCGAAAAGCGCCGCAAAAAACCCCGCCGCACCTCGAAGAAGTGCAGTTAATCCATATCACCTGGGTGTGGGCAACGAGAGGCTCGAAATCCCCCACAGAAAGCAAAAGTTGCGCTTGACGAAAGTCCCCGCGCAGGTGAGCGCGTGTGATGCGGATGGGGTGAGGCGAGCGCAGCTTAAGGGACGGTAATCCTCTCTCTCTGTCTCTCTCTTTCTCTCTCCCCCCTCTCTCTGTCTCTCTCGTTCTCTCTCCCCCCTCTCTCTGTCTCTCTCTTTCTCTCTCCCCCCTCTCTCTGTCTCTCTCTTTCTCTCTCTGTCTCTCTCTCACTCTCTCTCTCAAACACTCACAGGAACTTTCAGCAGTGATGTCAGACTCCGACATTAACGACAAAACAAACAGCGAAGAAACGTACGGCGCGAGCTCCCTCTTGTTTGCACACCTGTGTTGTGCCAAAGTAGTTACCCCCGTCAAAAATTGTTTCCCCATCCACGAGAGCGCGCAAAGTAGGAGGAGCCACTTGCCCAGCTCCGTTCTGTACGCTACTTGTCACTGATCTGCAGTCGACGCAATAAAGAGTAAAAGCTGGAAAACGGCAGGCTCGATTAATTTAATATTAGTTTCGTGACATTGTAATGTGCCGTGTGGAAGACAATTTACATTAAACTGTACACTGAAATAACCTGCTGGGAATACTTTGTCTAGAAAAATACTTTGATACTATAATACTGTAAAACCAGACGCGATCATGGAAACACGTCGCTCTCCGGTGAATTTACACTCGGTTTACATTTTGTAGCCAAGCTATCACGAAGGAGTTTATTTGCGAAATCAATCACAGTATAACCAATAACTACAGTAACGTTGGAGAGGGTTTCTTCACAGCAAAAGTTATGGAGGGATACAGATTTTATCAGGCTGTGTGGCATCGGCTGCCAAAATGTGTGCCCCCCCCATCTGTAATATTGGCTTTGCTATCACAAAGGGTATATTTGAAAAATAAGTCACAGTATAACCAATAAGTACAGTAACTTTGGAGAGGATTTCTCCTTCACAGCAAAAGTTATGGAGGGATACAAAATTTATCAGGCTGTGTGGCATCGGCTGCCAAAATGTGTGCCCCCCCCATCTGTAATCCATATTGGCTTTGCTATCACAAAGGGTATATTTGAAAAATAAGTCACAGTATAACCAATAAGTACAGTAACTTTGGAGAGGATTTCTCCTTCACAGCAAAAGTTATGGAGGGATACAAAATTTATCAGGCTGTGTGGCATCGGCTGCCAAAATGTGTGCCCCCCCCATCTGTAATCCATATTGGCTTTGCTATCACAAAGGGTATATTTGCAAAATAAGTCACAGTATAACCAATAAGTACAGTAACTTTGGAGAGGATTTCTTCTTCACAGCAAAAGTTATAGAGGGATACAAAATTTATCAGGCTGTGTGGCCTCGGCTGCCAAAATGTGTGCCCCCCCCATCAATAATGCACATTGGCAGAGTTTTTCTTTGTAAATAAATAAAATTTAAAACAACATTTAAATATATATATATCGTCTTTGTAAGTCACAGGGCTTTTCAAAATTTTGCAAGTTAGTTTTGGCCAACCTTTCGTAGGCCTACTCGACTCCGACATTGTCAAATTTTTCCAAAATCTCTGGTCACGTGGGTTTTCCTCATCAATTATGCAAATTAGCTCACGTTGTGCGCACGAACCGAAAAACAGAGTGGCTCTGAACTAACTAGAAGATTACTTTACAATTTGTTTTCGAAAATAACAAACACCACAAGAGAATGGAACCAGACGAGTACAAGATTTTGGTTGCATATAAACTGAAAGGCGAGTATCCAGCGCTTTTCACGAAGAAAGAGAAGTTTCTTCTCCGAAGAAAAGCTGCTATTTACGACATTGAAGGTAATAACAGCAACTTCGTAGCGTTTATAAATGTCATCAATACATATATATTAACACATATACAAAGGCATAATGTGTAGTCTTAATTTGCACTAACCGATTTAATTAGCTTGACCTTTCTTTGACCTAGTTAACCCCGGTTAATAGGCACATGGGCGTTTATTAAAGTAAAAGTTTTAAGGTTTGCTATTAAGAAGACAGCGTTAACTAAGAACTGTTTTTGTCCTTTTATAGCTTAACTACAATATATTACGTCGTAATTACTTTTGGAGTGGTATGTGCCACACCCTTTTACGCAGGTGTACCCACTGTTATGTCTTTATGTCTTTAAATTACATATGTGGAAAATTACGGACAGCAGGAAATTTGGAATTAAACTACTTTGAATTGATATTTGTACAAAAGATAACTCCATGATATCTGAAGGCCATTAGTTATAATGACTTTACACATCCATCACTTTGTTTAGTATCACTAATACAGTCTTGTGAGTGGCATAATCTTTTTGGCTTCTGAAGTAGTCATACTGTCATAACTATAGAGAACCAGTCCAATAGTCACCCCCAAATTATATCACATACATAATTGATTCATTACATTGAAGATGTATTGTCATGACTTTTACCACATATAGACCTGTCATGGTTTAAACAGCTATAATAAACTTTTCTATTTTCTTGTTTATGTTTAGGGGAGCAGCTGTTTTACTGGCGCTACAAAGGCACAGACAAAACCATAAAGACAACGGTAGTCTGTGGGGCTGATGAGGCAAACACAATTTTTTCAGATTTTCATGCCAGTCCTACTGGGGCCCATTGCGGGCAAACAAAAACAAGAGAAGCCATTTCAAAGCGGTTCTACTGGCCAGGGATGTCAGTGGACATCAATAATTGGGTGGGTACTCCAAAACAAACTCTATGTAATTCGACTACAGCTAATTTATTTTAAGAGGAACACAGCAATGTTTCTGTATCTCTCATAATAAGTTATGTAAACCTTGATCATCAACTCTTGTGTTTCTTATTGAATTGCTTTTATTTTTGATTAGGTTTCCCAATGTGCACTTTGCCAGGCAAGTGCTGCAACAATTAAAAAACCAGCGGAATACATTCCGATAAAGGTTAGTCATCGACCACAGCAAATAATCACATTTAATCACACAATGTTTTCATTGCTTAGAAACCTACTGATTATATACTTGAAAAAATTATAACAGTAGACTAGCATTCTGTGTAATTTCAGTATTATTAACTTAACTATGATTTTATTTTTAAGGTCTCTCAGCCATTTGAACTGGTTGGGATGGACCTTATTGGAAAACTTACTGAAACCAACAATGGACATCAATACATATGTGTTTTTATTGATTATTTTACAAAATGGCCACAAGCATACCCTTTAAAGTCAAAATCAGCCGGGGAAGTGACAAACTGTCTCATAAAATTTGTCCACCAGTTCGAAGCCCCCAAAAGGATTCTTACTGACCAAGGCAAAGAATTTGTCAATTCTGTAAGTACTTTAGTCTTTGGCAAAAATATGTGAACTCATATTTGAATAATTTTTTGAAAATGGTTAATTTTCTGGTCTTTATAAATCTGTTTTTGAGATATTAGTATGACAGCTGTTTATTTAAATTCTTATTGTAATGTGCTTATAGTCAGTGTATATAACTTTCTTTTGCAGCTCAACAAAAGGGTTTGCGGATTGTTAAAAATTAAAAGAAGCCTCTGCTCCCCCTATCACCCACAAACAAATGGGCTGGTGGAGAAAATGAATGGCACCATCCAGAGGTAAATTCTTGGAGTACATGTTATACATTTATGGGGTTCCCTTCAACCAAAACATGAATGCATGACATTAAACTATTAAAAAATGTAAATGATCTTTCATATGAATGTCTTCTATGTGCTTTCATTGTCAGAGCCCTGTGTAAAGTCGTTGGCGACCAACCAGAAATGTGGGATGAGTATCTGGATGCTGTAATGTTTGGACTCAGAACTAAAAAACAAGTGACCACCAAATACTCACCTTATTACCTAATGTTTGGCAGAGAGGCTCGCTATCCTTCCGAAATCCCAGAAGAGTTCATGGTATGTCTTTCTGTCTGTGACAAACTACACGGAAATCCCACACAACGAAACTTTTTTAGTTTTTGAGGCAGAGGCAGATCAGTTTCAATGGATGCTATGTCACCGCCATAAAAGCACTACACCATTGAATATTTTTATGGATTGTTCAAACCCTCAATAACAGTTTTCTTCATGTCCAATCAATCCCAAGATACACTGAAGCTTTGCCAGAAATACATTGTGTCTTAAAACCTTACCAAAGACACTTAATGTAAATTTTCACTGTATTTCTCAGTTCTTTTATGTACTATCTGTGTATCTTACACAAATTATAGTAATGATAGACATGTCTTTTGATTCAAAGGTTGATGAGAGTGTGGAAGACATTGTGGGGCAGGAGGAGCTGTCGGAAGACATTCAAAAGCATCAAAAGCTGTTGGAACTGGTGAAGGACAATGTGGTCAAAGCTCAGGAAAAAACAAAGGGCAAAATAAAAATGATGACGAGAGATGTCGTCTTCAAAGTTGGTGACAAAGTTTTAAGAGCTAACATAAGAAGTCAGCAGAGGAAAGGGGGAAAACTTGAAGCAAACTTTTTAGGCCCTTACATTATTACAGCAATCCAAGGTAAAAGTGCAGATCTTCAGGATTCCAATGGGACAATCATTCCAAAAGTAAATATTGACCAACTAAAGTTAAGCAAAGACAGCATGCCAAGAGTGCCACACCGGGGTTCAAAGAAAACAGCAGCCACATTACCAACAGCACAACCAGGTCCAGCAGCACCACAAGCTGCAGCAGCACCAGCATCTGCTCTAGCTTCACAGGCTACAGCAGCACCAGTGGCGGTAGCACCACCACCACCTCCTCCTAGAGCTACACAGCCTACAGCACCAATGGCATCACTTACATCACTATCGGTTCAAACACAACATCCATCTCCAGTTCCACAAGGTATAGCAATAACGGTATCAGATCCAGAGTCAGGAGCAACAGCACAGAAAGAGAACGAACCAGCCACAAGTGCTACAGCACCAGAATATGCTACAGCTGTACAAACCGAATCCCAAACAGCAGCAGACCCAGCCTCAAAGACCATAACAGCAGACCAGGCCTCACAAACCACAACAGCAGACCAGGCCTCACAAACCACAACAGCAGACCCAGCCTCACAAACCACAACAGCAGACCAGGCCTCACAAACCACAACGGCAGCAGACCCAGCATCACAGACCACAACGGCAGCAGACCCATCCTCACAGACCACAGCTCCAAATGCTACAACCACACAAGCCTCAGCTCCACAGATTACAGCCCAGCAATCTACAGCACAAACCATGGAAGCAACAGTTCCACTTGTGACACCAGCCCCAGCAACAGCCACACAAGCTAGCCCTGCACCACCTCCAGCATCACCCTCTCAGAGATACACTGAACCTGTTGCAGAGAAATGTAAATAAATATAATATTTTTTTATTTTTTAAAAAAGGACTTTTGTTCCTATGACAGTGTTTGTTTCAGTACTCTGTAGATCATGGCATAGCAAATTTTACACCTTTAAAAAGATTTTTTTAGGTATATTTCCTAACAGAATATTTAAATTTAACAATATGTTAATGCTTTAAAAAAAAAACCTTCATGGGGCAAAACATTATAGAAAACTTGTAAAAGGATGTAAGCCACATGTGTAAAATTACACAAATGAAAAAGTGAGTCCTTCAAAACTGTGAATCTTTCTTTTGTTGTTGTGGAACCCAGAATGTTAATGATTGATATTGTACATCTGATGTACACTAAGAGTGAAAAGTTTGGACACACCTTCATTTTAATGTTGCTTCTTAATTTCCTTGTCTATTTTGTAGATTCATTGTTGATTAGAACTCGAGGCATCAAAACTATGAATGGACACATATGGAGCACTAACCCTAACACAAATGATGTAGTAAACCAAAAAATATGAAAGAACCAAAAATATTTTTTATATCTTAGATTCTTCAAATTAGCCACCCTTTGCTTTGATCACTGCTTTGCACACTCTAGGCCTTCTGTCAGTGAGCTTCATGGGGTAGTCACATAAGATGATTGTCACTGCATGAAAAGCATGAACACACAGAAAAACACTGAATGGGAAGGTGTGTCCCTAATTTTGACTAGTAGTGTATGTTCTTCATTTTCTTCTTTTCTGAAATTGCTGTCATATATGCTGTTAGTGACATAGAATGCCCACTACAAGCAGTATATTAATGTTGTGATGATGACTGCCTGCCAGCAATAGTTCGAAAGATCAAATACTCTTTAAGAAGCTGCTTTTAACAGCCCAGAAATTGACACTCTATTTTAAAGACAATAAAACTAGTTTTGGAGGAGAAAAATAACATTTTTCCAGAAATGGTTATGTAATAGTAAAGGCCACAGGTGCAAGCCTTGAGCCTGAGTATTTTAAAACATATTCATGTAGCTTCAACTAAACATAATTTTAAAAAATTGTTGTAATAGGTGTTTCTGCTGGAAAAAAAATTTGATAGGGGGCAAGAGCATTTCTATTGCTATGTATTTAAATTCCTTTTCTTTTATTAATATGAATTTATTTAAATTTCTTTAGAGGACATTGTAAGTGTAACTTTACCCCCAAATAAAAGCAAATTTAAGTGCTCTTTTTTTTCTACAAAATACAATGTTAAACCATGTGCCCATTTTATCAGCGTCTTAAAAGTATTTACCCTGAAACACGCCTTTTGTCAGAAAACTACATAAGAAATTATGCATTTTAAATTTTGATTTACATTTAGTCCTGATGACTTGTCTCTTTTTCTCATTACTTTTTGTAGATATAATGGATGCCTGGGCTGGAAAGAGTCCTCACGTTCTACTCTCCAAAATTGGTGCTTACAAATTATTCTACTGGGATATCCAACAAATTGGTCCGGACATGGAGTTGGAAAGTGAGGTACAGTGATCTTTACTGACAACAATGCAACTATCAGTGTTTTATTGCTTGACAACAGTTAAAAAATGTTTACATTTTGTATTCGCAGTCTATTAATGCATATCTTGCGATCATGGTGAGACAATGCAATCGCCATAATTCAGCCAAAGCAGCATTCATTGATTCATTTTCAATGACTGCCATTTGGAAGAGAAAAGCTCCAAGACTCAAGGTAGGTATCTCTAGAAAGAATCTTGTGTGTATTGTTTAAGTACCTCAGATCATATCCACATCCAGATTTAGATTGGATAACAGCTTATGGAGAAAGAACGAATTGAGACTGGGGTTAGTAGATGTGGATAGTTTATTAGACTTGCCAGTTCTCTTTTGTTCTCTACTTGTCTGGTTTCCTCCTTTTTTGTACACACTCCAATCAATGCTTGATTTGAGATTTGCAAACATTTGGGCTAATATCTCTTTTGAAATCATCAACACTGCTTCATCTCTTTAATAGGTACCTTTTTATTCTCAAGTGATTCATACGTCACTGTTAAAGAGGCTTAATAAAGCATTACACATTATTTTGCAGATGGCACAATGATCGCATTGAAAATGAGTGAAAATGAACTCCATGTCCAAAGAAAATCCTTAGAAAGAGCTTTATTAGTCTTGGAGGAAGTAATGTGCAAAACCACTTATAAAAAATATAAGATAGTCCAGCTTCTTGCACAGTTTAAAGAAATGAGGGATGAATCATGGCTGTCACAGAGTACTTTATAAGTGGATGATATATAATATATCATAAATTGCTTTAATAAAAAGGACTCTAAACAACATGTTATTGCATTTCTTTTTTTATGTCTGAAGTTAATATTTTTATTCTTTTGTTTCAATTTAAGATCAAACCCATGGAGCATGAAGTGATTCTGGGAATTGTAAATGAACATCATCACTGGACATTAGTGGTAAACAAAATAATTGCATTTACAATATTCATCAAATCAGTTTTATAAGAAAAATGCATGGCATGCAGATAATCTTAAGTCTTGAATTATTACATGTAATTCTCCACATAATTTTACTGTAGGTCATTTACCCACAAGAAAAGAAGTCGCTGTATCTTGATCCACTCGGAGAAACTAAACAAGGTATCCAAAATTGTTTGGAATCAACAAGGTAAGGATAACTGCTCAAATTTATTTCGACCCTTTATTAAACTCTTTGTTGCTTTTGTTATTTTTGTGTTTATTATGACAATTACAAGTATGATGTCAATCAAAAATAAATGGTACTCAGAATTAAAAAACTAGCAGCAACAGGTTTAAATTTTTGTGTTCGTCTTCTGATATTGTGGTGTTATGGGTTAATTTTGCCTTTAAAGAGAAGTCTCCCCATGTTTCAATGTTTATTTGAGGACCTGATGTCTGTATGAGATGATGTTTTTACATTAGAAAATATAGCACGGGGATATTAATGTTTAGTAGTTGCATAAAGTGTTGCGGAGGTTTAGCACTAAAACATCAGACAAATGTCTAAAATAATTTCACATAGGTTATACATGTGTGAATTTCATCTTTGCTTCTCCTCCACATCTCTTCAAAGTGTACTGTGTAAGTGATTGATTTCTATATCATGGGAGGAAATAGGAAAATAAAAGCACAAGTAATTGTCCACGAAAATGCGTTGTAGACTTTTAAAAAGTAATGATTTTAACAAAACAGTGTGGTCAGTGTTCTTAACTTGATGTTCAACAGACACTTAAGCTCTCCATACTGTTCATCTTTTTGTGTCACCAAAATTTTAAAACATGTTATTTGTTTTTATTGTACTTGTCTTTCAGGGCATTCATGCGAAAAAAAGGATGCAACGTCTCAAGATGGACTTGTGACACAGTCAAACACCCAAAACAATTGGACGCTACCTCATGTGGAGTCTTTGCATTGAAAGTACGAGTCTTAACCGTAATACATACATATATACAACAATATTGGAAATGTTGTGTTGTAATAAATGTTAATGACAGGAAAAGGAATATAAGATAATTACACAAAAAAAGAAAGAAATTGATTCACAGCAAACAAATTTCTATAAAATAACATTTACGATATTAGCCTATTTAGTCATCTTAGAATCTCTTTTTCAGTTTGCTGAAAAGATCTTGCAAAAAGAGTCAATAGACTTTCCGTCTACAAAAAAGGCCATAAACACACACAGGCTGCAAATTGCCACCACTCTCCTCCTAGAGACAGGTAACTCATTTTCCACAATTCAGTGTTCTGAAATCATGAATATTTTCATCATGATAGCTGTAGAAACAAACCATATAGTTGTTTGAATGAAGTAATAAGTGCAGTAGGTAGTATACTCTATGTGCTATTTTTTCACTTTTTAAAACAGATGACTTGACAAACATCTGTCTTTTCTGCGGCGAAGAAGAGCATGAAACTGACAACAAATGGGTAATGTCATCATGAAAGACTGCTAAATGTTATGATCAATTCCCGTAAATGAAATTTTAACATTGGGATTTATAATTATTTATTTTTTTTACAGATTCAGTGTGAGATGTGTTTGCGGTGGTTCCACCAGCTCTGCGTGAAAAGCCCACCACCAGAAGACGTGTTTATTTGTTTCGCTTGTACATAGTTGACACTAAAGGTGCACAGCTAGTGTTCTTATGGCACACATTGTTGAGAACACACATATCGACATATATATATATGTAGATGTTAAATTAAGAAGTCTAAAAAAAGAAAATGGTCTCCAAAGTTACTGTAGTTATTAGTTATACTGTGATTTATTTTGCAAATAAACTCTTTCGTGATAGCAACGCCAATGTGCATTATTGATGGGGGGGGGCACACATTTTGGCAGCCGATGCCACACAGCCTGATAAATTTTGTATCCCTCCATAACTTTTGCTTTGAAGGAGAAATCCTCTCCAAAGTTACTGTACTTATTGGTTATACTGTGACTTATTTTGCAAATAAACCCTTTGTGATAGCAAAGCCAATATGGATTACAGATAGGGGGGGCACACATTTTGGCAGCCGATGCCACACAGCCTGATAAATTTTGTACCCCTCCATAACTTTTGCTGTGAAGAAGAAATCCTCTCCAAAGTTACTGTACTTATTGGTCATACTGTGACTTATTTTGCAAATATACCCTTTGTGATAGCAAAGCCAATATGGATTAAAGATAGGGGGGCACACATTTTGGCAGCCGATGCCACACAGCCTGATAAATTTTGTATCCCTCCATAACTTTTGCTGTGAAGGAGAAATCCTCTCCAAAGTTACTGTACTTATTGGTTATACTGTGACTTATTTTGCAAATATACCCTTTGTGATAGCAAAGCCAATATGGATTACAGATAGGGGGGGCACACATTTTGGCAGCCGAGGCCACACAGCCTGATAAATTTTGTACCCCTCCATAACTTTTGCTGTGAAGAAGAAATCCTCTCCAAAGTTACTGTACTTATTGGTTATACTGTGACTTATTTTGCAAATATACCCTTTGTGATAGGAAAGCCAATATGGATTACAGATGGGGGGGCACACATTTTGGCAGCCGATGCCACACAGCCTGATAAATTTTGTATCCCTCCATAACTTTTGCTGTGAAGGAGAAATCCTCTCCAAAGTTACTGTACTTATTGGTTATACTGTGACTTATTTTGCAAATATACCCTTTGTGATAGGAAAGCCAATATGGATTACAGATGGGGGGGGCACACATTTTGGCAGCCGATGCCACACAGCCTGATAAAATCTGTATCCCTCCATAACTTTTGCTGTGAAGAAACCCTCTCCAACGTTACTGTAGTTATTGGTTATACTGTGATTGATTTCGCAAATAAACTCCTTCGTGATAGCTTGGCTACAAAATGTAAACCGAGTGTAAATTCACCGGAGAGCGACGTGTTTCCATGATCGCGTCTGGTTTTACAGTATTATAGTATCAAAGTATTTTTCTAGACAAAGTATTCCCAGCAGGTTATTTCAGTGTACAGTTTAATGTAAATTGTCTTCCACACGGCACATTACAATGTCACGAAACTAATATTAAATTAATCGAGCCTGCCGTTTTCCAGCTTTTACTCTTTATTGCGTCGACTGCAGATCAGTGACAAGTAGCGTACAGAACGGAGCTGGGCAAGTGGCTCCTCCTACTTTGCGCGCTCTCGTGGATGGGGAAACAATTTTTGACGGGGGTAACTACTTTGGCACAACACCTGCATCTCTTTGTATCTTTTGTCCGCTTGCGCGCATCCAGTGCTGCCATACAAATATGCCGAATGCTGATATACAAACAGGGCGGGTTTCACTGGGTTCAAACAATCACAGAAAACCTTCCTGTGCTTTATTTAAACTGAGGAGCCACACACCACACACGATCAGCTGGCTTAAAATAAGAAAGAAGTAGTGGAGATAACTAAATTGTCCTCTTTCGCCCTCTGCTGGCGTTTGTGTTGCACTTTTGCACGTTTGTATCTCACCTCCTGAAATATCCGAGGCTAGATTTGCATGTTGTATTTAATCTTTTCATTTCCACCTGTTTTGTTAAGTATCCCCACACAGCAGTAGCTCTACTGCTATAAAATCCCAAAAATAAACAGCCTCTGTGGCTCACGTGTCCAAATTACAGTATTACAAATTACAGTATTAGCAGCTGGACAACCTAAAGGGACTTTAAGTAACAATATCAATATGTTATGAAAAATATTAATATGTTATGGTGCATTTTAATGTAGTAAGCAAGTCAGGTGACAGATACAGTAGTAAGACGTATGTATAGCTGTGTATAGAGTCTTGAAGACTCCATACCTCTACTGTGGGAATAATTGTGTGTTTTGATGGTGCATATGGAGAGGGCAGGTTTAAAAAAATCCATCTAAATTCTCCCATTTGTTGAATCTGAAAGCCATAGAATTTTATTTGTTTGTTTTCATCAAACCAGTCACTTCACACATTATGGATGAAGGGATAGAAATATTTCATAGCGGGATAATGGCAATGACTCAGAACCACTTTGTGCTAATTTGAATGCTATTTGATGGAAACTTGCGCATAAGGGTCCCAACAATTAGCAATGACTGTTGTCATCTGCAATTAAATGTGCATCAAGTATGTGTCCTGTTTTTGTTCTTCACTCATAATGAATCCAGCATTTTGAACTCAAACATACTAACAACTTTATGGAGTGAAAGATGATGCGCATAGTGGTGCTGAGAAGCAGTTCACAACAACAATCAACTTATGGTACTTTATACTGTAAGGCAGGGTTAGGCAACGTCAGGCCTCGAGTGCCGGTGTCCTGCAGGTTTTAGATCTCACCCTGGGTCAACACACCTGAATCAAATGATTAGTTCATTACCAGCCCCCTGGAGAACTTCAAGACATGTTGAGGAGGTAATTTAGCAATTTGAATCAGCTGTGTTTGATCAAGGACACATCTAAAACCTGCAGGACACCGGCACTCGAGGCCTGGAGTTGCCTACCCCTGCTGTAAGGTCTCAATCAGACAATCCCCTATGAGCAAGTACGTCGAAGTGATGAGAAAGGAGATTTTGCTTTAATAGGAAGTTAGGGGTAACCTCAGCATGGGGCTGAGGGATTAAAAAAGGAGCGTAGTAAGATAATAAACAGGACAAAACACAGACTGCAGTAAAGATTATGCAAAGATCCATGATGTGTAAGCATCATCAAGGAAAACAATTCAGGATCACGGAACATCTCCCAGCAGCCCGAGCTTTTTGCACTTTTCTCACAGATTTCCTTTTTTAAAACTTTATTTTTTTTTTCACATATCAAAATAAGGGCTCATTAAAAAAATTGTTATCCACTACATCCAGGTTCATGGATGTAGTGGACGAAGACATGCAGAGGACTGGTATGACAGAGGATCTAAGGATCGGGTGCAATCGAGCAAGCTGTTCCACTGTGGCGACCCTTAAAGGGAGCAGCCTGAGGAAGAAGAAGATCCTGTAGTGGTGCAAATATGCAAACAGGGATTAACAATATCATCATCAGGAGTGGAGCAATGTTGAAACAGAGTGGAGAAGTGCTTCAAGACATTACAGAAAATTTCAAATTCAAATGCAGAACCAAGATTTGTGCCTCATTTAAAATGCAGGTTAGGCCAACTTGGGGTTAGAATCTTGCCCAAGAATATCTGGCATGCAGACTGGAGCAGATTGAACCACCAACCTTCTGATTAGTAGGTTACCTGCTCAATGTATAGGCTACGGCCACCCATATAGTAACCGTCATGTAGTTATATTTCTCAGGAGGTGCACGTTCGGTTACGCATAGGGCTAACATGTATGTCATAAGCATAGATTCCCCACAGGAGTCTAAATCACGCATTAGTATGGCAGTAAGCATAAATTATGTACAAAAGGTAATAATAGCTTCAAAATTATCGAATGTTGTAAAGATGAAAACATTTCCAAATGAAGATGTTTCCGTGTAGAATTAAAAATAGATGAATTGATTTCCTCCCAGCTGGGAGTAAACACAAGCAGAGAAACCCCTATTTTAAATTACAGTAAGAACAGAAAGAAAAAGCTCCTTTGAAAGTCCAGAGCACCAGCATGTCTGAATCAAAGGCGCCATCGAGTGCAAGATCAGATAAAGTAAGAAGGAGAAAAGGGCGAGTAGATTTTGGATAGCATGTGGACAGTTGGTGGTGGGAATTGAACCATATGTAAACTTAATGGTTCAGCGTTTTTCCCCCTCCTCCACATGGTTCCTTGCATCTTCATCAGGAAGCTCCTGAAACTCTGCTGCTGATGGTGGATAAAGCCCAGCAGGCCTGATTTGGTTTGAACTCATCTTTTATTCATTCCATCTCTCCCAGCTCCCACACCTCCACCATCTCTGGGCAGGTCTAAATCTCTCTCCCTAATCGGCTGCATATGTATGGCTTTGAGTTGCTATGCTGATGTTACACTGACCTGCTGCACCACCTTGTGATTTAAAGTGGTATTACATGAGAGTGCAGCACAGCCCTATTTCAAAGTCAGCTGATATCTCTGCAGCACAACATACAAATGTCTTGAACATAAGATAACAGCAGTTATTTTTTCACACTCTGTTTGTAGTTTTAATAATTTTTATAAGGTGTTTATAACTTTTTAAATAACCTTGCTTGAATTTTTGCTATAAGTAAAATGTAGAAGTTGTCATTATAACATAATCTTTGTGAATTCTGTTAACTTTTAGGGGGTAATGTAGATATAAAATGTAAAAAATGTAACAACTTTCACACGAAACAGTTATCTTACAATCAATTTACACATCTGGCCACAAGATGTCAGTGTTAGACAACTGCACTGCTACTTCCACACCGTCTATTTTTTGCCTCCCCTCTCTCCCTCTTACTTTGCCCCACTAACACACACATTCACAGGTCTCCCATGCAGATTTAGCACTTGTACAGCCTCCACACTGCTTTTATTAATAATATCATAACCACACAGTCCACTTCCAGTCACCGCTCAATCCCCTTCATCCTCTGCAGGAAGCCCACACTGCCACGCACGTCTACTCTAATTTAACAGAGATTAGGAGAGGAAGCCCTTTTGTTGCTCTTGCACCGACCCCCCAACCCCCTGCTTTGTGGTCGGTTTGATCTCTGTCCTTGGCCATCAGCTGGTGGACAGAACTATTTTGGGTGGGTGCAAGGGGATTTTTGGCCTGTTCATTGTCTGAGTCACAGAAATTTTCAACTAGAAAAGAAACATGGAGGATGCAGTAACGGTGGAAGCATATTCTGCCATTAAAATTAGATAAATTATTGTATTTTATCTACATGAAGTAATAACAGTATGGTTTTCTTACATATACAATACAGTATATTTCTCCCCTTGACCAAATGCTCTATAGTTTCAAAGCAAAGTCCAACAAACTACAATATTGACTACAGAACTAAGTGTATACACATTCTCATTGCTTCCTTTCCCGTTTTCTCTCTATAAGAAGATGAAAAGATCTTTCATGTTGTTTCCTCTTGTTGCATTATTTATTGCTGTGTGGTGCTTTATTAGCCGGTTTCATCTCAGATTTCGCAGGCTGTTTTGGGGGGAAGCCTTTGAAATGTGTTTCTGACTCCAAACAATCCTTTTCCCGTTTTCTCTCAATTGCTCCAGTCGCCTTCTCTCTCATGATAACAAAAAAAGAAAACCCTAGATTTTCAAAGCGAATTGAGCTACCCTCTGAAGCCAAAATCCATTCAATACTGTCCTAAGGAAGGGAGATGTTGTTCATGGCTGACATGAAAGAAGAACAGAGGACCCTCTTTGTCATTAGCCTTATTAGCATCATTAGTGGAGTATGGATGAACTTCAAATGATTGGCTCGGAGTTATTTGTGTTACCACAGAAGCAACATAAGTACTATTTTATGTACCATGCTGGAGACTGTATATGAAGTGGGTGCATGTTTGAGAAAGCTGATATGTTTTTGTTCCAGCCACTAGATGGTGGAGCTACTCCTGGTACAAAAAAAGAGACTAACTGGAAGAAAGAAAAGAAGTGAGTTACTGGAACACATTAGAGAACTGGGGATTTTTTTTTGAACCACATAATAACAAATTAAAACTGGCCAGTTTCATTCCGGTATTAACCAACACTACCAGGGTAAACACACCTCGCAAAGTCTTTGTAGATTTACTCATCACATATTTCAAGTACCAGCCAGTAAAAGTTCAAGCATTCTTAAATCAAAAGAAGGAAGGATAACATAGCCAAAAGTACCCAATTCAACAGTGGATAAAAATGTGTTTGTCTGGCCTGGCACTTAGTTATTAGCTTAGGTGCCCCATAAAGAACATTTCATTGGTTTTTGAATGAAACCTGAGCTCTTTATTATAAACAATAAGTTGTTATAAAGCGTCTAAAGTTGCCTCTGTGCTCACTGTCTATTTTAAACTTGCCATGTTGATAGTGCTACACAATATCCATTAAAAATCCATTAAAGATGGCAATGATTTTATACAGCAAAACATAATTTATAAGCACGTTGTCATTATGAGTAAAGATAAAAAGATTTCCAAATGAAGATGTTTCTGTGCTGAATTAAAAATGGATGACATGGTTTCCTCTCAACAGGGAGTAAATACAGGCAGCAAAGTTCCTACTGTAAGTTACAGTAAGGACCAAAAAAATTCTCCCTTTAAAAGCTTAGCGCCAGCATGACTGAATCAAAGGGGCCATCGCATCGGGTGGGAGCTGAGATGAAGGGAAAAGAAGAAAAGGGCGAGTAGATTTTGGATAGCATGTGGACAGTTGGTGGTGGGAGCCGAAACCTATGTAAACTTAATGGTTCAGCGTTTTTCCCCCTCCTCCACATGGTTCCTTGCATCTTTATCAGGAAGCTCCAACCACTCTGCTGCTGATGGTGGATAAAGCCCAGCAGGCCTGATTTGGTTTGAACTCGTCTTTTATTCATTCCATCTCTCCCAGTACCCACACCTCCACCATGGCCCGGTTTCTCCTGGCAGGCCATAATCTCTCTCCCTAATCGGCTGCAGACGTGAGGCTTTGCCATTCCCCACAGGGCTCTGCATGGGATATGGCCAAGTTTTCTGAGTGAGTGCCGAGGTGCTCTGCGCAACAACGGCAGAGATATTTGTCACTTTCAGGTAGTGAGAACTCAGCACGCCCACTTGCAGTCTTAGTGGCAGAAAAGAAGCAGGAGAGCACGAGTGGTGCTGTGCCGAGGCTGAGGTCAAGCCACATCATGCCTAAATGCCAGCTGAATTAATGAACTCACAGTATACCAGCTGATCCTGGCATTTGAGACCAATTGTATCCTGCATCAAACGCTCACCCGTACTTTGATTCTCTGGGGGAGTCTTCCTCAAGGTTCCTATTATGAACGCAAGTCATAATAAACACACATAAACAGCTCTGTCTTTCATGTCGGCTTTTTAAAAGAGGAATAAATAAGTACAATCCACTTCAGTGAGGGCCTTTGTGGAGAGGAAGCAGCTGGAGATGGCACTGGGCCCTGGTATTGTTTGCCAGCAGCTCCCTGATCAGACCACAGTGCCTTACAGGCGTCTCCTGGAGAAACAGGCAAGACACATCACCAACACGAGTGGGACAGTCGTGAGTCTGAAAGTGCAGCGATGCTCAGCATAGGTCACCTCAGAGCATGTCCGCAGTGGATGTTCCTCCTCGATACTTCTGGACCTCTTAAAAATTACTGTAGTGTTGTCATGGAACCAAAAGTGATCCAGTTACCTTTGATAATTTCTTCAGAAACACAGACATCAAACACATTTTCATGTTAAGTGAGGCTGGAAATTGTGCATGGCTCAAAGGTTTACTTTGGACTAACCCCTAATGAAAATTCATTTGTCGGTCTTCCATAACCTCCTGAATGGGACTTGCTTTAAAGGATTTCTGGGCCAAAATTGAACAATATTGCATTTTTCCTTCTTTCTCCTTTTCTTTGCCCCGAGTTGGTGTTTTCTTGCTAATTCTGCCTCTCTCTTAGATGTGGTTCGAGCTATTTACAAATCCAACTTTTGGAAAGAGTGTCCAACTCCCTTTCGTGTGGGATTAGATAGAAAGAGAGAGGGATGAGGGCTACAGAGGGAGGGCGTAAGAGACAGATCATTGCACATAGAGTGCTGCTGAGGACAAACTTGAAAGGATTAGCAGGAGAAATACGAAATATCTAGCAAGTAATAAAAGTGCATGTTATTTGTTGTCGGCTAAAAAGTGAGATCAGTGGAGCTTCAAAGGACATCTGATTAATGCTGTAAAGTCACCAAGAACTGACAAAAATGTGTGGCCAAAGAGCTGTATGGGATATTTAGTGATACACGGAGCATGGCTTGGATTTCTAGCCAGCTGGCAGCAGATACTGAGAAACAGACAGGGAAAGTGTAAAGGAGGCCAGCAACGATGATCCAGCTAAAAGAAAGGGAGAGGTGTGTTTTAAGTTAAAGCTTCGAAATGCTCAGAGGGAAATAAGGTGCTCATTAGTGTTGAGGAAACATTTGTAGAGTTCTTGTTTGTCACACGGCTGTTTGGTCAAAAGCTAAATCTATCACTTAATCATCGTCATAAATAATATGCAGTTTGTTTTGTTTCCTTGAGAACAGGGTCAATGAAGTTGCCACTACAGCTTGACTATGTTTAGTTTCTTGCTAAAGAAGAGAGCATGTTTGGAATGAATCAGTTTGTACAAACTATTATCCAACCACATCTGATGGCAAGAGTCTGACAAGCCATTTGTTTGAAGTGCGTTGGCTCTCTTTACTGTCGTTTCATACCAAATGCAGTGTTGCCCAGAGTGAGCCCATTATTTTCAATGGAGAGTGGGGCTGCCAAACTACAATTGAGCCGTAACAGTACGCACAACTTTGATTTTCCTTCCAGATTGTGTAGCAAAAGTTCAGCTAAATTGGACTCGCACCCCCAAATATTCAGACTCACACAAGCATGTCCGCTGGCACTCGAGCGCTGACAGGAGGCCAAAGGTGTGATGGCGCTAATTTTGCTGAAAGAAAAGAGAGTGAGTGGAGAAGCTAATTTTGTTTGACAAACATTTATGCAGTTGTACGCTCACCCTATGAGAAAAGAGTGGCGTAATATCATGATTCTGCACATTACAATTGCAGCAGTTTTGCTGGGTGGGTAATACGCTGCAATGTGATATCACTGTATTGGAGTTGGTCCAGCAACTTCATTGCAGTTGACCAGTGATGTTGTTGTGATGTCATTGCTCGCAGCTCAGGGAAACAGAGCACACAGCAGAGGCTTGAGTTCAGGATTTTCAGCCAAACCTCCACAATAACCAAGTCAAGTACTATTGTTGCATAAACCTAACGAACCTGTAACTAGAAACCAAAAACAAGAGAATAAAAAAAGGCAGCTTAGTTTAATTAAGTCAAGATAAATTTTTTAATGAGTATGACTGGGTAGTGCAGGCATTCTGGTTACCACTTGAAGTCCAGTTCTATTGATTAGACACGATTTGGGTCCATGCATCTAAATAATGAATTCAGAAAAATAAATCAGCAATATGTATCTTAAATGCATCTGCATTCATAAACGATTACCAGCTGACAAAAACAGAAGCCGCGAACTGGATGTGCTGGCTGCATATCTAATGATGGCAACAATGAATGGTTGAACTGTGGCAGTAGTGCTTAATGTACAGCCAAATCACTATTATAAATTAAGATGAAAAGACTTCCACATGAAGATGTTACAGTGCCAAAGTGTTTTCTCTCATCAGGGAGTGAATATTTGAAAGAATATTCTGTGAGGATAGAACACCAGCACTTAAAGCGCCAACATGACTGAATCAAAGGGTTGGTGGTGGGAACTGAAGCCTATGTAAACTTAATGGTTAAGAGCATTTCCTCCACCCACCCCTGTCTTCTCCTCCTCAGCACAGTTCCTTGCATCTTTATGAGGAAGATATCTAGATATGTGCATACACAATCTACAGAGACAAGATCTTTGGTAATGCATTTAATGTATTATGCTTCATACAATATACAGTAAGCTAACTATGCACAGTGGCTGTGAAGATACTCGTACTCGTCTCAGTACACCAGAGGTGAATTAGTATGTTACTGAAGTAGTGAGTGGCATTATCAGACTGATGATGTGGCTGTTGTGCACGCTTGCGAGGCTCGAGTTGGAAACAAAGCAGTCTGTAGATCAACAGCGCGCCAACACATGCTGGCCTTATGTTTCAGAGACTGTCTGTCTTCAGTGCACATTGTTAGACCTTTTCTCTCACACACGCAGGGAAAAAAGGAGAGGCAGACAAAGAGAGAAAAACCTCCATTCTCCCTTTCCATCTGGTCCAGATCTAGCTGGTATGCAGATGGTTATGGAAAACCAGAGACTTTGAAAAACAATGTTTCTTTACATTAAACAGCCTTTGGCAAAGGTAAAGAAAAAAAAAGAGCATTCGGTTACCTGAAGTTTTTAAATCAGCGAATGATAAACATTTGCCATTTTGTGGATGATTTCACTCAAAGTACCTTGCAGGTTCACAAAGGCAGCATGGGTGGCCTCTGTAAGAAATGAACTCCTTTACTATGGAAACCTTTGTCGGCTTTTATTAAAACTTCAAAATGTGCAGAAGAAGATCGTGTTACAAAAGATCCTTTTCATCAAAGATGTGATTGTTGTTTGTTCCTATCTGATTTATTAAGCAGCTGAGCTGAATTACGCAAATGTGTTTAACTGCTGTTTGGTTGAAACAAGTGCCACAGCACCATGAGAATATATTAGTCATCAACAGGAAGCTGATACTAATAGCTCCCAAGTTGTGGTTTGGAAGGACACATGTCGTGACAATTAACCAGGGGCTGGAGGAAGTGGGTTACTGGCAACACAATGCCCCAGAGCGGGCTGATATATGCCTGTCTGATAAACACTTTGGTCAGAGGAAAAACCAAGTGTCAGCCGGATATGCTTTTGAAGTCTGCTTGTATTGTTTTTTTCAGATAAAAGAGACAGGTGCCTTTGTTGTTGCAGGGTTGGAGGAATGTGAGAAAAGAAGCTGCCATTTTGTGTCATTATATCCTCTTTCATATTGGTTCCCACTGAAAAAGGCACGGACAGTATTTACAGGAAAGGCAAAGCTCCATTACCTGTGAGTTTTATGTTACCTTGAGGTAGTGGAGGTTAAAAAGACTAATGGCCTTTGATGAAATGGAGCAACACTTAAGCCCCAGAAACCAAGGGTCTTTGATCACTTAACCTGATCTTCTTATATTTAACAGCAAGACCCAAGGAACAAGCATGGGAACGGGCTGTACCTCCTTTGATGGTCTGCAGGTTCACATGCACACCTCCAGCAGAGGAAACATAACAATGTACTAATGGTGTAAATCATACAGCTGACACGGGACTAAGGGGACCCTCACACCGAAACACACACCTGCGGGACAGAATCGGGCTCAGAGATATGTTCAAATTTTAGAACCAGCCACCGTCCACAATCATCTATGATTTAATTATTATTATGTTTTTCATTAAAGTGAATTCAAGAAGGTAGACCATTAAATTAAACCAATAAGATGGTAAAAATTACACCAACAAATTACTCCAAAGTTACAGTTGTGGTGTACTCACCACTGAGAGCGATACATTCATCCTGTCATCCAACTCTACAAACTAAAAGCAGCTCTAATTATTATTTAACTGGTAAAGTGGTTCAAATGTAATGTGAAAGCTGGAGCTTGTACAGACAAATTCACTGAGAATTATCATCAGAATCTACACAGCTTTTAAAGCTCCACCTTTTAATCCACACTATAGACAGATGTAGTTGGTTTATGGACTCGAGTTTTGAAGTCTTGACTTTGGCCATCTGGTAGTCACCATCTTTTTTTCTTTTCTTTTTTTTTTTTAGAAAAACTAAACCTTACAAATGTGGGTTGAGAATGCTGCATGTACATAAGTTTTCAGTCTCAGGACAAAGCCACATCCTAAAGCATAGCCTGCTTTAATGTCTATTAGACTGAAATTGGGACATAATTAACAAAATGAACACAGTTTTGTAGCGAAACAGACTTTAAACTAGCTACTGGGACCACACATTTATCAGAAAATCTCAAAGACCTCTGTCATTTTGCAACCAGAGGATTTGCCCCCTGTGGCCATTAGAAAGAACACACCTACACCTTAGCTTAATTCTTACATTTTCTTTAAATGAATAGTTTATGTTCTCAGCTCATTTGTTTTGGTTATGTTCTGATTTCGTCTCAGTTGATGTTCTAATCTAGCGCTAGTGTTCATCTGTGGGTATTTCATGTAAATAAACAATAACATTTGCTGCCCAAAGTAGGGAAATATGTTTCAAGTTGTCACAGAGTTACTGGATTTAGAGTTTAGAGTTTCCTCCTATAGTTTTAACAGTTATTTAAGACACATATAACTCTGTCACCCTTCACTATCAGGTTCATTACATTAAAGGGACAGCTGATTGCAAAACCAAGTTTATACATGAAGCTCAGCCTGCCAATAAACCCTCTAGATTGATTGATTCTTATCTTAGTTGTGAAGCAACCTCGATTTAAAATCGATCAAAATAGTTTTTTTGTTACAAGATGGTGAGAACAGCAGAAAGACTCTGTCACAGAACAGAGCAGGCGGGTCTGCAAAGCAGCTTGCAGATGCAATAGCAACTGTAAACATGCTGAAGCAGCCTAAATCGCACATACCACATTAGGTTTTCCAACAGTGGGCAGCTGAGCCTCAGCTGATGTGAGTGGACACTGAGACCAGCTGATCTGCTGTGATTGCTGGCTGAGTTTGCCATGCTCTATTTGAAAAGGCCTTATTGTGAGCAGTTTAGTGCAGAAAATGTTTTCTTTATTTTTCTTTATTGTCTACATCAACCAAGTAAAAGAGGCATATACCTGTAAGAGCATCCTGCCACGAGGATGAGCCTCGTGTGTAGATCGATGCTTTTTCTGTACGGCGAATTGAAGTTTTCCCTTAAATAAAAATAAAATTACTTTGTAATTTGGCCGATTTCACAGTCAAACGATATAAAGGTCCACTATGAAATGCCCTGACATATTCACGCTGGTACAAATATCATCATTAAACCATATCTGTAAGTAATGGCTAAAAAGTGGACTCTCTCTTCAGACTTGTGCCAAATTTGCCAGATGGCCAGTCTGGGTCTGGCTTTTGCTCTGCCTTTTTTTTCTTCCTCTCCCTAATGTATGCTACATCTGATTCACTGACACTGACCTACATGGCAGTGGGAGAAATGAAGGATAAATAAACCTTTTTGTCTCGATCCAAAGGAGAGAAAAACAATCTGTGGCCAAGTTTAATGATGATGATAGTTTGTCTTTTATTTGAGCAGAAAAAAAGGCCACTGTTTAAAGTGGGCTTTGATGTAAGCCAGCCTTTCTGACTTGTACCATTAAATTTAACACTGAGTTAAACTCTTTTTTTCTCTCTCTTTTTCCCTTTGGCGCTGTGCTGTGCTCAGTTTGATAAACTTCCATCAAAGTGCATATGCTGATCCATCAGACATCTTATATAACCTACGCTGTTCATCATTACTGTAATTTACTTCTACTGGAGAGATCAGCTTCTGCTCACGGTCATTATTATTCCATTGCAGTTAAATGGACTCCTAAGTGTCATGAGTTGCTGTTTGGGTAGGATGAAAAGGTTTGCCTTGAGCAACGAGAGGCAGACCGAGTCAGTGAGAGAGTGGCTGATCATTGTATGAAACAGGCTTCCTCCCTTCGTACAGTTTTTGTCTTTTCTTTCTTCTTTTAGCACAGAGCTGACTTCTAAAGAGTGCACTACTGAAATTTTAAACCACATTTTAGTTTCCAAAAGCTAAAATAAATCTTATAGTTTACTGTAAATGTTGTTAAAAGAGGTCAAACATACAAAAAAGGTGCATGTGCAATAATGGTGAATGCTTTTATATTTGGAGCAGATCAAAAATATTATGCCAGAGGATTCTTGTCTGTTGAAGTTCATGCTACCTTTCACACAGACAAAGTTAGTGATTGGCAAGCGGACATAATGGAGCATTATGCGCTGTAAGAGCCCAATCTTTCCCCCAGGAGCAGTGTGGGGAAGTAACTAGTTACAGTAATATGTTCTTCTCCGTCTTTCTGCTGAGCCCGTTGTGGGTAACCACAGCACCACAGCAGATCATCTGTTTCCATCTCTTCCGGCACTCTGCGTATTCCTCTGTCATGTTGGCCACCTGCATGTCCTCACTCACCATATCCACAGTCCTCTTTGGCCTTCCGCTTGCCTGGCAGCTTCATCTTCAACATCCTTTCCAGTACACTCACTATTTCTGTCAGTGGTCAAGTAAGTGGGAAATGGACTGGTTCTTATATATCTATACTAGGCTTTACACGACATGCCTCATTCATTCACGTGAATTTCTTTTTTATCTTGCTGAAGTGTTTTCAATCTAACAGTCACACTGTTAGACATGCCAGAGCAACTTGGCATGTTGATTGCAGTAGCCAGGGATCAAACCACCAACCTTCCGATTAGTAGATGACTTGTACTGCCTCCTAAGATAAAGCCGACAACCTGGAGAGGGCACCCTCCATAACAGACCACATTTATTAACCATAATTATTTAGAATGAATGTTTTAATTTTTTTCCCTTATTATAGTGTGTAATGTATCTTATGTAAGGTAAGGTAATTTAATTAACTTTATAAAATAATGCATGTGGGAAGTATTTTAATTATCTTATTATATTTACTCAAAACAACCAAAGCAACAGGTAATATATGACTTACATTTAAAAGATAACTTTCCAACAGTGCTAAGGTTTAACGTGGGGACCCTTTGGCTAAGTCTCTGAAAACAATGTCAAGTAGTACAGGGGGATATCAGTTCTGCACACGCTAATGAAACTCTAAATCCTCCTTAAACCATATTGAGCAGTTTCAGAAAAGTATTTTTGGAAATATATAGGATCTTCCCTCTGTTGCTGTCCCCTGGTACTGTTTACCTGCATGCTCAAATGTAGTCTGCTAATACTAATCACAATAAACAAAATTTTGTAAACAGAATTCTTCTACATTGTCTTTAAATTGATATGAAGATATCTGCCTAGAGAGATTACGACTGACTAAAACAGAGATTCGGTACTTTAGCTTATTTCCCACGCGGTTGCCACAGTGGATGAATCTGCATGTTTGATTTGGCACAGATTTTAAACCAGATGCCCTTCCCGATGCAACCCTCCCTTTTATCTGGGCTTGGGACTGGCACTAGTACAATAACTTATGACCTCTCGAGGCAGGGTTTGTGTCTCCTCCCTTGTCTTGAACCAGTGTGCTGTGTAAGCTAAATGCATTCAATTTTTAGACCTTCATGAGTGCAAATCTATTGTAGGTTTAAATATTTAAAATCCGTATTTAAGCGTGACACAGCATGACTTAAGTTGAATATTTCTTACAACTTTGATATGTGCTGTGAAAAACTACAAAATCCATGGTCACTTGTGCAACAGATATTTTTCTTGTCATTTGCAGGAACAGTTTCAACAAGGTATAATTTCCCACTGAGGTTCATTTCAGGAATAAAACACATCAGAAATTGGGGAATGTACTTTGAAGTTTAAGGCGAGTCACAGCACAGTGTGACGCGGTTTCGCAAGTTAAGCTGGGCACCCTTACAAAGTACCATTGAAGGATCTTTAAAGATTTGCCCACCATTAAAGGGGGCTCGTGGTAGCAGGTGGTGTGCTGGAGGAAGAGGATCTCCCTGTGGTCTCATTCAGGCCTGACAGAGAGGACTGAGACAGGTGGTCAAGCCCTTTAATGTTTGTAGGCTTTTAATCTGTGCATGTGGCTCTAAACCAGGGCACACTGTACACTGACCAAGAACTCTTTACTGGCAGTGCTATGATATAGTTTCTGCTTCTGCTGCTGGCTGTTTCATGTGGCTCGAAAGACTTTGTACATGGCAAGGCTACTTAATCCTCTAGTGACAAATGCATTGCTTTTGGTGTTCTTGACACGTAATGTTGTTCAAGCATTTAGAAACTTTGTCACCTGTCAATGACAACTGGCAGCTGACGTATAACAATTTAATTACTCTCGTTTGTTCTTGGGTTATTCTTGGATGTTGGAAAATGTTGTTGGAAAAGATGAGAAGTGCTGGTCATATAATCCCGGGTATCAGAAACCATTTCAACAAACATAAAAGTAGAAATCTGATAGTTAAGATGTCTCCTAAGCTGGCAGAGTTTGAACGTGTTTGAGTTTCTGATTTATGCTAAACTTCCTGTCCACTTAAGTTTGGCTCCAGCTGAGTTGGAAACCAGTAGATGAGTGTGTAAAAAGAAGGAATGGCTCACAAATGGGAGTTGTTCTGTGTTGTGGAAACAAGCAGGTGCTTTCTGAGGCCCTTAAAGCGCACTAGTATCACTTTGCATAGGGGCTGCCCCTTGTTGCCGTTTCTGCTTGATGGATTGCATCATTATCCTGACATTGTTTGTCTGTGTGTGCTAACAGGATGAACTGCCAATACGACCGTTTTGGGTTTCATGTTCCCAGGATCCCAAAGTGCCACAAAAAAGAAAGAAAAAATTTTGTTTTGGTCGAAAGTTGTTGAGGCTCCTTTGTAATTGGTCTGCTGGTTTCTTTGATGTTGCCAAGGTCTCTGTTACTGATGACTTTGACAATGGTGGCAGGTTCCCAAAAGCAAATGAATCACTTCTGTTCAAATGCCTAAGAGTACCGAGCGGCAGCCTTCAGGGCTGAAAAAAGTGAAGCCTACGTGGTAGTGCCAAAAATTTCACTTCCTGTAGTGGCCACTTGAGGCAGGTTTTTAAAGTTAGTCAGTCCCCACAGACAAGGTACAGCATCAAGGTTTTTGGTTCTAAAACTGGAAGAAGCTCAAAAATGTTCTAGAAAAATAACATTAAGAAAATACCCACATCCACCACAGTTTCTAATTTTATCTTATCCTGTGAACAACAGGCTGAATTAAGGGGCACTCCACTGATTCATCACTGTAATTCTGGGGCTTTCCAAAAGATAACTTGGAAAAAGAATTAGACCAGATGCGGTCAAACTCTCCAGACGTCCTTTAATGAATTGTTAGTCTTCAAACTCACACTGTAACAACCCAGATGACATCATTATGAGATCATTAGGGTTATTTTCTTAGAAGCTCCTAAAAACCACAGGAGATGTACAAATGTTTACACATCTCAAGCAAACTGTAAAACTGGTGACATACTCCTTAAAGTGGGGAAAAAAAGAACCAAATTCTAGCTCAAATATTTCCCAGGAGGACATTAGTTTAAAAAACCAAACAAACGACTTTTTAACCTCTCAGGTCAGTAAAAGAAAAACACACAAGTCAAACTCTAATCTGTGACTGTAGCTGGATTCCAACTTTCCCCTTGTTTTCGGTTTCCTTCTCACAAGGAAAGTGGTCGGCCTCTTTTCATTAGTGCCTGTTTGTTCATCCTTGGTAATGATCTCATAAGGGGCTTTTTAGTAGAACACGGTGCTCTGTGATTGAATGGTTTTATGTGGAGTCAAAGCACTCAGGTTTGCACAGTGGGGTGCCACTTCAGATCACTCAACGAAAATCCCTGTGGAGCTCTGGGGGAAAAACCATCGATTGCTGCTCAGCCTCCCCAATTTTTTTCCCTCTTGCAAAATAATCCACTTTAACCGTCCCACTCCTCTCTTCCTTCCCCTGGAACTAGCGATTAAGCGCTTAACCAGTTTACGTGAGAGAGAGAGAGACGTGTTTGAAATGCAAACAAACACCTGGGATTCTCAAGGTCGAGTATATTGTTACGTGAGTCGCTGTGGCAGTGTTTAGTTCCAATTTACTTCATCAGTATGTAAATGTAGACAGTTGCAGGCAGCGATAAGCACTGTAGCAGCATTTTAGCTAACAATTTAATGATATTCTACGTAGCATCAATTAAGACTTATAATAAAAAATTAGAATGATTATTGTTGGTAATTTTTCAGGTAACATTAAAGTGTGACAGTGTTACCTGAAGGACAAATTAAGGTGTGATACTGTTTAATCCTTTGTATTTTTACAACCAAAAACTAAACTGATATAGCTTTGTGTAATAAAATTCCCCAAATTCCCCCGGCCCAGACATAAACATCTAGCAACCACCTACCAACGAGCTAAAATGACCTATTTGTAAAGTTTATCCAGTTACTGTAGTAAGAGCATGTACTGTTGAAGGTAATATGGCTTAAACGCTTGTCGGGCATGCAGCAATGTTCATATAGAGTTGTGCGTTTGGTCAGCTGATGAAGGTGAGTATGATATCCATTCTCTTTTTGGCTCTGTTTTTGGTCTCCACCAGCTCATGAATGTTATATCTGGTTCCTTTTAATCATTTCTAAAGATGACATCTGACGCCCTCTCCATGTCCACCTTCACTATATTCAGGAATCTTCTTTGTGGTCTTCCTCTTTTCCTTCTGCCTGGCAGATCCATCTTCAGCATGCTTGGTCCAAAATATCCTTATCCCTCCTCCGAAAATTCTCAGCCTTGCTTCCCTAACTTTGTCTCCACACCACTTGACCTGAGCTGTCCCTCTGGTGTACTAATATCTAATCTCGTCGCTGCTGGACACTCATCTTCAGCTCGGCCTCCTGTCTTTTTATCAGTGCCACCATATCTTGTAAAACCATCTCTTTCACTCTTGCTGCTATCCATCTGTCACAAAGAAATCTAATTAACAATCTGCATGTTTGATTTTGGGAGAGATTTTATACCAGAGGCCGTTCTTGATGCAACCTTTATCCGGGCTTGGGACTGGTGCTGTACACAGTGGCTGGGTTAAGGTCATGTCTGGCTCCATAGCTGCGATATTGAACAGCCAGTCTGAAGTTCATAGCTGACCATAAATATGATTTGATGTGTGGATATTATTTCTACAGTCCATCACCTTTTTCCCCATTCATTTATCTTTTGTTCTCTTTCTGTAGTTTTATTTGGTTTTAAAACTTCCTTATCCAGTGGTACCGACACCCACTGTAGTATGGTTGATAATAAGCACTGCATTTTCATAGCCTGACAAAAGTCTCAGCTTACCAAATATACCAGAGCCATTACTGATTTTTCAGTGGCACCACAACTTGCATGTAGCAAGTTATGTACAGTGATAATTTCAGAGCATATGTTACTGTAGCCAATGTTCTTAATCTGATGATCTCAACAAACCACATTGGTTTACATTTTTTTCCCTGGAAAACCTGAACATACAGTCCTGATCAAAAGTTTAAGAAAAAATGGCAAAAAATCATATTTTGCATTGTAGGATCTTAACAAGGTTACGAGTAGAGCTTCAACATGCAACAAGAAGAAATGAGAGTGAGACAAAACGTTTTTTGAGGATGCAATTTATTCAAAACAACACTTAATCTCAAACAGGCTGTTTTACAGCTGATCAAAAGTTTAGGACTAAACCTCAGAAAAACCTGTAAACTTCCCCAAAACAGAAATCAAAGTTCCAAACACGAACTCAGTAATGAGGAGCTCCACTGTTATTGTTGATCACTTCACAAATTTGTTGGCATTCTTGATACAAGCGTTTCCATGAGGTGAGTGGGAATATTTCTCCAAGTGGTGAAGACGGCCGCACGAAGGGGATCTGCTGTCTGGAACTGTTGTCCATTTTTGTAAACTTTCCTTGCCATCCATGCCCAAAGGATATCAATTGAATTTAGATGCGGGGAACATGCAGGATGGTCCAAAAGAGTGATGTTGTTCTCCTGGAAGAAGACCCTTGTCCTTCGGGCATAGTGTACTGTAGCGTTTTCCTGTTGAAAAACCCAGTCGTTACCACACAAACGAGGGCCCTCAGTCATGAAGGATGCTCTCTGCAACATCTACACATAGCCAGCGGCCATTTGACGCCCCTGCATCGCTTGAAGCTCCATTGTTCCACTAAAGGAAAAAGCACCCCAGACCATTATAGTGCCCCCTCCACTGTGGCACGTAGAAAACATCTCAGGTGGGATCTGCTTGTCATGCTGGTAACGTTGGAAACCATCAGGACTATCGAGGGTAAATTTTTTGTCATCAGAGAATAAAACCTTCTGCCACCTTTCAATGTCCCATGTTTGGTGCTCTCTTGCAAAGTCCAAACAGTTAGTTCTGTTCAAGGAGACGAGGCCTTTGAAGACGTTTTTTGTTTTTGAAGCCTTTCAGTCTCAGATGCCGTGTGATGGTTATGGGGCTGCAGTCAGCACCAGTAACGACCTTTATTTGGGTCGAGGATCATCCAGTGTCTTGATGGACAGCCAATTGGATCCTCTGGCTTAGTGTTGGTGAAATTTTTGGGGGTCTTTCACTTGACGTTTTTGTTCCAATACCTTCAGGATCATGTAAGAAATTCGAAAGGACTGTCTTACTGTGTCCCACCTCAGCAGCAATGACATGCTGCGAGAGACCCTGCTTATGCAGTTCAACAACCCGACCACATTCAAAAAGGGAATGTTATTTTGACTTTGCCATCAGAACTTCATGACAGTGTGACTACCTGACAGAAAATGACAATGAATGCACATTTTTACACAGATTTTGCCTTTTAAAGGCATGTGGTCCTAAACTTTTGATCAGCTGTAAAACAGCCTGTTTCAGTTTAAGCACTGTTTTCAATAAATTGCATGCTCAAAAAAAAGTTTTGTCTCAGTCCTGTTTCTTCTTGTTGCATGTTGAAGTTCTACTTGTAACCTTGTTAAAATCCAACAATGCAAAATATGAGTTTTTGCTATTTTTCAAGTGGTCTTAAACTATTGATCGGGACTGTAAACTCACAGGAAATGCATCATGAAAACTTTACACTGAGAGCAGCTTCCCACTGCGTCTTCCCACTGCAGAACTGATAAAACCAATATGAACAAAAACAGCAAATCTGTGAGTGCAAAAACATAAAGAAATGAAAGAGGTGTGGATTCGCAAGATAAGCAACAGATTGCAAAGAGCCCTTGAGTCATAGTTAATATAGAAATACTAATGAGAGCAGCTTTTGAGGGCAAAATCCACTTCCAACATTGCTAACAACAGCTAATCGCTTATCTAAAAGTCAAAGAAGAAAGGATGGAAAAGTCTTTTTTGCAGGCTGGTGTTTTGGAAACAAACCAACTGATCTGTCCATCTGTTGACATGTCTCATTACCCCCAACTCCCACACACACATACACACACTCACAAGATTTAGATAGCATCTTCCTTAGTGTATCAGAGTGCCATCTGCAGGGCTCAGCCTGAGCCTGTGACATCAGTTCCTCTCACAGATGCAGGCGCTGGTGGGAAATTATACCACCATGACATAATGTAATGGTTCCAACATGTGGTGAGACGAGTCGTATCCAACCGACAGTGGATATTTTCAAGTATGCTAAACTTTATAAGAAAGTCATCTCCTCTGTCCACTTTAACTGCCGTGGCCTCAGCCAGATTAAAATATCATGTTATGAGCAGATTTGGTCTTTTTTACACCTTTTCCAGCCTGCTTAAGGGACCGCGTGTTGCAAACAGATTAGACTCAATTTCCACCTTAACTTTTAAGGTGAGACTGCACATTAATCTCCATTTTTTAGTGATGTCACTGTGACCTCTCCTCTCTCTTTGCTGTTATTATCAAATTTCTCAAAGTCTTATTCCAATAACTCAATATGACTCCTCTAACTCTTTCATCCTGCCCAAGGATCTTCACACATCTTGTATCCATCATCTGTCCCTCCCACACATAATACACTCCTCCACTGTTCTCACGTTAATCTGCCCGTTCCTCCCTCGCTCATTTCCACTCTCCTCCAGCCGTTTGCTCATGTGACAGCCCCCGCTCTACTTTCTCCGACATGGTACATCAGGAATCATTGAGAAAAGTCAGTTGTGTGCACTAGCTACGTTTGTTTTGGCACCGGCTCAGGGTTCTAATATTGCCACTTCAGATTAAGTGTACTAGATTACTTCTCGTGAGGCTGCAGTAAAAGATCAGAGGATGTGGGAGGAGATGCCCAATAATCCAACTACTTATGATCTTGCACTTTGGTTCCACTAACTTAAACCACCAGTGATGGAAAAGAACTTGTGAAAGCATTTTACTATAGCCTGCAGGACAATTGTTTTCCTTTTTTTTGTTGAATCTCTGGGTAAAATATTCTCATGCAGTCGACTCGCTCTACCAATCTGGAAATAAGACAAAAAATAATGATAACGCAGAAACTGTTCCAACATTTTGGAACAGTTCAGCTGTTTATAGTTGAACTCTCCCCTCTTGTAGTTCACACACACACACAGACACAGACACACACACACATGCACTGTCAGCGAGGGTAATAGTTCTGCCACTCATAATGAAGTTCAGAGAAAGCAACCCCAAATATGTAAGCCGATGTTTGTGTATGTGTGGGTGTGTGTAAGCTGCTGTGCAAATGGGGTGGCCTTTGATGTAGCGCTGCTCGGATCCTCTAGTAGTTAGCCGTTCCCAGGCTGTCTGAGCCTGTCCTTTTCTCTTTCAAGGGCAGGACACAGAGAGAGATAGAAAGCCTGCCTTTCGCTCTCATTTCCCTGCCTCTCGGTTTTTAAGGTCTTTAGCTGATTCTGTGAAAACAAACTAAAGAGGCTATTTTTTTCCCCTGAAATACTTTTGTAATTGTTTTAATGTGTGAGCAAGCATGTTTGTGCTGTGAAAAAAAAATGTGTGTGACAAAATGTGATGGTGCATTTTTAGGCACATGTGTAAATTATTTACGTATAAAAAGACGGCCGTCACCCACTAATCTGAGAAGTCTGGTTTTTGAGCCTTGATTTTGGCATTTTGGCGGCGTTGTTCTAATGCAGCCACAAGTGGCCATATTTGGATGAAAGGGAGGAATGCTAAGTGATCAGCTAAAGCTAGCAAGCTTGTTTAACATATTACATCAGAGCCCGTTCTCACTCCCGATGCGTAATATACCAACGATTTGTCACGTCCCAAGGCGTTCCATGGGAATGTGAAAGGTGACCTTCGGCCTTCCTATGCTACGCACTGGATTGTGGATGAAACTGAATAGAATGAGGGTGCTGCGGTAACACATGTTCCAGCCATGTATTCCAGCCCTAACCCTAACCTTATCCCTAACTTTAACCAGCACTTTAATCGTGTTAGATAGTGTTTTCCAAAGCGATTTAATCAATCAATCAATCAATCAATCAATCAATCTTTATTTATAAAGCACTTTTCATACAAAAAAAAATGTAGCACAAAGTGCTTTACATGGTTAAAAGCAGCCCACCCCACCCTCCCACTCACTCCCCACGCTGTCATTAACATAAACGATTATGAATACACATTTAGGTAAAACCTAAATTAATAATATAAATAGAATAACAGGATAGAATAAATAAGCATAAAATAAATAAACGTTAAGTAAAAGCTAAATTAAAAAGGTGGGTCTTGAGCCTGTTCTTAAAAACATGTACGTTCTCTGCGGCCCTGAGCTCCTCCGGCAGGCTGTTCCACAGTCGAGGACCATACCACTGAAAAGCTGCCTCTCTGTGAATATGTGTCCTGACTTTAGGGACAATGAAAAGGCCAGTACCAGAGGACCTCACGGTCCGCGAGGGTTCATACGGTAAAAGCAGATCTGAAAGATAAGAAGGCCCAAGACCATTAAGACATTTAAAAACCAATAAAAGAACTTTAAAATCGATCCTGAAACACACGGGGAGCCAATGCAGCGATTGTAAAACCGGTGTAATGTGGGCCCGCCCTCTGGTCTTCGTCAGCACACGAGCTGCAGAGTTTTGTAAAAGTTGTAAGGGTGAAATATTCTTTTTGGGGAGACCAGAGAGCAGGGAATTACAGTAATCAATGCGACTGGTAATAAAAGCATGCATCAACATCTCCGTGTTGGCCCGAGAGAGAATAGGGCGGACTCTGGCTATATTTTTTAGATGATCAAATCCAATTTTGGTTACATGTTTAATATGTGGGATAAAACCAAGCTCAGAGTCAAAAATAACACCCAGGTTTTTCACTTGTAGTGAAGGACATAGTGAAAATGCCTGTAATTTAGACAAGAGTTTCTCTCTCTGAGCCTCAGGACCGATGATTAAAACTTCAGTTTTGTCCTGGTTAAGCTGTAAAAAGTAAAATAAACGTACATGTGTAGATTCATTCCAAATGGTTCTCATGTTTCCTAATTTTTCCGAACTCGTAATATAGTTACGTGTTGGGTGGCCGAAAGCGTAACATACCAACGATTTGTCACCTAGCATAAAATGTTACACTTTGGGAATGAGAATGTTGTGCATCCATAGAGAATATAGGTACATTGCACAAATACAGATACCAGATATTTATTAGTGCTATGTGTTTATTCATTTTCAATCACTAATAAGAAGAAAGAGCAGATTTTTGGGGCAGGTTGTACCTTACTGGATTAAAAAAACACCAGTTCAGAAAATGTACTGAATTACTGAAGTGAAACATAACATAGAGTTAACAATACCAGATGAGTCCAACCTTAAATAATTTTGAATCCAAATGATTGACCTTTAAAGATTTTCACCCCATGTACAGTTGAAGTGGAAAATCATAGAGGCTGTTATCATGTTTATTTCTGCTTTAAATTTTGGCATTTTAATGAGAGCATCTATGAAATTTGGAGCCAGAGGTTGCAGCTTGTTAAATCCCACGTAATGGCAATGCAAGCAGTCAAATATTTGTGAAAGCAGCATGCACTCACAGTTAAGATTACAAGATGTTTCCAATGTTCCAGCAGCATTTTCATTTAGTACCTTTCATTTTAAATGCTGTGGAAGTTTCAGAAACTATTATTCAGTATAAAATCTATTATAGTTGTAGTCATGTTAATGTTTGTAATATTGAATTGGGAGACAAAACAAAACAATGGCAGAAATAGTAAAATGAAGAAAGCTAGGCAGATCAGACCACTCCACCATCCTGACACCATCCTAAACATGTTCCTCACTGTAAACCTGTACAGTGAAATCAAGTGCCTTCTTGGAGGTAGCATCTAGTGATCAATCGAGGAACTGCAGCTTCAGAAGTTTTCTTTAATCACATTCAGACACAAAATAACGACTTTTGTTCCCTCTGTGGAAATGCTGATTCTTCTGATTCAAACATATATGTTTTATTCTGGTACATTATTGATTTTAATAGGATGACACTCAAGACCATCCTTTAGGTTTCTGTTAGAATGTTTAAATATGGATTTAATCAGCTCTTTATCACCATTAACACAACATTTAATTTTTAAAAACAGTAATCATCTTTGACCACAGACTGCATGTGAAAGTAGACCTACCCATCACGACATCATTCTTTTTGTAATGGGTACCACACTTTACAAAATGACCATTACTTAAAATTAGTGACCGAGACTCGGTGTTAACAGCGCAGTATGGTGATTTCTCCTATATAACCAGAGGAGCTAACTCCTATGGGGTTTTTTTTTTGTGCAGTCTACATGTATAGTTGGGATATTTTCCAGAGTTGTCTTCTTTCATGTGTAGCCCACTTCAGGAAATAGTCCACTTCAGATGCCTTTGTACTTCTGGAAACACTCAGAAGTTTAGGCAAAGGTGCTGTCAGGGTAGAGTGCACAGGAAGCAGCACACATAACATCTAGCGGTAAATGAACCGGACTGTTAACTTTGCTAGTCACACATCTGTGTAATCTGACATCACCCCGTCTTTGTAGCTGGCAGGTTAAAGACGGGTTAACGTCTGACTGCATCAGACATTTTTGTTCTCACATGTCCCTGTGTGGCAGAAAGAAAAATGACAGGGTGCAGTGCATGCAAAGGCTTATGACTGATGAGCTGAGAGCAGTGGAATCACAGTGATCCCCATTCACTGCAATAAAATATGTTTGCTGGATGAATTCACTGAAGAATGCTTACTGTTCCAGGTTTTTTCATTTTTCAAAGATGTAAATAAAAATAATGAAATGCAAATTTTTTGAAAGCAAGTTTTTAATACCAACAGTCAGTAATTTATGCATGAAAAAATATTTTTGGGTCTGTGGAAGCCTCTCATTCTGCTTTTTCTTTATTTTATTTTCTTTATTTTTTTTAAACTGCGGCCACAACTCCAAAATCACAGCCTAGCACTGATCCTGGGGGCTTGCTTTATAGTCCTGTATAAATCACTTCCTCTGAGGTCAAAGGCCACATATTTTTTTCCTCCTCACACCTTTCCTGTAGTCTCTCTAAAATAGTGCCTTTGGAAACATCCAAACTGCTCCTCCTGTGTCTGGGATGTGCTTTTAACACACCAGATAGAGTCTGTGTGTGTGTGTGTGTGTGTGTGTGTGTGTGTGTGTGTGTGTGTGTGTGATTGAAGCAACCTGCAGGTGGAGGAACATCCAGTAACCTACAGTGTCTCCAGCCTTCAAAAAGCTCCTTTATGTTCAACCGCCAGATGTGGAGAGAAGCAGCAAGAAACTGTGGCACGGCGCCAGAAGGAATTGTGTCAGAAAGCTGTTTTAGCAGGTCACCGTTCTTTCTTTTTGTCTGTTTCACATTATTGTTTTAGTGTTGCTGAAATGTTCAGAATCATCAGTACACTCTTTTTTTATGCAAGGAGACTGATTGATGGCACAATAGCCACTTCAACCAAACCACTTAGTTGCCAAACATCTCTCCTCTTTGTTCAGGAGCAAATAAGCATATGTTGGCATTTGTTGCTTTCCCCCCCACAGTTAACACTTAACACAGCTCATTCCCAGCCGGCAATCTCACATTCTGTGACCCAGTACACATCCTCAAAAAGACAGGCTCTCTCACTGAATTTGCCCTCTAGGGGTGGAGAGGTGAAATGCAGCCACAGAATAAGGACGCAGGCATCTCCACAACATTGGAGATCAGAGGTTTTCTTTTTTTTTCCTTTTTGGTTTGGGATTTGGACAAACTCATCTCAGATCTCATCTTATCTCCGAGGCAACACATATCAGAGATAAAAAGAACATTTATACAACGGATGGGCAGAGATGCGTGCTCACGCTCCGGCATCTAGTCAACGACATGACAGATAAATGCAGACTCACGAGGGCAGCACATTATGGCCAAACGAAAGTGTTAGTTCAGCATGAAAGTTGCTATCTGTGAGTCGTTCGCTTTTCAAAGATGTAAATTTAGATGTATATGAAACGCTTTCTCCAAAGCTTTTCAGCCTGAAAGATGAAGCTATCAAGAAGACGGTTCCCCTCAGGGAGACTCTGTATCTGTTATCTCACACATACCACAGAGCACATGGTCAAACATTAGTTATGTTGATGCACACACCTACAGCTCACTTCTCACATCTTTGTATAGAACATCTGCTAAACCACAATCTTTACCCCTCCACCTGAAGATGAGATATTTTCCCTCTATTGATTCCCTATTAGGGCTGCACAACTTTCCCCGGGAACAGATGTTAGGCGAGCATCAGAGAAATTGATGTTTTTAATAAAAATGCAATAACGAGAAAAAAAAGTGGAGGAGGAAGAGGTGGAAGAACACTCTTCTCATGGAGGAGAAACCTGGAGGTAGGTGTCTTAGTGCATGTGTGTGTGTGTGTGTGTGTGTCTTACTTGGCAGCTCTTTGCACAAGTTTCGCCTCTACTGATGTGGTTGGCGAGAAACTTTTTTTAAAAGCGCATTTGAAGAATCTCAGATGTTACAAGACGAAACGCCCACATGTGTTTGTGTGTGCGTGCGTGCCAGTGAGCGAGCTCAGATTGACTTGACTCTTTCACTTCAATCGCATCTTTGTAGGTCTGCTTGTGGATCCTATAAGCAAAGCGCAGGGGGAGAGGTTGCATAGCACAGCTTCAATGGTTTCTTTGGCTGAGCCATAAGGGATCTATAGCACCAGCAACCTGACTGGCAGGCAGATGGGTGAGGATGAAATGAGAAAATATCAGATAAGAAGCTGTCAAAATTCAAAAATGCACCAGTCAATAATCAATGTTTTTACCCAAATACCTGAAGAAGAACCCCAATGTTTGAGAGAGACACACAACACATGCAGACACAAAAGAAAGAGAGACATCAGCAGAAAGTGAGGAGATGCACCGACTCAGTGGAACAGCAGACAGAAATGTTCTTAAAGGGACATAAAAATGGAAACTCTTCTCTTTCTAAAAGCTTATAAATCCAATATCGCGAGAGGGTGAAACACACAATGGTGAAAAGCCCAGTTCTACAAAATGATCACAAACATTGTCTTCACAAACCCAACTCTCATCTCCTCCTCCTTTGCCGATGTATTTACTCGGCTGACAAATACATGTGTCGGCCCATCGATGAATTGAGAAAGATGAGCACATGAATAATAAATCTATAGCAGCTGTACATTTTTAATTGATTCTTCCCAAGTACAAACAGCATGGAGATAGTGATGCTTCACACGCTCCCTCTGGGAACTGGTTTGATTGTCTTTCATCCACTAATGTATTTATTACTATTGAAGACTGAATGAAACGGGAATAAAAAGGGATGTGATGAATATTTGACGAGAGTTTGTGACGTGACGTTTTTTCACTGAGGTTTTCTGACAGTCAGTTTTATCCTGCTGTTTCACTGATCCTTTGAGGAGTCGTTGTGTGACCTCTGCCTTGTTAAAAAATTTGATTTGCATTTATGTTTTATGATGGCTGGTCACTTGAGAGGGTCCATCAAGCAGACAGATAATCTTTGATAGCTACAGAATCATAATATCACAATCACCGTCAGTCATTGTTCTTCTATCTTTTAGATCAACCTCACATCACTCACACAGCACTACCCTCCCATACAAAGCAACCCACAGGTTGTTTGTAGCTGTAGCAAGAAGTCTCTACAAGCAACAGAAATCTTGACCCAGTTATTCAATGAAAAAAAAATCTCTTCATCACTCTGGTTTCCAGATGCAAAAGCCACTTTTTCCCTTCCTTCAAGAAAGTCAGTGCACACTGTGAGGCCAGGACGAAGCAGAAGACAAAGTTAGCATCTAGCTGCTAATCATAGTAAAGCATGAGTTAGTCAGGACTGGAAATTAACTGAAAATTTGGACTTATTTAGATATAAAAATGGCCCCATCTGAAGGATAATGCTGGAGTTAACGGGAAGAATGCCATAAACTTGTGCAACATCACCCTAAAATAAACTAAAGTAAAATAATCTCCCTATAATCAAAGTAAATAATCTGATAAAATACAAAGAAAGATAAACATGGTGCAATAAACATATTATGTTACAGCCTAGCAAGTTTGCAGTAAGATGGTTATGATTGTGAGTCCAAGCAGTTATTTGCATTTGATAGATTGATATATTGTGTTTATACCTCTGTCACTGAGACTTGAGACCTATGCATCAAAAGTTTTTGATGGATGAGAGAAGTTCAAACAGGCTGTGGCATGCTGGTGCATTTCCTGAGGCAGTGTGTGCTGTAAATGACCTCCAGGCTGGTTGCTACACTCTGACAATCTTCTGCCCTCCCGGGTCAACTTGGTGTAGAGCTCCAGAGATAATACAAACGTTATCACGTGTCTCAGTGATGGAAGATCAGCCTTTTTTCAGCATTCTTAGGAAAAACAACCACTGGTGTGATGTTAACTGAAGGTTGGTACATGCTCCACCTGACTCCTGCTGATGAGGACTGGAGTATAATCCTTGTTCAGTGTAACTTCTGATGCCGATGATGAGTTTTACCGAGTATTGAGGAACAGGTTGTCCTCTGAGCTCACAGGATTTTACACCTCCGCTCTGTAGGCAGATTAATCATTGCTGGAAATCAGCCCAATCACTGTTGTGTCATCTGCACATTTTATAATGCTATTACTCACAACTGTGAGTAACAGTATCACCTTTGATCCTGTATTATGCCAGAAGGCCTATGGCATATATATGTGATGGGTTTCTGCAGCGATTCAAAGTCATTACGAGCAATGAAAGATTTCTCCAGTAGAAGTCGGAGTATTTAACACTTCTAAAAGCTCATGAATGATTGAAAACAACATAACTATTTCTTCTGGGGGGATGATTTTTCATTCAAAAGCAGTCTGCACAACACACAGAGGCCCGACCATGATGCAACAAAAACAGCAGGGAGAATTTTCGTATTTGCATATTCATACAAATAAGAGGGGTCATGAGGTTAGATCATTTTCAAACATATATTAATGCGCTTCAGTTTTTCCAGTCAGACTAGTAATCACTCTATCTAATATTAATGCCTATAGATTTTCCCACTGTGTGTTTATCAGTTTCAATTATGTGCAGTTAATTATCTCCATATTGTGGAACAGATGGTGCCCTAACTTTAGTAATTTTCTTTTGGGAGTCCATGGTAATTTCAGCCATCTCGATCTGTTTGTCTCCACACGGTGACGCGTCGGACCGATAACGCTGACGAGGTCAGACTTCACCTGCCTCCAGTGAGTTCAAGCGTCTCCCCCCTGACCTCAGCACTCTGCAGATGTGGCTGTTTGCTTTCTTCTACAGCAGGATGACAAAAGCTGTAACAGTTCTAGTTCTGTACTTTTTAAAATCACTTTCATTTGCGGCACTAATGATGTGTTTTGTAGGCTGCTTGTGGCATTAAACAGAGACAGCTGGTGCAAAGCAGAAAAGTGGATTTTGTGCTCTCAGAGAAAGGTTACCCTCAATAAATAAATACATAAATTAAAAACACCTGATCGGAGGAAAAGGGTGCCAAAAGGCGTATTTTTGAGATACCGCATCCTCATATCCTAAACGTGAACTCCATGAAAAATCTCCACACTTGAATAATTCAGTTTGCAAAAGGGAATATTTGATTAGGAGTTGAGAAATATACTGTGAAAATTGTAACATATGTTTGCCGTTTGGCCATTTAATTAAATAACTGAAGTGGAAACAACATATACAGTATTTTTTTATTTTACTGCATTAAAGAGTAAAATAAAACATAGAAGCAACATACTTCCTGTAATAATGCAAGCTACAATTTCTCCCATAAATGAAAAATTCATGCTAAATTATTCTCCGGTATAATGTATTAGGCAGTGGTCAGCTCACATTATTTAAGAGCTATAACCATTTACAGAGTGTCTTTTTTCCCTTGCTGCTTAAAATATAAGAGTTATACATTTTAAGCAACTTATACAGTGCATCTGTTCTGTTTCTGTTCAGTCTTACAAATCTAGTACTAGTGTCACAGCAAATTCAATGTCCCTCCAACTCTTCTCAGTGCAGCTTTTGTCTTATGAATGTCTTCATGCATGATGTGCATGGTTGAATCTGTGTGTGTCTGCACTAATGACTCTAAAACGCTAAAATGATGTTTGTTAACTTTAAATATAGGGATCATGTTTTTGTCTGTAACTGGAACTAATCAAACCATCACACATGTCTCTCAGTAAATCAGGAGCCTTCAGTCCCGCATGGAGATCTAAGAAAACCACGATAAGAGGTTGGACTAAGAATAGTGTTTCCTAGACAACATGTGTATTTGTTCCTTTATAGCAGGGGTGTGGGAACTCCAGGCCTCGAGGGCCGGTGTCCTGCAGGTTTTAGATGTGTCCTTGATCCATCACAGCTGATTTAAATGGCTAAATTACTTCCTCATGTCTTAAAGTTCTCCAGAGGCCTGGTAATGAACTAATCACTTGATTCAGGTGTGTTGACCCAGGTTGATATCTAAAACCTGCAGGACACTGGCATCCCTCCTTTATAGTATAGTGAGTTTGTGCACAAGTGTGTTCATACAAAATTCAGACTTGGCTCTAACCCAGTAATCACCATCATATTTCTTCTTTATGTTTCCAGTGTTCCCCCCCTCCCTGTGTTTCTTTGCTTTACTTTCCTTGTCAATTTTTGTTATCATGTCTGATTTTATTAGTGTGTTTTTGTGTGTGTTTTGCTAAATTTTACTTCCTCTCTTTGGCTTGTTCCTCCCTCTGTGATTCCCTGATTGTTTCCACTTGTTCCTAATTACCTTGATGTATTAAGCGTTGTGTTTTTGTTCTTTGTTGGTTAGCTTGGTGTGCTAGTTCCACGTGTCTCCGCATAGCAAGTCTTGGTTTCTCCTTCAGATTGTTCTGGCTGTAGTTTCTAATGTTGTTTTATCTCTTGGTGGATTAAACTCGCCGTGCCTTTTGTTATTTATTCTCTCGTTACACTTCATTAAAGTGGTCCTTAATGTTCTTCCTTATTTTCTGTCACATGTACTATTAGACTGCAGCAGTGGTGGATGCTCAAATTAAACATGCCCAAAGTTTCAAATAATAAGGTCACCATATGTGCAGTAAGTAAGCCAAAGCATCAGGATTCAGACTGCTCCAAATGCTTGTTTTGAATATGGTTTCTACTCCTGCGTCTAGTTAATGTTAATGAGAGGGGATTGGCCATGCAGAGAAATTTAATCTGACTACTTTACCTTTTCTAAAGATGAACACAATGGATTCAGTTTCTTTTTTTTTTTCCTGTTGAACAACATAAAGAGTTCTGTGTTTGCTTGTTCACACTGTTTTCTAAGGCACTAAAATTTTACTAAATATGTTACCTTACAGTATGTAAGTGTTGCACTTGAGCTGCATTTCTCTCATGTAACCTTTTCTGCTGCTGATGTTTGTACTGTCCAATCAGATTCAGTGCAGGTGGATGTGAGAATTTTTTTCCATACACCTGAACCGGGAGAAGAAGGGAGCACCAACAAGCACTGCTACTGAAAATTAGACGAGGGGCAGCCAATTAAAGAAGGTTTAGAGAGCGGGTCCTCAAAGCAGCTAAAATTGCTTGTTTCGGATGGTGAATGAAGCGAAAGGCTGTAAGCTGCAGAGAATAGAAGAGAATTAAAGGTTATTTATAACTGCAACATGCAAACTCATCTCATAGAGTTCAGGAATAAAAAATTTAAAGTCTAAAAAAGCAATAATCTGTCCTTTTTTAATAGTTTACTTATTCACCTGCCTTAGTGTCTGCAATCGAAGCCTCGTGTTGATCTGCACACAAAGTTTGGGCAGAAATAGTTCATATTTTTGTAATTTTAACTTCCACAATGTCAACACTGAAATATTTTCTTTAGAACATTAAAAAAGTAATGATTACTACGAGCAGTGGGGACAATATCAGCAGGAAGGATGGGCCCTGGACTTCACTGATAAGAACAGGTGATCAATACTATAGAATTTAACAATCCTGTTTGACTTTGTCTGGTCATGTTATCGTCATTCACAGACTATACAGGAAAATGGCATCAAAGAATGACATTTGGTTCTGGACACCTTTCCTCCCTCTGAGTTTAGATAGATAGACAAAGTCATTGTGAAAGACGTTTTTAACATTTCCACATCGATGATGAACCGACACTCACGGCATTAATGGGTTTTCTGCCGCTGCTGGGTAAAAGCCTGAAGTGTGTAACTGCAATACAAACCGCTAAAAGCTAATTTTCTGCTGTTGGGACCATGTATATTGACCTTGCTCTAACAAAACTATACAATCTGTCTCGCCTCACCCATTTTTATACGGATAGCTTTCTCTAGTTTATTTCCAAGCAGAGAAATATAAAGAAGCTTTCCTTCTGGTCAGCCTGTTTCTGGTAGTTTGTTTATGATATAGGCTTCTTATCATGATTTCATTCCGATAGTGAACAGCCAGGACCTTGCTCTAAAGCCTCCTCCACCCCTTGAGCTGATAGCAAATAAAATCCTGCACCCCGCCTCCATGTTTCCCTGGGATCCTAAACTCCAGACATGTACGTGTGCTCCAGCAGGAGCAGCAGCAGTTCTTCAGGTCCTCAACAGTCGCTGTATTGTCAGTAAGCCAGTTACGAAACACCTCGGTCTCACAGTCAGATTGTTCCACAGATGTGGAGCTGACTGGCTTCCAGCTCCTTTGATGTGACGCTGGAGTTTCTAGATTCTACTTCTGTCTATCTGTGTTGCCTGACGACAGCGGCTGCTGAGGGTTAGATCTTATTTGTAGAGCTCAGCGTAAACAAGCCATCACGGCGAACCAAGTCAACCTGACATCCAAATAACAGACGTGTAAGCAGCATCGGGAGATGGAGCCCAGGCTTTCTGTTAGTCATTTTAATCACTGACACTCAGATGGAATCGATGCAGATGTGAGATGGAGGTCTTACACCAAAGGTTAGGGGAAAGTCATATCTAATCTCATCACTCTGTTCTTATTTGTAGCGTTGGATAAACAGTGGAAGTCTCTGGAGGGGGGGGGGTGTCTTGCCTCAGTATCAGGCGGCACAAGTTCAAAGGCAACGCAGGGGTCATGGGATGGAAAAGGCAGGAGACAGGAGGGGATTTGGTTGGGACAGGCTCCTGTTGTCCCCAGCTGTCCTGTCCATGTGCCCCCTGACCAAGGGGCAGCCCCAGGTCAGAAGGCCACCAAGAAGAAAGGAAAGAGGGGGTTCAAATGAAGGCTACAGACCCCAGCAGTCAGGAGGAGGAGTGAAATCTGTGCATGCGAGTGTGTATGGGCTTGTTTGGCGACAGCACACAATGTCATCTACTCCCATCCCTTGTTCTCACACACAGGGACAGCAGGACCAGACGTCCCTTTGGCCTCTGATATATTTATATGCTCGGAGCACTCTCTGCTCAGAGAGGGAGACTCGTGAGACGCACCTGAGCAAATATTAACATCCTCCATAAGGAGCTTTTGATGTGCGGAGGCCAGATCCCGGGGTCGGCACAACTCAGCAGGCTCAGCTCAGAACGTGAGTGCCGCAGAGTCAGTAGAGGAGTGGGAAGATATTGAAGAGCAGACAGGTCAGACTGACAGTCGGGCATGAAGCTTTCCTGGGGTCAGGAAATCTGCATTCAAATTATGAGGGTTATTTATTTAGAGGTGTGAACCAGAAAGAACAAACACATGCGGCGACCTATCAAATAAACCCAAAAGCCAAAGTAGTTTGCATGAAATGCAGTGTTTTTGATTCAGCTGCAGAACTTGTTCTGATGACAGTTTTACAGCAATGCTTAAGAAGTTTTTCTCTTTAATGATAGGTCACAGTTAACACATCGAATTCTGTCTTTCAGCCCTCCCTGAAATACTGTCGAAAGTTCATAAAACTCAACAGCGCACAAAAAAAAAATCCACAACTTATTTGAAAGAGGAAAAAAGATTAAATTCCACAGACTTAAGTGTCTTTGCTGCTAAATCCCTTTTCAAACGTTGGGAAGAGACTTGAGGGAAATAAATATATAAAGTCATCCAAGAACGAAGCTAAGTGGTTTATCTCCTTTCATCTTGCCACCGCTATATGAGGACTAATCCTGCCTTGTGTCTTCAGTGTGAAGCTTGGGCCCCTCTGAACTACATTAAATAGAATAGATTAGCTCCTCCAAAAAGTCACAAGGTGGCATTTTCGAATCTGCCTTGTTTTTAGGTGCCGCAGACAGAGGACGGCACGAGTCGGTATCTGTGCTCGGCTTTGTCTTTGAGAGTGTAGCCGACATCTGAACTCTCACCAGAGCGAAGGGACTGCTGATGATAAGGCGGCATTGATTGGCTTTTGGTAACCAGGTTTATCTGAAGTTTTGAAACATCTGTGCGTCGAACACTCTCTGTGTGCTTATTTTGACGAGTGAGAGAGTAAAGGAAAGAACCTGACACTTTGAGAGAGGGGATCCAGTGCCTCTGTTATGGTGTGAGGTTCATTTTACTGGCATGGTGCTCTTAAAGGGTAAGGGTCACTGATGCATACAAAAGTAGACCTAGATGAGTTTTTCCAGAGTGATAATGCCCCTAATCACAGGGCATGAGGGGTCACTGAATGATGAGTATGACAATGCTGTAAATAAACGGTAAAGCTGGTCTTAGTTTTTAATAGCATTGGCTTACTTTTGGCTAATGCTAACTGATTGTTCAGACAACATTACTGATCAGTTGTAATGTTGATCCTGGACTAACGTTATTGTCATGATGCTGTGATATCAGATTGTGCCTGGTAAAATAGTAACCACATGCACATTTCTGCTTTTATGCACAAATACAGTTTCAGCCATGAATCGATAGTTTAATGCATCTGGCTCCAGACTGATGTTGGACAGCGCTCCACCACCACCATCATCATCCGCATACCAAATGAAAGAACTGTATTTATCCATCCAGTCAAGTTCATCAGCTTGACATCGGAGAATCACTGCCAAGCTGATGAAAGACGCTTTTCTGCCAAGATGTTTTGGCTTGTTTCACTTTTTCCTGGAATTTGTCATCAGTCTGTATGTATTCAGGTGGATGTTTGTGGCTGTGTGTGAACAGAGAGCTGAGAGCTAAGAGGAAAGCCATGTGAACTATTCAACAAACTGCAGATGCAGGAGCATTGTTCTGCAGCTATTCATCAAAATGTCCAATCCTACAGACGAACAGGACAACTTACCAAAGGAAGTGCAGTGTGGGTGTGTAATGCAATTAAATGACTCCTTCGTCTTGTTTGATCTGCTTCATTTCATTTGGTCTTACTAATTTGGAAGAAAAATCAGATAAGGTGATGCCATCATGTGTTTTCACATCAAAAGTGATGGATGACAATGTTTCCAGTATGTTTCCTCTTCATCTCCTCTCTCAGACTTCAGAGGGCAGTGGTGATTAGATCATCTCCAGCTCTCCACACAATGAGCTATTGTGGGGAAAAGCAGTCATAAATTGGACTTGTCAAGGCTATCTAGTTAAGGCTGGATCAAAGGCTTTAGTGAATACTACTACCTCTCATCCCAAGAAGACTTATTTATATTCACTCATTTCTAATTTTTTCTTAGTGGAGGAGTAGAAGTGCAAGTTTATAGACAGAATATGTTCTAAAAAATCTGACAGTTTATCTGAGGGCAAATGTGGAAATCAGTGAGGTTGTTCAAACTATGTTGTATACCTGCTTCTTATTCTATATTTTATGTGCACCATATCGAGGGGGCTGTCTGATGCAGCTAACTAGGTGTGTAGGACATTCTCCAGATACACTGAGTTAGGAGAAATATTATTAAAACTGCAGCTATGCCAGATATGCCCAAAACAATCAAAGCTAAAAAGATGCAGGCCTCACACTAGTAACCAAAGGGAGAAAGGAAAGGTGGAGGCAAGGTTTCCTGTGATCTGGTGTCAGACTGAGGCCATCAGCTCGGATTTTAGCATTAAAAGAAGGCTCTGACCAGGTTTGCAAAAATCTTGAGGTTTCAATTTGTCAAATGATGGGCTGAGTTATTGTTTCCCATGTTTGAATTTGGAGGGAGCATGCTATACAAGTCATGCTATAAACTGTAGGCAGTTTGACATAATTTATGCAACCTCATAAAGTGTACTCTTGCTTCATCTCTGCATGCCTATGGCGCAGTGCAGCACAAGCTTCCAACAACTTTTAACGTACTGCATCTGGACGTAGTCACTGCACGTGACAGCTACACCTACCTTTAATGTCTGAATCCCAGGGGATGTGTTTACTGTAAATATAGGGTTTTCTCCACATGTACTTCCACAGTCATTTTCTAGACATTACCCAATCTGTATGTGAGAAAATCAGTGTGCTCAGCCTACGGGTAATTTTTCCATTTTCTAATTAGTTTTTCTTTTCTTTTCGTCTATTCAGTTTATTATCAGTTAGTTTCCAGAGTGGGTTTTCTTATATTATTTAATTTAAGTTTTTATGGTTCATTGTGTGAGTGGACACCTCCTGAAGCAATCTAAACATTTCCAGAGTAAGAATGCATCTGAAAAGTGTTATCTACCGTTGTGCGCTTATTGTTTACAAGGACTGTACAATTTCACAACCAGGTTCTTGTGTGAAAATAGCTAAATTACTTTTTAAAGACTGCAAATACATTGACTTGTATCTGTCTCATGCAATTTTTACTGTTAAAACTCTCCACAACTTGCAAGTCTTCAAACTTTCTGAAGGTGTACTACTAACATGGTGGCGTTTTGACCTAGAGTACAGCAAGCAGTGTTGGGGGTGTTACCAAAAGTAATGTATCACACATTACTTGTTACTTTTCTTAAAAGCAGTAAATTACTTAGTCACTCAGTGGAGAAAGTAGACTGTTACATTAGATCCTTGTTACTCTGTAAAATGACCTGAAATGCATTGTTTCATAATTACCAGTTAACAATATAAACCTTTGGCTACAGTCCCACACACCAAAACAAATGAGGACACACATATGATCTGTCTTTTAGGGTTGATGTTTGACCACAAGACTGACAACACAAAGCGAAGTACTAATTAGCCTAAAGAGGCTTCAAAGTGAACGCCATGCACAGTGATTCTACTTTAGAGAAATGTAATGTGATTACAGTAAAGTGTAATGTTGCAGCATCTTACATCCAACACACTGAGTACAAGCCTATCATATCACACTTATGGTCATGGCACGACATTAAAATCACAAATAGATTAAGTGAATAACCTCCTTTTTTAATCATCTTCTAGAAAGTTATGTTCCTGCCCAAAAATGGTTGAGGTTTGACAGCCAAAAGGTCCATGGGCTTATAAGGAGGACGGGCAGTTTCCACATCAAACAGAGGCTCAATCAGGGCTTGTCTTACAAACCAGGAAACATGGAAAACAACATTGATCACATTTTTGTCATGAAAAACAAGCAAATGCATGTGTTTTTTGTTTGATACTGAACAGACAGCCAGGTGTTGCAGACAGCAGCTCAGCTTTCATGTTAGAACTTTTTTTGTTTTTTAGGCATTTGAAAAGCTACATTTGACAACTTCAAAGTTCATTCAACAAAATATTTAAAAATGTTTGCTGGGCTCGCCATAAAGCAATCCTGTTGACTATACTTTGACACAACACAACCCACGTGCAAACTCGTAGTCTGAAAAATAGTCAGTAAGCGTAAAAAGTACGATAGATGGCTGCAGAGTGGAGTCGACATGTGAAATAACATTGATTAATATTCAATTACCTGCGCAAAAGTCCTCAGTTACTTACCACCATGGAACACCAAGGATGCTAGAATAAAGAGTTATAACTGGCTACAGTAACCACTATGGAAAAGTATATGCTACATGTAGCAATACAGCAAAAGACCACACACTTCTTGTAGTCTTAAATAATCCTTTAATACCTCTCAGATTTCCCCATATGTGCAAAAGCAAACAAATAAATCCACATAGAGAACATATTGTTCCTTAAGTATATCTTTGCATAAGGTTAAAATCGGACTGAAAACTTCTCCCAAGCAGCTGTAATACCATCAAAGCTCACGTCATGCTTTATAGCACAGCAGTGGGAGTTGCCTGCTGTTCTAGTATTTTAGTATGTGTAAACAGGGACCAGTAGTGGACCTCTATCTGTCAGCAGAAACACATTTGCAAGGACATCAAATGAGGGCCAGAGCTGAAGAGCAGGCCACCTTATTTAATAATTAATCAAGGTGCAGTTCAAGGCACACAATCTGATGAAAGCACCGTCTGTCAGGCAAAATTAAGCCCTTCTATCATTCTATTATTGTTGTTAGTTTAGGCTGATCTCTCTTTCATTCCTTTCTCTCACTCCCTCCCTTCCATCATCTTTCTGCTCCCCACTCCTTTCTTCTCATCATAGGTCTGAAGTTGTCAATGTGTCAATTCAAGCGAGCCGCAGCACGCTGTTTCATCGCATAGGACGTTTGATGTCTTGATAAAAAAAGTGCTTTGAAATCTGTTTATTTTGCCTTTGCGTTACTCTTTCTTTAGCACTCTTCCTCTCGCTGGCTGGTATGCTGTGGGTTCCTCTCATCTTTTGTGACTGTGAATTAAAGCGGGCAAAAAAAAAGGAACAAAAGGTATGCAAGCGTGCTGACGACATCACATGCAGATGATGATGATGATGCCTTGAAAGTAAGAAAGCTCCTTAAGGGCACGTAGACAAAGAGGGCAACATATTCTTTGTGCACATGGACCGCGTGGGTGGTCAGATATGACGGCAAAGAAAAACTGTCAGTGTTTGCTTTTATATCATTTTGAAAGGAAAATCTTGATAATCTGCTCTTGAAAAAACTTTATCCATTATTCAAAAAAGAAAAGTAACAGTTTGTTCAAGATTGTAAATGATCCAAGGCATCAGTTATTTAACTATTCAAAGGCTGCAAGTTACCTAAATAAATAACCTGCTGTTTGACAATTTATTTTCAGCAGCGTAACCCTTTGAATCATTTTCCTTCCAATCAGCCTAATTGCTGAACTAGCACAAATGATAAACTTGCAACTGGAAAATGACTAAAACGGCTACATACTGTATTTATATGTTTAATTTCATTATTAAATGACAAAATACATTTTCTGTCATCATTACACTATATCAAGTCTTTTTGATCAGTTTTGTTGCCTTATGGCCGCTGAGAATGACAGATTATTGATCACAAGTCCAACTTTTAACCTGGTTTCAGGAAACCAGTTTTTTAAACTGCTTTGTCCTATCATGAGGTTTTCTCAGCTGCTACTGTTACCATGGCTGATGATTGCACTGAATATACTAAATGAACATAAAATATGATTGATAAACTAATTATAAATATATCGATGGCAGGGTGGTGCAGTGTTTAGCACTGTTGCCTCATAGCAAGAAGGTCCTGATTTCGAATCCACCAAGTGGCTGGGTCCTACCTGCATGCTGTTTGCATTTGTGGATTCTCTCTGGGTACTCAGGCTTCCTCCCACAGTCCAAACACATGTAGTCAGTGGGGTTAGGCTAACTGGGGATTCTGCATTGTTCATAGGTGTGAATGGTTGTCTGGCTGTCTGTGTTAGCCCTGCGATAGACCGGCGACCTGTCCAGGGTGTACTCTGCCTCTCGCACTACGACAGCTGGGATAGGCTCCCGCTCCTCTGCAACCCTGATAAGGATTAGTGGAAGAGGATGGATGGATGGATGGATGGAAAACCAGTTGGGGATGTTCTGTGTAGAGTTTGCCTGCATGGATTCTCCAGCTTCCTCCCCTAGTCCAAAGAAGCACATAGGTTAGATTAACTGGCAATTCTATTCCATTCTTTTTGACTTTTTACACGAAACCAGGTTGCAGCTGCTGGACATGGTGGAGAATTTTGCATCCAAAGAGGCAGACATTTCTTTCAGGTTTTTGTGTAAACTTAAAGTGTACACAAGGTTAATACTAAAGCTCATCCGTGTCTGCTAAATACACTCTTTGGACACAAGCTTTTTTTTTTTTTTGCTTGTTTTGCTGAACACATGAGCAATCTCCAGTTACTGCATTTATTTGCATATATGTGTCACTTAATGCCATTGTGTGATTTCGTGTTGTAAAGTAACACTCGGAAAAGGTTAAAATACGTGTATATGATGTGTGCCTGCAGGAATGTCCTATTTACACCCAACCCAAACTATCAGTTGGCAGAAATAAGCATTTCTGCTGACAGGGACTTCCTTGTACATCAGACGCTTACATCACCTTTCTGATTCTGTTTTCATTTTAAGATCTAGTTTTTTCTTTATTTACTTTTCAAACAATTTCCATCAACTTTCAAATGTTTTCGTGTTTAGTGTTTAAAGTATATGTGATTATGCCTTACGATGTCACAAACGAGAAGAATATGCTTAAAAAAGAAGAACAATGTACCGTTAGATCCATATATATTTGGACACTGACACAAGTTTTGTTTTTTACCTGTCTGCTGAAAAATATTCCAATTATAGTTTTATAATGGACATGGACATAAGGTGTAGATTCTCAGCTTTCATTTGAGGGTACCCATTAAATAGGATTTCAAAGTAAAGGGTTTATGAGTTTCAGCTCCTTAGTATGTGCCACCATCTTCTTAAAGGGACCAAAAGTAATTTAACAATTGACTCAAAGGCTATTTCATGGACAAAAGTGAGCAATTCCTTCATTATGTCATTATCAATTAAGCAGATAAAGGGCCTGGAGTTGATTTGAGGTGTGGTTCTTGCATTTTGCAAGTTTTTGCTATGAACAGACAACATGCAGTCAAAGGCGCTTTCCATGCAAGCAAAACAAGCCATCCTTAAGCTGCAGAAAAATAAAAAAATCTGAGAAACTGCTACAACATTAGGAGTGTCAAAATCTATAGTTTGTTACATCCTGAGAAAGAAAGAAGGATTGAAAGCAGTGCTGAAATCAGTAATGCAAAAAAGACCTGGACGTTCACGGAAGACAACAGTGGTGGATGATTGCAGAATCATTTCCATGGTAAAGAGAAATCACTTCACAACAGCCAACCAAGTGAACAACACTCTCTGTGAAGGGATGTCTGTGAAGGTTCTCAGCCATCCAGGTCATGGTAATCTAAGGAGTTTGGAAAGAAAAGCAAATGGACTTTCTTGAAAATGCCTCCAGGAGGCGTATCAATATCCAAGCCTATCATAAAGAGAAGACTGCGTGAAAATAAATACAGAGTGTTCATTGCAAGGTGCAAGCCACTCATAAGGCTCAAGAACAGAAAAGCTAGATTGGATTTTGTTTGTTTGTTTATTAGCAAAAAAACCCATCTAAATAAGCCACGACAGTTCTGGAAAAAAACAAAAAGTATGTAGAAGGTGTGGAACAGCTCATGATCCAAAGCATGCCACATCATCTGTAAAACACGGTAAAAGCAGAGTGATGGCTTGGACGTGCACAGCTGCCAGTGACACAGGACACTGGTGTTTATTGATGATGTGACACAGGACAGAAGTAGCCGAATGAATTCTGAGATGTTCAGAGAAATACTGTCTGCTCAAATCCAGCTAAATGCTGTCAAATTGATTGTGTGGCGTTTCATTATTCGGACGGACAACGACTCAAAACTTACAGCCAAAGCACCCCAGGACTTTATTAAAGCAAAGAAGTGGAATATTCTTGATTGGCCAAGTCAGTCACCTGATCTCAACCCAAATGAGCATTTCACTTATTGAAGAATTAACTTCAGACAGAAAGGCCCACAAACAAACAGGAACTGAAAGCGGCTGCAGTAAAGGCCTGGCAGAGCATTAAAAAGCATCTGGTGATGTCCACGAGTTCAAGAATTCAGGCTGTCATTGCCAGCAAAGGGTTTTCAACCAAGTATTAGAAATGAACATTTTATTTTCCGTTATTTAATTAGTCCAATTACTTTGGAGCCCCTGAAATGAAGAGATTGTGTTTAAAAATACTTTAGTTTTCATTCAACCCACTGAATTAAAGCTGAAAGTCTGCACTTCAACTGTATCTGAGTCGTCTCTGTCCAAATATTTATGGACTGAACTCTACATATTAAAGTCTCACCCCTCGTGACATTTTGTTAGCATGTAAAAAGGCCTGTAACACTAATTGTATAAATGTAGGCCAAATCCACTATTGAAAAAAGTTAAAAGTAACAATGAATTTTACTTTAAAGAGACGTGTTCAGCTTCCATCAACACCATCCATTAACATCAAGTCCTGGCTCTGAACCTTAAAGCCTTAATCAAATAAGTCTTTCATCGTCAGGTGTATAAACCTGCGCGCTCTGCATTCCAAAATGCTTCTCTGATGTCTGCACTTGTGTGAGGCCAAGCGCGCGCTCATTGTTCACATTATGCACATATGGTATATCTACCATATCCATATGTGCATACAGTACATTCCTCAGCAGCCACACAAAGAGCTCTCAGACGCATTGGGCAACACAAAAGACAAGCACGACTGACTGCAACGATACTACAACAATAACACCGCTCTGCATACGTGCTCAACAGCTTCATCTGTGAAATACCACGGGTGGATAATTACCTGCTGAAAAACTAAAGAAATCTTATCTCTTGTTACAAAACGTTTCCATTTTTAATACATGTTCTGAAATGTGCGATACGTTTGGCTGTATGCAATCGTTAATCTAAATACACACTTCAGAACTCTAAATATGTTTTCAACACAATTAGATTGAACTTTGTTCGACCTCCAGTTTGATCTGGACTGTAGAATATAAACAATGAGTTTTAGTTCTCTAAAATAACCTAAAATATATTACCTTATTTGGACGAGGGAAAATATCAAGTGAAACTAGAACAGTAGTTAAAAAGCCGCCTGTATGCATCACACGGATACAAAAAAACCCTTCTAATTACTGCCAAGTAACATACAACTATAAAAAAAATTACACTTATCCAAAGATTTGGGGTTTTATTGTTATTCTAGTATTTCAAATTATCATTTTTGTCCTTGTTGGACATTTGTCTTTCTGCTTTGTCTTTACATTTGTTCACGTGATGCTTCTATTATGTGTTTTGGATTTAATTTTATTAGCCCATCAGTCTCCTCTATGTTTCTCTGTTTCTGTCCACATCTTTTCATGTATTTCCCCAGAATTAGCTCATTCATGTTTATCACGTCTCTTTCAAATAGCGAACAGTGTGTCCTTATGCCAGTCTTAGTTGTGTGTTTTAGTAGTTTTTCCTTGTACCTGTACGACAAGATTTTCAGCCCCGTGAATACCTTCAGACTTAAGTAATTCCTGCCCGTTAATAATGGTTTACAGACTGTGACGGCAGCATTCCCAGGTACCAGGAACTGTCAGACTCCTGTGTAAACTGTAATTACTGAGATTACTTACTATGACAGGAAAAAAAACACCTGAGAGGAATGTGTCAGTTTAGAGTCAGAACTTTATGAAAACACAACAGAAACAACATGCTAACACTCTGTTAAACTAGATTTAGAGGTTTCCAATTGCTGTGTGGAGCATATAGAAACCACCTCCAGCTGGGCCTGTGTCTGATCCTGAATTAACCTTCAGGGTGTATTTATACATTACTCTGTTTGTCCTGATTACTGGTACTTGATTACTGTGTCTGCTTGTTGTCTATTTACAACCTAATAAAAATGCTCACCGTTTGTTTCAGGTCTTGCATTTGGGTCATCCATACAGTTAGCATCTTAGCAGACAGCTAGCAGCAATAGTACAACCACCTGCGTCAGTCAATGTGGTCACATCTCTGGTAATGCTAATATGAGTCCTTAGATATTTAAAATAAATAAATAAATAAACTCATATAAAATCACCCAGTGGAAAAACAGGCAAAAACCAAATTTTTGTACCAGGCTGTTTTCATAGCTGAAGTCAGGGTGTGAGGAGTGGAGCTACCTTTTTAAAGTTGGTATTTGTTTTTCATATTTTAGTGTTTCCTTGTGGTGGTGTTGATTTGTTGTAATTTTTTTCTCTTGTACCAGCATGACAAGATACTCAGCCCAGCACTCATTACTCTATTTTGACTATTTTCTCTTGCTTGTTTCCTGGTCCTTTGGCTACGCCACTTTATTGCCCACCTGTGTTTTTTGTTTGGTTCTTTTTTCTCTGGTAAAAGGGTTAATGAGTTCAATTTTTTCCCGTTTTTCTTAACAATTAGGTGTTGACAACTAACATCAAGTTAAATGAAAACAACGTTACATTTATTGCAGCTGTTTCCTGGAATGTTTTTTTTTCTTTCATGCCAGCGCTACCGTTTTTCCAAGCACCTTCAGGTTACGAGAGGAACACGGAAACGTGGCAGATTTTTGTTAAACAGACAATGAGGGCTTGACAGTGTGATTGCGCTGCTTCGTTTTAACTGCCCTCATCATGTTTTGTGGGAATGTGCTGAAGCTTTTGTACTCAAAGGCCATGTTTAAAAAAGATTATCAGATAAGATGCAGATTTCGGAGCATGCCTGTGATCTGTGAGCCTCAAGTCTCATGATTCACACATGTAGGTTTCAGCGAAGAGGTCGTGACTGCTTGCTTACCACAAAAACAGGAATCCGTTAGATAAGCAGATGAGTATGTTGTTGAAAAAACAAAGAGACATGTTTTACTAGGAATCTGTTTACTATAAGTAAGTACAAGATGTGTGGCAGTTAAGCTGAATAACACTGTGTGTCTGTAACAGCTTATGAACAAATACAGATATATCGCTCTGGGGGAAATGGTTAGATGTCCAATAAAGAGATTCAACAATGGCTTTATTATGGATAACCCAGAGGGGATTTCCATCTCACAGGAGCAGTAGCATTATGCTGCTCCTGAATATTAAGTGGTTAAAAATTATAACTGCCACACATCTGAGCAAACATTTTTTTCCCCATAAGTGTTAATCTTAACTGTAACTAAAAGGCAAATAAAACTATAAAATGTAGACATAATTATAAATCCAAGCAGGAAAAAAACCCTTAAACTTTCATACCTCAAGGTTGAGACATATTATAGTGTCAACTGTTACGCTGCTGGATATGAACATGAGCCAAAACACACACAATCAACATCAGGGGTGTATTCTGCAGTTTTAAGCACCTCCGTCAGGTCATAAATGAGACGGGCTGGTTAGGCCTCAGGCCCTGGGCCTTTTGTTAAGTAGAGGGGACGGTAATTAGGACAGACTTTGTCTGGGGTTGATGGTCTAATTCAGTGGTGCTGTTAACAGCCTCACTAAAGATCAAATGCAGTGCAAACAGATCAAAGCAAACAGCGGACAGGTTTGAAAGGGGAAGCTCCAGCCTAAATTAATTAGGGCTTTTATTCGCCACAGTCAGGTGGCTGAGAGGGGACAGGTATGTGAACAGCATGAAGGCAACACCTGGTCAATGTCCAGAGGTGCAGTGTCAATTAAGCTGTAACAGAGACGTGTGTATGTGTGTCTGTTCTTGCTTGCACACCTGCCTTTCTTCTTGCACGATGACACCTGCACTATAACCTTTCCCCTCCTCTACATCTTAGCGTGATTGATTTGAAGGACACGTCTGGTTTATTAAAACTCGGGTCTAAAGGTAATTTTTGAGATCTGGGAAAATTTGGCAGAAGAAAAATGAGAAGTAGGGTTGTTAAAAAAAATTATCTGAAGACGTGTTTTAAAGAATTTATTTCTCAGAGATACTTTTTCAACCCCAAAACACTAAAATTATACCTCAAAAGTCTAAAATTTTCATTATATTTCATGTTCCCACATCAGACTTGTATTAGTTGTGTAAGCAGCCATGATTAGTCTGGTGGTTTCTGTAGCTGACAACAGCTGGGGGTGGGTGGGGATGGTGTAAAAACACCTCACCTCACTAAATTGTATTAGGCTTTAAGTTATGCAGTAGCCTGTTGGAGCATGTTTAAAGCAATCTGACAAATAGTACGTCCTGCTGTGCGGTTAACTGTAGTAATAAACTGTTTGTGCTCTATTTTTGATGAGTTTCATCCTAGTATTTTATTTACTTAGCGCTGATACGCAGGTGTCTGCCTATGCAGTGCAGCCTGTGCCAAGCTTGCTAGTGTTAGCTGATAACTTTAAACTCCATACAGATACAGCAGGTAAAGACAAAGTAACTGCATCCATCTTTTATTTACAGTTCTCTTACTCAGCCCCCTTATCTTTTCACACGTCTTGAGTTATGAATTTACACTCATGCTTTACCTTATTTAAAATTAAGTGAAATAAAATCCCAAGATTAGGCACATCAAACAGATAGCTTTTACTTTTCACATCAGGAGCTATCATTACATAAAATATTTTATGTAGATATTTGACACTGGCAAAAAAGGAGCACTGTGTGATGAAGAAATGCATGCTTAGTTGTGAGAATGAGGCCAGTGTAACTTTTTACATAAAGGAAAGTATGAAGGGGAGTTAAAAGCTAATACTAAACACAGCCTCCACCCGAATCTAGGCACTGCTCTTTAACGTTTCCTGCTGATGTCACTCTTGATCGGCTCCCACGTATGATGTCAGTGTTTACTCTGTGTTTATTCGGCTCCTGCCTGAGAGATATCACACCAGGCTATCACGAGGACTCGAGCCTGATGAGACGATTCGGTAGTCACAGAGCCAGAGCCTCATTTAAAGCTAATGTGTTTGGCCACAGAAAACAATGGCGACGTCATCGGTAATTTGCCCCCTTGTGCGAAGAATGGCAAACGGAGTTGGCGTTCATCTCTGAATTCCATTTGCAGACCCAGTTTACAGTGAATTTCTGACTCCACCTCTACAAATTCCCAGAGATTCCCCTTTGGGATCACGAGTATTCCAGTTATGTGTCAACTGTCCTTTTTCAAAATGATCTTTAGTTTTCTTGACTGCAACAAGATGACTAACAACCTATGTGGAGTGACTAATGGTTGCAATGCATTATGGGGGCCTATAAAGACTCAGCCCAGTGCTAAGTGGGCTGCTGTTGGGAGGTAATTACATGCCAGCCTTACAAACACCACATTTCCTTGGGATGCAGCCAAATCTGCTTTAGTTTTTCTCTTTAAATGGACTTAACCTCTGGCTGTAACCCGAGGGGGGGATATACAGTATGTGATCCCTGTTAATGTTAGGCCGCTGAACTCTTTCTTTTAAATATTTAAGATTATCCTGTGGATTTTGAATTTGAATTAGTTTTTTTAAGTCTTTATTTTCATCACTTGCCAGAACCAACAAAAAGCAGGACTTCTTGACCAGACAGAGATAACAAGATTCAACTGAGTTCTTCTACAAATATCACCCAGAACCTCCTGATCTTATTTCCTCCTTTCATATGCATCACCTCCCTCCCTTCCCTCTTCATGGGTGGGAGCTCCTCAAATGCTGATCTGACATCAGCCTCCTTCTGTCACTAACCTCAACTGCTGCACGATAAAGTATAAAGCTGATGCAGGCGCAGTTGAACCGTTTTGTGTCGCTAACAACCCTTGGAGTCAGCTGGGTGTAGTAATGGATGCATGGGAGGAGACTGCATACAGAATATGCATGCATTATTGGTGCCACCTCCAATCTGTCTGAACGAGTGATAATTAGACAGAAGGGTTTGGTGTTAATAGCAAGTGGAAGAGGATAGATCTGCGCTACCTGCACACATTTTGACTGCGCAATCATTTCAAGCATACCCACAAGTTTATTCGTCATGCAGGAGTGCACTCTGAAGACAAACAGATTGGTCTGAATAAATACACCATTCATTAACAGCTGCCCAGTCTGGGAACCTGATAAATGCAGAGATAGCCTGAGTGGCATACGGAGGAGCCAAGCTCTAATTAACAACTAATTAGGCATTCATGAGCTGAATCGGAATGGGGCTCGGACTCGGTTGTAGTAAGGGCTGGGGCTGTTGCTTCGTAGCTCTTGCAGTCGGCAGCACACGGTTCAGAGCAGGAATGGAAGGTTTGTCAGGGATGGGATAATCATAGCCTCATAGCCCCGTGAACAACTTCAAAGTGGAGTGAGCAGCGTGTGGGATGCATATCAAGTGAACTGTGCAGAATGGAAGCTATGCTCTCAGATAGCAGAAAGAGTCGGGGCGTTGCTGTGTTTTTGCACTTAAATAAGCAATTGTTGTTGAAGTAGTGTTTGCCATATATACATAAATAGTTACTCTTGTTAAACTAGCTTGTTCAGAAGGAAAGTTGATGCTCTGCAGTGTGGGATGTTTTCCCTCTTTTCTTGCCTCTTTTCACTCTTCCCTCCCTTTCTATTCCTTCTGTTTCTGTTTAAGGTTTCTATTTCTCCATGCAAATGAGAGAAGCCACATTGATTTGGCCTCCAGTTTCACGTTACTATGGCAACAACATAAAAACTACAAAGTGCTTAAAGCACAGCACTTTTATCCCTGTGTCCCTCTGATCATCACAGGAAATTAGCATACCAGGAAACAGGGGAGCTCACAGAGGAAAGCAATTGTGCATTTGGAAGGCCGCGCTGGCTGCCTGAACAAAAATGGGGATTTTTGAGGGGGCCTTGGCAAAAGAGTGGGTAAAACAACTCGCTGAAAGTAAAAGAGAGGAAAAGGATTTATTTATTTAATCGTGTTTGATATTCTCACTGTTTGCGTCAGTGCCATCCGATCTAATGCCAGGGCGTCAAATACTGCTCCTCTGTCAGCACTTGATGGCATCACAAAGAGACGTGAGAAAATTTGCTTTTGGAGGTTGGAGGTTGGCGTAGTGATGTTCCAAGTCACAATTTTGTTATCCAGTCGAATGTAAATGTAAAGGGAATTCATGTCCTGTTGGGATATTAGTTTTATTGTTTTCTCTTGCTTTTTCCATTTTGCTTGCTTGGTTAGGCTTAGGCTTGGTTTGGATTGTCACAAATTTTAATATTAAACTAAATATAAAAAAATAAAAACATTTTCACATGCTGTCAAAGCCAATTGGGTATCAAAATTACTGAGAAGTATCCTTTGGGGTCACAGTAAGACATGTCTCATACTTCTGACGTGTCAAACACGGACACTGGTAAAGAGCGCTTGGGGTCACATTATAAAGCCAGCATGCCAGGCTCATTTTTCAACAAGCAGGGTTATTTTTGTCAAGGGACATTTTTGAATCTTGTTAATCGTCTTACTGCTTAAATCTAGCCAAGTAGTTTTTAGTGCCTAAACCACGAAGCAAAGACAACATTATAAAGCGTGTGAAAGAGAAGGACAAAGCACAGAGCTCCCAGACAGAACACAAACCGCAGTCATCTGGATGATTAACTTGTGACTTGCTCCATGTTCCAGCCTTCAAGTGTAGACTCTGTGTCAGGCATCAATACCGAGCGATACCTCGTGCATAACTCTTCCGCGCCAGTGACATCTGACAAAACAGAGATGCACATTCTTCCTCATTTCATCATCAGTAGCTCGCTGCAGGAGAGTGAGGCCGCGCATCTCCTGCTGGCAATGTAAATGACTGAGCATCTGCCTGCGCCTGTGATGTTGACTGTGTCTGTAAAGAGTGGATTTGAGAGCAAGAAAGTCTGAGGATAGAGGGGTGGACACCAGGGCCAGAGCACCAAAGGAGATTTGAAGGCCAACTTCAAACGCCGCATCAGCTCATTAATGCATGTAGGGGTGACCCGGACCCAGCATGGAACAACACAAACACATCAAAAACAACTTCCAAAGCCCCCATCTTGACCGTCATCACACCGAGCAATAGGAAGGCTGTGAAATCCGCCCACCAGCCCCAAAGATCTGAATTGTTGCCTTGCTAATCATGTCTCAGTGAGTCACAGAAACAGACAAGGGCTACAGATTGAGTTTGGAAGGCATGGCACGGAGCTGACAAAATTAGATTCACGCTGACACCGGTGTTTGTAATGGGTGTACTTTTGCCATGCAGGAGAGAAAGCCAGACTACTTTTCTCAAAAGAAAGGAGACGGAAAAAAACAAGTCTTTCCTCACAATGGTATCTCAGCCATTACACTGGTCAGATATCAATATTGTTTTCCAATTTTGCCTGCTGCACGAGGTGGTTAGCCACAGATGAAAAACGCTCCGCTTCAAACTGTCTCACTCACTGAGTCGGTCTGCCTGAAGGCTACCCGGCATGCAATTCTGAAACAAAGAGGCCCCTTTTTGATTTCTACACAGCGTGACCTTTTTTGATTGGGTGAGATTGGTTGGCATGGAAATCAATACTGTGTTGTGCATTTGATGCAGCCTTATCTCTTCTCCACACTGTCTGCAGGTAGAGGCAAGGGAGGTTTGCGTTTGTGTTGTTGTGAGTGTGTCTGCGGGTATATGTGAGCTTAACACTAACAGTATCTCCCAGCGTGTAGAACATAACAATAGTACTACTTGGCAAAGTAAATTACTTTTGTGTAGCAGACAAAAAGAACAAAAAAGACAAAGAAAAAAAGCAGTTTGAAATGAGAGCGAGCAAACTGAAAGCGAGAGAAGTCAGTTCAGTTTTTCTGTGATTCTGGACACATGCTTGCACATTTGGTTGAGTGGTTCCAGTCCTCCCATTCACAGCTGTTTCCACCGGCTGAAGTCGTGACTTTATGTCCAACTTTGCATCTGCTCCTCTGGGTCCTGGAAATCAGTATAATCTTTCATTCAAAATCTCATTAATTTGTCTTTATGAAGAAAAACGAGACACGTTGTGAGACTTTCGAGTTCATATTCCTAGACAAACTACATTGGCTAGAGTCACTGATGATTAAAATAGTTTAAATCACAGCTATTTGGATTAATTAGTGACTTTTGTTTTGTCAGCACAGAAAAAAAGGATCATAAAAACGATTTCAAGCGTTCTTAAAGGTACAGTGTGCAAAAAAGAAAACCAAAAACATATATCTCAGCTAGTGGCAGCTGTAGCACAAACAACTTTGGCTGCCAGTAATCTGTAGTGAGCGCAGGCTATCAGTCTGCTTTTTACCTCAGCTGTCAATACACCGGGTTCTCATGTCTATTTATTCTGGAAGAAGATATAAATCTCTGTGAACAGAGTCCGATACAAAGCACTGAGTCAGAGAAACTCCAATTCTGCGGTTAGCGGGTGTTAGCCGGTATTAGTGAAACATTTTCTGAAGTGGTTCTAACGTTGTTTATTTGGACACTTAGCTCTAAACTCTAATATGATGTCAAAATGTAATCAAACTGTTGTCAGAGGGAAGTGTGCATGTGTGGGTTTTTTGGTTTTTGGTTGGGTTTTTTTAGGACGATCGAGCCTAACATAAGATGACATAATGTTAGCTTACACCTAGCTGCTGTCGTTTGGCCAGCTCATTGTCAGCTATCACATGTCTAATTTGCAAACAATAAGTAATTGCAATAAGAATATATAAGCATGTTTATGCACATTTCCATGTTAGAGCCCTGATATCAGCTCAGGAGATGATGCACACGCTCACACTTCAACAATGGGGAAGGAAACTTGGGCTTGCAGACTAGAGGGTCTGCATGAAATAATCCCAGGCTCAGAAAAAAATATCTGTAAGAAAAGGCAAATTCAGTTACACTGTATCTTCTTTCTGAATTCATTGTGTTATTAAGCCTGCTGTTTAATAAAAAAATAAAATAAAAATAATGTATTTTGTAAATCTCATTTAATTTCCTTCATTTTTTTAGACCAGCCCGAAACCAAATCACACAAAGCCTGGACAACAACCCTCTTTGAAAGTAAGTGATCATACATATCGTCTTTCATATGAGGACAAATATAGCTTCTTTGTGTTCCATCTCTTCTTTGTCTTCAGATGATATGTCAACATTAAAAAACATCTCAGTAGGTGATGCTAAGCTCGCCGTTTCCTGTATGTTCAATCAGCTGGCTGCTGAAATTGACCTAGTGTTATGGTTGAACTACACCTCCTGCCTGAATGTTCTTTCTGTGGTGGCATCTTCTTTTGCTCCCACTTACACACAGTTCACTTGGTCAAAGTCAAAGACCAGAAAAAAAGAATCCTAGATGAGAAAAAAAGTAGATTAAAAACTTTACAGGCTTATGTTCTTGTTAAATGTGCTCCCCATAAGAGTCTAAGCACCATGAAAAATGTTTTTATGTTCCAACTATGCCTTCAAGTGCACTGATGATATAGAAATCGCACTACTGTATGGTATATTTCTGAGTCGCTGTTATGTGATTTTTGATTTTTTTCTCCTCCTTTGGGATATCTACTAAAACCCCATGTAATCAAAAGCAATCTGCAGTCTTTCAGAAGATTTTTCAAAGACTTTTCTTAAAAAGAACTGAGCTGCAGACAGATGCTTATTGTTGCAGTTCAAAACTCAACTGTAATTTTCACATTGCAATTTGACAGTATAATATATTAGTTCAGGGGGTTGGGTAAAAGACAAGGTGTTATGTGAAGGAACTCGTGCAAATCATGATAATCTACTAAAAACATCTTTCTGCATACCAAAACATGATACTACATAAGGATAAAAGTAATGTTTTGGCAAATCCTGCCTGAATCCTGCCTACGGGGCGACTTTAACAGCCTCAACACTCTTTTTGTGCATATCAATAGCCACAGCAGCCAGCTGTTTCTTACTGCGCACCTCCAAAAGGCGCATCTGAAACCATTTAAATCAAAAGCAGTCACAGTTTCCACACTGCATTATAGGCATTCCAGCATGGCCTTTCACTCCATGCTGCGTAGCCTCGCTCGGCGGGGGAGCGCGGCATAAAGTGGGCACACAGCAACACAAATATGCGGCCCACTGCGTGATTCCCTCAGGAACACTGAAGGATGGAGAGACACACATAGACAGACAGCGAGAGCGAGCGAGAGAGAAAGAGACAAAGGAGAGAAAGAGGAACAACCTCTAAGTTTCTTTGCTCCAGCTTCTCAGGTTAAAACCTTTTCCCTGCCTCAGATAAGAACCTTTCTCTTCCTTTGAACGCTTTGTCTTCTGGCCAGATCGAGGAGAAAAAAGAGAAGAAAGAGTAGCGCTGTCTTACTGGCACACCCCTGTGGTGGGTGCTCGTACAGAAAGGCAATGGTTCATGCTAGCTCGTGGAGGCGAGCTTCATTTATAACATGGCGTAATGGGCAATTAAATGCGCGTGAGATTTTAAAGCTTTATTATTATTAAGACCACTATTCTATGCACAGGAATAACCACCGTGTATCATTTTACTTATATCATGGACACTTACAAACATTATGTATGATCATCACGTAAGAATCATTGATGAACTAGAGTTCAGTGGTATCTAGCGGTAAAATGACAAATAGCAACAAACTGAAAATCACTTCATAACTTCTTCTTCTCTTTAGAACAAATAGTCTTCTCTACATCCAGTGTTACACTTCTACATTCTGCGCTTCTTTAGAAAGATGTAAAATTACACAGAAACATCCTCCTGTGCTTATAAAACGGTGAGAATCTTGTCACGCATTTGTTATAACATATGAATATAATAATTTATATCTCTGGAAGTCACAACATGATGATCACATTATTGCTGATCCTGTGGCCACCAAAGTAGCTACCCACCACCACTTAGCTGCACCAAACAATTCTATCCATAACCATTTTGAATAGAATTGGTGACAAAGGCTGATCCTTTTGGAGTCCAGCTCTCACTGGGAATAGCAACCCCATACCCTGAAACACCCCCCACAGGATGTCCCAAAGGATGTGACTGAATGCCTTCCTGAAAAAAATCCATATAGACTGGTTGGGCAAACGTCCACTACCCTCACACAACCTCAAGATGACAAAGAGCTGGTCCAGCGTTCCACATTGCTTCTTTTGGAGTCGAGGTTGAACTAAGCGATAAACTCTCCTCTTCAGCACCCTGACCTTCCTGGGGAGGCTGAGGAGTGTGTGCCCACTAAGATTTGAGGGCACCCTCCAGTCGTCCTTCTTGAAAAGAGGGACTGGAGGACAGTCTGCCAATCAAAAGGTTTTGTCCCCAAGTTTTACCCAGTGCTGCAGAGGCATGTAAGCCAAGACTTATCAGATTGATGTGGAAACCCAGTTTGTTCTTGATAAATTTCCCAGGTCAAATTTATAAGTGCAGGTTGTTTATCTTGCAGGTCATGTATCATTTCAAAACCTGCCCTACAGGCAGTTTTTCCAGGTCATATTTAGTAGTGACTTGAACAACATTTTACTGTGGATACAAATTTGGTGTCTGTTAAGTTATATTCGGGTGATATACGCTGAACACAGCACATGAAAAAAATGCTAATGAAGAACATAAAACATGAACGTTGGCTGTTGGCATCGACTTTTCCTCATTGACGTATTGATGTAAAAGGACACCTTGTGCGTATGTCGAAGATGCCAGTGGTTGTGACTAAAACTCCTGCATTTGATGCTCTCCAGTAATAGTAGCATCTAGACGTCAAACGTGCTGGGGGATAAATTTACCCAGTGTGGCGCCTGAATACAACACGTTAAATCATCATTTATATCATTAAAGGGAACATCTTCAGCCTACGCTGTCTTTACGTGAAGCCTTTGTGAATTCATGAATGCATAAAAAAAGCACGTTACCTGTCATCTGAGCACCTCTCACTTTAAAGAAAAGGAGTGTGGCTTTGTTCGTTAATTTCTCTAATGAGAAGTTAATTTGTCAGTGGAAAATGTTGAGAATAAAATCCCTCAACTTTAATATAAAGACAAGGCAGTTAAACGAGCTGTCACTGACATAAGTGATCACAGTAGGTTTGCTATTTTTAGTTTTTGATCACAGGACACTAAAGATCTGCTTGACCCATATCAGCTCTGTTGCCTCTACATTGTGCAATCGTCTGAGCTTTGAAGGTTTAAGAGCCATGTTATCTGAGAAATGGGGAGAGGTCTAACCACAAAACAAGAGTGGCCACAGACTGAGAGGTCATCCTTGGCTTTTCAACCTAAAAAAAATCCTATTACCTCTCCAGGCCAAGTTTAGGCCAGCAAATGACTCCAGTTGTTGCCTCCCCCTGGGGCTAAGGCATCCCATCTTCACCCCTGGTGGTCTGCAGTCATCTCATCTTTCATAGAGCACGAGCGGCAGGAAGTATCCACGGGCATCAACAGATGCAGGGGAAAACCCACAAAATGGCTTCCTCCCGAGCTGCCCATGTGGCCTGAGTGATTGTAAACCTTTGATTCTGCAAACAACATACAACACACCATGCTGCACCATGTGTACTTTCTTGAGAAACGTCTCATAGATAAGCAGATACAGGTGGGGTGAACGAACCGCGAGGGTGAATTTCCAAACATTTAAGCATGTGAATCAGCATCGGTGTTTACGGGTGTGTGTAGAAAAGTTAGATTGCTTATTCACTTGGAGGAAACTTTTTTTCTTTCTGTAGAGCAGACGAGCCGGTGAAATGATTTTAGAAAATGGACAGTGGAGGGAAACCTGCTGAATGCCAGAGTGAATAAAAAAGTAAATAAATCGCTGGATAATGTGAAGCAATTGTAGGGGTGTGCATAATCAGGGATTTGGAGGCTGCTCACTCTGCTGCTCATCTTCTGACTACAAAACCAGGCCCGGCCACCCCTCCAATCCCCCCTCCCCCTTTCTCTCTTTCTCACTCTCTCCAGCCAGCGATAATCTGTTCCAGTACACTTGCCATGAAATGAGCGATGCAGGACTTGTAATGCACTGGACAGGCAAAGCCTAACAGATAACATAAGCCCCTTCGCTGCCCCCCCTTCTCAAATCACCCGCCTCACCCCCCTCTCGCCATTACCAGCCCTCATCCCCCTTCCACTGGTAAATCGAGGCCCCTCAGCTGTAAACAAGAAGAAGAAGATTTGGTTCATTACAAGGGGAGTTGTTTTCTCCCCCCCGACTATTCATCTGATATGTAATTTCTGTGTCTCGTCGCCTTATGCTTGCGTCATATTTCATCTTGACTCCCGTGACCTTTGCTGTCAGGCAGAAGATGCGAGCCGGTTGTTATGTTTTTGTTCTGCTCTGCTGTTTATCGTTGTGATTGTCGTTTGGCTAATGTATGCATGCATATATGCACGTGGGCCTTGAAAGCAAAAGCCTTGCAGAGCTGACAGTGGTAGTGTGTAGTCTCACGGGGTGGAAGAAAGAAGCCTGTTTTGATGGCGATGAATATATAACTTTTTTCTTTTTACTCTGCTTGAGCTGTCTGCCTTTTCTCCTTTTTCTTCTTCTTTCCTTTATTTTCTTTTGATCTGGCTTCGGTTTGAATGTCGTTCCATCTGGATGAGTTCACTCTGGATAAGTCTTGCTCCACAAATTCTTCAATAATTTTCCACATATTCCATATGTTCATGTGCTTTACTTTAAACCACATACTTTTCACTCCCACTTGCTCACCATGATAAGCAACACAGTTGTACCTGGAGGAAAAACTGCTTCCAACAAAGAACAACTGAGATGCTTTTATTTCGACACTGTATGGTTAAAATAAAAGCAGAGCTGTAATATGATGCAGGCGCTATAATATGAGGCAAGAAAGACGGAAAAGATCTCTTCAATGCCCTTCTAAATTTGTTGTATAATACCCAAAGGTATTCACCCCTCCAAAGAAAATAATCCAAGGCCCGCAGTACTTCATTTGGAATTAGTGTAAACATAGATCAAAAACTTTATGAGGGCAGGGAGTATATTCATCTCAACAGTTACATCCGAATGTTGTTGGGGACCTCCCTGGCAGCATGTTTGACAGGAACCAGCAAACAGCCTCGGCCGTGATCGATAGACTTCTTCCCAGCTGCCTCGTGGTTTTGGAGGTTCGGAAAATCCGCCACGAAGCAGGGCCCTCCCATCTCGTCTGTCCCAATATTGTCCGGGTGGCTCCTGCTTCCATGCTCCTCGCTCGCTGGAATGCCGGCGCTCTGAGGATGACAGGGTTTCCTAAGATCCGACCAGGACCTCTCTAATTTGGGCATCCACTCTTCCCACTTCCTCTGACCAGAAACCATTTTAAATTGGTGGCCACGTAGGAACTGGCATTCCCCTTTTTCCTCCTTTCTTAATGGTTTGTTCAATTCTGTGGCTCTTTTATTTCTATCTGTCTCCTTCCACCTCTGTCTTGGCTATGACTAGAAAGTACGTTTATTTCTGCTCTGTATTATTGTCCATCACAATGAAATCGTGGGCTTCCTTTACAATCACAAAGCCCCACCACCATCGTCAGCGGCACTCCACACATACATAGAGGCACTATCAGTGACAGGCACGGCACAACAGCAGCAATGTGTTAGCGATCCCCCAGCCGTGTGCGCGTACAAGCAGGTTGTTTCTGCCAGTGAGCGCTGCGAGAGTGACAGACCACCCACCTGCTCTGGCTCTTCCTATTGATGTCAGTTTGGCGTCAGTAGGAGGGCAGCTAATGGGATTTCACTATCAGCACCTCAGTGTAGCCACCATGTCAGCTCGCCCTCCTCCGTAGAGCTATGCACAGTCAAGCAAGGTAAAACTGCTCAGCTTGGAATTCTAAAAACTCACTGTGAAAGGCATAAGACGTTGGGCCCAACATAATGCAATTTTTTTAAGCAGGCACTGCAAAGAAAACCGAGTAACAAGCAACGCAGGTACCAAAAAGCAAACCAATCTGTAAACGAATTATCACCTTACCACAGTTTGTGGGAGACTGTGGTAGATATCCAACTGGTTTCCATTTTGGTTGTGAAAATACTGCTGTGCTGTTCAATGCAAAGGTACGTGCAAGATATTTAGATATGGTGTCAGATACGACACAACCAGCCACAGCAGAATTAGACGTAGAAAGGTCACTGTCCTCTCCTAATGGCCAATTAAGTTGTCATTGGGAAATTGGAAATGTGGCAGTGAACTCAGAAGGTTGTCAGCCAAGAGCAATACCCGTTTTGGATACTTTTATGTTTGTTTCACTAGTTTGCTTTTGCACTGTTTGCTTTAGCCACCAAAGCTACTTAATGCTTAGAAAAAAGACCAAAGAAATATGCAACATCATATTAATATTAACGGGACGTGTTGAAAAGAAACTCAATGTCACTCAATGCGTGCAAGTTTGAAGCTTAGTCATCCTCAATATGCCTTAATTATTGTTGCCTTAAACTCGATGCATCACGCACTAGTGCCAAAGGACACTTTGTGCTTCACTTTGACAGTTCCTTTTACAAAACTTCATGACAGAGAACGAGGACAAGATTGAAGTTTTTTGCACGATGCTCGAGCCTAATTTCCACCGTGAAAACTGTGCGTGTATCATTGAGACGCCAGTGGCTTCGACAAAGGCCAAACCATAATCTAACCAAGTAGTTTCTGGTTCCTAAACATAACCAAGCAATGAGTAAAAGCAAAAATAAAAAGGAAGCAAAAACAAAGTGCAAACCACAAAGATCCCAAAGGGGTTACGAAACAGTCTCCACCGCAATCTTTGTCCATCTTTAATAGACCACCTTTTTCCTGCAATTTCTGACATTGTTTAAGCTGGTAAATGACCCCTTGTGCGTAAGCATGGCACCAGCAGACACAAGCAGCTTTGACAAAACAGCAATATATGACGTCCTTTAAATGAGAACAGGCTGCGATTCCTATTGTAGTAATAGTGTTTATATACTATATATCAGTGGCATGCCATGAGGCAAGAAGTGACAAACAAAACAAACAGAAACATCTTCCACTACTTACCAATTTAACAAGCTGCCTGTCTCACTCTGCATGGACATTATCCTCTTCTGCACTCCTTCCTGGCTGAAGAATTGTAAAATATTAATACATTAATAGAGTGAAATAAATATAATATAAATATTTATACTTTTTGAATAGAAATAAATATACAATTTTCAAATAATATTTTTAGCAAAAAAACTATGAAAATACCTCATTACACATAAAACTGTATTACTGCAAATTTGGGCATAAAGTATCAAAAGTGAAACATTATTATTATTCAGAAAACGTTCCACAAAGTATTACATTGTTTAATTTTACTGCTACATGTGTTTTAAGGTTGAGCACATCTAAACGAAATTATATTTTGTTTGATGTTCACCATAATATTTTATAAATCATATGTTTGCAGCGGCTGTGCTGTGAGGTACACCCATCTCTGAAAGAAAAACCTGTTGTTCATGAGTTCAGAGATAAAGGCCTATATCTGGATTTTTTTTTAAAAGATATTAAAATATGTTCATAAGAAAAAATCTGCTGCTTTTAAATGATTGGGCAGTGTGTGACGTGTTTAACTGTCAATATCTACAGGGGAGATTAATATATGAATGAAAAATTCAGTTGGCATGCTGACAAAGAAGCTGGTTAAACATATTACAGACAGTCTCATAGATGCTAATCTGAAAGTGCTAATGAGCCTAAACCGTGCCTGTTTTATTAGACGTGAGTAGAGCTGCTCCCTCTATCATCATCACAACTTTCCTTTTTATTGTACTAAAGAAGTTATTCATTTTTTGACACTCCACCTTCTCTGCATCACACCAGTTTGTCAAAGTGGTTAACAAGAAGAAGAACATCAACTTGCTAAGGCTAGCTGTGTTTCCATACAAAGCTTGTAACTGATCTCAGAACAGTGAAAGCTGAGCCAGCAGCAGCTCGCCTCACAAACTGGTCTTCCATCATTTTACCGTCAAAAGCCAGCAGCTCATCTACAATGCACATGCACAAACTACCAGAAACAGCTGCTAGCCTCTCAGCCTGCACAGCTCAAGTTATCATTGTTAACAAGAGATGGACATGCCCGAGAACAGGAGCAGCTACAATTTTTAGTGAGTAGAAAACAAACACAGGTTTTAGCGAAAATAGCTAATTGCAACCACGAGATGGCTCTAACATAAAGAATTGATACAAATGGGCGAGGCGCTTTATGAAAGCACTGTGTGAGATGAAAGGAGAGAGATCGATTTACTTTGGCACATTTAATGAATATTTATTTTTAGATTTGACATGGCAAGCACTGCTTGCCCTGATGGAATGCCACTGCTATTATTGCTACTATTACAAAGGTAGAAACAAAGTGGTCTGAGAAATTAAGTGAGAAGAAATGTAGGTGAAATGAAAATAAATGTACTTTTGTCCCGCTGTGAAATTAGTAAAATAGAATTAATGAAATTTGCAGTCTAACACAACACATGCCAGTAGATGGCTGAACTCACCCAGGTATACAAAGAGTAGAATATATCATTCTAAATCTTCCAAATAGTCAAAAATCCACAAGCTGAAGTTTTGTGAATGGTGACTAATCAGTTCAAGGTGTTAAAAACTGTGTCAGAACTGAGCGAGTGTGGAAGCAATGAGTACCTCATTACTGAATCTAGTCACTATTTCTTCACCTGGCACTGTCATAACAGCACCGCACTTTTAAAGCCTCGCCTCACCCTCTCTCTTTCTAACAGTATTTTACTTTGTTCTTCTCTCTCTCTCTCTCTCTCTCTCGGTCTTGCTCTCTCTCTCTTTCTCTCTCTGTGTGTCGTTCGAAGTTTACAACTGTTGTCTGAAAGTTCACACTTCTAGTTTGGTGGCAGCCTTGCACATTATTTTCTTCCTCTTTTCTTCTTCTTCTTCTTCCTTGTGTGTTGCTCCACATCAGAGATCCAGAGAGGGGCCTTTTGTGTCTGACTTTGCCCCAAAGGCAGTCGTCTTGCAAGGCAGATTAATAATTACAGAGTACACAGCATCGGGGAAAACAATTTCAACATCTTTGATGTTAAACATGAGAGAAACCAAAATTACAAAGAAAAAAAGGATGACGAGGAAAGGTCTTGAAAGATGGTCTTTCTTTCTGTCTCCCTCTCTTTTGGCAGTATTTCCTGTTATTGTTGCGTTCCACTGTTTCGCTGTGCATCAAAAACATTAAGCAGGACTTAAAAGAGAGAGGCATCTGCCCCTGGAGGGCCACATTTGCGAAGGAGAATGGCAACTATTCTGTATGACAATGTCATGAAGATGAGAAGCTATATATAATGTTTCATAGGATTTGGTCCATCTGTTTTATGCCTTGGCACTTCAGCAAGATGTTGTTTGTTTAGTGTGGCATTAGGATAAATAGAAACCATGACCAAATATAGGAGGACAGAGCTGTCATGGCCCTGAGTTATGATTATGGGCTGTAATTGAAAGGTTGAGTGTATTCTTTCCTATGCTTCACTATAAAACTCCTTTTAAGTGAAAAAGCCACGGATCATTGGAATGACAATTTACAGTTTCTCCCTTCTTGTACTTTAGAAAACCATTTTTGTTTGTCTTGCGTATTGCGGAATATGTACCCTGACAAACATGGCTGATTACTATGCGCTTTTAATAATAATATTAAATGAATAATAACAAATCAAAAACACAACCATAATTTAAAGATAATTCCGGAGAGATGGAGAGAGTCCCTTCAGACAAAAGATTTTTATTGTGGGCTGATTGAAGTCTTGTAGTGGATTCAGAAAATATTCAGACTAAGCTGCAACCCCCAGGGCTGAAAATAAAGCCAATGCTCAAGTGTGAAAACCTGCATTTCCTTAAATGGCCACTTGAGGCTGCTCTAATAGCAACTCAGTCCCATATACTCCCATATTAAAATGTCCAACTTTACAGCACAAATAAACAGAGTGTGATATAAAAAAGGTTTGTGTCTCTATAGCTATTTGCTGTGTAACAACTGCACAAGGGCTCACTTTGTTTGTAAATCATCCATTTAAATTGTATTAAGGGGTAACATTATACATCATTGCAGTAGCAATAGTAGGCTTCACCTCAGCTAATTTGAATTAGTTATCTGGACCTCTTGTACCTCTTTATAGTATTTGTGTCTTTTGGTTCCTTTTAATGCATTATTCTGACAAATATGACTTGTTGTGCAGTACGACCAGAATTAGAAATCTGTGCTTCAATAATGAAATGCAGTTGTCTGATGCTGACTGATAGCATCCCTCTTTCTCAGCCAAATATGCACACTTCTCGCTGCTAGAATTCATGATGAAAGTTCATAAACATTATAACATAGTGAAATTATTTTCTCAAATGTGTCATTTAATTTAATTTCAATTCAGTTCAGATCAATTTAGTTTTATTTATATAATGCCAAATGACGATAACCTAACGATCGTGTGACCCCTGATGAGCAAGCACTTGGTGACAGTGGGAAGAAAAACTCAGTTTTAACAGTAAGTGTATAAACACGTAAATGAGTGAAGAAGAACTACTCAGTACATCATAGGAGCACCCAACAGTGTGAGCTTATTGCAACAGAACTAAGAGATGGTTCAGAGTCACCTGATCCAGCCCCAACTATTAGCTTAATCAAAAAAGAAAGTTTTAAGACTAATCTTAAAAGTAGAGAGGGTGTCTGTCTCCTGAATCCAAGCTGGGAGCTGGTTCCACTGAAGTGTTGTTGGAAAGCTGAAGGCTCTGCCTCCCTTTCTACTTTTAAATACCCCGAAGACGATAGACAAACCCACAGTCTGAGAGTGGCATGCTCTATTTGGACAATATGGTAAATTGAGGTTTTTAAGATCTTCATTTCATTTCAATTCAATTCAATACAGTTTTATTTATACAGCACCAAATCACAGCAAAAGGAACTAACAAGACACTTTATATTGTAAGGTAGACGCTACAATAATACATACAGAGAAAAACCCAACAATCATATGACCCCCTATGAGCAAGCACTTTGGCGACAGTGGGAAGGAAAAACTCCCTTTTAACAGGAAGAAACCTCCAGCAGAACCAGGCTCAGGGAGGGGCGGGGCCATCTGCGACCGGTTGGGGCGAGAGAAGGAAGTCAGGACAAAAGACATGCTGTGGAAGAGAAACAGAGATTATTAACAAGTATGATTCAATGCAGATAGTTCTATTAACACTTGGTGAGTGAGAAGGATGACTGAAGAAGAAATACTCAATGCATCACGGGAATTCCCCAGGAGCCTACACCCATTGCAGCATAACTACAGGAGGATTCAGGGTCACCTGATCCATCCCGATATGATAGGTCCTAATTATTCAAACCCACCTGATAACAATGAATCACAGTAGTCCAATCTAGAAGCATTAATAGCACAGCATTAATGTCTGTTAATTTACTGTAATTTTGCAGAAATTACAGTTGATGTTTTCTGCATTTGGATTATTTATTCTTTTAAGACTGATCATCTGAGGCTCTGTGAGACAATTGTGAACTCACACCTTCAGGTCTCTGCATAAGTGGGTTTTAAATCTGAGCTTTGGCTGGGTCATTCCAATACAGTCAGAGACTTGATTGCCCTCCAGTGTTGTCTTGGCAGTGTGCTTCATATATTGTTGAGTCCTGGTGGCTCCAAATGTCTTTCATTTCACAATTGTTGAGGTCACTGTGGTCCCACTCAGAGCTTTAGAAATGGTTTTGTACCCTTGCCCTGATCCACGCCTAACCACAATTGTACTGCAGAGATCTACAGAGAGTTCCTTGAAATTTATGGCTTGGTTTTGTCCTGACATGCAGAGTGAAAATAATTCTAAATCATGTCTATTGGAGTCAGTTTGTTAAGGTGGCCTTAATCAAGAGACACAGCCCAAAGATAATATAGGCGTACACTTTATTGTTTTCAGAGTTATAAACCAAATCTTATTCACAGTAGTCGACACATTCAATGGAGTCTTTCATGTGGGAGAAGCAGCAGTGCTGACATTATCAGTGTTAAACCTGCCTCTCCACTTCAGATATTCTACAGACACTGCAGTCAGTGTGACAGGTGTCAGTATGGAAAGACTTCTCTTTTCTTTCCATACTTTTCTTTCCCTCCCCCCCCAAAAAAAACACTGCTAGTTTTACACTGTGTGCTTTAACTGTGACAAGTGGAGCTGAGGCGTCAAAGCTAAGACGACACAGAGGAGAAGCCACATCGTGCCTGAATCGTGACAGCGAGCGCCCAGTTGCTGGCACGCAGCGGCAGATGTACAGTCATCTGGAGTGTTGGTGACAGTTATAATGCATCTTCTTTTTATTTACTGTACTTGTTTATATCTGTAAATACAACAAAATAAATATTCTGGAACATCCTGCCACATGGAGTCCATCTGATGACCACAGTTGAGGTGAAAGGGTTCATCACAGACTCAGTGAACCTCTGACAGTCATAAACACAGACTGTAAGTTTGTAGATGCTTCAATCACTCTGGTTGGTTTCCAATGCTTTTTATATCACTAACATAAAATAAACAAAATCTGTATTGGGATTTCAATTTAATGGTGGACCTTCACTTGAAATAAAATCATAATGACGCTAAAATTAGAATAATATAGATACTTATCAAACCTGAAAACCTTCCAGTTAAGAGAAACATGTTAGTTTTATGGGTTAATGAATAATGCAGCTTTAGTACTGAACATTATGAGTGCTTAAAAGTTGCACTTAGAAAATGACATATCCTGCGGAGGAGGCAGTGCAGAATAATAGGAATAAAAGTGCAAGTAAACCGCTTGCTGGCACCCTTAGAGCACTGACGTTAAAGAGCAGTGCTGATGGGAAGGAGCTGAGTTGATGGGCAGTGTGGGCAGCTGTTTGCTCAGCAGGTACGAGCAGCAGTGAAACCACATGCAGCAGGTGTGTGAGTGCTGGGCAGTAAGGGAGCTGATGAGGAGCAGCAGGTGGGGAAGAAAAAGTTCCAGGTTTTAACTTTTAACACAATAATCTCTTGCATTTTGAGCACTTCTGTCTTCTCATGGAGCGATGATAAGTCAAGGTTCAAAGCTCAGCTAAATTAATCTGTAATACCCTGCTGGTATGCACAACAGAGCCACATCATATGAAGATGTGCACATTCAAAATTCAGTCATTTCAAGTCACAACAAATACACAGCTTTTTTTTCCACATTCGAAATTTTTATGAGGGCACCCGCTGTGATGCAACTCGGTCATTAATATTTAATTTTGAATATTTTCTTTAGACTAATTTGTGATGGAGTTAACCAAATAAAGTTTTTCGAGTCAGTATAAAACTGGAAAGGCTTGCTGGGATATTTTTGGAACCATTTTTATTTATTTAAATAGTCGATTGAATTTTCTGAAAAATATGACATGCCGTGCATTAGGTTGCACCAACAGACCACCCATTAAGTCTTTTCTCCACTTTTTGGTTAAGTGCTGATATTTTACTTTATTCATTAGCTGATAATATAGTACTCCATCCACACTCATGTCCTTTGTCACACCTGGAACCAAAAATCTGAGATTGAAACAGGCCAAAAATGTAAAAGTCTACAAACCAAACCATAACATCATAGTAGCTCTGTTGATCTTATCACTAGAGTTTTGGTGAACAGATGGATAAACAGATTGTGAATGTTTATGATAGAAGTTAACTTTAATGTAGTTCAAAATATCCAATGCAATCTGACATTAGAGAGTCCTTGTTACCCATTGATATAAAAAAACAATGACCTTTTCCACAGCCATTGTTCATAATTTTCTTTTCTATAGACTGGTATCTGCTGATTCATGTGCACATGGCAGGTTAAAAAAAAAGTCCACATTTGGGGGATGAAGGGGATGGTAGTTGAATGAATCATGAGATTGTATTGCTGACCCCAGAGAGCAGTATTTGCGTCATACATGTGACACATTTTTATGCTTCACTTGTTATTTTATCATATGTTTAAAATGGATGGATATATGTTAAATATGTTCATTTAAATTCATGCTGAATTATTAATAAATACTGTTTGGCTGAACAGAATCTGCTTTCTGCGATTTCCTTACCTGGATAATTGGTGTGGTTTAGAAGAAGGCTGCGATTTGGGTCAAGATAGTACAACTTACACTTAAAAGCCCTGTTTTCTTGGTTGCCATGGTGTCTGGTTGTCTTGACAAAATATATGTCAAAATACTGGTCCACATTGACCACAAAAAATTCATCCTATAGTTGGAAGATTTAAGGCGAACACAGGAAAGCTCCTTTTTTAGCAGTCACGTAGGGACAAACCATTCAATTACATCATTCTGCTCAATGATGATGGAACAAACGAGTAAAAAATACAGTGCGTAGATACAGAAACACTTCCACTTGTGAAAGTTGACATAAACAAGTCAACTTCCATTTTTTTTTTTTTGGTTCAGATATAATGGGGGCAATGAAAAATGTGTCAGCAGCATTAATCACACTCTGACTGCTCTGAAGATCAAACTGAGGCAGCACTGATTGCAAGCTTGACATCCATTTCCAAAGACACGGGTTTGCGATTGTGAAATTCCTGGTTTTCCCTGTAATGGCTGAAAAAGACATTCTCCAAAAACCCATAGCAATTCTAATGTATGTGTGTGTGTGTGTGTGTGTGTTGGGGGGGGCGGGTTAACGCCATCTAGTCAGGTGTGTGAAAACATCAGCAGATATATATGCAGGAAAGCCTTATTTCAACCTAGTGAGAGGGGATGATAGTGAGAGAAACAATGTCTTCTTCCTCAAATCCTGAAAAAAAGAAAAAGGGAGGAAAAAAAGCTATAATTGGGAAACAAACAACAGGGATGCAGCTGCATTTAATTTCCTGAAGCATGCTGTTTCTATCACAAGGTCTTTTCAGATGCACCAAGTGAGCTGAGGTTGGGAATGGCCATGAATCTAAACCAGCCTTTCCCACTACACTTGGCTTAATGAGGGCTACATGCAGGAATGTTGGTTCTCACCCCACACCTTTTTCCCTGTAGGCTTTTGCAGAGTGATAAGGTAGAACCGATCCTCTTTTAAATTATTTTTCCATCCGTTGTGGCCAAAACTGAAAGTTTATCCACAAATTAATCTCAATCATTAGCCAAATCATAAACAGTTTTAATTTCTTCCACTGGAGCTGATGATCTAGCGTGGCAAACTGGAGCCAAATTTTTAGTCTGCAAAATGAGAAAAGTATCCTACTGACATCTCAAAACTTCCCCAAATTAGTTCCCAATCAAAAAAAAAAAAAAAAGTGGGACAGTGCATTTTCCATCCTTAAGCCTTCTGAAATGATCTGTTCCATCTGGCTGCAAAGAAGGGATTGTTTTTGTATGACCAGATGAAATTGCAAACATCCCGTCATAATTATTTCAAAAAGCATCCTGTTTTGAATAACATTGTGCTATGAAGGAAACTGAAAGCTGGTAAACAACAACATGCTCCTCACATGGTCCAGTTTTTCCCGTTAGGGGCCTTTATATCAAGTCCAGACTGCTCTCTTTATGAGATCATTGAGAACGCCTTGTTCAGCTCTTGATGGTGAAACAGGGATATCATCAGTTATGGAGACTGTTGAGAACGTTTGTGTGTATCGAATGTCCCTGTCCCTCATTAGCTGGTGTCCTTATTAAGAGTCTCCTTGCTATACCCCAGAGAAGCCCAAAGACAGTCTTCCATGTCACCTCCCCCTCCCCATCCCTCGCACATTCCCCCTGTTTCTCTGACATGCCCTTTGAACTCCCCCCAGTCTCCAGCTCCACAGCAACGCTTTGATAGAGGCTTCCTCTTTTCTCTTCTCAAGGTGAAGTGCTGGCTACATGTGCGAGTGTGTGCTTTTAAGCCTGAGATGGCCAAAACATGCATTTGGGCCCAATTATGAATCGTTACCTCTCTCATTATTGTGATGATGAGAAGTTGATCCTGTTTTCTTTTGTCTCCAGTGCACATTTTAAATTGTCAAATGAAAACAATGCTCCGGTTGGGGGGGTCTGGAGAGCCTGGAGCCTATTTAGCAGAATAATAGAAGCAGCTTTTTCCACCTTAACACATCATGACTTTTCCCAATTTTAACAAAACTGTATTAAATTGATGTTTTACAAAGATTTTTAAAACATTTTCTTTTCAAAGAAGAGAGTAAAGGTAGGGTGGAGTGGGTGGAGACAATAGCAGTATGAGTCAAAGGGAAGATTTACAAGATGGGAGTGAGACCTGCTATGATTTATAGTTTGGAGATCATGGACTAAAATAAAAGGACAGGAGGCAGAGCTGGAGATGTTAAGGTTTTCATTGGAATGACCAGGATAGACACGATTAGACATTCAGAGGAACAGCTCAGGTTGTGTGGTCTGAAGACAAAGTTAGAGATGCAAGGCTGACAAAGAAGAGGCAAATGAACACATTGGAAAAATGAATAATAATGAATATGTGGCTTAAAGGAGGAAGAGGAAGATCACATAGAAGGTTCCTGGATTCATTGAAGGACACACATAGAGTTGGTGGGACAGAGGAGGCTGCTAGGGCAAGCGTGAGAGGGGACAGGAGATGATCCACTATGGTGACAGATATTAAATTGAAAGAAGAGTACAGAAGAACATTTAATTTTCATATGGGAGCTAGGTCTATGAGAGCATTGTGTCCAGGTAATGGGGGGAATAGCAGTCTAAGCAGCAGCCCAACTCTTGGGCTTTCCCTAGGGTGTCCTCCCAGCTGGACATTCCTTAAACACCTCAACTAGGAAAAATCCTACTTAGATGCCCAGACCACATAAACTCGACAACTCAACACTCAAGTCCGAGAAGCTCCTGAATGACGAAACTCTTCACCGTATCTCTGAAGGAGAATCGAGACATCTTTCAGAAGAAGCTCATTCTTTCATTCACAAACCACCACTCATGGCTGTGGGTGACAGTAGGAACTTACAATGACCCGTAAATCGACAGCTCTCCTCGTCTCGACAAATCAGTACAACATCTGCAGCGCTGCAGATGCTACACCAGCCTATCTGTCTGTCTCCCGCTCCTTTCTTCCCTGACTTGTGAGCAAGAGCCTGAAATATTTGAACTCGTCCATTTGGGGAAGCAACTGATTCCCAGTCAAGCGTGGACAGCCTTCCCTTATGTTCATGGAATAAAAAGGTCCTACTTATATTATTTAGACCTGCAGATAAAACCAAAGCCATATAGATTTGTATAAAAGAGAGTTAGGATATGTCCTAACTCTCTTTTATGCAAATCTATATACGTCCACACGTATACGGGTATTTTTCAAAATGCAGCTTTTTCTAGGCCTTTTGTCCACACGGATGACTGAAAACTGAGACTTTTTAAAAACTCCTGCCAGGGTGGAGATTTTCGAAAACTCTGTTTTGGCGTTTACGTGTGTGCGATTTAATCATACAACGTCAAAGGTGTGCGCCTTTTTTGACGTCACGCTGTGCGCCATGTTATTGTTTACTTGATATGAAAAATATTGTTGCTGTTTTTCTTACTCTGCAGTTTTTACATGCTTACATATACACACGCAGTTACTGTCCCTCCATTTAGAAAGACTGCTTCTATGCGCCATCTTTGTTTACTCTTTCCCTCCCAGGCTTCTGATTGGCCAATATTTCTACACGGTTAGGATTATATCATCACCTGTTGCTTTGGCATGTTTTTGGCAGGACTTTTTGTGTTTACATGTGGAAACTGAAATGAAAACTGAAAATCTCTGTTTACAAAAATACCCATGTACGTGTGGACGTAGCCTTAGAGTTTGTGCTCTTAATCAATAATGACTTGAACCTGAGATTGTTTAGCTTTGTTCCCAACTGCTGACAGGCTGGTGATTATGTTTCGTTAGCTTTCTTGTATTTTAACTGTTTGTGTGGGTTTTGTTGAAGTGTTCCAAGTGTTCAATACCACCGCAGAAAACAAAAAATTCACACCACCTACAGCTGCAAACACACATTTCATGTGTGTGACAGGAAGAAGCCAGCCTATTGGAGCATGTATATTTCCAGGAAATGCTACAGTATGAATGATGTTGATAAAAATGTATGCTCTTCCGCACATATTTTATGCTTTCACATGAGCTAAAACATTAGCTCTTTCAACAACCACCTTGCGCCTGTGTCTGCATTTGTACTTGTGAGGCAGAAATGCCAGCCTCATGTCAGTGCAGCAGAAATAGGTCAACCATCCACACACGCACACTCACACACTCACGTACACACAGATAGAGGAATTACTCATTCCCTTTCATGGCCTTTGTAGATGGAGGAAGTGGATGCCAATGCAAAAAGATCAAAATCCCTCCGTGCGAGAAACAAGTGTCCTCCTCCCAGCAGCCGAGCAGGAGGGAGGAAGAGTCGCTCAACAGGTTTGTGTCACTCCTCTAACACTGCAGCTTTTCACCGCGTGTCCTTGTTGCTCCATCCTGCCAGGTATCTGTTTTTGGATCCTTTCTTCATGGAAATGTCTGTGCTATCCGCGCATCAGTTTGAAGCTGCCTTTCCTCTTCCTGCGTCTGTGGAAAACACAATCAAAGAGAAAAATCAATGTAACCTCAAGCAATAAAAAAGTCAATAGCTTTCATAGAATCTAAATTTAGTGCGAAGTGATGTAGTGATTCTCTGTTCTGCCCGCCTGAAATTTGCGATCCATTTTTCTACACGCATTTATTTATTAATCATTATTTTATGTTGTTGAACTGTATGAATCATACTTTTATGAAAACTTTATTTCATTATGGCAAATAGCAGAAGAATGCATAGGTCTGAGTTTATGTCTGGGAGCTAGAATTGGAGGTGATGCCGTTGATGCTAATGTGACAATATCAATTTCCAGAGGAGACTTAATGCCTGCACCAATTATGGTCTTGTGAATTTACCCAGGTTCATTATACAAGCTATATTACATCCTGGCCTTATCTAATATTAGTATCGCCTAATCTTGATTAATAATCTTACCTCATTTTCTCTGTGATTGAAATATATCATGCAGATGACTCTGTAATGATTCGGTGTAATGTAGAAAGTAGCTCTATTGTTTGGGCAAATTGCTTCTTTTGATGGAAAAACTCCTTATTAAAATCCAATTCTAACTATTACCTCGCCCCCCCCAGGATAAAATTCATCAACCGATGAACAGTCATATTTTTGATACCCATTGACCAAATAATGCCATTTCCTACCATTTGCAGCCTGCAGATGCTTTTCTAACCATCAAATGCTGCATGTCTGATAGAATATCATTTATCGGTTCTATCACACCACAGACTTGGGGAGAAAAGGAGGAAAAACATTCAGAAACTTTAAAATGAAAAAGTCTTTTTGATGGGAAGAGCTCCAGCGAGGGTAGTATCTTTCCAAATGATACTTCAGATCTGAAGCCAGTTTATAATTTCTTAGCAATAAGTGTGTCAAATTCTTGAATTTCAGCCAAGTTAAGTTCAGGGCTGTGTAAATCTGCGCAGTTTTTTGGGTCATGTCCATACTCACAGGCACACGTTGTCATATATCCTTGCTTTTATCCTTTTAATAATTTTAAATGGATTACCAGAATGGAATGTAGTAAATACATTCAGATTTTAAGTGAATAATGCATCTTATCCCATCCCTCATGCTCACTGCAGCGCTCATCATGGTTCAGCTCAGTACGCGGCAAACATGAACTTCACATAGTGAAGAAATACAATTACGTTTAAACCCCTTTCTCACCCCTAGGGTGTCAAATATTGTCATTCTGTCACTTCTTGCTGGCCTTCTACTCATGATAAAATTATTGAAATGTTAAGCTATGTTTATTTTTTTGTCTGCACGACAGAGAGATGTAGGGCAAAAAAATCTCTATAGTTTCTGTTGTTACGTGATCTATCGGTTCAGTGCATTCTATTCTGTCAAGGGTGTCATTTTCTATCACTCCCTTGATGCACGAACTGCACCAATATTGGAAAATATGACAATTTAAAGCTGGAAGGGTGGCACACGCCAGAGGTTTGTTTGCCTCGTAGTTGTGTAACTACATTCAACTACTTGGCTGGGTTAACCCTAAACGTTAAGTTTAAATGTGATGCCAAGGAGCCCTTTACGGGGACACTTTTTGCGTATCATACCAGGAGCTTTGACAAAACAAGTTTTACAAGCAGGCATGAAATACCTGCACTGCTGGATACCAGTAGATGTAAGCATTTTTTTTTTTTTTTTTTGGTGAACTGACCCTTTAACCCATGTTTTTAGTACAAACACAGCTCCTCTGATCTTCCTTAGCTTCGTGGTCAAAATGTCAAGAACAACAGTTTTTACAGCCTAAATGTGCAGGCTGTCCTAAACTTTGCTGCTTTGTCTTAATAAAGTTCCAAGTTGCAGTCATTTGTGGTCCCTCGCTGCTAATAGCATCCCCTTAAATGAGCTCCCATTTCCTCATCTCATCTGAGCCCAGCATGACCCACAGATAGGCTCTTGTAAATTCTCCCCCCATCTGGCTCCTTTTAAGTCTATGTCAGACTATCCATAATCGCTGTCAAAATGGCATTCCGTCACCGCTGCTTGTTATGAGGTAGCACAGAGCAGGAGGCTGAGACATACCAGAGTCAGAACAGTCTAGCGAGTCTGCCAGCCCCCTTCATGTAACATGAGGAAATGAGTTTGTGTCAGGACTATTTTGGAGTTGCTTTGAAGTCTTATTTTACCCCCTTTGCCTCCAGGGGGACAGCACAGAAAGCAAAGGGGGGCTGGGTGGTACAATGTGGGGAAATTTACTGAAATGCCCTGATAACCCAAAAGGCAGTGCAGTCTTGATCTCGTGCCTGGGTGGTCAAATCACATATGCATCACCCCGTCAAACCTGTCATCTTTGTCGCTGTGTCGCATGTTTGTGCTGCAAGATTTTATCTTTTCATGCCTGCTGTTGTACTCGTGTTCCTTTCTGCATGCATAAACATATCCTTAGGAGAAACTTTCATTATCCCGAGGCCTTCTTTTCCCTGTCTTTTATTTATGCTTTTTTTTTTTTTTTTTTTACATTTTGTGCTCATCAAGTCTATTGTAATTCATGTATGCCTTCAAGCCTAGAACTTAGCAAACATATATGTTGTCGCACAACAAAAACATTGTAGAGTTTTTAGACTCAGTTTGCTGTTCAGATGCATTCTATGTTGTATCCAACTCCTTTGGTACAATAATTGATAAAGACAAATGCAACAGACAAGGAAAAAAATTAAGACGCATCACAATACCACCACGAAAAAAGACATATTGTTATTATCATATTGTACAAATTCATAGATCAATAAGCAGCAGTGTGTCTGTCGATATGAGCCGGGAGGGACGGACTCCTCGGTGGAGAGAGGAGGAGGGGAATGATCCTTAGGCGGCCCGAACAATGATTTTTATTCACTCTCTGGCAAACACAAATATGTACACACGCTGGGGAATATCTTAAAATTGGTTTGTGTGCTGAGGCATATATATATAAAAGAAATAAGCCCAGAAGTGGGCAGTCGGCAGCACCTTGACCTTGAACAGCAGTTTTTAGCTCAGTGATGGGAGCCCATCTCAGAAGTCCCATTTGCTACTAAACGGCAGCAGTAACAAGAGTGAAAACCTGCAGAACAATAATATCAACACAACGTGCATTCACACATGCGCACATGCACGCACACATCCACATGTACACATGCTTCCCACCCCCTGTTGCGTCCAGAGCGATGGTCCTGGAGTGGGACAGCGAGGAGGGCATCCCGCAGTGCTGTTTGAGCGTCCCTGCCAGCGCCAGACAACTTCACTATCGCTGCCCTAGCAGGGGGCGATAATCACATCAAGCTCCCCTGACAAGAGGCATTGAATTCAGCTTCGGTCCCCTTAAGAGTCTGGCATCCAGCAGTCTCTCGTGAACATGCTGCTGACGTTACAATGAGAAGGTTTGTGTTTTCATTTTTTCACTTTGTGGCATTGCTCTATTTTTTACTCTTTTTTTTGTGCTGCTGCCGCCGAAATGCATTTAGCAGTATTTGGGATTCCATGTCACTGGGGCAACAACATTTAGCATTTAGCAGTATCGAGTGTTACCGCATTGGAGAAGTGTTATTGTATTGGTGCCTTCTGTTCGTCACGGTGAATGCCATACAATACATAGCTTATGTACCGAGGAATATTGATGAAAAGTTTCCATGGGAAAATTATTGCGTTATTATGCATGTCATTCAAATTTTCTATAGATTGTATCCTGGAATGGTTCCCGAAATGCTTAGATTACTCTGTTAGCGACTTGATAAAAAGACCGAGAGCCATTAAAATGCTGATATAGATTTACATTCAGGCTCAAACCCATGCTGGGCGGTGGTAGGGACAAAAAAAGGATACTATCTCTTTAAGAGGTTTCAGTAATCTCCCAAACCACACTTGATCAACGTACGCTAGCTCCTCTGGTTAGCAGAGGAGCTATTTTTTTTTTCCAGTTGTTGGCTTTTAGGGTTTTGGTGTTTGTTTGTTTGTTTGTTTGTTTGTTTTTTATTAAATGAGTTTGTGGCAGCAAATGTGTTGCATGCACGGACTGGTATCTCCGCCCTTACAAGGGTTGTGAATAGTTGTGTTTACATTTCAGCAGCACCCTGATACTTTATCATATGGCTAAGTTGGGAAAATGTTATCCACTCAACGAGACTTAAAATCCAAGGACTGATCCGGGGCATCCTTTTTTCTTCAGAAATCTACAAAAACAGATGAGAGCCACACTGGACTGTTTTAAGCAGATTTGTGGGCCTACAGAGTTCCCCTGCTACCCAGGGAGCCTGGCTTCCAGCAGCTCTGCCCCATTCATCACCTGCTTTCAATGGCCACCACCAAGCAGCCTCTGGCTAGAAGGCCAGGTAGGGTGCCGGGTGGTGTACAATGTTTGGGGGATTAGCAATCAAAGGCGAACGGAGGCTAGGGCTCTCTGTCCTGGCTCGCCATTCATTCCTAGCAGGGGAGGAGAACTCCAGCAGCGGCCAAGGTCATCGTCTCCAGCTCGGCAGGAGGTAACTGGGAGAGAACCCTGGGAACCATTCGTCTGCTCGGTGCTAATCGCAGGCTAGCAGGCTAGCAGCACAGCGGGTGTCTCACCCGCCAAACATTCATCTGTTTGTGCTCTTGGTAGCATGGCTGACAACATGATAATGCCTTGCTTTTACTTTCCTCTCACTTTCCCCCTCTTTTCTCTCTTCTTTCTGTCTTTTGTTGATGTCTTTTGCTCTGTTCCAGCCTGATTCTCTGAGATTTGGTTCACTTTCTTTGAACTTAACTGTATGCTGAGTTAGCAGAACGATGAAGTGGTACAATGGTCTTTTTAGTCTGGCATAAGTTGTCCTCAAATTTTCATGGGAATGATGTGGGCGACAAGTGTTGAGATTCAAGGACAAAGGCCATTTGAGAATAGAAAGTAAAATGTCTTTCTCAAAAGTTTGTGTCAAGTTTCCATGGTTTCCAAAAAACTGGCTAAACTTCAGTTCCCTTTGTAATTTTGCCTTTGTGTGTGGATGGGAAATCATAATATGGGGAGCAGGCTTAAGACCAAAAAGAAAAGCAAACTTTTTCATTGGTTAGAGTTAGAAGCTTCACTATGGATTTGCCATCCATTTTCTGAATGTCATGTGACAGAATAGTGATTATACTCATCGTTTTAAGCTGATTTGGCATCCTGTGGTGCGAGACATTGGTCTGAGAAACCCTGATGGGACAGCTGGTTGTAGACTCACAGACTGTGGCAGCACAGTGGCCCATGCATTCTCCAAGATCGCATGCTACACAGATTAGCTTAACCCGCTAGGTCTGGGAAGGGGGAAGCGAGCGGCGGTGAGGTAACGATGATGTAAAATGAATCGCTGTCGCGTACCAGGCGTTCGGAGGCAAGAGAGCAGCCGTGCCCCGCCACCCCACCCTTCCACAAACACACCCCTGTTGGGATATTGGCAAGTTGTCATGACGACAGGGATGTTCTGCTGATGAAGTCTCGCTGAGCGCTGTCCAATCAGATCGTGGAGCTACAACCGCAGCGTGAACAGGGGAGGACGCACCTATTCCAGTTGCACAATGCTGAGAAAGGACAGGCGAAACCTTGGACCACCAGCGGGAAATTGGCAATCCGGGGGAGGCAGTCAATGGGCCGCCATGGTTCGAAAATACACAAACAGTGGGGGTCGTGGATACAGGGGCTGCCAGGTAGGGGGTCTCCATCATGTCTGATGCTTTTAGAGTCGTGATTCTTTTCTGCCATTAATACAAAGTATTAATGCATTATTTATTTTTACTGCCGGTATGCCATGTTCAACATTGCCATTAGCACGGTTAACATGATGTTTCAGGATGTTGGATGGAGCTATCGGATTGCTCCAGGTGCACTTTAGCAAATTGGCAAATCACTCCTGCAGGTGGTTTTTACAAAATTTCCACAGCCACAAGAACCGTTTCAAAAAGCAAGGGAAATTTTGTGAAGGGGGGAAATGTCATGTAGCATTAACTTTAATGCAATTTTGTATTCATTTCACTGCGGGATGTGGACCAAGAGTAGAAGAGGCTAATATGCAGAAACTGCAGGTTGCAAAGTGGACGAAAAACTCTCCCGGTGTTAGTTTGATCCAGGCCTTTTATTTCAAACTGCGGGGAGGATTTTTCTTTTCATTTTTTTCATTTCTTTTTCTTTTTTTGCTGGCAGACCAAAGGAGAAGCTGAAGCTATTTGTAGCTCTGTGAAAGATGGAGGGCTTGGTGGGGGCGCACTCTGGTTTTTTCCAAGCACTGCAGGTAGCCATTACGGACATCATCTCTTTAGCTTGTTATTCAAAAACCTGCAGAAAGTAGAGCTGTTCACAAATAATATTGCTTTTCTTTGGAATATTGTCCTGTCCGTGAAATGGCAATAATTAGGATTTATTTTTTAGCAGTTCATTTGAGACCCAAACCTTATCTGCCCTCTCTTTACCCCTCCCTCGCCCAGCTTCAGTCCCTCTATCGCAGAGTCTCTGTGGGACGCCATTTGACAGACTGACCCCCAGTAGTGCCTGTGTTTGACTCTTCAAACTTGAGAATTAAATGAAAGTTGTCAGCATGGCAAAAACCACCTTTATTAGCTCCTGGCTGGATATCAGCATAGTTGACTCTTTAAAATGTTCACTTTAGTTCAGCAGTTTTACAAATGACGGCTCAACGGCGTGATGCAGCGGGACAGTTTTGGGTTTGTTGTGTGGAAATGTCTGGGAAAGTGCTGGCATCTCATTTCTAAAGAACACTTGATAATGTAAAACCGGGAGGACTACAGAGTATTTCCTATTCATTGTTTTAAACTGCACAAGTTGCTTGTTTGAAAATTATGAAGTGGGTCCAACTAACTGTGGGTACAATTGTTGGTTAATTTTCCATGTGTGGCTTTTTCAGCCAGCAATGGTGGGACAAAGCAGTGGATACAACGGTTTCTTTTTTTTCTTTGTTTTTGATAAATAGTAGGTTTTATTACATAGTAATTTTGACTCAGCTCTTTTCTTGAGGAGAAAGTATAAAATCTTTTGTAACCAGAACCACATTTAGGGGAATTCAAAGTCAGAGGCTAAGAATGTTGGCTCTACTCAGATTAATGCCAGGCTTTAAGTAAAACACAGAGGTTACATCACTTTTTCCTTCAGGCCACTATTTCTAATCCAGCCCAACCAAGTGGCCAAACCTTCACCTTATAGTATTCTTTATGGGGCCTGGTCTGTCCATTTAGAAAGAGCTTTTGAAGCATTTTGGCCGAAGCAGACCCGGCCTCATAATGGGAAACTGGATCCAGGCAAAGATCTGAACTACAAACTGATTGCTGTACTATTATGTCATTTAAGATGATAATCAGCACTGCTAAAGGCATGGGGAAAACACTATTTACTTGTTTAACCTTCATGCAACCCCAAGCCAACTGCAATCCAAACAATGTGTTACTAAGATGGAGATAATGGGATCAACTGATTGTAAACTCGAGCATTAACACAGCGACGGCTTAAAAAATAACTTTACAATGTCATCGATATTTTTATCAAATTTTGCCCAGTATCATTGTTAATGCTTTCATTTAGAATAGAATAATCCTGTATATACATATGTAATATCATTTAGGCTTTATAATATCCAAGCTTAACATTTCCTATTAGCCTCCCTCTGTGCTCTAAAGCATCTTAGTGTGTGTCTCTGCTGAAAAAATAGTCAGTTACACATGAAACCAGCTGACCCAGTGAAATGTTGCTTATTCACGCTCACTTCCGAGTTGGAGGGAAGGGATTTTCCCGTTGCTCTGGAATTACACACCACAAAAGTTCTGGAGAGTCTGCAGACAATGATGTCAGATTGTTGCGGGCCGAGAGGGCTTTTGGTCGGAAAGCCACTGAAGTGAGATGATTGCTGTTCTCGTGATGCAGATTAGTAACGTTTTAGTGACTGGGGTTAGATGTGGTGAGCTTTGCACCATCCTGTTTTCTTTCTGACCTTGAGGCCTGGGGACATGTTAACAACTCTGTATTGTCTGAAAAGATTTATCGATTTATTTCAAATGTTATTAGTGTTTATGCGATTTTTGTTTTGGCTATTAAAACTCTGTTTTTCAGAAGATCTCAAGGACCATAAAAGCTGGCTTGATTAAGTTGTCAAAGAAGCCACAAAGGCCCTTGGGAAACCCAAAGCAACCTGCTTGCAATTCATTTATGGCATCATGTAATTAACTGCTAATGTCCTCCACTAAATCACATTTTGAAACATCTCAAAAAAGAGGAATAAAAAGCTAATGTTTCACAGGGTTGAAGTCAATTGCTAGAGACATATGTGTCAGTAAATGTCATCTTGATGCTGATTGGACCACCCAGAGGTTGCCCATTTAAAGCCATGCGGTTTCCATTGAAGAAGTTCCAGGACTGCGCCCCAAAGGCCGTTCCCCCTGCACACCAACCCCACAGATGCAGATCCTGTGATCTGTGGCTGGGGTCCCCTTCCGCAAATTACTGTGTTTGAAAAGAACCCGAGCATGGACAAAAGAGAAACAAGGCCTTCAGACTGCTCGAGAGGAAACGTCATTCCCTACCAGTCAGCCTGCATTCTTCCCAAGAGTGAACCAGAAGTAGAACCAACCATCTGACGACAGCCATCCAGCAGACACTTCACGGCTCACTCAGACCCCAGGCTGGAAATTTCTCTGATGACCAAGTGAAGATGGGGGGAAGTGGTTGTGGAAATTAATTGCCTATCACTTGTCAGTGCAGTGCAGAAAAACAAGCTCTGTGCAACCGTCCTTCTGAAAATCTGTCAGCCAAGGACAATGAATGCATCCCTTTTCTTCCCCACCTGCCTACATCTGATTTAATAGAGAGAGACGTGGAGCACAGACAGAGCTGTGAGGGAGTGTACTGTAGCAATGTGGTCAGGTTGTAAACACACAGACATGAAGAGGAAGAGCAGGATTACAAACAGGTTTGATCTCCTCGGGGCTGTCCAGAACGGCTGACAGAGGAGGAGGGGAAAGTGGGGGGGGGGGCGCTGGAGCGGCGATTCGGGCTCCTTTTATTCACTTCTCGTCCATCAACTACTTCTTTCTTGCCGGCAGCGTTGTCATTTGGGCTGTCCAGATATAACTGAAAGTCCGGCATTGAAAGAAACACTACAATGAAGCAAGAGGCAAGCAAACAGGCAGACAAATGTACCTGCAGGCTGAAGTCTTGGAAAACAGCTGAGGCCCACCAATTTGTTAACAGCACAATTTTCAATAGAGTCATAACATTGCTCCCCCCACCCATCCCAATCTCCCTCTGTTTCTCGTTCTCCATTGTTCATTATTTTAAAGCACAGAGAGAGAGGCTGCGTTAACTTCTTCATCCAGAATGGTCAGTGGCGAGACCAAACTGCCAAACAAATCAAATTAAATTCCTCTTTAACGCTTCCTTTCCAAATGAATCAAACACTTGTTTTAATTCCAGTGAAATTGACTTCCATTTATCTTTATCCATTTGTAGTATTATCCTCTTTGTTCATATCCTCATTGGTGTAGGAATGAGCAGAAATAGGCAGATCACGAGATAATGATGGTGGGCCTTTCTTCTGCTGATGAGGTCCAATGTGAGGATGACACGGTCTAAAGATGAAGAACCATCCTCCGGAGCCAATTTAGACAGGAGAATTAAAGGTCTTACGTAGCTAGAAAGTGAATCACGTCCTCCGAGGTAATGTGTGACATCTAATATCATTTGTGGCTAAAAGGCAGACATCTCGTCTAAAAAGAATAATTTTACATCTGCGGGAGAAATGTGACCCATCAGTTAAATCTTGTCTCCTTTAAAGAAGTTGTAAATGAAAAAAAAAGGGATAATTTGGTGGTTTTATATAGTTTAACTCTATTTTCTTTATTGGCTGTGAATCACTTTTGCATTTTCAGCTCTCTGCAATACAAGTCTAAATGCTCTTCAGATATATTGAACAAAACATTTAATGATTTCAACTCACAGGTTCCTCAAAAACATGCAAACTTTGATTTAATGTTCAATAATATTATATTAATTAGATCCCTAGACACAGCTCTTTAGATGTAATACCAGTCCAAATGGCTTCTGGTAATGTAACAGAAGGTATTTTATTTTACTAGTTCTGAGTCATGTGACTGTATGTGTTGCACATGCAGCCACTGTGGCGAGGGGAAATCTGGTTCCTATAAAAAAAAAGAAAAAAGAAAAATTGAGCTCGTGATAGGTTTATGTATGTAAGCGCAGCCATGATGGATCTGCAAAGACAGAGGAGAAGGAAATGACAAACGATAATGTCCTGCCAGTCAGTGCAGACACACAAGAATGCACACACAAACACATGGGTATACACACGCACACATCAAATGGAGCTGGAACATCTGCCATACACCGGACCAGTGGTTTAGTTAAAAGATGAGGAGGGGTCTGGTGAATGCTCTGCTATTCATTTATCTCGCATTGCTGCCCATTGGTTTTAATTATGGTTGGCTCTTTCAAGTTAGAAATAGGCATGCTTCAAAAACAGAGATGTCCTTTTTGTTTTTTTGCCATTGTTTCTGTTGGGACTTTGTGCACTGGGGCATGGGAGCAGGGGGATGTGTGTGTGTGTGTGTGTGTGTGTGTGTGTGTGTGTGTGTGTGTGTGTGTGTGTGTGTGTCTGCATGCGTGAAATCTTTCTTTCTGTCTGCCTCCCTGTTCCTCCATCTGTCTATTTGCATGTGTACACACACTTTTGTAATTGATGAGCATTTCTTTGTGTGTGCGTGTTAGCATGTGCTCTGCCATGTATGTGTAGAATCGCTCTGTCTTATTTTCCCAGCACAGCTGCAACAGGGCTGGATTGATGTGTAACCCAAGCCGGCACTTTAAAGGGCGAGAGGCCTGGACAGACGTGGTCTTGCTAGTATACCAGATGGGGCTTTATGATGAAAAGAGCATAATCCCCATCCAGGCGTCACTTCCATCACTTGTGCTCCACAAAGCCATTCAATTTATTGCAAGAAATAATCTTTTTTTTCCAACAGTCCCAAACAGAGCACAGTTTTTTTTAAATGTTTCACTTGCATTCACACTATTTCTATCTTTATCTTCCCTTTCTCACATCCCTCTGTTTCTCTATCTCTTCATATCTCTCCCATCTCCCTCTTATTCCCCCTCTACCCACTCTCCCTTTGCTCTTGAAGACTTGCAAATGTGGCATTAGCTAATATTCAGAGAGCCAGGCAAGCGATCCCTTTTTATCCGCCAGGGCTCTACTGATTGAGCTACAGTGTGTGCATTGGAAATGAGTGCAGCTCCGATGCTGGCAAGCCCTATGCCTCTGATTGGTATTCAATATACATGTCACTGCAGGACATGCCAGTTTGGATCTATGGGTTTACTTTAGCTTTTGCTCTCCCTTGCTCATCTTCCTCTAATTCCAACTATTAAAAATGTCTTTCTTTACCACTGCCACAAACATAGACGACAGCAAATCGGACAAAGGGGCAATTAATAGTCCAAGCCAGTCTTGTACTGTAAATGTGGTCGGTATTTTGTAGCAGGACTGTCAGACAGTCCACTAAATTTGGATTTATCTTCTCCCCTCACTGCTGAGCAAAAGGCTACTTCTTGGCGCTTCATCTAGTAAAAACTTTATTACACAGCATAACGCAGAATGTGGGTCTCTATTCCCCGGTGTATTTAATTCATGTCTCCCTCTCATTATTTCAGGAATAAATGTAATCATCACCCATAGTAATTGTTATTCACATGGCGTACTTTTGTAGACTTTCTGTTAATAACATAGCTTAATATAGTAAACACAGTAACATAGAATTTAAAGAGCATATATTATATTAATAATCAACTTTTTTTTGAGACTCTGCTAGAGGAGCTTTGCATGAGTCACTGCACAAAAATAATCCTTATTTCACAAATAATGGGACTTGCTGCCATCCCCCTGAAATAGGACAATTTAGGTCTTCTTCCTTCTTTTAATCCAACTGTCTTCTGATTGGCTGCCCCTCCTACACAAAAAAATTTAACAGCAAGTGGGTGGGGCTCCAGTGCTCCTGTAGAAAACCTGAGCAGTCTGAAGCCTGAGCTTTAAGCTGTTGTTATTTGAAGCTTAAAGTTCACTTCACATTAAAGCCATGTTTAATATGAATATTCACCTTCGTAACAGTGCATATATATTATATATGAACTTGGTGTTGGCTCTCTCTGCAGTATAGTATCACTTCCTGTTCCTTTTACAAATGGCTCAGTGTAGCCCACTTAAATAAAAACTTAGATAATGGCTTATTTCATAGTGTAATTTTCATATGTTTTTTCTCCAAAGCACACTCTTTGGTGAATAACCTGCTAATTATATTCACAGTATTCATTTCCTGTGTCTAGGGATTCGCTAACCTACCTTAATTAGTAGTTGACTCGTTAGCAGCATGGCCTCTTTACGCGTCCCTCATGCACTTTCCTGCTTAGTGTGTCAAGTGTTTAGCTACTCCTCGGTCTCATGTAGTTTAATTATTATTAATCTCTGTCTCTCTTCCATAGTATGTCTTTTGTGCTTCCCCCAACCCCCAAAGCCCAACCAGTCACAATTTGCTCTTCCTGTTAAAAGGGAGTTTTTCCTTCCTGTTGTTGCCAAGTGCTTGCTCAAAGGGGGTTGTTTCATTGTTGGGGGAATATGATGGAAAATGAGGAAACCCATAATGGGTCCACTAAGTGTGTGTCAGCAGTGTCTCACTTTGTTAAATCACAAATTTCTTTTGGATTTTTTTCTTAAGTCATAAGACATACTCAACAGATCTTCACTTATCCTTTCAATCGCATGTTTCCTCATCCTAATTTTCCTCCACAAACACAGGGGAACTGAAGATTTCTTTCTGTCTCAGTCTTACATCACACTTACAGAATGTATCAGGGATTGGGCTTCCATTTACACGAGCTGTAGTGCGCACAAAAAATGACATGGCAGAAGTAGCACGGCTCAAAGACAAGTTATCTATGATATCCTCTCTGGGACTTATGCAGTGATGTACAGCAGAGCACCTGTGCGTCAGTAGTGGATTTGCCACTGTGAATTCAAGGGACTTTTAATCACTTCAAAAAGGGAGGCATATGAGGGGTGGTGCATAAATGCATAAATATAATCTATCTGCACGGAGCGTTGAGAAGCACGCAATCAGTAAAACTCAAGGAAACACTGGAGTCTGTCCCATGTGACGTCGCTGTATGATCGGAAAAGTTATCAGAAATCTTAATAAGATATTTATGTGATGAGAGCACAGCACGTCTTAGTTTTGTGGGCCAGCAGACTGTTGAACACATGGATCTGTTTCCAGATCAAACTTCCTCTTGTACTCTAGGAGAGAGAAAAAGAGAACAGGGCGGTGTTGGTGGTGAGTCAATATTCCACTCCAGCCCAAGACACAATCTTTCCTCTCCTGCTCAAGTCTAAGGGCCTATCTGTTGGTTCTTTCTTGTGGGCCTCGTTCCAGATTTGCCTTGGCCTCGGTCCAGGTGTGGGAAGTGAAGTGTAAACAGTTTACAGATCTGCTGTGGCTGGGGAGGGCCGAGGGCTTTAGCTGGGAGGAATGTAACCTGAACACCACTTCACAGGGAAGCAGCGCTGCAAGATGGAGCATTCGTGCATATTGTGTCGGGACCTAACAGGAAACTGACTGAGCAGTTCAAGGGAGAGTCGGCCGGTGAGAGTGGCTGCTGACGTCAGTGAACATGTGGGGGGGTTTCTGGCAGCGGTAAGGGGGCTGCTTGGCTTTTACCCCAAAAGCTATCTTGCTACAGCCAACATTTAGATTGATTGTAGCAAGTTGGGGTTTTTTGCCATGCTTGATATTTTAGTGGAGAGTAGGAAGTAGAACAGGGTTACATAATTTCAAGAATTCAAAGCCTCGTGCACAAAAATCCCGTGATGTTGAATTTTTGTGATGAAACCTCCACCATAATAATTTTAGCCTCTTAGAAATGCAGGTGTGGGATCAATGTTGAGTCTAGTTAAACTTAATGCAAAACCTTGTGAAACGTTTAGGCTGATTGTGGATCAAAGGAATCTTCCTACATAGTACTGCAATTAGTGCTGGACTTCTGTAAAGTTGAGGGATTCAAAAGAGACAAAGAGCAACCTGTACAAACCTGAAACAGCTGTCACTACTGTGGGACAAGCAATATTTATCCTACAGGTATCTCAGTCATGTCTTTTATTAACCTGTTTGTACACTGGAAACTACTTCTCAAGAGTTATGGGTTACACTGAACTGAACATCATATGTTGGTGAGTGCACCTTTGTGTGTTTCAGCACATCCTGCTTTAGGTGTGGAAGCAGCAGTTCTGTCTGATTATCAGGCTACCACTAACCCTATTTTGATTCACCTCATTCATTCAGCCCGACATGTGTTCATGTTGGGAGGGGATTTCATTTGATTTAACTCACCAGTGAGTCAAAACTTTAGACTTGTTTTTCTACAGGTCACCCTTGCAACAATTAGCGCAGACGTAACCAAGATCACGTCTCCATGTTCGCTGCCATTCTTCTATTGAGAGTTTTTGAGAATGTGTCTAGGCAGTGAAATAGAAAGATAACATCAATATCCAACAGATCTCTATCTCTGACAGTTAAAGTGCACCACACACTTGTAGCATCCACTTTTAAACTCTTGACTTTAGGATCTTTGTTTGTGCCATCCCTCTCTCTTTTTTTCCCCTTTTTGCTTCTCGGTGAAGCTCTGTCTCTATAGACTGTCAGCTGTCAAACACTATAGGCTCTATTAACACATATATGCATATGGATATGAATCTGCAGGATAGCAAAAACAAGTTTTTTTTGGACGGCGCTAATGCATTAACAAGCTAACCGCGCTAATGCATTGATGCCATGCAGCCCCACGCACGGGGTGATCCACGATAACTCGCTAGCGGAGATTTGCCGCGTTAATGCAGTTATGGTGTTAACGTCATTTTAACCAGATTAACGCTGACAGCATTAGTTTTTTGTATTGGAAGCTTTTTGATTGCATGAAGGTAAACAGTCAGTTCAGTTTTTTGTAGTATTATTAGTAATAGTAAACTGAAAAAGGAAGTATTGATATCAGTTTACTCCACAGCGAGCTTCAAAAGACTGGCTGTAGGCTGGAGATGATAAACTGAGGGTCAAATGAGGAAAAAACGTCCACATACATCACTATTCAGAGATTCCACTGAATTATATGTTTAGAAAGCTAAAGGGAGGACTATTATCAAAAATGATTCTATCTTGTTTTGATATGGTGTAATTAATGACAAGTTGGTTGTAAATTTCAAAACTCATAGAAATAGTTTCTGTACAAACTGTCCTCAGATGATCGTACTTCATCGACTACATTTATTCTGTGTGTTTATGCACACACACACACACACACACCAGTGTGTCCAGCATCATGCATGCTTAAAATCACCTGGTGTGTCATGATGTGGATGTGCCGTTTCTGTTGTCTGAGAATGAATGCGGCAGAGCCTGCTGTTGCTGTTGCACTAAACCTCAGCACAGGAAAATGAGGTGCTGGCAACAAAGAGCTTTGAGGAAGTAGACACATATCTCCAAGGACACATACCACCCAGCAGATCAAAGGACCTAGAGGACGCGTTTGATGGGGAAACCACACTGGTTTTCAAAGCATTGTAGTCCTGAATCTCACTAGCTCGCCAAGGCCCATGATAGAAATTCTAATACGTCCGCCTGTCAGTTAATTGAAGCCCCATTCTGTCCCTCGGGGGAAAGCAGTCTGGTCTTTGGAGAGCATCTTTGTCCTGCTGCATGGCCATCATTAATTATTATTCCTCGATCACCTCCTCAATGACACAGTTTATTGTTTGAGTGTGGTTTTTTTCTGTCTTGTCACCATTCTCTTGTCTTGGGAGAAAACACTGATGTTTGACAGAGAAAAAGATCACAGCTATCCACATATTCACTCATATCATATCAGCCTACCTTTGGGGAAGTTGTGTGTTTGCTGAGGAGATGCTTGGTTGTCAGTGTTGTTACATTTGATCATGGGAAAGCGGGGGGGATTCGGAGTCTGTATCATTGTTAGTCTGCATAAAAGCAGAATATATGGTAGAGGACATGAGAAGGACATGAGAAGAAAATCAGCTAGAAGTTTGAAAGTCACTGTATTTAGCAAAGCGTTTTTTCTTTTTTTTGTGCATATTTTACTCTCGATAGAAGAATAGATACTTGCTTCCAAAGAGCAGCCCTGTCAGTCTACAGACATGTCCCTTCTTCTGCACAGACAAGCAATGTTCCAGACAGACAGGAAGTCAGCCCTGCCTGTGTGCACAGTTCTTAGCGAGGAGGAAGTGATGAGCAATGGCAGCCAATCTGAGCTCATCCCCGTCTCTACATCTGGCAGATGTGCTGTGTGGTGTAAAGTATACATTTGATCTTATCAGAATATACTCGTCTAAGGATATCATGCTATCAAGATCAGGGTTATCTTGTCCAGAACTGTGTTTGACAACCACAAACCATGAATTTTTTTCAGCTTGACGCGGATGCCTTCCTAGTGAGCGGCGATGACGATGCGTTCTGCTGACAGTACTGACAAATTATTTCTCATAACCTTGACGAATGGTATTAAGTTGCAATGATATCACAGCATGTCTGCAGCTGTGTCAGCCTGGAGCTCTCACAGGATGCTCTGTATATATATATATATGACCCTCCAGTTATAGACACTGGCTCTCGCTTTGGGGGTCTAAAGAGAACTTGGAACTCTTGATCAGATCACCGTGGTTTATTGCTATGGCACACAGTGTTTCTATAGTTTCCCTCTTTGTCTTTGTGACCTCCTATCTCCAGACCAAATGACCAGTTAGGGCCTTGAAAGGGAAATTGCATGCATTCCTCCATAATCGTAAGAGGTATTTACATATGCTCTCTAAATAATTATGTGGTCCAGCCGGGAGCATCCAATGAATTTTTCACAAAAGCACTTTCTGTTATTTACATTCCTAAAATGTAATGTGGTTTACTTATGCAGCTGGACGGGCCAAATCAAAGCATTCGTTCCCTGGGACCAAGTGCAGGCAGAAGGAGAGGGAGAAAGAAAAAGAGAGAGAGAGACAGAGACAGGAGGGGGGCTGAGGAGAAAAAGTTCAAAGCGTGCAAGGTCAAGCTTGAGGGTCATTCTCTCAGTGCCTTTTCACAGCCTGCGTGAATACATAACCGGCAATTGACTTTCTAATCGGGAGGGACCTCATAAAATATGCGGTTTAATAATAACGATTATCATGGGCCCTTTTTTGTTTCCACCTTGCGTTTTAGTCTAGAAGCATCTAAAGTGAGCTGCATATGAAATAATGATGGAGCAACTGCTGGTGCTAGATTCCTTTTGGCTGCATGTTACGCTCCCGAAATACAAAATGACAGCCGACCATTTCCCTCTTGCCGGCATTCATAAAAGCCTCTCCCTTCTGGATTTTTCCTCTGATTGGATCAAAGCTTTGACCTGTGTTGCCAGGTGGCCTTTCCTGATCCCACTGGTGCCTCCAGAGTGGAGACCTTTGCGGGGGCACCTGGGAATTACCTGAACGGCGGTGTAGTCGGCGGCTGTCACCGAGCTCTTGTCTGTTTGATGTCACCTCTGACACCAGCCTCTGTAGCGATCACCGGGGAGATCTGACGCCCTTGCTGGGCTGTGAATAATAGAATACATCTACCTGTCTCAGACCACCGTTGTCACCTGTGCTCTCCTATGATGAAATGTTCCCATGCTTACCTTCGTGGGCGATGTGTTCTTCCTGTCCGTTTCAGGGTACAAAGCGAGGTGATGGTGGCGAGCCATGGGAAGGAGCTGTCAACAAGGTGGCTTAGCTAGCAGTGCCCAGTGTTCCCATAACGGCCAAGGAGTGCCTGAAGAGGAGAGTGGAGAGTCAAACATGGCAAAGGATGACAACGGAGAACCGGGGGAATGGAGGACTTGGCTCTCTGAGCAGACTCACTGGACTTCAGTCAACAGTGAGAGACACCAAGTGATGTTCAGTGTGCTCTCCTTTCCCATTTGTTCGATCACCAAACTCCCCCACCAACATGAAACTCATCACAAATTTGTGTTTGCATTTTTTAGTGTAAGCATTTGGCTCTTTTTTGTCTTCCTCTTTTCTGAACAAGTGTCTGTGTTTTTATTTCATATTTATTCCACAACAGTCTCCTTTACATGAACCGTTTAATTCCAATCACCTGTAATCAATGACAGCTCCCCCGTCTCATCCTCCGGCCTGTCAGGCTTACCCCAACAAGACTGTGTAGGAGGTCAACACTTTAACATGTGAATCTGCGAGGTTGTTGAGGGTCGACAAGTGCCGATGCAAGTATGGATAAACGAACAGATAGATGGATGGATGAGGATGTGGTGTTTATAGTGGGGGATCGAGGCAGCCGTGAGAAAGCTAGAGCTGCGGTTTGGCCTGACCTGTTGCTGTTTCAGAAGAGTCTGTAACTCTTCGCATTAACTGACCAAAGGCAGCGCTCCTGCCGGTTGGCTGACGAGGGGATGTTTGATTTTTCTGAGATTGCGTCAAAATAAGGCGAATTTAGGAAGGGTTTTCCCCCAGCTCGTGATATCGGTCAGAACAAATACGCCACAGATGCACGTATAGTAAATCAGCGCACAGGAAGTAATATTCATGGTAGTGTGGCTGTGGTGGTTTTCATCAAAGCCACTGTCCTCATGGAGCACACGTGTGTGTCAAGCATCATCTGCTGTGGATTAGCGAGGTCTGGGAATGTCTGTGGGTTGATCTGGCCCCCATCATTTTGTCACCATATGTCACTTGTTATGCCCTTTCTAATAAATTTGACATATTTTGTATCGTATGTATAACGCGTCACATATGGATTTCAGCTTGTTTGCAAATTCTTTCTGCATAACATTCTGAACTTTATATGCACATCGCTGTCAACATTAAGCTCAATGTCAGCATTTAAAAACAGGATTCAGCAGTCTGCTGTCAGGGCAGAGGTGCATTCACAGTGAAGGTGCCGTACAGTGCATCAGGGCTTCCTCACTTCTGTGTCTTTTCTTTCTTTACAAAATTGTCTTTCCCTCCACCACCCGTTTTTTCCATTTAATTTTCTGTCCTACTCTTCCTCCTGCTCATTCTAGCTATCTCTCCTACTCCCTCCTTCTACCCCCTCTTCCTAGCCTCTCTCTAAGCTGTTTGGAGATACATTCCTCATTCCTTGAATGCACACAGAAATGCTGGGTGCCCTGGCGTCAGCACTTCTTAAAATGGGCTGCTGCCACTGCTGCTCCAGCTCAAGAGAGAGAGAGTGAGATGAGAGCAAAAGGAAAATCCAGTAAATCGGCCAAACTCAGGAAAGTACTTTCATTAAAACAAGTTTCTTTGAGAAGGTGGAGGTTGATATGGAGCAGCCTTATCAGAAGTGATCAGGCCCAATAGCTGCAAAGTGCTACAAGCTTAGAAAATAAGGATGCATTTCATGTGTACACATATGCAGGGTGGAGACTTTATTTGGCTGCAGGAATCTGCATCACTGAGCTGAGTAGTAAGCGCCTGTCTCAACTCTGTATTTCTCTGCTTGTTACCAGTTTCACTGAGAAACAGTTTCAGTCTGTGTGTGAACTGTGTGTGTGTGTTTCTACCACCTGCTAAGCCATTATCCCTATAGATCTCCTATTATCCAGTCCACACACGATGAGATTTATTTCTCACCCTGGTCAGTCTCCATGAGAGGTAATTACTAAGCAAGGAAACACGGGACTTCCTGGAAGAAGCTTATCAGAATCCAGACAGCATCCACTTTCTTAAATGTGACTGCCAAGCTAGGACTGATAACCCAGAGCTACACTATCCCTCTCTTTTTACATATTAACCACAGTTTCCTTCTTTTTCTTTTCTGGCTTTTTTTTATGCCACGATTAATAATTTTATATTAACTGTGTAATATGAAAGATGAAGCAGGGGTAATTCTGTTCTTTTCATTTCTCCTGAATACTAGTAATTATCTTAGCATCACATCATCTAACAGTGCTGTAGAGTTTTAGCAGTTTTAAACCAGTCACAGCAGAACCAGGCTCAGGGAGGGGCCAGGTTTCTTCCTGAGTCTTTCCTTCTCAGTGTTGCCAAGTGCTTGCTCCTAGGAGGTCGTCTGACTGTTTGATTGTTGGGATTTTCTCTGCATTGTTGGTATAAGACTGAACTAAATTGAATTGAACCCGTTGGATGTATCCAGTGACCAAGACACAGCAGTCAGTCAGATTTAAAGAATATTTGTGGTTTATTGCAGCATACGTCTTTTCACAGTGTTGACCATACTGATCGCTGGGGAAAAATGTGTATTCTGCAATCAGTTGGCAAGAGGTGGCAAGATTTTGCTGGCAGTCACTAGCATGGTACTGGGCGAAAAAGAGGTACACGCACAACTCCCTGCGAGTGAGTTAGGTAGCCATCTTATTACAATTTAAACCTGTAAAAATTTAGCTCTGTATGATCTAAGGAGTTGGAAAGAAAGGCAGCTGGACTTCTGTAAGTTGAAGATGTTTCACCTCTCATCCGAGAAGCTTCTTCAGTTTCAAGGTCAAACGGTGGAGCTTCATAGACTACAATGACCTGGATGACTGAGAACCTTGACAGACTTAGCTCTGCATAGTTATAAAAATGAAGAAACTGGTCATACAAACTAAAACGTGCTTATAGTCATTTTGTGGCTTTTGTGTCAGATGGTGAATAAGTGTATTCATGCCGGTGAGGCAGCCATTTTAACATGAGAGTCTCTGGGGGTTGACGCACTTATGGAGCCAACCACAGGTGGCCAATCAAAGAGCTGCTTTTTTCACTTCGGCTTGGCTCCAGGGTCTTTACCTTACAATATAAAGCACCTTGTTGTGATTTGTAGCTATACGAATAAAACTGAATTGAACTGAGTTGAATCTCTCACCCCTGTCACTTAGTTCTAACTCACATAACACACCACTAAAACTACAAAAACCCAGCCGTTAATAAACTAAAAGTATTTGTTAATACACAAGCCAGAAGTCTCTCTACTTATTTCACCATAGGGCAGAAGCATCAGGCCTTCTATTTTGCCTCTCTACTTGAATCTGTTTCAGCACTTTGTTATCTGATAACCCCCTTGGGATGTACATTATCACCTAACAGACTGAAACTAGGAAGAAATTTATCAATCAATATCATGCTGTGGTTTGGGTAATCCCTGGCTATGTGTAATAGGTTGCTGAAATCCACTTTTTAACACGCTGACTCAGTCAGTCGAACAGACCCACCAGGCTCTTTCTGCTGCTCCTCCCTCTGCTCTGCCCTTGATCAACCCAGGGTGGTGAATGCACATGGGGACCACCCTTAGATTAAAGGAACCTATTGCTCCCTTGATCAGTGGGAATGAACTCTAAACATACTCAAACACACAGAGAGAACAACATATGTGCATGATTACATGTACACAAAACACGATGGAATGTCATATGGCAGTATAATATCAACCGAATTTGATGACACACAGGAATACACACAATTTTAAATAGCAACTCTCCACCAAGTATGTATATACATGTGCGTAAAGTCGCAGTTAGATGCTCATATTTCAAGGAAAGATGCCATGAAAACGTAAAATAGGAGACAGAGACGAGCACAGACTGGGATCCCTCATTAAAGTCAGTTGCAAACTATGGTGTGGTGCGCACTGGTTTCTCAGGCCGCTGATGGTAGCTGGGTGTAAGCTGAAACCTTGATGTTGTGATGCTGCTGTCGTCAGAGGGCTGCAATGTGCTGGCCAGATGAGGTCTGCCATTCAGTCGCTATCACCATGTACAGTACAACTCCCAAAAGACCTTCTGAGCAGTCTACTGTCAATCTGTCTGTGCATTCTCCTCCTCACTCCCTCTCTTGGTTGTTGCCATGGGGTGCAGTAGTGCAATGGCAGGCATGTGAAGGCTGGTGCAGAGAGACGTGGGGTTAAAGATGGAACAGCAAGAGAAAGGGGAACGGGCCAGGCGAGAAAGATAAGGATGAAGGGCAGGGAGAAGGGACAGAAAATAAGATGGAGACTGAGAGAGATGAGAAGAAGGAAAAGGGGGTAAGGAAAACCAAAGAGAGGGGATGGTGGGTGTTTCTCCTTTTATTTTTGCTTCCTTAGAAAATAGCTTTGGACTCTGTGCTTGGCTGATAGCACTGCTACTGGCACACGAACACACATAACACATGCATACACAAACACAAACTCCTTTTGCTTGTTCTGCATGGCAATCACCATGGTAACACAATGTACAGAACACAATCGGGCTGGGATATTTTTAAGTTTCAAAGGAATGGAAACAACAATAGGGATGACAAAGGGAGGAAAAGATGAGAACTACAGAGAGTGGGAGAGCGAGAGAGAGAGAGAATGAGGGTTAAGCCAATCTAAGTGCAAGCAGATGGATACACGAGTGTGTGTTAGGGTGTGTGCGTGTCCAAGGTCACAGCCCAGAACCATCTGTATAGCAAAAGGCGAGAATAAGAGATGGTGCATAACAGCCAGCTCCTAAACACGTTACAACGTTATTGCAGGCAAATTACAATCTAATTTACCAAACAAAGAAAAGTAAACAAAGAATTTCTGCATATCATCAAAAAAAAAACTTTTATTAATGGCACCTGCAGCTGGGTGAACTGCAGGTAGTGCTAGCTAGTGAGCATACAGAACTGTCCTGCATTGATATATTGTACTGTTGTATGTATTGTATGGCGTGTCTGTTGTACAACACTGTGCTGTAGTATGAGACCAGACTGAACCTGTAACACCAACTGTGTCATACTTGTCAATAGGATTTCCTTAATATTAATCTTAACCCTCTATATGTCTTTGTGTGTTTAAGATAAACAAATTGTGTTTTTTTAATTGTCAGAAACTTCATTAAACACTCCAGTAGAATTTTCTGACTGTTATTTCATAGCTTAGGCTTTACAGGGCTAATACATGAGGTAGCATCATGGATCAAGTTAGCTGATGGAGGAATTTCTAAAGTAACCAACCTGCATTTTGCCATACACAGTATAAAATCTGTACATAGCCACCATGACTTTAGCCAATGCGCATTATCATCCTTTTGACACTGACAAGGTTGAATAATTTATTGATTATGACTGAAATTGAGTGACTGAGACTATAAATGCATCAGGAAGTTATTTACAAATGTCAGAGGTAGGGATAAAATGTCCCATAGACTTCCCATAGAAGTCTTAAAGCACTTTTACATGAGCCTTACTCTTCAGACACAAATTACTTCCACCTTTTATACTGTGTGTGGCTTTTACTAGCAATAATGGTAGCCACGGTTAGCTAACTATATGTAAGTTTACACTTTATTCTATCTGTCTGTCTCTTTTTCCTTATAAGGAGTTTGCATCGGAACCTCTGTTAGTCTGTGTTGTAAGAGCTAGTTGTTTCCTGTAAAATAGTGATGAATGTTTTTTGTAAGCTTTGTTACACTCATTCACACTAGAGGAAATATGATGTTGCTCTTTGACTGACTTAATTTTTTTTGCTGTTGGAGACAGATTGCTAGTAGTTGCAGCAACCGAATTTCAATTGCAATGCAATTGCAGAGGTTGCCTGGTAGGAGGCAACCCTTCTTCATCATGGTCTGACTTGGAGTGATGGCAGTCATTCTCAGACAGGCTGGAGAAGGTCGACAAATTATTGCTATCTAATAAAGTTAACGCAGACAGATTGACAACACACTACAATCAATCTGAATCAGTCCGCACTGATGAGCGCAACTAATCTGCAACGATTTAAAAGACGTTTTTTCTCTTTTCTTTGTATACAGGGAAGAATAAGGGTGGTAGGACACATGCTCATAATCTTGTGCGTGTGTGTTTATGGGTGTATTTGTGTATGTGTGTTCTCCCCAACAAGAATTCATCCCTCCTGTCCAGCTGTAGATTTAGCAAGGACAGCTGAGTTCGTTTCAGAAGTTGAAGCAAGTCGGAGGTCAGACACTGGAGTAGGTGGCCTCTTGTAGTCAGACCACCTTCCAACAGTTGCCAAATAAATCAGTCTTGCTGAGTAGTTTGGCGAGCTTGACATACCTCCCTCCCTCGCACTCTCTCTTTCTGTCTGTGTCTTTTTCATGCCCTCTTTCTTTTACACACACATGCACGCACACTTATATCCAAACCAACAGCAGTCCATAAAGCCACATCTGTCCTAGCCGTCCCCACTGGACATAAACAACACAGCCACCTTGAAAATCCCTTCCCTTCACCGATGCTCACATTGACTTCTCAGCATCAGTCCGGCGTCATTTTCTTGTTGTTGTTTTTTGTCTTTTCAGTTTCTGTATCTCATTGTACAACTGTATAGTGACAATAAAGGCATTCTATTCTATTCTATTTCTTATGGCAAGATAAATCATGATAGTTTATTTATTTGTACGTCATTGTACATATCAGTATGTAATCGAGCTGCTCTGACTTGTACAGGGGGGGCTTTGTGCACCACTCGTATTGGCTGATATACTTGTACAAGTACGTAAGTATGCATGCATGCAAATATGTGCACACGTGCTTTACACAGTTCAACTGCCTCCACCAGCACTTAGATCAGACTGCACTGCGTTCAAACTTGCACTGACGTAATGCTTTCCTCATCTATGTGCAGCTGTTTATCACACTTATCGAGGTGCAATGTTGATTTAGAGAATAGAGGAACAATGGGTAGGACCACAGAGGCGTGGCTAATGGGAGTTTGACGATCTAGATAGCCTGCAATAGCCTTAAACAGAGCAACATCTTCTGTCTAATCAACAGCTAGAGTTTGCATCAAGTCAGGCTTTTAAGTTATTCTATGTTTATCCCTAAAGATGTTTTTGACACATATTCTGAAATAAGATTTCTTCAGTGGGAGTATAATTTACAGTGTGACTTGCACAGTTTGTGATGAGCCAGTCTCAGACCATCTGTCAGGTAGATTTAGGTGTGTTTCTCTGGTCTGGATTCAGATTCAGTAAGGATTTTTTTTAGGTGAAGCCCTTCCAGATTTAATGGGCTGTCAAACCAGACAGGGAGCAGTAAATGTATTTACTCATCCTCAGGAAATAGATGAAGCTGGAACCTTGGTGGCCCAGAAAAACCCTTTTCTCCTGAGACCTCTTAATTCTCTTTAGCGTTCTTCTTAATTTGGAACAGTTTTGGTTATTAAGTGATTTCTGTATTTGTGACTTTTCTCGTGTTGAACTTGGCTTAGCTCATTTGCAAAGGATGATGTGATATCATTCAGTGCATCAATCAGGACAGAGTGAGTAAACATCTGATGACAGTTGTGGCCTGTTTGCTAATGTTGCCAGCACTATCAATCACATGTAACCAAATCACACAGAGCTTACGAGTCAAATCAGAGAAGTTTCGGGAATGCAAAAGTCTCAAACAGGAACAGACAACCAGTTACTCTTATTTCAACACCTACAGTCAAATTAAAATCACTAATAAGGCACAGGGAGAACATTCAGACTGCATACAGAAATGTCCCCGGCAACCAAGAGGTTCAAAAAGAGAACCTCTGGCTGTAAGACAGTGCTGACCACTGCAGCAGACCATTTCTTAGGTTTAAAGTTGGCCACTTGCAACCAGAGATTGGGAAACTATCAGTAATTTAGGATAACAATAAAAATAATAACATGACTCCTCTGACCTAAATCTTCTACTCAACAATAAGTAGATCATGAAACAATGAGACGTTAAAAAAAAGAGGAAAAATAAAATTACTTGATGGAGGGAAAACATGCAAAAACTGTCTGCAGTTCCAGCAAAGAAGAAAGTCTATAGAGAAACATCCTTGTCATCATGCCGTGTCATATGAAGTATATATATGTATCTGCTGAGGTGCATCGCAGCCCAGCGTTGTCATCTTACAGGCACGCATTAAAGTTGATGTCTCAAACATGTTTATTAGATCCATGTTGCAACTTTTGTTTGCAAATTTTGGATTGCTGAAATCTCAGAATGTGTAGGTGCGTTATATACTAATCTGGGCTTTAAAAGTTATGAATTTTTGGCGGTCAGTATGCCTCTCGCCCTATGACAGCTGGGATAGGCTCCAGCGCCCCCCGCGACCCTGAAAAGGATAAGCGGAAGCAAATGGATGGATGGATGGATGGATGGATGGCGGTCAGTATGCTTTGAACAATGTGTTTGTTGAATGGTATCTTCCTGTCCAGCAACAAATATTCCTGGATTGGGTGAGAACTTGTGTGAGTATAACATGTGATGAGTTTTGTAACTTTGCAAAACAGTCAAACAAGTCAAACACTCTTACTTTACTCAGTGATGGAACTGAGCATATAAACTCTTCTAACATTAGAAATGTCCTTAAAAACTAAAGTGAAAATACCATTGCATACTTGCAAGCTGCAGTTCATGAGAACCTGTAAGCAGCTCAGTGTCCACTCATGTGCCCTCATGATGCACTTAAGTTGATGACTCCTTCTGGAGATCTGGGCCATATTGACAGAAACAAGACACAGAAGTCCTCATAGGTCTTCAGCTTCTTCACAGGATCAAGCCAATGACTTCTATCAGTGTTGTGTTTTGCGGTAATGATCCAAACTGGAGACGACAGACCGGCGTTGTGTGCCGCTGCAGATAGGGCAGGTTGAGCTCCGTGTGTGTATGAGTTTCACCATGACGATATGCCTCAAAAGATAATTTGATGATCTGTGTGTTTTGCTGCCAGGTTATCCCACCACCTCCACCATCTCCTCCCAACCCCTCCTACTCTGATTCCTTTACAGCCGCAGTAACTTATTAATTTCTGTCAGCTGGTTTTCCCTGCCATTTAGAGATACTACCAAATCACATTATGTCTGTCATGGATTATGTGTACAGGCAATACATCTCCTTGAAGAAGAAAGGAGAAAAAAAAAGATCAAAGATGTTCTTACAATCACCTCTAAGTGGATACAGGAGGTGGAAGTGTTTTCATGCATGTGCGTGTTTGCGGCCCACGTGTGTTTTATGGGGAATGCAGATAGTCGACAGAAAGGCTTTACATTTTGCTGACTACATACATCAATTTTCTTCATTTATTATAAACTTTGAGGAATATTAATCATCAGCTGGGGATTGTGTTGAGTGCAGTTTGGAGTATTTAAAGGTCACTCATGCAAGAGCTGCTGAAGGAATGAAATAAGAGATGCTCATCTCGTGTTATACCCAAGTGAGTCAAATAATAACAACAGAATCTGAGAGGCCACAGAGCCATATTCCCATATTTACCCATATTTGGCTGTGTGTGTGTGTGTGTGTGTGTGTGTGTGTGGTAGAGGATTTGAAGCTGTCACTTTGTAATTACCTCAGCAAATACAGGCTTGGAGAGAGTTGACTGAAGTCTTCCAGTTGGACAGCCCTGGGAGAAAATGAGAAGTGACAGGCCACATAACACAGCGTGGGACGTAAATAACTTTTACCCCCCTTTCTCTCTCTTCCTCGCTCTCTCTTCGTCATAGAAACATGGATGATACTTCAAGGATTTTGAAAGAGAGAGAGGGAGAGAGAGGGAGAGATGAGCCGAAATGAGAGAATATCCCTCTCTTTCATCTTTTGAAAAAATCTCTGACATCCTCTCTCACTTGCTTTGATGAAAGTCTTTGGGTTTTTTTTGGTGTTTTATCCTCTTACATGAGGTGTATGTATTATAGCCTGCGCGCTCCAGTGTGTGACGCATACACACACACGCACGCAAACACACACGCATTCGCGCTGGCACGCACTGATATCATTTTCTCACCAGAATGTGTGTAGGTGGCATGAGGAATTGTGTTTTGTGTGCACGAGAGTGCGCGTGTGTTTGAAGGACTTTTCTCAGAGCCTGTCGGCATTGGAGGGCCTGAATTTTTCATTCGGCGTCCTCGTCAAGTACAAAAAGTCCAGGGTTTTGTGTTCTACCCAGCAGCCGCTTGCCTTCATTTCTGTTGTCCAGGACTTCCTTCACTGTCCTGTGTTCTTTGAGCTCCCGGCAGGTTGTTACTGAGACAGCAACACTGTTGTTACAGCGCATGCATGTGTATCAATCACTGGCGTGTATGTGTCAGTGTGTGTCCTGCATTGATCACTGAAGAAGCACTTCCACATTGGCAGAGACTGATGATATGTCTCCGAGCAACTTCAACCCCCGTATATGTACATTGACAGTATACACACACACACACACACACACACACACACACACACAAATACATAGTATACATCCTTTTATGCTTTACCATCCTGCTTCTGGCTCTTTATCATCAGTGTCTTTCTGCTGTTTCTTTCTTCTCTCCCGCCCTCTTTGCACCTCCACCACTCTGCCTGGCTCTAGTCCAGCTATAGATTGTTAATTGCGGTTTGTACGTGATGCACGGTCTCGCCTCCAAATACTACAGTGGTGTTCTTTGGCAGACATCAAAGTGTCGGTGTTTCATTCCATGGGGATTAGTGATGGTAGTGTGTGATAATGCCCCTGCCTGCTCGCTGAATTAAACGCCCATGGCTGGGTGCAGGTACCAGGAATCTAATGAACACGCAGTCTTACAGGCAGTCATACACACTACGTACGCTAAAACAATGGGAGAAAGACGCAGGTTAGGGAGATACACATGGTAAAGCCACTGTGAGAATCAGAGCCTCATTACGGAAAAATACATACATTAAACTGTGAACTAAACATCACGTCTTCCATCTGACGGGGACAAAAGCTTTTTATTAGTGAATCTGTCCACAAAGATCCACAGTACATGTCCTTCACTCATCTCTCATCTTTCACCTCTGTGGCAAACAGGATTTTTAAACGTCTCATTTTTGATCATTCCCCCATACTCATGATCGACTGTGGTTTTCTCTCTCGCTGTCTGTTTTTCTCATCCTCTTTCTCTCTTTCTCACCAGCAAAGTTAATAAAAAAAAGAATTAGTAATAACATAGCAAGATAGATAAAAAGCGCAGTCTCTATAGCAACTCTCGCCATGATTTGTACAAAGGACAAATGACAAGTGTTTAAAGGGCTGCGGGGCGTTTTAATGTTCAGTTTATGTTTTCTCTCGTCGGCTAAGAAGGTCTCGGGAGACCGCAGGAAAAACAGCCATGAAAGAGAAATTACAGAGACAGACCGAGGGAGAGGCCGAGGGAGGGAGAGCGATAGAAATACGTCCTTGGTGATCAATGCATGTGCTATTGTCTGTTCTGTTTCTTTGCCTGCAAGGACGAAAGCAGAGGAGAGGAGGCAAGTGATGCATACGAACAGGGTTTTAAGGGGCTTATAATAAATTCCTGACCAGACCACAAAAAGAAGTAACTGCACTGCTGCTAATGTTTAGGTGTGTCTCTGTGTCAGGACATGTTTCATACTGTATGTATGAAAATGTTGCCAGACTTTGTCGCTGCTATTCAGGTCTTTTAATTAAATAGACAACCACACTCACAGGAGATTTAACAGGCGACTCACAGGTAAGCCATGCAAGTACCAGGCTTCATGGCCTACAGTGATAAGGTGTGAGAAAGATTTCTCAGAGATTTTGATCCACCTTGACATGACGGGATCACACATCTGCCACAGATTTGTTGGCTGCATCCATGATGGGAATCTCCTGTTCCACGACATCCCAAAAGATCTATTGGATTAAAATCTGGGGACTGTGGAGGTCCTTTGAGCACATGAACTCATAGTCATGTTCAAGTAACCAGTTTGAGATGATTTGAAGGGTACACAGTGATCATGAAGGGATGGACATGGTCAGCAACAGTATTCAGGTAGGTTGTGGAGTTTCAGCAATGCTCAGTCGCTACTAAGGGGCCCAAAATGAGCCAAGAAAATATCCCTGACGCCATTGCAACACCACCAAATACACTCGTGAGACTGGACCAGGACTTTTAATCTTCTGTTTTCTGATTTTGGTGAGCGTGTGAGGATTGTAGCCTCAGTCTCATGTTCTTAGCTGAAAAGGTTTCATGTGTTGTGCATTCAGAGATGCTCTCACTCGTACCTTGGTTGTAAGGAGTGGTTATTTGAGTTACCATTGCTTTCCTATAGCTCAAAGAAGTGTGGCTATTCTCCTTGAACCTTTGACATAAACAAGGCTCTTCTGCCCAGAGAACTGCTGCTCACTTGATATTTTCGCTTAATGGGACGATTCTCCAAAAGAGGGAAACCTTAGAAATGGTCATGTGGGAAAAATCCAAGTAGCTCATCTAGGCCAACCCGTCTGGCACCAACAACATACAAAATTTCTTAAATCACATTTCTCCCATAATCTGATGCTCAGTTTGAACTTGAGCAGGTCATCTTGACCAGTGGTCCCCAACCTTTTTTGTGCTACGGACTGGTTTATGTCCGACAATATTTTCAGGCCAGGCTTTAAGGTGTCGTCAGTGGCGGTCCTAGCCTGTTTGGTGCCCTGGGCGAACACTCCCTCTGTATTCTGATTCTGATTGTTTCAGGATGACCTGCCATGATCCAATGACACATCTGCTTACCTGTATATTTTGCTCGTTTCTCCTCCTCCTCTTTTCTCTTTTTTCTAAACTGAGGACCTGATGGCTTTGAACTTTTCTTGTCCATCTTGGTTTTAATTTTGCACTCCAGTATGAGAATCATAACCTAACAGACCTACACCTTATTTCACAGATTCGCTTTGTCTAGGGTTTATTTCTGGGATTTCGCACAACCCAGGATTCAAAACATGAATACATAATGGGCTTAGATTGACAACATTATGAATGAAATGTGCTCTATTTGGAAGCAGCATGTCTCCCTCCCCTTTCGACGGGTTGTGTGTGAGACTTTAAATCATCAAACTGTAAATTATAAATTTTAAATTGTTATTGATCCCTTTACCCCTAATCCTAAAGTGTATATTCTTTCTCTTCTTATATTTGTTGTTTGCTTACTTGCACTGCTGTAACTGGAGCCTCGTCGTCTCATCTCTCGATATACTGGACTGTATGTAGCGGAGATAACAATAAAGTTTACTTTGACTTCAGCAGCGCGCAGGCGCACCGAGGGCTCTCGCGCTCACTTTTTGCATATAGAATTTCGAAAAAACATCGGTGCAAATTATAAGTCTGTATCATAATGTCCGGTGTTTTCGTGTTTGTTGGTTTGTTTTTATATTGTTTTATTTTGCGAGTTGGTTATTAGATGCTGCTCCAGCCAGCCAGAGAATCCCCCGCCGCCCCGCCCTCTCCTCCCTGTGCCGCAAGCAGCAGGCGCACCTCGCAAACGCAGGGCGCCCTTACTCCCAGCATATGGGCGATAGAAAACCGATCGGTGCCTACGACATTCCCAAAATACGCATGATGTCGGGGCAGCATGAGTACGAACAAATTTATTATGTTTTTTCCGATGCCCGTGATGTCGCCCCCCACCACTATGCCGCCCCGGGCAACCGCCCGTGTCGCCCGTATCAAAAACCGCTACTGGGTGTCGTGGATAAATACAACAAAATAAAACCAGTACCAGTACCAAAAATAAACAAACCAAAAAAAAGAAAATTAATTAAACAAACGGGAAAAGACCCAGGGAACGCGAGTTAAATAAATAACGATAAAAAGCAATAAAAACCCTGAAAACCATAAATTTCACACCCGAGCCTCAACTCTCGCAGCTCGGTACCAAACGACTCACGGTCCATGGCCCGGGAGTTGGGGACCGCTGTTCTTGACTATGTCTACATTCCTAAATGCCATGTGATTAGCTGATTAGCCAATAATGAGCAGCAGAACAGGTATATAATAAATAATAAATACTTTCAGGATCTGTAAAAAAATCATAACATAATGGTAAAAATTTGCAATTCTATAATGTCAAATTTCCATAAATGTAGAACAAACAATTAATTAGCTGATTTTGGCAGGGTCATGTATGAGACACCAATATTCATGAAGTGAGCCAAATAATAACTGACAGTGAGCTGATGAAGAAGAAAGAAATATGAGCACTTCCTGATTAGTTTAAATTCAACCTCCATGCTGCTGACATTTGCCTGGAAGACAAAACAACAATAATTTGTCATAAATACTACTTAGTTTGGTGTTCAGTTTCACCTTTACCTGCTGTACTTGCTGTAGTTGTGTTATTATCGGTATTAGATACTCACGTTTGGTGTTATAGTTTAGTTCATGTCACACATTAGTAGCTATATATTCGCCTATGTCAGAACTTGCAGTAGGTGTATTGCAGTTTTTATACAGAAATGTATAGTAGAGCCAAATTATTCCCTGAAAAATAGCTAAATAAATAAAAAATAAGCCTCGAGCCCTAAAGGCTAAGTTGGAGTTGGTGTGAAAGTGTAAACTGCATCACTTATGTGATTATTTCTGTTCTTCACGGGTTTTAAAATGCGTGTTTCTTACTGACAACACTTTAATCCTCTCCTCTGTTTATTATTGTGACATCCTCATCAGCAGTCTGACATGCTTCTTCAGTGTACAGGCTGTCATTCATGCTTGCTTTCTGCTTTCCTCACACTGTAAATATCTGTAACTATACTATAGATATGTGTTGAGGTTCGAGACTAAAGAAAAAGAGGCAGACAGACAAATAGACAGAGACAGAAACACCTCAACAGGACAGAAAAATGACCTTTATTTGTCCTTGTGAACTGGTTTAACAGCACGTGGTGGTAAAAGAAAGAAAGGCACAGATAAGGATGGCAACAACAAGGGGAAGAGGGGAGTCTGCGCCAGATAGTGAAAGAGGCAAAGATAAAAAAAAAAGGGCATGCAGGAAAAAGAAAACACACCAAAAAATGAGAGAGAGAGCCTTAGCAGCCAGACAAACAGCTCTCTCCACCTTTAATCACCTCCTGCAGGTCAGCTTCTGTCTCGCCTTGACTTGCCACAATCTTCCAACTAACACTGAGCCAAGCCATCAAACAGCTATCTCTTCTTTTGCCTCCCCTTCTCTCTTTTCTCTTCTTTCTCTTTACACAGACAGAAAAGCAGAAAAGACCTTGATGTTTTTCCAATAATTGGCAGCAGAGGTTGACTTTTTTCCCTTCTATTCCCCTCCCTCTTTTTCTGTTTATCTTTTTCTCCTTTTTTTTGCTCTTCCTCTTCCTTTAGAGATGAATAGTTGGCCCGGGATCAAAGGCAGACCCCAACCAGCCACTCTGACCACCACAAAGGGGCGTTGGGCGCTGGCTTGGGGCCAGGTGCTACACATGGCCACATAGCCAGGGACAAGCCGTGCAGATGGGGCCCACAGAGCCCTTGTCGCCTCCACCCCCTCTGCTGCATACGAGAGGTCAGCGGCTAAAGTATCAGAGCGTGCGCTTCCTGTAAGACGATCTAGCCTCGTGCAACTGATTCCATTTTGTTCCCATCTGTCTTTGTCTTATACCCGTGTTTCAGTTTGTCAGTTTGTTTACTTCCTGCAACTGGTATGCCTGTGTTTCCTTCCACACCTATCGTGCACTCTTCTTCTCTGACTCTGTTTTTCTTTGCTGTTCCAGAGTATGGATCTGAAAGAAACTGTCTGGCTGTACAACGGGAACAGAACCAGCAGAGGTAAACATTTTTGCCCTTGTGGACAGAAACATGTTTAAATGTTAAAGAAGACCCGACTTGAGTTTAGTCGAACACTTCCCCTTACTCTCAACAGTCCTTGTTTAAATATATAAGTCCCGCTGCCAAGTCCGATGCAGCCGCAGCCAGTACAAATAAATTCTTGTGGAGGACACAAAATGTGGGACAGATAAAACAAATGAACAAGCCCTTGTAGTCCAAATATATATGCAACACCCAGCTTGCTTTTCAACTCCTTCAACTGACACGTTTGCAGAACTTGTCTGAGAATGGCCAAGATGATGTTACTGAGTCAGAGCAGGGCTATAGTCCACATGTTTTACATGCAAATTCTTATTTTCTGTATTTCAACAAGTGGCGCGTGCCACTGTGCACATCTCTTTCACCAGCAGAATCATGACTATGAAAAATCCATTACACATTTATATCTGTGTTACTTCTGAGCCAGTTGCGATATGCTGACATAGAACACAGTGTGCGACTATACAGCCTTGTGAGTCAGCCATCATATTGTTTCGACAATCCAGTTCTTCCCTTAATTATATTTTTTAAGCTGCACATGGGAATCAAGCAGCTAGCCTACTTAACTTGTGTATTTCTGTTCAGGTATCTCAGTGTATCATTACTTAAAATAGTAAAATACTATTATCTGGAATATCTAGAGCAGAAAAGTTCAACAGAAAACTATGTGACCAGAAGTGAGTAAATTTATGATTTTAGTAAACATTACATGGTGCAATCTTTAACTTGGTTATGGTTTGGGGAACGTACAAATGTCTGAAACAGCGAAAACATCCAGGACATAAAAGAGCTGACATGAATTTATAGGGGTGAAAAAAAGACAACTGCAGTGTTTTTCCATATCTGCATGCTGTCATCTGTGGATCCCCGACTTCAGCCACATGTTTAAGATTAGATGTACTCTTTTGTTGGAGGAGAACACAGTCAACAAAGTTCTGCTGCCTCTCCCTCTGGTCATGAATCAACTGGGCTCTGTCCACACTCTCTCCTTATGGTCTTAATTCTATTAAACACAATGATAACACATTTACAGTATTATGATGACGATCGTATGAATAATGTTCTTCTTAATATTCTTGGGCACGTGTGTTTGTTATGGAGATGTTTGTGTTTAAACTATGAGAGAAGAACTGGAAAAATAAGAATGACTGGACTGTTTTGCTGATACTTATTGTGCGCATGTATGTGCTTTCACCCCCACACCCCGAGCTACCTCTTCTGTTTGATATGAATAATGAAGAGTAATTACATATTACAAAAGTTGTGCTAAATGATCCAGTGATTAAAAACGTATTTATTTGAATTGTTGGCCACTTGGGGGCAGCAGATTAAATTGATAATACAGCACTGAGATATTAGCACCTTGTAAAGCTGGGTAATGTGTTAACACATTTCTGCACGACATATTAATGAGCAAAGGATCAACACTAGTAATATTGTGGCATCTGTTTAAGTGAAAATGGGAATTCAATCATCAGTAACTTGTTACCTTTCCTTTGTTCTTGAAGAGAGAAGAACATACAGAATATACAGTATGTTCATAATTTGTAAACAACAGACATTTGCAAACAGCAAAGACAGAATTAGTTCTTACCATTCTTCAAAGCTCTGTTTTGTCTCGTAAAAAATATAGTCCCTAGTAGTTTAAAAAGAAATACACCGGATCTTTAGCTGCCAAATGCTTCACTGTGTTCACTAGCTAGATAACAAACTTTATCTGTTTGCCATTAGAGGCAGGCCAGGTAGTGTTCGCTTGGTTTGTAGTGCAAACAGCTGCCTGATGGTGCTGAATGTGGGTCACAAAAACAAAAACAGTTCGAACTAAAAGATCCAGCCTTTAAAGCTAACAGGATGGTAGAAATAATTGAAGTTAGTTATGTGTTTGTGGATCCCAATGAGCGGCCCATTTTCTTGAAACCAGCTCAAATGAAACATCCAAGGTATCAAACCAGAAGCCTACCTCACTATAGCCACTTTCTTTATGTGTCGTCATATCTGTATTTCTATTGTACTTTAATGATATGTTCGCTGATATGCCATTTAGACAGCTAACGCCCCCATAAGGCTTTCCTTTTATTGTCTTAATAAGTTTGCAACCCTTGATTTATATGCTTTCAGCAAAGTTACCCTGTCCCTAGCTAGCAGAGCCCTGTTGGTTAAACAGACCTACTCTAGCTGTTGCTCAACCTCAACCAACCCTTGTCCACCAAGAATAGCCTTTTTACCGCTATTTTTTAGTGGTATTAAATATAACCACTTCTATTTAAACGATATTATGAACTCAGCCAAAATTGGATTAAAAAAATCTGCCTGTGATGTGAGCCACATCCCTCATATCACAGGCAGAATCTAATAAGCTCTGGTGCTGACCCAGATGTCTAAAAACAAATAACATGATGTCTTTCCATAAGATTACTCACAGACTAACGATCTAAATTTTACTAAACTGCATGTGGAAGGTGAAATACTGGCAAATTCAGAATTTGTGTGTGGTTTCATGCATTCGGCTTACTTTCTCTATAGTTGGGGCAGCCATCATAGTGGTTAGCACTGCTGCCTCACAACAAGAAGATTCCTGGTTTGAACCTCCTCACCAGCTGTAGCCTTTCTGTGGGGTGTGTGTGTGCTCTCTATGTCTCTGATGACATCATCAACTGTCTTTAGTCTCCAACAAGTAAGGCGCGCTTGTTAGGTTAATTGATGATTTTAAATTTGGTATTTAGTGCAACTTATCCAAGGTGTGTCATCTTTTTCATACAATATCAGCTAGAATAGACTCCAGAAGAAAGAAAAAAATGATCATTGCAGTTTGAATCAAAACTGCAAATGCAGTCTCCTAAATACACAAGATATAGCTACTGTTACAAACACCAAATCTAATGTGGTCAAAATAATGTATTACAGAGTATTTTGGAAAGATCCCCTGTTTAGTAACCTTTTCTGGCTCAAACTAGAAAGTGCTTTTGGCTACTCCTTTATCCACACGGGGTCACCAGAGCAGGGATCTGTATGTTTGATTTGGCAGATTTTTACACCAGATTCCTTTCCTGACACAAGCCTGGGGGATTTTTAGACCTCCTCCCAGGACTGAATGAGGGATATTTGACTTTTTAGGCAAATATGTAAAACACCAAACTATGAAGCCACTTTTAATCTTTTCACAATAAGAGTAACACATTTTAAAGGACTTTTTAAAGTACTGCTACATGAGTAGGCTCACAGTATAGCTTAGAAAATGTTAACCCCTGCAGCGTAGAGGTAAATAAAGTTAATTAAATGAAACAACATGGCAGACTTAATATAGAAAAAGCAGTTAGTTCCAACTCAGATAATGGCCCACTTAGCACAGAGAGCTTACTAATTAAAAGAGCAGAAAAATTATAATGCAGTTACCTAAATAGGGTCAACTGGTTGGTTGTTTAGCTTCAGTGGTAACTTCTCAGCTGTTAGACAATTATGAGCAAAGAAGGCTGATGTTGTTTTTCTGTAATAATGGGCATTATTTTCACTTTTATGTGTTCCTCCTACAGAGAAAATAGGCCTGATCTCTCCCTTTGTGGTTGCTCCAACTGCTCACTTCTACCACCCACACAACACATTTTCCCAGGCAACAATGTTCCTCCAAAGTTTACACACAATAAATAACGATATGCCCAAAGCAGTTAGCAGTGGCCCCGCTCTCCGTTTCCTGGCTGGAGTTGAAATGAAATGGTAATTTTGACTTGAGGAGGATTTCAAAGGGATGGCCTCTACTTTTCATCTTGGTGCATACCACGAGCTCGCCGACACATTCACGCTGGGATTTGAGGAAAAAAAGAAGAAGAGAAAAAAAGGCCGAATTTTAAGTTTTTCTATGAACTTCCTTCTTTCTTTTTACTGCCATCTCCCCACAGAAAAAGAGATGTAACATTGTTGAGATCTCTCCCCCAGATGGACAGCATTTATATAAACAACCACCCCCGGTTCACAGAACGTTTGATTGATGTGTCATTGTCCAAAGATTGTTTCCAGGCATTTGAATAGATAATTCAGAGTATTTGATGTAGACATTTTTCTTCAAAGAGCCAAAGGTCAGATGTGGGGGTAGAGCAAGGGTGTCCTCCATCTCCCATGCTATTTTTGCATCCAAGGCTCCAACTAGCTTGTCTGCTTCTCACAGGGGAGATTGACTGACACTTGAATCATTCTTCTGCTTAAGATTACAATGTGGCTTCCAAAACTCAGTCGAAAAGAAATCTGCCTGCAAACTAATGCAAATACCTTTGTCTGAAACAGCAGACCGTAACACTGTTTGGATGTGTCTCGTGTCTCTTTGTTTTCTAGTTCGGCCCACAGTCAGATAGACTGGAGCGAGACCAAAGATACAGTGGATGGATTGGGGAAGAACTCCATTATCTCAGCAGCAAGGAATAAGAAATGGAATTAAAACAGCCAAAACAAGGTTTGTCACACCTCAGCAGCGCTGGCTCCTATCTTCCAGAGGGTACTACACTATACAAAATGGGCTATGGCCATTTTCTCATACGAACTTGAGACGATATCAGGACGTTTTAAAAAAAAAATAAAAATCCATAGTTGTTCTTTCTTATTTGTAGCACACAGCAGGAGATAGTCTGCATCAGGCACTATTGCATTATTGGAAATACTCTGTGTGGATCTGGCAAAGAAACCACTTGAAAGGAACTTGCAGGAGGTAGCACCAGACTGTTCTCTGTACTGTTAGCATATCAACTCAGCCCTACACGACACAGACTTTGTGTTAGGGGGCTGGCATGTTAAAGTCTGGCCAATGTCCAATCCAGCAGTTGCAGTCTCTCATGCACCTCTGTTGGATAATGCCTAGAAAAACATCCAGAACTGCTATATTGCAATAGGTGTGTAGAAAAAATCAAAACCATCTCGAAATTGTTCCGTGTCTTATCGCTTTCTTCACAGTCTTAATTATGTTCACCCAGCATTGACAGCAATATCGAGGGGACGCTTTTCGGTGTTGGCAGTCACATTCCAAAGTCAGTGAGCCTTGAAAAAAGTTTCCAGATGACAAATGCTGGGTGTGAAAAAAAGGAAAATAAATACACAGTGGTGTCTTCATTATCTGCAAGCTCCACGGCCCGTGAAAGAGGCCAGGGTTAATTGCTGTTGATTAGACGTCAGTATGCATGGCTGAGTGAGCATGCAGATCTCACTGAGGGGGCCACAGAGGGAGAAGAGCAAAGGATGAGGTCACTCGCACACATAACGATATGAGATCAGTGTCAAGTGTTCCTCTGTTGTGGGTTTAGGTGGCTGGGAAGCAGATTAGGAATATAAATGAGGCAACGTATTTTATAAGTCTTTGGGTGTGGTTACTGTAGCTGTGTTTGCTGATGGCTTTGGTTCATACATTTGTTTATTATTGTGCTGTATTATTCATCCATCCAGCTATTTGCCATTAAATTTGTGTGGCTCTCAGTATTGTCCAGACAACAAACATAGAAGTGTTTGTTGGGGAAAACACATTTATATATTTATCTAAGAATATTTGAAATTAGTAGGAAATGTGTTAAATTAATTATTCATCACAACTCATATGAGTTTTAAGGAAATTTCTACGTAGGTGTACAAACTGCTGTCTTCAGCCATCTTTGTGTTCTTGTTAATCAGTGTGCTGCTACCTTTTCATATAAAAACTGTTGACTAAAGGGAATCCATTCTTATATCTGCTCATCGATATGCTCATTTCCAACTCCACATCTTCATTCTTGAGCTCTTTAATAAGTCAGTTAAAAATGATCATTTAATATCTTGTAGTGGTCACTGATTCAGCCACTAAGTTTATCCCCTTTTGGAATAAGCTGTTTTATGTTTTACTGTTGCAAACAGAAGGTTTGAACTGCAAGTGAGCCGTCTCAACTCTGCACTTTTAGAAATTGCTGAGTTTTCACGGGACGGCCCAGCAGATGGCCTCACGTCTGACTCTAGAATCCTCTGATATACAGAGGAGTACAGGGCCGACTCACTGACTGCACTGTGCCCGTGTCCTATGGCCCAAAACATTACTCTTCCACCACCATGCTCGACTCTAAGAAGAAAGATGTTTGTGCTGATGTGTGAAACAGCTCTACTTTGGTCCTATCTATATAAAAGACATTATTCCAGAAATCTTGTGGTTTGTTCAGGAACTTTGTAAACCTAAGCCGCATTGCCACGTTCATTTTTAGTGAAGCGGCTTTCTCCTGACAACCCTTCCAGACAGGACATGCGTGTTCGTCTTTATCTGGTTGTCTGAGGCCTGCAGACTCTCAGGAGTAGCTCTTGTGTTTTTGTGCAGTTTTTCTGAGCATAACATGTTCTGATGTTCTATTATCGTGGCATTGTGTTAACACACACTTGGATGGTCCAGACAAGCAAACTGCTAAAGCGTCTGCTTTCTTAAAGGTGGTTAGATTTACTGTTGATCAGTTATTAAAGTGATCCTGGCTGCTACTTCTTCTTTTGATTCCGATGGAAGCACACATATTTTTATTGGACTGCATAAAGTCAGTCAAAAACTTTTTGACTGTATGCTGCTCTGATTTTTTTCAAAACTTTGGATTTGTTTTTATCATGCTTATATTTGCATATGTAACTATACCTATACTGTATATGCAAAACACAAAATAAGAAAATGTAGTAAAGGTCATTTTAAAGAAGTAAGACATTTTCTCGGTGACCTTTTGGAGTATCAGCACTTATGGGTTTGATTTTAGCCTCAAATTAGTCAAAAAACAAACTTCCCTCTAAAAGTCACCTGTTTTAGTCAATCAACAATATTCCAAGATGGAAGCTTTAATACAGTGAGTTACATCCCACCATGGACTGACCATAAACCTTTGAGAAATAAAATTTCCATAACTCTAACCTATATAAAATGTTAACATCCTGACCTAATATGCTAAGCATTGCTTCCAATATACTATTGTGCGTGTAAAAGATTAGCATGTTAGCATGATGTTAACATTTTGCCCAAAGTATGAGTGTGTTTAAACACAGCCACACGGAGCTGCTAGCATGGCTTTGGATTAAAGTCGAGTAATGCATTGAGTAAAGGTTCCTACTCTTGTGCAATGTAAACCGCCATCAACAAGACTTGCGGGCTGTTGCTAGTATGTCTTAATAACGATGTCTGTCTCCTTTTGTGTGTAACAGATAAACAAGCCCTTAGGTCAACCCTGGGTTATATTTGCCTTTCATGTGTGATTTTATCGCTCTGTTGCATTCGTAGCCAAAATAATAACCACAGTAGAGGTGATTTAGACAGAAGCAGGAATGACAAGCAGACAGCGGAGGGCAGGACGTTGTAACCTTCACACCGTTCAAGAGAGCGAGAGCTTGCTTTGTTTAAATTTCCCAGATCAAAGGCTGCAATGCAAATTCCTGCAGCTTCCACGCTGCCATTTGATGTTTCAGGGAGCCAAATTATTGTGGTGATTACAGTAGCTGTACACAACCGGTGGAGCAGGCCAAACAAGGGGCCTTGTTGTGACTCTCAATTAGTGGTGTGACATCTCAGCACCCAACGTCTGAGAAGCGCCTAACAATAAGAGAGGCTGTTTGGGCTGATAAAGTGATTTGGCTTGGTGCGGCCCTTTCATCTGCACCGACAGTGGGGTATTTGAGGCTTCTGGGTATTCTCCCTGCACATCCTCACACCTCCCTTTATTGTGACAATAGCGCCACTGTGTTCAGCGTTTCAAAGAGGCTATAGACCTACTTACTCTGTGAGCAACTTATGTCTGTTGTCACTTAGAAGAGTTTTAATGATTTCGAGGCATCTATAAAAAGAAATTATAGATGATAAACTAAACTAAAGGCCTGCAGGGAAGCATTAATTAAAGGATACAGGATTGCATGTATTATTTTATAAACCTCTCTTTCAGAACATGCATTAGATACCACACCATTAGCAGAGGACCATTCAGCGTTCTCTGAATAACCGCAGACACACACAGCCTTCTGTGAAGTTGTCGATGTTTTTTTGTTTGCGTGTTATTGAAAGCCACAGTGAGTTGAAAGGATAACTTTGCCTGTGGGAAGGACAGAGCACCAGAGGATCAGGTTCAGCTATATTTCTGATAACACTTTGCATTCTGCAGACACCAATGACAGCTCTGATGCCTCGCGTTTGATTGTCTCTTTCATGTTCTCCTCCTGCCGTCGGTGTAAGCAGCAGCACTGGAGGTGGAGGTGAAGCGATGGCAAGCGATGGAGGGAAGATTGAGATGTGTTTCTGCCAGTGTGACGGACAGAGGCACTGGAAGGATGTTGGTTTTTATTCGTTTCATAGATGCAACAGCGAAATAATCCAAATATCCCTCATGGAAAAGCTATGTACAAAAGCATTAAGACGGGTATCTTTTAGTGCAAGGTAGTACTGTATGTGCAGGAATAGACTCACTCTTTCTCGTGGTGCTTTCGACACATGCTCACTGTGGAAAGCCTGGAATAATAGGATGAGAGTAGTGATAGTTTAGTTCATCCTCATTCTCAAAGCTTCAAATAAGGCAGTTTTATCAAGTTTTATTGTGGAGAAGAAGTGCTTGATCCCTATAAACTAAATAGTATTACTACTATTACTAAATTAAGTTGCTATGTCCCCAAAGAGCCAATCAACAGCTGAAAATGTTGTGCTGACGTATACATACAGGAGAGGTTCACAGCCGTATATGAAGCAGTGAAACATCTGGCAGAAAACAAGCTTCTTAAATCATATTTTAGGGCCAAGTTGCTAAAATTGGAAAGACATTTTCTAAGATTTGAATTTCAGTTCTATTTGTGCATTTTTTATGTTTCACTGATCCTTGAAATGAAACGTGTGGTCGTTTATTTAGATAGAGGCGTTAAAATTACATTTACTTTTGATCCATGTTCAGTGGTGAGCCTTCCTTCTAGAAGACCTGGCTGCCATACCTGTCACTTACTCCACAGTACTTCTCCAGCCTCTTAATATGACCTCCACTGTTCTTTAAAAGGGGGCCATTTTCATGTGTCAGTCAAATATTTTCTTTGAAATTGCATCAACTCACCTTGCGTGCAGTATTTGATGGTCTGGGATAAAAACACACGTTTGTTTCCTATGTTTTTCCTCTTTTAGTATAATCGTATCCTTTAAGAGCACATAAACACTGTGATTGTAAGAAAAGGAATTATAATCAGAGGACGTCGAAGTTCAAAGAATCATAATTTTGCAGGCTGTCTGAGACCTGCTGTGTTCCTTTCCTATCGTCCCATACGCAAGACATTATGCTGACCTGGAAATTCATATTCACCACTGTGAGTAAGAAACCCCCTAAACGCTCCTTCTTTCTAAAAGAAACATATAACAGTATTAGATCTAGTTTAATTACACAGGGGCTTGCGGATGGGCCCCTCATCTCTCTCGGCGGTGAAAATGCTTAACGTTTGTTGTTGGTTCAAGGCTCTGTAAAGGATGTGCTGGCATGTGTAGGGTTCTGGCAGAGAGGAAACTTGCGGTGGGGGGGTGAACTGTTATTGTTTGAAAAGCGTGTAAGCGGCCTTCACAATACCGCATCCACGGGAATGAAGCAAAGACAGAGCGAGAGGGAGAGAAAGAGGCAGAGAGAGAGCAAGAAAGAAAAAAAAAAGTCTTGCGAAGCTTTGACTGACGACTTAACAGGCGAAACCGAATTTGTCTTTTGCCGGGAGATGTCAGATGCCTTGCCAGAGAGAGAGAGAGAGAGATGGAAAGAGAAAGACAGAGAGAGAGAGAGACCAAAAACACACCACAGAATCTCTCCTGCGTCTTTTTCACCCTCTTCTTTCTCCTCCGGTTTAAGACGGCTCGGTGAATGCAACAACATCAAAGGCCTAGCACTCAGAATGTACATTGTTGTTCCAGTAACCACATGAAACAGAAAGAGAGAGAGAGATGGAGAAAGGCTCAGAGAGATGGAGCAAGTTTTTTTCTCCTCTTTCTTCCCTTGTACATAAATAGGGAGCTATGGAGGGAATCGGTTTAGAAACGGTGGAAGATTAACTCTTTTATCTCTTCATTTCAAACGTCCTCCGTATCCACATCCTCCACATGCTAACCACCGTCAGGATCGTCATGCCTGACCAACACCACTACAAAGGAGAGGTGTCTTCTGTATTAGGACACGTATAACTCCTCCACAAACAGAGCTGATGAGAGCAGAAATAGAGCCGAGGAGGAGGTTTATACAGCTTCATTCCTGACTCATTGTCATTAAGAAAGCCCTCTGTAATCGGAGCTAAACTTAGAAAGGAGCAGGCTCTTTCTCTGCCGCAGACATTCCACATGTGTATGAAAGAGGAACATAACGAAACAGTCCCGAGCTTGAGCCTCAACGTAACGTAACAGGCTTTATTCCTGCCTGGCCTTATCTTTACACAGAGACCACCCAGGAGCAACAAGTCAGTTCTCACCTTTAGTCTGAGTGTGTGTGTGTGTGTGTGTGTGTGTGAGGTTTGTACTTTATAAGTGTACAGCTGTGTCTGTATACAAGTCCTATGCTTTTATGTGTGTGTGTTTGTGTGTCTGTGAATGAATGTGTTTTGTGTGTGTGTGTGTGTGTGTGTGTGTGTGTGTGTGTGTGTGTGTGCGTGTGCGCGCTTCTACCTCCCACCATCTGGGCCCTGTTTGGAGAGATTTTCTGTAAAAATCACAGTCACGCCGTGGCAGGATTACCACTGTGAAAAGCAGCACCTGGAAGAAACTCAGTGCTCCTGCTCCTTTCCCTCAGATGCTCAAAGAAGTTTCTGGCTTCCCAGCTTGAGGCGCAGGATTTGTTTTTGACCTACATGGGCGTCCTAGGCCTCGTGTTCCCTTCCAAAAAGCAAAAAAAAAAGAGCAAAGAACACATCTGAAATTCACACTAGGCTACATTCAGCAAGGTTACAGTATCACCGCATTACAGTAGATAAACAACTGCATGTGTGTGTGTGACTGTGGATGTGCGTTTGCACCATATAAATACATATATTTCCGTTTTTTTATAATTGCGAGCCAGGACATGGATGATTATCCACAGTGAGATGTAAGCCTGTGAATGAAAGAGTTCAATAATCCCAGATGGAAATTGAGTCGGAGCATCTTCACTGAAGATTTCCCATTAGAAAGAATCTTAGTCCAGGATTAGCCACAATTAAAACTGTTTTGATGTTCCCACACATACACACAAGCGGGCCTTTCATATTTGCGGTGCCATATAGAGACGAATCAATTGCCTGAATACAAGAAGAAGTATTCGAGTGAAGAGACGCGTAGCAGCTAGGTTGGATGTTCGCTTTTATTTCTACGCTATGCCATCCAGAAAATGGTTCTATAAACTCTTCTGTAACTGGAGTGAGACGTCCAAATTTTTTGATGGTTTCACTTAGCAGGTCTTAGATGCTATAAAGGAAATAACTTGTTTTAAAAAGTCTCAAGAACTCCTCGAGCTACAAATACTGCAGACAAACTGCTTTTTAATTTCTTTCAGATTGTCATTGTTGCTGATTGGTGCGGAGGAATATCAATTGTTCTTTATATCTCATTGCACACTTAAATCAGTTTTGCTTTTTTTATCTACAAAATGTAAAACCGTCATATAGAAATGTTTATGATGAGTATTTAGCAAAGTCCCTTGAAAAGCAAGTCTCACAACTTGACAGTCATCATCTGTGGAATCTGGGCATTTATCTTGAAACCTCTATCTAAGCCTCTATCTTTAATAGACATCATTTTAATTTCAGTGGGCACAGTGACATTGAATCTCCTGTCAGATCTGATAACATTTCAAAGGTTTCTGTCAGTTTTACCTAAGAATCCGGTCTTTAAGTGATGGCGTATGAACGCTGCTTCCGGGTCCAAACTACTCTGCGTTTATTAAGGCTATAGAGATTGACAGACCATGTGACTTTCGTGCATTGCATGCCGGGTACTCGTGGCAAAACAATCAAAGCAATGCATCAAACACAAGCATTTGCAGCACCGCAAAACGTTCATTCTCCGGTTCCAATGCCTTCTTGCTTTTTCTTTGCCCCCCAAAAAAGTTATGTACAAAACGAAGGAGAACAATGCCAGTCCGTACAAAGACAGACTTGATGAAAAGTCAAAGAAAAGATACGAGGAAAAAATCAAAGGAGTGAGAGGGTCAGACCCTTATGAGCACACAGAATGGACAAAAGACGTTAGCGTGCTGCCCAACTTTCACCACGCTCATATTTATAATTATACGGCTCTTGGAGTGAGTGCATACACTCATGAAGTTTTTAGTAACTTCAGGTCACTGCAACAAGCCCAGGTACAGTTTACCGATGGATTGGTACAGGGCCTTGAAATGCACCGTGTAGAACGAAAGACCAGTTTACCAGTCTCACAAATCGTCTTCATAAACACACATTCGTTAACCGTTTATTAATAGGACCTTTGAGCTCAACGGTAATTAATTAGTAGTGGAAATAATTTCTCGTACACATTACAGAAATGTAGCAGTGACAATAATATTGTATGCTGTAATCGTACTGGGTAATTAGTGATACAAAAAAACTGTTTTATCCTGTGAATAAAAGTATATGTTTTTGTCAATGTACCATGGTAATAACAGAAGCGAAACACAATATTGTGTCAGGACAATTCACTATTTATGCACAATAAACAAAGGAGCATAGCGCGACAATTTCTGTTCAGCGCCAGACTTGCTTGTAACCTATATCACCAATTATGTTAAGAAAAATGACGTATTAACTACTACAAAACACTGACCTTTGTGGGAATGCTTGGAGCAGACTAACATGTGAGCTGAAGTGTTCTGAGACGCTATATTTGGTCTTCGAATGGCTGCAATCCAGGCCATCCGTCGGCTCTTTGTTACTTCGGAAACATGGCTTGAACAATTTCTCTTCAACGACGTAATCCGATAACAACCGATCTCTTTACCCGTCGGCTACCTGTGGCTGTCATGCGATTGCAGTTAATAATACAACAGCTTCTTGCCATTTTTTGTGTTTCTTTTTATCGCTGTGTGACTGATTTCAATTGAAAGCCTGCGTGCGTTAATACCTCTTGCCACGAGTTCCCAGAATCCTTTGCGGTTTTACCCCTGAATGACGTCACATTTTCAATCTCTATTGTGTTTTTAACATGTTTTAATTCTTTATATCCTGATCCAAGCCCCTAAAAAAGTCAGTGATCACTGTCGGCCTCTCTCAGTTTTTATTACCAATATTCATTTTAAAGCTCAGTTTTTAAAACCTTACGATGTAACCACAGCCCAGCCCATGCAGCAGTATATTAATGACTAAACTCGTATTGTGGATGGATTATCTCAGTTGTTTTCCTGACTGAAGTTTGGTCCGTTTACAGCATCCTGCCATGCAACTGCATTTGTCCCTATCCATCGGGAGCCCTCACGTTAACTTTTATCGAGTGGAAAAAGGTTAGCGTTCGCCCTCCAGCTTCACTGTTTATATTATGCTAACATAGCTGTGTCACTAGCCATCACGTAGCACATCATTATATACCAGCTAGCCAAACTTCAGTAACACTACAAACGTCACTGCTGTTTAAGTTTCTGTCTTCGTTTATGTTGGAAGCGATAGCAGGGCTATGCGTTTAAATTTTTTCAGAAATCCCCCAGTCAGAACGTGGTATATTATGTTTGGGTGGAAACTAGCAAGCTTACTTCCTGCTAACTTTGAACTCTGTTAAATGTAATAAATTCTGTTTTCATGGATGTTAAACTTAATTGTTACACCTGGTAGAGCAGCCTCACTGATCATTTTATTAAAGAGGACAGAATTTAGACAGTTTGTAACTCTCAGTGATGCTGCAGTGTTCGTGTGACTTTGGGACCTGAAGAGGCTAATGACGTCAGACTTAAAGACCGGATGAGGTTTAAAACATCACCTACACGCAGTTTCACAACATAACTTATGAAATGGCTGTGAAACTCTTCCAGAGGTGCGCCTGTGTGCATGCCTCAGGGGAACAAAGAGTTAGAGTATTTTCGTTTCGACCATTTTCTTCTTGATGGTCTTAACGACCATTATTAGCATTTCAGAATCCTCCATAGATTTTGAGTGCAGTGCCTCATCATGTCCTCCATATTAAATGATATCTTAAATACATGGATACACAACATAATGAACCAACATCTTCTTTTAACTGGTACAGTATTTTTCTGTCCCATCCAGTTCTATATCAAAAAGCACGACTTGATGTAACTGCTGTTAAAGTTTCCTTACAGGTTGTGTATTAATATGACTTGTTTTGCCTCCCGCTCTGTGCAGACCTTCTTGCTGATCTCGCTGTCATCATTGTCAGCCCAGCGTGGCTATGTGGCCCTCAAGCCCTCAAGCCCTCAATACAACAATAGATGCGCAGGCGGAAAGTTGTTGGTTTAAAGAAGACCCCAGTCCAAATGTGTGTGCAAATATTGTAGCATTACTGCGTATAGCAGACAAAGCTGTGTTTCTAATTACTAAGACAATTAAGTGTGAGCATGAAGCCGAGGAGAGGAACTGCGGTTTAGGGTGAGTGGGTGGTTGGATGTGTCTTCTTTTCCCAGACCCAGTTCAACTAATATGAGGAGTTAGCCATGAAAACAAGTGTCAGAGCGACAACAGATTGTTTCATCCCACAGCATGACTGTGGAGGCAACCAGTAGAGTGAAGTTTCAACATAAAGACAAGCTTGTCTAAATGTTTTTGCTCAGTTCCACAGTGTTTCCTCCTCCAACAACAGCAGCTCTAAAAATACACATTCGAATGCACCTCAAAACACACTCTGATGCCTTTCTTGGTAGTTTCCCCTTCTTCTTCCCTGCAGCAGTAGAGACCAGATGCATAATTACACATTTTAAATGATCAAAACTGTGCAGTCTGGCGAGTCTATTAAAATACAGTTAGTGTTTCATAATGCCAAGGAACTCATATCAGGAAGATGTTTTTTTATTGATTGTGAATATCACTTCACCAAATGCAGCAATATCCTGACTTTGAGTCCCCCTCAGACTGGACTTGTGTTGTTTTACAGAAAAAACCTGTGACACAGACCCAAAAAAGAAAAGGAAACTGATCATTGTGGTGACTGTGTACAATGTTAGTAATTGGCATTAAGGATCATTTGTGCTACATTCAAATTAAATACCTGATATTCTCCGCAATTGGCTTTTTTTCATGGTTATTTGCTGGTGAAAAGAAAAAATGTGTATAACAGCACTCAGAAAATCAAAACATTTTTGTCATCACACAAGTGCCCAAATAGCAATTAGCTTATGCAAACTGCTGACTGAAGCTTGGTCTACATACTGACTCCTGTTGCCTAGGTAACGCTCTAACGCAAAGGGTGCAACCCTCCATGACAGTCCCAGTTTCTCATATGACCCCTTGGGTAAATTAATTGCCCAGCCCTGCGATGTATTTACCACCTCCTCATAAGTAGCCTCTCCTGTAATTGGCAGTGCTTCAATTGCCCACCTTGAAGTTGAGAAAAGTTTCAAAACTTCACATCACCAGCGGTTATTTCTCCTGTTGCTGCTTGAAGTCTCTGAATGTCATTGATTTTCTATGGTCTCTGGGCCCACGTCGCTTCTGGTTGCTTGATGTGTGGACAACCCCTTTAGCTTGCCTCGTGTGTGGTGTCACACGTCAAGCATGCCCGCCACAAAGAATTGAAACAACTCATAGATGTGCACCCTCCAAAAGCTCTGGATGTTCAATAACACACAGCAAACATTATTACTATTTCATGTTTTTTACTTTTTTACTAGCATCATACTGCTCCGTAGAAGCTTTTTCAAAATCATAACGCAAGATTTTAAGAAAGGCTGACACAAAAATTTGTCTAAGCCTGAGTTTAGGATAACCCTTGATGACATCACTATGACACAGTTTGAGTAAAGCTTTGTTTTTTTTCCCTCATACTTGACAAATCTTGTAGATACACAGAAGACGTAATACAGGACTAGTAAACTATTTGTTATACCTTTAATTTTCCTTTGTTAGTGTACTTATTTATTTGGGAAAGAACTGTTTGGGGTCTTTTTTTTAATTGTTGTCCTTACAGTGGATATAATATGGTTGTTTTAAAGCTGCAAACGCAAAAGGCAGGTTACAGCTCTGTTCCTCCGTCATACCATTTATAACTGCAAGGTTTTTTTTTGTTTCCCTCCATGAAAAATCAGAATGTAATCTGATTTCAAATGCTGGATTATTTCTCTTTAGCAAAAACATTAAAAGAACTCTCGCTTTCCATATCATTAAAAAAATATAACATTTAATGTGGCACTATGGTGAAAGGAAATGCAGGGAAGAAATGGTATTGAAAATGAGGATTGGAATCGCCATTTTAAATGTCAGAGATAAATCTTTGATTTTTGAATACGTTTACGTATTTCTCTTTTTTAAATTGTACTCTTTTAAAAAAGGTTTTGAAAATCTATTTTTGGGGATTGAAAAAGGTTTTTGAACTGAGGTTTTCAACATACAGTTAGTGGGGATAGGCTATTTGGTAACTCTAAGGCTACGTCTACGCTAATTAGGATAAGTTTGAAACGCTCAGCTATCGCTCCACACTATCATTTTTGATTGTTTTCATCCACACTGAAAACACTATGTTCCTGTACTGCGCATGCGTGAAACATAAGACCATTTGCCTGCATCATTTCCGTCTGCTGTTTTTTTACTTTCCGGCTTTTTGAAACGTCGCGGCAAAATGTCGAGGAAAATTGCTGAGTTTTATCTGGATCTATCTGGAGCATGTACAAACTGATATTAATCTTTAATAGGGCTGTCAAAATTGATAGCAAACAAAACAACTGCTGTACAATGCCGTCCGCCATCTTAGTTGAATTGGTCACATGACTGCATCATATGACTAATATGCATCATCGTTTTCGAGAGCATCCGTTTTCGCAATCCACACTGCGACGCGAAAACAGCGTTTTCAAATTTATCCACTTTGGAGAGCGTTTTCGAAAAGCTCAGTTTTCCTTGACCAAAAACGTGTGGACGGAAGGACAAAACGGAGAGAAAATGCATCTTCACACCTATGGCCTTAATTGCCCATAGGTGTGACTCTGAGTGCGAATGGTTGTCTGTGTCTATGGCTACATCCACACTAATGCATTTTCGTTTGAGACGGCGCTTTCCTCAAGGAAAAACGCAGCGTTTTGAAAACGCTCTCGAAAACACATACATTTCAAAACGCAGCTGTCCCGTCGCAGTGTGGACACACGAAAACGCAGACTTTCTAAAACAATGACCTATTTTAGTCATGTGATGCAGTCATGTGACCAATTAAACAAAGATAGCGGAGTGCATTATACAGCAGTTGTTTTGATTGCTCTCAATTTTGACTGCCCTAAAAAAGATTAATATCAGTTTGTACATCCATCCATCCATCCATCTTCATCCGCTTTATCCGAGGCCGAGTCGTGGGGGCAGCAGCCTAAGCAGAGAAGCCCAGACCTCCCTCTCCCCAGCCACCTCCTCCAGCTTATCCGGGGGAACACCAAGGCGCTCCCAGGCCAGCCGAGAGATGTAATCTCTCCAGCGTGTCCTGGGTCTGCCCCGGGGCCTCCTCCCGGTGGGACATGCCCGGAACACCTCACCCAGGAGGCGCCCAGGAGGCATCCTTGTCAGATGCCCGAACCACCTCAACTGGCTCCTTTCGATGTGGAGGAGCAGCGGCTCTACTCTGAGCCCCTCCCGGATGGCTGAACTTCTCACCCTATCTCTAAGGGAGAGGCCAGCCACCCTTCGGAGGAAGCTCATTTCTGCCACTTGTATCCGCGATCTCGTTCTTTCGGTCACTACCCACAGCTCGTGGCCATAGATGAGGGTAGGGACGTAGATCGACCGGTAAATTGAGAGCTTCGCTTTTACACTTAGCTCCCTCTTCACCACGACGGACCGGTGCAGCGTCCGCATCACTGCAGCCGCAACACCAATCCGTCTGTCGATCTCCGGCTCCCTTCTCCCATCACTCGCGAACAAGACCCCGAGATACTTGAACTCCTCCACTTGGGGCAGGAACTCATCCCCGACCCAGAGTGGGCACTCCACCCTTTTCCGGCTGAGAACCATGGCCTCAGATTTGGAGGTGCTGATCCTCATTCCCGCTGCTTCACACTCGGCTGCGAACCGTTCCAGTGCGAGCTGGAGGCCTTCACCCGATGAAGCCAACAGAACCACATCATCCGCAAAAAGCAGAGATGAGATTCTGAGGCCACCGAAGTGAAAGCCCTCCGCCACTTGGCTGCGCCTAGAAATCCTGTCCATAAAAATTATGAACAGAACCGGTGACAAAGGGCAGCCCTGGCGGAGCCCATCACCCACCGGAAACGAGTCCGACTTATTGCCGGCAATGCGAACCAAGCTCTTGCAACGGTTGTATAGGGATCGAATGGCCCGTAGCAATGGGCCAGACACCCCATACTCCCGCAACACCTCCCACAGGACACCCCGAGGGACACGGTCGAATGCCTTCTCCAAGTCCACAAAACACATGTAGACTGGTTGGGCAAACTCCCATGCACCCTCAAGTATCCTTGAGAGGATAAAGAGCTGGTCCAGTGTTCCGCGACCAGGACGAAAACCGCATTGTTCCTCCTGTATCCGAGGTTCGACTAGCGGACGAACTCTCCTTTCCACCACCCTGGCATAGACTTTCCCAGGGAGGCTGAGGAGTGTGATCCCCCTGTAGCTGGAACACACCCTCCGGTCTCCCTTCTTAAAGATGGGGACCACCACCCCGGTCTGCCAGTCCAGGGGTACTGCCCCTGATCTCCACGCAACATTGCAGAGGCGTGTCAACCAAGACAGCCCCACAACATCCAGAGCCTTCAGAAACTCGGGGCGGACCTCATCAACACCAGGGGCTCTGCCACCAAGCAGTTTTTTAACTGCCTCAGTGACCTCGCCCCCGGAAATTGGCGGGTCATTCCCCTCATCCCCAGACTCTGCTTCTTCCTCGGAAGACGTGTCAGTGGGATTAAGGAGGTCCTCGAAGTATTCCTTCCACTGCCTGACAATTTTCTCAGTCGACGTCAGCAGCGCTCCGCCAGCACTATACACAGTGCAGGTAGAGCACCGCTTTCCCCTCCTGAGACGCCTGACGGTTTGCCAGAATCTCTTCGAGGCAGTCCGAAAGTCTTTTTCCATGGCTTCTCCGAACTCCTCCCACACCCGAGTTTTTGCTTCAGCCACTGCCCGAGCCGCATTCCGCTTGGCCTGTCGATACCTGTCGGCTGCCTCCGGAGTCCCACAGGCTAACCAAGCCCGATAGGACTCCTTCTTCAGCCTGGTGGCTCCCTTCACCTCTGGTGTCCACCATTTGGTTTGGGGATTACCACCACGGCAGGCACCAACCACCTTGCGACCGCAGCTCAATGCAGCAGCTTCGGCGATGGAGACGCTGAACATGGTCCATTCAGATTCCCCAGATGTCCCCAGTCTCCCTCGGAATGCTGTTGAAGCTCTGCCGGAGGTGTGCGTTGAAGATCTCGCGGACTGGGGCCTCTGCTAGACGTTCCCAGCACACCCTCACTACACGTTTAGGTGCACCAGGTCTGTCCAGCGTCCTCCCCCGCCACCTGATCCAACTCACCACCAGGTGGTGATCAGTTGACAGCTCAGCCCCTCTCTTTACCTGAGTGTCCAGAACATATGGTCGCAGGTCTGGTGATACGATTACAAAATTGATCATCGATCTGCGGCCTAGAGCATTCTGGTGCCACGTGCACTTATGGACACTCTTATGTTCGAACAAGGTGTTCGTTATGGCCAAACTGTGATTTGCACAGAAGTCCAATAACAAAACACCACTCGGGTTCAGATCAGGGAGGCCGTTCCTCCCGATCACGCCCCTCCAGGTCTCGCTGTTGTTACCCACGTGAGCATTGAAGTCTTCCAGCAGGACAACAGAGTCTCCAGGTGGGGCACCTTCCAGCAGCCCCCCCAGGGACTCTAAGAAGGCTGGGTACTCTGAACTGCCACTCGGCGCATAAGCACAGATGACAGTCAGGACCCATTCCCCGACCCTGAGGTGCAGGGAACAAACCCTCTCATCCACCGGGAAAAACCCCAACGTACCGGCAGCAAGCCGAGGGGATATTAGAATACCCACCCCAGCCCGCTGCCTCTCACCAGGGGCAATTCCAGACTGAGACAGAGTCCAGCCCCTCTCCAGGAGACTGGTTCCAGAGCCCGAGCCATGCGTAGAGGTGAGCCCGACTATATCTAGCCGGTACTTCTCAACCTCATGCACTAACTCAGGCTCCTTCCCCACCAGAGAGGTGACATTCCATGTCCCTATTGCCAGTCTTGGCAGCCGGGGATCAGTCCGCCAGGGCCTCCGCTCCTGGCCGCCGCCCGGCACACAATGCACCCAACCCCTATGGCGCCTCCTGCTGGTGGTGGGCCTGTGGGAGGATGGCCCATGTCTCCTCTTCGGGCTGTGCCCGCCCCATGGACTAAGGCCCGGCCACCAGACGCTCGCCTTCGGGCACCCTCCCCGGGCCTGGCTCCAGGGCGAGGCCCCGGTAACCCTATCCCGGGCAGGGTAAACTGTTCCCTCGATGTTCTCTTCATAAGGGTCTTCTGAATCGCTCTTTGTCTGGTCCCTCACCCAGGACCAATTTGCCATGGGAAACCCTACCAGGGGGCAAAAGCCCCCAGACAACATAGCCCCTGGGATCCCTGGGACACACAAACCCCTCCACCACGATAAGGTAGCGATTCACGGAGAAGCAGTTTGTACATGCTCCAGATAACTTTTCTTCAAATTCTTTAATTCTCACTAGCCTTTGTGGATGCGCAGGACTGGAACGTAAGCGTTTTCGGTTGTTTCAATGTGGACGCACACCTCTGTGAAAACGACTGAAAACGCTACTGTGGATGTGGAGCATTTTCAGACGAAAACGCTGTTTTCAAATCTATCCGGGCTAGTGTGGACGTAGCCTAAGACAGCTGGGATAGGCTCCTGCTCCCCCGCGACCCTGGAAAGGATAAGCAGAAGAGAATGGATGGGATGGATGGGTTTTCATTTTAAATTAAATAATAAATTACTTTAGTAATGTTTAAATAAATAAAATAATTAAAAATGAATTTACTGCTTTAATACATTATTGAAGCACAAAATTCTTTATTCTGATGCACGTGGCTCTTTTGGTCCTCCAAACTTTGGAGTCCAAATCTAAGGCGAGGCTCCTAACGGAGTGATTTCAAATGCTTTTTATGCTCCTCAGGAGTATCTGGCACTTATTTCACCCCTGCTCTGCCTTTGGTTTAAAGTCTATAAAGCTATAAAATGAAACTCTCAGAATCATGATGTAATAGGATTATGAGCTCATTCTGCCTCCTAGAACCAGCTGAATTTGCATTATTAAAGATTTGGCTATAGATTATATAGTGAAGAAATATTTGAGTATAGTGACTGTTGCTCTACTCCTCTGAAGTGAAGAGGGTGGGATATACTATTGAAAGCTGTGCTCTGAGATAATATGCACAATTACGCAGAGCACACACGATTGCTTTATCAAATGGCATCACTGCACTGCTGTAGTTAAAGTTCTTCTGGTCTGGGACTGCACGCATGACTGTTTTCTTTATTCAGAGAGTGTGTTTCTTTCAGCAGTACCAGGAACGCTCACACAAAAAACACTCTCTCCATTCACATTCTGCACACCCTCGACCCCACAGCCGCGTGTCACTGTTTACCATTTTGCTGTCCGCCCTCTCTCTTGACCCCATCACCCTCTGCTTGGTGTCTGGCAGCATCAGCGTCTGATGTTCCTGACATCATCTGTCACAATGACTCCGCTGCCACCTCCAGCTCTACTGTCCATTGTCCGCTTGACAGTGAGCGGCCTTGTTCCGGCCGAGGACGGCGCTGGTGCGGCACGCTCCCTCTGTAAATGATAAAAGAGAGCGAGGGAGTTGAGCTGAAAGCGCGGGGCTTGTTTGGCCGAGTGTGCTGGACGCACGATGGTGAGCTGATCGGAAGGCGCCTCTCTCCCCTGACAGTAACTTCTCTGATCAGTCGGATAAAAAAGAAGAAAGAATTTGTTTGATGTTGCGATTTGAATAAATACCATGATGTTAATCGTTTTACAGTGTTAATCACATTTGGTGATAACACATCTGTGGTTTGTGTGTGTGTGACTACATTTGTGCCAGCATGAGCACATCAAATCCGTAAATATGAGAGAGGTTATATGCATCAGCTTCAATCTGATGTTTACATTTTATGACACTCTTTGTCTCTTTTGAGTAACAGAACTACATTACTAAGTCACATGTGATTGAGACCCATGTATAGGCTTGGAAGTGTCTGAAAAGTTTGCATTCAAGAGGCCAGTATGGTGCATCTCTGTCAATAGTCACTGATGATTGAATCTTACCCAGTTGATTTTGAAGCATACAGTTTGAAACGTGCAGTTGAACAGCTTAGTATGCGTTTCCTGGAATTCCGCGGGGATCCACATCTGGAATTGATTTTTTTCTTTTACTTTTACTGCACTATGAAAACTCGGGAGTTGGAGCTGAAAGCCGCAATGAGGAGCGGCAACTCAGATGTTGTGATTTTACCCAAACCCTCTGACTGTCAGGTAGCCTGGAGACAAGCTTCAAGGTGGTAAACTTGTAAGCATCTGGCTAAGCCTCTAAACAGCTCTGAAAAAGTATAGGAAAAGAATATTTCTGAGCCCCAACTGAGTGTTTTTAAACCAGATGTCTTGTCCTTCTTTCATGATCTGTTCTATTAGATATCGATGTTTGATATATTTGATCTGACGTGCCCATTTGATCATGCGTTACAGCTTAACCGGCTGAGACAGTTTGGGGTCTTTTGTGATGTAAATTCGACATCCTATGGCCCATGTCCTTTGAAGGATGGAAGAGACTCAGACAGACCTAGACGGAGAATTTTCTCAGGAATTCACTGTAGGTGTCACACAGACAAAGCGTGCCCCCCTCCCTCGTCAAAAAAAGAAGAAGAATCCTGCTTTCTGCCACACCATATGGAGAATTGTCCCAATTTCTTTTCCTTTAAATCAAATGCAGCACTTTTCAAGTCAGACCTTTTGTAGCATATACCACATGCGATTTGGGCTCTTGTGTGGCGACGCAAACTTTGTGACTTTTTGATATCTTGGTGAGTGCTGTCTGACAAGTTTCTGTCACTCACGCTCTCTCCTTTCTCTCTCCCAACCAGCAAGCATATTTTCTACACCATCGATTGATTAGCATACATCAAGCCCCTGTCGTCATAGAAAAACTTCATTTGAATCTTCAGTACTTTCCCTGTGTCTTTCAAGCAGCAGCTGTCAGCCACATCAACACTAGACATGCTCTGCGCCAGACAAAGTTAAATTGAAGCACACTCTAACACTATATATAGATAAAATGTCACTTCTTTCAAGAGACAAGGCACCTTCGAAGTCGTCAATACAGACTGCTTTATCACGGGCAAAATAACTTTGAAAGCGGAGAAGAGAGAAAAGATGAAACGATTATTCTCTCTTCCCACTTTGTGCTTGAAAGAGGGAAAAGGCGCGATTATTCTAAAGTGGGTAGAAGCGTTTAAGGGGCTTGCTTTTTGATCTGCCTGTCCATCAACGAAAACGAAGAGCACCTCCTGATGCTTCTGATCGTTAGGTGTCCTCAAAGTGTCTCAAAGTCTCTTTGTTATGGCTGAGTGCGTCGATTAAAGGGAGGAATATCATTTATTCATTTTGCCATTGAGCAAAAGAAAGAAAGGATTCAAGAGCTTAGCGTTCATTTTCGTCAAATTCTTGAGGTGCGGTGATGAAGTCAGCTTTCTTTTCAGAGACGAGCGGAGTTGAGGTAAAAAGATGTGGAGCGAAAGTTTTTGCTCGGCAAATTTTGAAAGGCCCCACTGATCTTTGAGATAAAGTAAATGGTGTTCAAACTTTATTAAACTTTTCTTTTAGCGGCACGTTGCACGATGACACATCTGAGGAGGATTGTGTCTAACAAGGTGTAACTGACGGTTGTGGCTAATGCATAAACATATGCCCATCACCCTGCCCACACAATCTCTCTCCCTCTATTATGTCTGTATCCCTCTCATGCTGCACGCGTGTACACAAAGGCACATGCCGACCGAGGAAATATCGGAAGATTAAGTATATGTTTATTGGGATGTGTCAAATGGATTTTAGGCATGTGGGTACACAGAGCGTGCTAGGGTGTGTCTGGTTCGTCTTTTCACCAGAAGACAATGCTATATTCATCTTTGCTCCATTTTTCAATTGTGGTATCTGATTTTTAACATGCCTCTCGGTCTGGAAGTCCCTTCCATTCCTACTGTTTCGTTCTTTTTCTTCATTTCTTCTTTTTTTTCAAATGCTCAATCCTGTTGCGAGGTATCTCTTAGAAGTTGAAAAGTTCTTTTCAAGCCCAAAGTTTTTGCCGTCTTCACTTTTCAACTGGCAAGATGAATATCAGTGGGACAAAGCGTAGAAAGGAAAGGCTTTTGACAAGACTTCTGAAGGCCCACGAGCTCGTCCTGTCTCTCCCTTTTGCAGTTTTCCCATAACTGGCTTTCTCGCATGGCTGCTGAAAAGACAGAATCAAATGCAAACTGAGAAGTCGCAGTCTTTTAAGATACATCAGTGAGGCCCTTGTGGAGATGCTGCTCTGCTTAGGTTTTTCACAAGTTTTGAAAAATGAGAAATTGGTGCATTCTCTCTTGTGATATCAGAGTGGCTGACAGTAAGTTCATGTTCTGTACGTGCAGGAAGACAATGCAATGAATACATGACCTGGAGCAAAACCCAGTGCTGAGGTGCAACCTGGATTTATATGTCAGCTCTTTTAAGTGAAACAACAATTTTGCTGTCATGAAATCACAGAAGCAGTGCTTACTTTAAATGAAACAGACCTTTCCCTCATTCATAGGACTGTGTGTGATACGAGAGCAATGAATCAGCGCACTTATCGCGTAAGCAACATAAGTACCCGATACTTTCTTTTCTTTTCTGACAGCCGTGCGTTGCTCTATGCAGCTTGTGCTGTCTGGTCAATCTGTGTTAGATATTTGAAGTCTAAACACTCAATTTTTTGTGTTCACAGAAGATGGGTGTGGGTGGGTTGGGGTGGATTGGGGGACTGTGGTTTAACACTTTTAAGAATCACTTTGTGGGGCGACATCGCCGGGCAGCCTCGACAAAAACCTGAAATAGCTGAAACTAGACCTCTGTGCAAATAATCACCTTGGGCCTCTGTAAACCATCATGTTTATGCATTGTAAATTGTGAAAAGGAATGCTTTAACATTGTGTGGCGTATGTATTTCAAGGCTTTGAACATTGGATGGTATCCGAATTTCACCCACACAACCACAGGCTTTTGCTCTCGCCTTTGACTGAAATATCATTCAGATTCCAAAGAGACTAAAAAAGAGCGAGTTTTTTTTTTTGTTTGGTTTTTTTTTTTGAGGCTGCCTAAAGAATGTGTCTGAAATTATTCCCAAGCTGCTTTCATGCATTTAGCTACCACTGCTGCAGGGTCAGAAACCCTCCACGGGCTTCTCGGTATTCTAAGTTTTGCTTTGGTGACCATGCATTTTTGAAATTACACAACATGCTTGGGAAGATTTGTGCCTCTGCTTCAAAAATGTTCTGAATCCAGAGAAGACATAATCTTTCAATCCACCAGTTCCATTAAACTAGACTTACATAGTGAGAACGGGTGTGCTCGTATATACACACACACACAATGAGATATGTGTAGATACTAAGAAAGGTTGCAGTCATTGCACAGGTCATCTACATCCTACCTGTAAATCACTTAATTTGCAACATACCTCCTCTTCTAATGTATGTTTTGGAATCCTCGTGGACACTTTTTGGAAACAGACACCTAAATGTCTGTCAACCAGTGATTGAGAGATTTATAGGTGTTATCTTCATAACTTGATTCATTGGTATTTAAGCAAATTCAGAAGTAGATTTATATAACCGATAAACCTTATTCTTTTTAAAAATAATACATTTAAGATTTTCCCTGACTAAATATGTCCATATTTTGAAACATTTTTGTTTTATTTACAACATTTTACACCCTTTAGTAGCTTTCTTGGCTAATGTCTGATAATACCACCAGATTCGCTGTGTTGGTGTTTACATAATACATAAAGGGTGTGCAAAAATTTCAACAAAACAAAAACAGTGCAACACCAGACAAAACAGAACAATACAGAAACAAGACAGTGCAATAGAAAAGTGCAACAATAACTAGCTAGTAGTCAGGTTTGATTGGGTGTCATTTGGTTTTGGTGGTCATAAAAACAGTTAAGGTGAACTGAGAGATGGTACAAAAAGAAGGTCATTGGTGTTACCCCATGAAAATGATCTAAATTTGCATATAATTAGTAATGCATTTATTTAATTTTTTTTTTATTATGATAAGTTTTTCATATGCCAAAGATGGTATGAGCCATAAACTCTTCCGAGCCTAGTTGATCACATGGTGATATTGTATTTAAGGCCTAGAAATCCAGGCCTTTAGCTGTGACACAATAAAGGTCTTTACACACTGAACATATAAAGTTTTTGCAAATATTTTGTGCATCAAATATGTTTGTGGCTCACCTACTCTTGATGCAGCCATTCACACCGACTGCATAACTTTGCTGGACAGATGAATTTATTTATTTATTTTGGACCAAGCTCAATTTTGGGGGGGATTTTTTGGATGTGTATAAACAGATCTGTCCAATCAGATCACTATATCTGGCAACAAGTGGGCTCATAGCTCAGAATGTGCACTGGTATGCACTGAATATACAATGATGTGGACAGAGTAAAATAATACTATTTTACCTCAAACACAAAGCCAGACACTGCTCTGGGTCAGTCGGCCCTCTGAAATTATTTCTCTGCCTCAGATATGGTCCCATCTCTGCTAACAAGGGTTCAAACTGCCCCAATGACATCTTGAAAAATGTATGAAAGTGTTTGTGATACAGCTTCAGCTCCTGGATCAAAGCATTAAATTCTCCCTGCTGCTGAACTTCTCATGAGATGAACCCAGAATCTCAGTTTATTACTTTTCTTGTTTAGAAGCATTAGGATCAGATCTTCATCACTTGATGTTGACTTCATTTTGTTCACATTTTTTGCAAAACGCAATGTGTTTATATACGTTACAAGACAAGTATGTGTCTGAAAAATTTGAGTTTTGTTTCGGGTTTTTTCCCAATGTGTTTGATGAGTAATGAAATGGTGTCTAAATCTGCACATGTGGGTATTCTTTTGATGGAAATTGCCATTTTTCTGTTGAAAAATATCTCTGTTCCACATAAAAACGCAAGAAAAAATGTGAAGCGTTGTTAAGAGCATGCCAAATAAACAGCAAAACCCTAGCCGTGTAGCACTTTTAGCTCCTAGCCTTTTCTGATGAACTTAATACCAAAATGACACTCCTTAACACCTGGTGGACAGAATTTCACCAGTGCTGATGCACATGAGATCTGTTAAAGTATTAATTAATGTCAAAAGTGCCTATTGATTGGTGCATGTTGGCATGGTCTATTGAGTCCATGACTGTGTGCTGTCTGCACATTGTCCTCAATTTCCATTTGTCACAACAGGAGACTGTTCACGAGAACAACACTGTCAGTTCTGGAAATAATCATTTGTTCACAGTTACCTTTAACTGCTATGTTCTCACATTGACTTAATAATGCAGTCTGTACTCATATGCTGGGAGGTTAAAGTCCATTTAATGTTAGATCCAACTGATTCATACATTTCACATTTATAGCTCCACAGGATAATGCATGTCAGACTTGGTATAGCACAAACCCTGGCAAAATATATTCTGTTAAAATCATGAATTTGTACATCTTGCAACAAGTATGCTCAGTATCAGTTTAATTTTAGTTGATTCAACTGTGTTCTGCTGTTGAGGAAAAAATGGCCGAACCCACAAGTGCTTTTGTAACGTTGTCTTTTTGCTTTATTTTATTAACTATAATGCTCTAAGTAAATACTCACCATTCAGACAGACACCAAAGAATGTACTGAACTTTTGTTCGCGTTAGATCTTAAAACTCAGTCATGCCTGTACTGCTTTGATCTCGTCACACTGATAGATGTACACATTCATGCATTCCCATGAATGCGCATGTATACACTTACACACGCCCAGGTGAAATCCTCTTTTTTGTGAAACAGCAAAGAGATTTATATCAGGCAGAAAAGCACGTAACGACTTTTTGGAACTTTGAAGCTCGAAAGGGACACCGAAAGGAAACATGATAAGTTATGTCTGTGGAATGTCTCTGCAACAATGTGCAAACATTTTGAACTCTCACCTCATTTGCTGGCTGCTGAACTCTTTTTGTAATCGCTCGGGCATTCCTGTGCATTTGAAAACATGAATCTAGATTTTCTTTAAACCCTCAAGTCTGTACAGTATCACAGATTATCTCACAGCTCAGTGGCTTACAGAATCATCTATACAAGGCCTTCTATATGGGACTACCTTTGATACAGCATGCTGAAAGTAAAAGAACATTTTTAATTTGTTGTTTACTGTGTTTGTTTTTTATAGGTGTTGGCTAAAATTTGGGGGAAGACGTCATAAGAACTGAACTTAAATGCTTAATAAGGTAAGTCCATGTCTATGGCTTTAAAATGCACTCTGGGATTTGAAGTTGTTGTCACATTAAGATGCCACTGGCATTCAGTCTTTGAGACAGTTAATTTGCATCATGAGCCCTTTTAAAAAGCTTATTACTGGAAAATGAATAATCATCCACGTTATATGCATCTGTAGTCATGCTGACAAACGAATCCCATTCACTTACCCTTCTTCTCGCCAAACTGCACATAACTGTTTAACCCCTTTGATTTCAAGTTTGGAACCACAGTCATTCTTCTTTGTGCTGCTGGTTTGCAGTGAAGGGACGACGTGAACTGAAGGGGAGAGAAAGATGGTGGATGATTCAAAACCTTGAGTTTTATAATCAGCATTTTAAACCCCAAGACTGCCAAGGATGCGGTACAGTCATTTGACTGAAATGCACATTATTAATATACTTTTCACAAATTCTAACACAGAAGAATTTGACATATACTTTTTTAAAGACAACCACATTCCCCTGTTGTTGTGTCATAGTGCTTCAAGTCAAGCTACAAACTGAACATTTCAAGGTTTTTATCTTGATATATGAGTCCACTTTATTTTTTGTTGGACATTGTTGGGTATTATCATTTTTAATTGTATCTATTGCTTAATTGGGAAAAGTTGGTAAAACCATTATAAGAAATCCACTTGTTCATACAATAGACCTATTCTTTAGTTTCTGGCCTCCTCTTTCAACTCATAGAGAGTTCAGTGTAGCTCTTCCCAACAATTAATTGGAGCACCTGGCCTTCCATAAAAAAAAAAAAAAAATAGTTACACGTTAGCTTAAAGCTACTTTTGGGAACTTTAGGAACCACAAGTAGGCCTGAGGCCTCTGAGGGCAAAGTGCTCCATTAGGATAGCATACATATGAGGTCTGAGATGATGACATGTACTACCAACTTGTCAGTCACAAGGTAGGCCCACTCTAAACCACAGCCCTTTTGACTTAAATGCAGACCATTGTTTATAAAATGAAGATTTTGATAAAGGAAAGAAAAGCTTGTTTCCCCATAGCTTCTACACAACTAGACTTATTTTTGCAAATTGTCCACTGAAACCATTTTAAGTTATCTTACCGAAAAGCTACATCCATGATTAGTTTGCAACAGTTAACCAACTAAGACTGGAACTATATAGAGAGCAGTGTGATTTGATGATGTCGGTTGAGCTTCAGGTTCTCAAATGTTGGCATTTGATTCATTTCTTCATCATATTTTGAAATGATGCTGAGTCAAAAGAAATCTTTTCAAGATTTTATTTAATGAATAACTGGCAGATTTGAGGTAGTAGTGTATGTATTACTGTATTACTAATTACTGTATTACTAATATTAAATTATGATATAATTGTTTTGTTGACTACAAAGTAATAACCTCAAGACATGATGGCCAAAAATATGGCTCAAAGATTTCAGCTGTGCTAAACAAGAAATGCTTTCTAATAAATGATAAGTCTGGAATTTTGTGATGGAAAATGTGCAGGGACCCTGATTAAGAGGGTTCTTACAGGCGTGAGTGCACACACACACACACACACACACACACACACACCATTAGTCCCCAGAGCTCCAGCTGCCCAGGGCTCTAAAGTCACGTTGTCCCAGTGTGATTGAAGGTCCAGCTGGTAGACCAGCCCTTTTGATCCCTTTCCCTTTTATGAGAAAGACAAACAGCTCCTCGTAGTCACCCACACTGGAGTGATTGATACACACACACACACACACACACACACACACACACACACACACACACAAGCACACACACACACACACACACACACGCACACACCATGATTACATAGAGGCAGACACACATATGCAGACAGGCACATGTGCACACAGGGAAAGGGACATGCAAATGCACACACACACACACACACACACACACACACATATGTATATATACATATATATATATATATATATGTATACACACACACACACACACACACACACATGCACATTTTCTTAATGGATGCCCTCTCTCCCACTGTAATCACTCTGCTAATGACCTGCTTGAACTCTGAATGAAACCCAGAGGGTGAGAACAAAAGGTGGGGAGAGCTACAGTTGAAGTCATGCAGCGTGTGAACACAGCTGGCTGGAAAGATTGATTGTGGTTTGTTGTTAGATTGTAATAATCTGAGAGTTTTGGTGATACTGGCTTTGTAATTGGTTTAGATATTTTACTGCATCGTGTATAATCGAGTCCCTGGGTTTTATATTGAGCAGCAAATTTAGAACCACAACTCCAGAAAGATGCTTCTAATCATAGTTAAACTATTTTAAATTTACATTTACTTATAATGTAAAGCCACTGAAAGAGGAGGGCAAAAAGTGCTCCATGGAAACAATGTTGTGTAATAAATTTAAGAAAAAAAACACATTTATTTTGATAGAAAGCCAACATATGAACCACTTAACACATTGGCAACCTTTTACCTGGTTTCAAGATAAAACAATCTTGTGAGCCAAATGACTTGTTAAGATCATTTCAGGCTACTTTAACAGATGAAGCGTGTAGCATATGGGTCTGGAGCTTTTGGCTATGATATAAACACAGTTAAGCATTAATATAACTGTTTATTTTATGTGGACAGCGTGGATCCCTGTATTCCTAACCATGAGTCATTCTGTGATTTGCAAGGTAATATCCAACCTGAATGTTTAAAGTGGGGTTTTCCAGTAACTGCCTTCTTTTTCACGTTGTGCCCCTTGCACCTATTTTCCCCTCTGGCAAACTGAGAGAACAATAGAGGGGACAAAAGATAGACGATAATAAAGAAGAAGAGAATGTGCAGCCGAATCTTCATTTCCTTGGTGTCTACTGCCCTAGAGGCCATTACAGGGCCTCCTTATATGGGACCAATCCACGCATGGGATTCAGAACTGAAATGAAACTGAACTTTGATGGGATTTCCCTGCAGCTAAAGTAGTGGGCACTGCGCGGTGGATGACAAAGAGCTTCCGCATGGTGTCATCCTTCTCATTTTTGCACCACAGGGCGTCAGGATGTCTGGGTTTGTTTTTAGACGGGCAGTTTGTAATGATAATCTGAGTGAGCAAAGAAGAGACTAATGCACTGATGGTTATTTCAGAGTGTATATATAGAAGAGTTGGAGAACTCAAGGGACGGGGGCGAGTAGATGGACAGGATGAAGGACAAATGCAGACAGAAACAGAATATAAATAAAGATGGAAAAAATGAGTTGGAAATCCACGGGCAGACAGAACGGCAAAGGAAAATCGACAAAGAGATATGGGAGAGCGGAGAAGGACAAATGAAATAAAAAGGACAGAGATAGAAATAAAAAATCTAGATACTGGGAGTCCTTAGAGGTCAGACTCTTTTTCTCTCTCTCGCTCCGTTTCTCTTACGGTAATCCCTCCAGTAGCAGTTAGTTGTTAGGCTCCTCCATAAATCAACGTTTGTATGAAATACCAGCGGGAGCCAAAGGTCAAAGGAGAAAATTAGCAGCTGTCTTTTCCTCTCCTTTCATGTTAGCCGGGGGGGCTAATCACCAAGTGCCGCATCAGCCTCATTTCCACTTTAAAATAAACTCCCCGACAAGCCGGGGTGGAGCTGTTTGCCCACTCTTACATTTCATGGCACCAGATTTTATTCTGAGATTGAGGAGGGGGAGGATTGGTGGTAGAGGAGTTGAGGGTGAAAGGGTGGGCTCCTATCTTCCAACCCCACCACACTTTCTCACATCTTTTCTCTTACTCCACTTTCACCTATCACATCTTCTTCAGGTGTGAGAGGGCAAACAGCGGAGCATGCTCCTTTCGCACTGCTTTGTTGACACATTTGAGCTGCCGCCGGAGGAGCAGTAATATCTGACAGCCTGCTTTCCCCTCAGCTCAACTCCAAGGTGGTTTTGCTTGTTAATATGGGGCCCGGTGAACCTTGATGACCTTTTCACTCCCACAATCTCTGTTATTCCCCCAGCTTACCGTTAGGGCTTCCCAGTAGTCGAAACGTTTGCATCTTTGGAATAGACGTGGCATTATTGGCTAGCATTAGTAGACTGAAAGTTTCAGAAGTGTTTCCAAAAATGCTGAAAGGAGAAGTATATTAATTTATTTTTGTTCTTCAAGCACTGGAACGCATTAAAAATCATTTTCTTACTGCTGTTTTTCTCTTGCTGTGCCCTTTCCTCTACTGTGTTTAATTTTTCTTGTATGTTTTTCCTCTCTGTACATGAGGTGGACAAAATAATAATGGAAATAGTGGCAAAGTTATATTCAGCCTTTTTTTAATAAAGCACACAGTCTCTTGGCTCACATGAGTACAATCGTGTTACATTTCTGTGGGATGGTCTATTTTCTGATGATAAATTCATATTAAACACGGCCAAAGTTTCAAGTAATGAGGTCTGCTTTTTTGCAAGTACTAATTATGAATCATAGCTTAATTTTTACTTGTGTGTTAACTCTAAGGAGAGTTAACATAGTTTTGCAAGTGACCATTGTCAGTTTCTAGTATTTATACTTGTCCCAATGTGCCTCTGTTATTCTAAACTAGTGGGCAGTAGAGTTTGTCATACTTGACCTGAAAAAGGACACCAAAATAAAAAGCATCCAGACGTGCACAGGAGGGAATAATGGTACAAAACGGGCCAATCACAGTGATTGATGGCTGCATCAGTGCAATGTGTGCGTAAATAAGCACAGCGTTTCAGAAGGATTTGTGGTTATGACAGAGACATAGGTGCAGATTTAATCCAGCAGCATACATCTCCTGTTAGGTTTCAGACTGCTCTTAAAAGTCTGTCTGGATGAGAACAGGTATCTCTTATACAGTCATCTGAGGAACACCACTCTGCTGGTGACCCAGAGCCTCCACCCGTCTGCTATTCAAACCTTCTTTTTGTGAGGAGCAGCCAATCAGGAGGAGGCTGGAAAGAAAGCTAAAACAGCTTGTTTAAGAAACAGGATGACCTGATGGAGAAAAAAAAAGGAGCAATTTAAACTGTCAGCCATGGAAAACTCCTTTATTCAGGTTTCAGAATAGAGTAGTATATATATATATGGAATGACCAAAAATGCTTAACAAATGTACAAATGTAAATTAATAACATCAATGTTGTTATTGATCAATCAAGTATGCATGTACTTTGTTAAACCTGAAGCTTGTTGGTGTTGTAATGCAACTGTGTGATTGGAAAGTTAAAAAAAAAAAAAAAAGAACTGAAGGGCAAAGCATATGAATCCATACTTTACTCTGATACGTCATTATTTAAAATTCAGTCAGTTATTCAGCTGCATAGCCTGGCTGACACACACACACACACACACACACACACACAAAACAAAAACAAAACAGAAAAATGATACTTAAACATGTGAAATGGAGGACTGAATGACGGATCATTTGATTGTTGTATGACTCATTCTACCTCCACTGTTTGAGCAGAGCTGAGATAGATAGATAGATAGATAGATAGATAGATAGATAGATAGATAGATAGATAGATAGATAGATAGATAGATAGATAGAGTCTTATTGAAAGCAGAAAATCACAGGCTTCAATAACATTTGCTTTTATAGTGTTTTACATCAATATCAGTGTTTATATATTTCTCCTTCCTCCTCCCTGCTGTTCTCCTCAAACATCCAGTTTCACTTGTCTTCTGGAATGACATGTACATTGTGATGCCAGATTCGCTGTAGTTAAAGCATATAAACAATACATAATACATGAATAAGAGAAGCAGACACATTTCTTCTCATTTTTCTCTCATTCTTCCATGCCTTCCTCTTATTTCTTTGACCCTCTCCCCCCTCTTCCTTTCCTCTGCCTTCACTTTACAGCTCTTTTTTCTTGCTACGCACCCTTTCTCCATCTTTTTTTTCTCTCTGTGGGAATGTTTTCCCTATCGGTTGTCAGAGCAGTCAGTGAGGTGCATAGCAGCAGCGCTTTGTTGATGTTCCTCTTTGCCTATCTGCTGTGCAGTGTGTTTTGAAACTCACCCTCCCTTTGCACACCTGCTGAGAAGCTGCATGACACTGGGAAACATCCCACAAAAGGGTCAAAACACTTTTATCTTAGTTTTGGTTATCGATTTAGAAACTCTCTCAGGAATAAATGAACAATATGCAGCTGGCCAGAGTTGAAGTCCCAGACGATCGCACTCTTTTGCTGCATCTGGGACTTCCTTTTTTCACAGTAGGTGGGCTTAACTCTTCATTTAGTAAAAATATTATAACCCCAAAGGAAACATTCAAAGCCCCGAAGATTATAGTGAACCCAAACACACAGACTTATAGAGAAAACTTTATATGCACATATGTGTGAACATGCACTTGTGTAAACATCACACGGCCTACTTATTGTTAGTGATCTGTAGCATAGACTGTATATAAAGGAAGGACATTGCCACCGGGGTTATTTGGTGGTTTTTGTCCTGTTTTGAGGCCATTGTGGACTCTATGGGAGACCCACATTTAGATCCAACCTCGAGTGGCCATCGGAGGAACTGCAGTTTCACATCTGGTAATCGCTATTTCAACATGTGGATGATTTTTCCTAACTTCTTTCATCGCTTTGTGAACAAAGCATTTTTCCTCTCAAACATCCCCCCAAAAACTTGCTTATCATATAATCAGCTTTTCATTATGACTAATAACATGATCGTCATCCTCACAGCCTTCTACTAAGAGCTCCAGCCTTAGTGGATTTGATTTCCACTGTAATCACGAATTTCAAACCAAAAAAAAGGAAAAGTTGTTTTTCTCATAACATTTTGTTTATGCACATATGACTCACAGTGGCTTCTTACTAAAAATGACTGAATGCTACAAATTAGGCTTTTGGGTGGCTTTGCTTTGTAAGTGCACTTTGTGATTTAACTTTTGGGGACTTTCAGAGTGTGAGGCACAATCTTAAAAGAGTGTGAGTCACACTGAAACCATGAAAGCATGCATAAGCACGATAAAAGCTATAGTTGAAGGAATTTTGTTGTTGTCGTTGTTGTGTTCTCTAACTTTAAATTTGATGTTACGGCTCGTGAGTTTATGCAAAGTTTAGCACACAGGCTTATATGTTACAGCAAAACAAAATCAGCATGTGTTATAGATGTGCCACTTTCATGCATATTAGCACAAACCCTCAGCAACTGCAATAGAAAAGAATGAAAATATGTTTTAATAAAAAAAACTAAAAAGGTTTTAATGAAATCAAATCGCTTTTTTAGCAGATCATGGTGAACATATATTCCAGGACAACTAAAAGACAAAAACAATCATCACATGATTGGCAGGTAGTCATTTCATAAGCCAAAATATCTATTTGACAGCTATAATAAATCACGGATTCTCTCTGGCAAGCGTTTTTGTTTTTTCATGTTTTATTGGTGTAATTTGCATCTGTATGAGAGATAATCAGAGACTTACGTTTCTGAGTTTCTGATCTCTTGTACTGAAATATTTTTCTGATTTTCTCTTTTTTTTAATCTCAAACAACTTTTGTTGAACACTCAAATGCAACAAGGCTGTGTTTTGAACAGCAAAAACCAATTTGGAAATGAATTTGCCCAGTAAAACTAGAGACTACAGGCAGAAAGTAGTGCTCCCTTTATGTACTTCAGAGCACAAAGTGTGTTTGAACTCTCCAAGCTGCTGAATGGGTTTACAGCTTTCTTGCAGTAGTTTGCAATCTGACACAAAAATGAAAGTGTTGTAGTTGCCTAACATTACGCAAATGACTGAAGCCATAATTTTCCTTGACTTTTCACTTAAGCCACTTTTGTAGCCTTTAACCTCTGAGGGCTAATGCCTTGTTTATTACAGTTTCTGCAACTGATATATCAATGAAATCAAAACAAATCAAAACATGACAACCACACAAAAATCTAGAAATGCACAACAAGTCGAAACACCAAAGCAAGGCCTTTAGTGAAGCTGCAATTTGCAATGGCAACAACTGCAGGCATAAATAGATCTTAAGTCACTGATGATGATTGATGTTTCTCATGTATTTGATACACCAGCAGTTGTTTTTCTAGTACACTTTGAACTTATAAGTTGTTCCCTTCAACACTATATTGAAATAACCTACTGCTTTTTCCTTCTGGCACTGTTAGCTGTTAGCTCCCCAGTCTAATGTCAAACTATAACAAACATCCCCTCAGAGAAGTCTCCAAAATATATGTGGTTACAGTTACAAACTACATTAGTATAATAAGTGCCATTAAAAAGTAATTACGTTGCATTTTTTGTGGAAGATTCAAATTTTTCATGAGACCAGATTATGCAGTGTCAGTTATCTTTCACATTAGCTTATCAGCTAACCAGCTCGTCATACCTGTGTTACAGCTTGTGGTTCATGTGTTTCAGAGTTTAGGTCCTTTTTCATGTGGTGTTTGCATTAATGTGTTCTTCAGTATTTATGCTCCCTTAAATCCTGTGAGTGCCACTTTCGTTGCCGTGACAGGCTTCATGACAAACAGTAGGAAGGAGCTCCAACCTTGCAGAGCTAAATGTAGATAGTAAAAAAGGTTTTAAAATAACAGGGAACACCAGTCCTTCACACAGGTGATGAAATATTTGTCTGGTTAATGCTAAGCCACACTGAATTGTTTCATTTTGCCACAGAGTCTGACACTGTGTTAGGACATAGCCATACTTGTCTGTTGGAGTGTGTCAGTACTGGCAAGATGTGGATGTGCTAAAATCACAATGGTTGTAAATGTTGTAAATTAAACAATGAACTGCTGTCACATCTCTCTGCTGGTTTTCTTGTGTACTGCTGTCTCTTCTTGCTGTTCTTGCCAGAATTCAACGGCCGAGTGCCGAATCTATGCGGCAAATTCATTTTCCTTATCAGTGCATTGAATTTGCTGTCCAGCAGAGCCTCGGCTAGTTAGCAGTTGTCAGTTTGAACTAGCGTTTTGTTTGGCGTCTAATGGGTCTTAGTGCTCGTTGATATCAAGCACTTTTCAGTATCATTTGTCTGATGCTCATTAAGGACGGCTAAGTGAGCTCAAAGTGAACACTCAAACATTTGCCTCGCTTTCGCAGTCACATAGAGAATCACTTGATTTTTCATGCATGATAAATTAACAAACATAATTAATACTTGTGAAATTGTTTTAGTGGAATTACAACTGCAGGAAAACCTGACACAGCGAATTTAGCGCAGTATGCACAGAGTGTAGCATCAAGTCAATTAAACTTCTGGGATATTTATCTGGTCAGTTAAGTCACAGAGGAGGTTGTTAATCAGTTTCAGTTGCTTTGATATTAATGAAATTAACAACAGGTGTACTAGAGAGGCAACAATGACACAACTGCCAAAACAGGAATGGTTTTCCAGGTGGACACCACTGACATTTTTTCCTTTTTCAGCTTTTCTGACTTTTTCTTTATTAGTTCTGCATTTTGCGAAGGTCAGCGTCACTAATGAGCAATACGTGCACTTTAATGTGGCCGAACACGTAGTCCAACTCCTCCAGGATGACACATCAATACGTGCCTTTGCCAGACGTTTTGCAGTGTCTCCCAGCACAGTCACAAGAGCATGGGGGAAATTCCAGGAGACTAGCAGTTACTCTGTGATAGCTGGACATGACTGTAGAAGGTCTTTGACCCATCAGCACGACTGGTATCTGCTCATTTTTGCAAGGAGGAACAAGATGAGAACTGCCCAAGCTCTACAACATGACTCCCAGCAGGGTACTGCTGTGAAAGTCGCTGACCAAACATTTTCAAATATACTTTATGAGGGTGGCCTCAGCATCCTCTCCAGGGCCCTGTGCTCACTACCCAGTACCATGAGCCCGATTGGCATTTGCCATAGAATCCCAAAACTGGCAGGTCCACAACTGGCGCTCGGTACTTTTTACAGATTAGAGCAGGTTCTTCATCAGCACATGTAGCAGACATAAAACAGGCTGGAGAAGCTGTGGAGAATATTAAACTGCCTGTAACATTGTTCAGCATGTCCAGTTCATCAGTGGTCAGTGATGGCCTGAGGAGACATATCCATGGAGGGACATGAAGAGCTCCATGAGCTACGCAACGGCACCAACTGTCATTAGGTATCAGTAGAGATGGGAATTGATAAGAACTTATCGATTGTATTCCTTATCAACTCTGTTATCAATTCTCACTGGGTTCCAATTTGAGAGTCGCCGCCATCTCTAAGCAGCACATCAAAGGCATTACATTTATGCAAATTAACTGCATGCTATGTAGTCAAATGTTTGTGCATGTTGGAGTCTTTGCTTTCTTTGTTGTGATCAGTGTTGAGGTCATTACTCAAAAAAGGTAATGTATTACACATATTACACAGAACATTTTTCTCAAAAGTAATGCAGTACATTACTTAATTACTCCCAGGAGAAAGTAATTTGTTAAGCTACTCGTTACATTACTTTTGCATTTCTCTGTGCTGCAATGAACTAGCCTACCACATCAATCTTTCACATTGTTTTTTGGGGTGCCTTTGAATTCACCCTTCTATAGATTGATAAATTCATTTCCATTAAACTATGTGGCATCTTTTAGTTCCCAGTTCGTATCAGTATAGATATGTAGTATGACTTTTTTCCACAAACTGAGATCTGATGTGATTTCAAAGTGTCCCTTTATTATTATGTATTATTGTTTTGGGTTTGTTTTTTTTAGCAGAGTAGTTTTTTTATAGTTCTGTAGACACATGTAACAAAGGAATCCAGCAAGCAGATTGTTTTTCTAGCTGTGCAAACTGTCTTCCACCTTAGAAAGAATGAAAGAAACACAAACAGTCGCACACTCTGTCCGTCTGTACAGACTAGCTTGGCAAACATTTGCTCACATCAGATAGAGTTTGGGTTACCACAAAGGTTTGCCAAGCCAAAACGGATTAGGCCAAGCATTGTTTCTATACATTATTAAACTTTTAAGCCACCGAAAAACAGGATTGTAAGAAAAAAACGGGGAGAGTGGGAAGAGAAAGTAATTATTCATCCTCAGCACTCACATGCACCCCACAGCTTCTATAGCAAATCCCTCAGTCAGCTTTCAAAAGATGACCATTCAAGTTTTATTTCTTATTTTTTACCTTGTTGGAAGCCTAACCTGACTGTTGTCACCCTTCATTTATTTAGACTCTTCTCAAAGTTGAAATTAAAGTTTATTTTCTCAAATTGGTTCTTTTTAAAGGAATGGTCTTAACAAGCCATAACAAGCGGATGAATAGCTGCCTTCTCAAACTTTAAGGGTGTTATGCACCATGTCCGACTTCAAAGCCCGTCTTAACTCCACACTTTAATTGTATCTTCTTCAAGCCTGTCTGCCTGACCGCCATCTGATTCTGCTGACAACTACACTCCTCTCTCTTCTTCATGCTCATCCTTCTATCTCTGTACTCTTCTCTCCGTCTTTCTCCATCTGTCATGGCAGATACAACTTTGCCCCCCCCCCTTCCAGCTCTTCCAAAGTCTCCTTGCTACAAGTGTCAACTCAAGCACGAGCCCCAAATTACTTTTTTTGGATGAGTGTTGACATCTACCACTCAGTCATCAGCTCATTCACACTGAATGATGCTATTTGCCCCCCGCTCATCCACTCTATTTATTTCTCTACTGCCACTTTCTTTCTTTATTCTTTTTTTGGGGGTATTTCTCTCTGAGCCTACAAACAGACATTCACGCTTCTCTCCATATGGGCTTTAATTTGCCATTGTCCCCCAAGATATTCCTCGCTCAGGCTTGAGATAAAGGGATAATCACTTCAAAGGGAAGCTGAGGGGGAGACTGCCCCCTCCCTCCCAGCTGAAAGGAGAAGTGGACAATACGCTAATTGAGAGGGGGAACTGATCACAGGGTCTGTTCAAAGGGACGCCTGGCCACGCCCCCTCTTTCCTCCGACGCACTTAATTTTATTAGTGTTTATGGTGATGCTTCAGCCAAAATTATCACTCAAACCCACCACAGCCTTTGAACTCCCAAATATTGGGTTATTTGCAATTATCCTCCCTCTCCACTGTTTTTTTTTCTTCTTTTGCTTCTGTGCTATTTTAGCTCAAGTGTAGGATTTGAGTAGAGGAAGGAGGAATGAAAATGAGCTGTATAGAATTTATTGTTCACTGTGATGTGATGCAAATCCAAAGTTTCTTATGAAAAAGCGACAAAAAGCGGGTATAGAGGCCTACTGTCTGAGTGATGCAATTAATGATACACCAGCAAAGACTTCTGCAGTAAAAGAAAAGAAAGAAAGAATGAAAAAGCTAAAATAAAGTTGTTTTAGAAAAATCATTCATTAATTTCCACTGTCATAAATTTATGTCGTTTTTCTGTGAAAATGCATACCTTGTCTCTGCCTTTAATATGAGCTACGATTAAAGATGATCTTCATCCTGTTCTATGGTGATGCACCAGATGCCTTTAATTTCTACAGAACCACGAGCTCCCAATTAGCCTCCAGGTCACCCCGTTTTATTGGGGCTTTATAGCAAGTCAGTGGCAGCACTCTCGTCCTGTATTGTGCTTTTAAAGCATTTGGATCTTCCTGTGAAATGGTTAGGGCCTCAACAAAAGGGTCATGGCAGGGTCAACTTCAAAAAGGGGCTTCTTGCGGCCACTTTACAGCACCCTCTCTCTTTTGACACTGCTAAGCAGAAGAGCGCACATTCATAGGGTCAGCAGGTGTGGTCTCATGGGCTTAAAATCTCATGACACTTCTCAAATGAATTAAAGTAGGCAGCAGCTTGCATTTTTACTTCCATCTTTGTTGATCACAGCAGTCTGACTCAAAGAAAACGGATTAAAAACAAACAAATCTTCAATAGCCTAACATTACACGCCATTAAAAGTAGACTTAGCAAGGCATGAGCAGGCTCTCAGCCTGTCAGCAAAAATTAAACTGTCTGCGGACTCCTTTTTTCTCCATTTCCCAGTGATATGTGCGGCCTAATTTAATTTGAGTGAAGATAGCATCTTATCCAAAATGTGAAATATCCTACTTTTAAGATTGTCCTGCACTTCAAAAATTACATTTTATAACCCCTCTATATCACAATTCTCCTTTCAAAGCTGACTTTAAAGATGTCAATGTGCAGATAACACTACGGCTACATATTTCATGGCTTTAATTTGGACCTCACGATCAGCCAAATGCCACTTGAACGTCATCGTGCCAATGCTGCTGACCTATTTCGTGTTCCATCTCGCAGACTGGTGCATTTTGGGTGCTGGATTGTTTGGATTTGTACAATGTTCCATTTACAGAACCATCCAGTAGCAAACTAAAAGCAAAGATGAATGACCTCTTCATATTCACACTGTCTCGCTCACACACACACACACACATACGTATACACAAACGAGAGAGACTCTGCTGTCTGCTGTCATGCAGCTTTCTGATAACACCAGTGAAAATTTCTTAAAAGCATGCAACATTCAGGAAGTGGTTGGCAGGATGTCAATGTAATCAGCTGGACTCCATTGCTGTAAAGAAAAAAAAAAAAGAAAGTCCTGGTTTTCTGTAGAAAGCTGAACTATTTCAAAAATACACAACACAATATGTCAGAAACAAAATAGGGTTGCAGGGAGCAAGTATCCATAACAGAAACTGTACAATCTTATACTACTGCAGATGGATGGATGGAATTATGATACAGTGATTTTGCAATGCTCAACACACGGCAAAAAAATCATTTATGATATAACCTATGACATTAAAAATGTGAGATTTAAATAATTACTTATCTCGTTTGCCATTTTTCACCCGTTTTCTTCTTCACTTCACTACTATGAAGCCACGCTACTGTAATAAATGCACTATGCGGTTCATTTTGATATTGTCTTGCAAAAGTATGCAAAGTCATCCCTGAAAAAAATGAGAAAATGTTGCTCTAAAACTGGTTTATACCTTCCAGCAATGATGGTATTTCCCCAGATGTGCAACTGCCAATTCCATAGGCACTAATGCGCGCCCGTTCCCTCAGAGATGCAAGCTTTTGAACTGAATGCTGATAACGAACCGGAGGGTCCCTCTGTTATTTTGTCCAGAGAACACAATATTTATGTTTTCCAAAAGGATTGTTAAATTTTGATTTGTCTTACCAATTTTCCACTTTTCCTCAGTCGATAAACAAGCTTTAGCCAAGAGGAAATGGCAGTGTTTCCCCATCACATACCTCTACTTTGCATGATAGAGCTTTAACCTTTGTGAGCTGTCTGAACTGTGTTCACAGACAGTGATTTCTGTAAGTGTTCCTGAGTTCATCCAGTGATTTACAGGACAGAATCATACCTGTTTTTATGTAGTACTTGCCTAAAGAACTGAAGATCAAGACCATCCAGTATTGATTTTTGGTCTTGTCCCTTGCGCACAGAGATTTCTCCAAATATTTTGATATTATTTACCATAGATGATGAGATATTCAAAGGCTTTGCAGTCTTACACTGAGCAGATGTTGCACCTATCGCAACTTTTCTGAGACGTTACATAACATCAGATTCAAAATGAGCTATAATTTTAATGAAATATTATAATGTATCAGTTTAAACATCCAATTTGTTTTCTATGTTCTATTGTGAATAAAATCTGGGTTTGTGAGATTTGCAAATCATTGCATCCTGTTTTACACAAAATCCCAACTTTTTTGAAATTGGGTTTGTACATCCAGAAAACAGCAGGTGATGTCTCGATCGTCACACATATATATATCTATATATATGTTGTCTTGGGTTTATGGTTGCTGATCTTACTCAGCAATTAGTAGTGCCAACCAGGAACATAAATGAATGTAAATACAAAAGAAATGCAGACAAAACGGTGAATCCACATGGGATCTGGTACAAAGCATGCTTATTTCCTGATGTATAACATGAATTAATCACCACTTGGGGACCTCAGAGAAGTTGGATTTCATTAGTTCTCTTGTCCTGTACCATCATGAGAGTTTTGTGAATTTGAATCCTCTGACTTATATAATTATATTCTCCTTTAAAGTTGATTTCCAACATCAAAGGGACAATATAGCCTTTGAAGTACCATGGGATTGGATCACTGTCTAACCCACTCTTTAAGATTCTGTCACAATGACATTAGGGAAGTCATGTGAATTAAAAGACTAGAGAACAGCTCTTGCCTTTGCTCTGTGTCCAATTTCAATCAAAATGTCATGCTGTGCCATTTTAGCTGAATGTGGAACTGGCAAGTGTGTTAGGTTGACATCTTTGTGGCTAAAATCCTGTGACTAATATGTAAATTATTTGACAGTTACACTCCATGGGATTATCAAAGCAGTGCTATAACCCAAAAGAACAAGTTTTAAATCATCGTGGACATTGTTTGAAGTCATATTTAAGCATAACTTATTTACTGTCATTCCCTGTACTCTGGGGAATCTGTCATTTAGACGGAATATGGAAAAAACTGTGAGTATAATGGTGCCATAAACTGCCGGGAATAATTAAGAAATATCCTGCTGTACAACAGGTGATACATAAAGGCTGCAGCAGTATGCACAGAAAAGTATTCATTATAATGGCTTCTGCTACTGCTGTCACTCCAAGGAGCCACATACAACAAAAGTATCGCTTTTGTTTGCTTTGTGTTTCTGTTGAAACTTTGTGTAGTAACAGACAGACTGTGAGAGTAACGCTATTGGCGCGGCAGATCACTTACTTCAAGCTCCAAAGCCTCGGGGAGTTGGCTCGAGATTGCTTGTCTTTGATAAGGTCCTGGCACACAACTAAATCCCGTCCCCGTCTAGAAAAGTTTATTAAGCCTTAATAAACGTCGAAACGCTAAATCTGCTGATTAAGAGCAGCAGAACAAAATACACGGTAAAATTATCAGACGATCCCACTTATCTATCCCTCTTCCTACTCGCTTTTATTTGTTTTATTTTGTTGATTATTGCGAAGCCGGAGCGCTGGGTTTTTATGTATCTTCCGGGACCAGGCCAGCGGTTCATTACTTTGAAGTCCACAGTTAAACCTTTAGCCCAGTTGGTGTAGAAACAGCCCGGAGGATTTCTACCGCCTGCCATGACTTCTTGAAACACTACCTGGGGAGAAAAGTATAGAGAAAAAAGCTCTTCTCTTTTATTCGCATTTAAGGGTAAAAAAAAAAAAAAAACTGTCCGATGTGACGGGACAAGGAGCGGAGCCGGGGCTGGTTGTATATATGCGCAGCCTGTTGTTGGGACTACTTTACTTTCACGTTTTCTAATCGAAGAGGCTACTCGGGTACATGGATGGTAAGTTGTAGGAAAGCTGTTCCACAGGCCCCCTCTCTTGGCCGCTTTGATGTGCTGCTGCTGAGCTTTGAAGTTGAGAAATGCGGGCTATGTTTCTTGTTTGTGGGCGAGAAATACGGTGAGATAGATAAGAAGCTTATGTGTGCGCGCGCGCGTATGAATGTGTAGCCCAGATAAAAACCGAATATTTGTCGGATGGTGCGTCTTCTGACTGGGGAAAAAAAGTGGGATGTATTCTTCAGTCGGAGCCCCCCTCCCCTCAACCTCCTCTTTTGCCTCCTCCAGATTTTGACACCCCCAGTGATCTACATAGGGACCGAGCCTGCCTACTCTGAGGTCAGTTGTTGAATGGGACAGGGTACATTAAACTACGGCGCTTGTTTTGCGGACACATGTGGCATGACTTGAAATAGCACGACGTTTTATCTCTATTGTGCTGGATTACTGTTCGGGGAGTTTTTGGAGTGTATTCGTCTCGACTAAAAAAATGGAGAAACAGTTTAACTTTTTAACGGGTTTCACTGTGTTTGGATCTGTCTGCGATGGTATGTTATTTTACGCTCGTTAATTCATCCATTGGATTTTAGTGTCGGTTTCACCGTGGTGTATACACTGGCTGTTAAGACTGTAAATGATTGTGTAGCACTTGCAACAGCCTTTTAGCAGTTTGTCATTTATGGTGGCGGTGCTTTAGTAGTCTGCATTTTTACGCTCAGGCTCCGATTAAAATCTCTGGCACAGTTTTTCTTTTCTTTTGTTTTTTCCCCTCCTACTATTGAGTGTTTCTTTTCGTGTTGGTAGTTTAAACACGTTACCGGTTCTGTGGCTTTATTAATGTGCTGTAATAACCTTCTAGATATTTAGACGACTGATCGCTTCCATTTACGCATGGGCGACCGGATTCTCCCGCGGGGCTTTTTACCTCTCGCACATTACAGCGTTTTAAGGTCATTGTGGTGCAGATCAGGTGCAGTTTGGCTGTACATTTCTTGGATAGTGAGGACAAGTGTGGAAGTGAGTCTGCGAGTGTGCGTGATGCAGGCAAGGGGTACAGTACGGTCGTCCGAAACAGATTGGGAATAAATTGAAGTTGAAGCCTGTGACATGGACTCGTTAGGAAAACACGTGTAAGCCACAGTTGTGAGAATACGGTTTGGTGAAGAGTGAGGCTGTGTGAGATGATTATTCTTGTAAAATGTGTTTTGATGTGGCAGATCAATGCACGTTGAGAATGTAGGCTGCAGTTGATCTCTCATTTAGATTATAAATAGATAAATGAAACGAAGAAAGCCTTTCATATTTCCTTTCTCTGTGAACCCGGCGAGGGTTTTTTGAAAGGGACTGTTTACTTGATGTCTTTCTTTGAAGTTCAGCAGGATCTGGCTTTGATTAGATCAATACTTTGTGTTTCAGAGTGAAGAGGAGCTGAGAAGCTCCCCCGCTGCTTTTAGAGAGTGAGGAGGATTAGGCTGGAGCTCAGTGGAGGCACGACGGCACTCTCACACGGCAACCAGAGCTGGAGCCATGAGCAGGGCGCTTACGGAGCACATCAGCAGTAGCTTCCGAGAAGATGCTCCTCGTCCTCCGGTACCGGGGGAAGAGGGAGAGGCGTCATGCTACAACCCCAGCAGATCTGCCAAAATGAGAGCCCAGAGCAAGGTTAAAGATACCCCCGCCGCCTCCGCACCTCCCGGCTCCACACCGCGGAGGAACGAGGATGGACTCGGGGAGCCAGAGGGCAGCGCGTCCCCGGACTCGCCTCTAGTCCGGTGGACAAAGTCGCTGCATTTTCTCCTGGGCGACCAAGACGGCGCTCACCTCTTTAAGACCTTTTTGGAGCGGGAGAATTGCGTGGACACTTTGGACTTTTGGTTCGCCTGCAACGGCTTCAGGCAAATGGACTTAAAGGATACCAAAACGCTGCGAGTTGCCAAAGTTATTTTCAAGCGGTACATCGAGAACAACAGCATTGTCGCCAAGCAACTGAAACCGGCCACCAAGGCCTTCATAAGGGATAGTATTAAGAAACAACAAATAGACTCGTCCATGTTTGACCAAGCACAGACGGAAATTCAGTCCAACATGGAAGAGAATGCATACCAGATGTTTTTGACCTCTGACATATACCTCGAATACGTGCGCACCGGCTGCGAGAACGCGGCATACATGAACCACGGCGGTCTTGGCAGTCTCAAGCTGATGTGCGGATACCTTCCTCCTCTCATGGAAGAAGAGGAATGGAGTTGTAACGACCTGAAGGCAAAAGCGTTAGGGTCTGTGGTCGGACTGTCTGCCAAAAACCTGAGGGCTACTGCTACCATCCGGACAGCAGCTGAAGTGCTGGAAAACAGTTGCAGGTAAGAGCAGCACCCACCTAGAAGTGCATGCCTGTGTAATTACTTCTCAGTGCTTGTTGCTATATTGAGCATTGCTTACTGTGGTCATGATCCCTCATTAGTTAAACTACACTGAATATGTGGCAGGTATTTCACAAATGCCTGCGAGAGAGGTAAAGGCACTTGATCAAAGGGTCTCAGAGGAACATGCCTGTATATTTGTGCCCTCCTGCCTTGCAGTTAGTCAAGGGGTTGGAGGGGTGGAGGGGCGGGGTGGGTACAAAACATCAATGCATCTGAGCCTTCCTTTTAAGTAAATGGTGTCTTGCAGGCAGCCCTCTGCTGGCTTGCTCAAGTTTCCTGTGCTTTGAAACCCTTCCTCCGGTTCAGGAATGAATTTAGACACCAAACCTCATGACTGTTACAGCTACATTAAACAGTATGATGCGCTATTGTAAAGTTTTTCTGCTTTTTTTCCTTCTTTGTTCTGCTCCATAACCCATAGAGCTGGTGTATACTGCCACAAAATCTCATTTATCCATAGAAATGGTAATAGAGAGTTAAAAGAACTTGTGCAGTCAGTCTTATGCCAAGCGGAGATATTGTTCTCTTGGTCAGAGATGAAAGAACTGTTTGTGCAAAGTATTTGTGCTTTTATCTTAAGAGCTCGTCCCACACATTGTCCAACAGCTGAAATCTTTTCAAGCCAGGAACATTTTCAAAAAGTGGATTTTATGCATGAACCTCCATCAAAGGGTACTTATTTTTTTCCACTCAACTACTTTGTCCTGACATCTGGATGCAATTATTACTTAGAGATTTGACAATGTCTTGCGGTTTGGTAGGAAAAGTGCAATTTATAGATAATCCATACTTTTCCTGTCAAGTTATCTAAACATTTAATGAGCTGAGATAAAAATTGTCTCAAGCCCAACTTTTTTAATAACAGTGTACAAAACTAATTGATTAAGTGCAATAAGTCTACCTAAGGACTCCCTCGAGGGTTTTAGCCTTCATGTGAGCAGATGTCAGATAACATCTTAGCACAGTTGCTCATTTGCTTGGAAGTGACCGTGTTGGGTTAGGAACCAATAAGCACGGGTTTTGTTGACATGTGGGCATATCCTGCTCTCCTGGTGTGATCCCCTGCATTCTTGTTTTTCACTAAAAGAAAAGCAGGGGGGAGAGAGAGCCCCTTTCTCCCTTCCGTCACCCACGCTCTCCCCCTTTCCCCCTGCCTGCCCCTCACCATCTCTTTAGGTCAACCAATTTCCATCTCAAACATGTGGAACTAATTTTGCCACTGCACAGATTCTTTTTTTTCCCTTCTTTTTGAGAAACCTCCAACACTAAACTCCAAAGTGATACAGAAACACAACAACAAAAACATCCTCAGCTCAGTTCCGCAGCTTCAACCACCAATCCCACTCTGCCATAGATTGTGTGTGTCAGTGTTTTCCTTCCTCTTTCTTTTCTGCCCAGCACTTTTATCTCTCCTTTTTAAAAGAAAAATCTGTCTGACAGAGACTAAGCATGCTTTGGAGGGAGACATGGAGAGACAAGAGGAGGGGAAGGGGGGAATACAGGAAGGGGGGATCATGAAAGAAAGAAAGAGATGGAGAAAGAGAAGGGGGGGGGGGGGGGGGGGGGGGAGAGCCCAGCTGTGCTAAATACCTGACTCTTTGCGTGGACCTTCCAAAGGTCAGGTTTGTGCTTGGGGCCTACGGCTTTAGTCATGCTGGGGTTCTCCTCAGCACTGCCGGCAGAAGGCATTCTCATAAAGAAAGGGGCCCTCCTTCCCCCTTTCCCTCTCTCCTTCTCACTCCCTCTCTAAAGCTCGTTCCCCCTCCCTCTTCTTCCCTCCTTCTTCCTTGTCCACCCCCTTCACTAGTGGAACAGGAATGCAACACAGCAGGAGAGAGTAAAAAGACAGAAAGAGAGAGACTTTAGAAAGGAAAGCAGGGGAGAGTTGGTAGAGGAGGGGCCCCAGACTGGATGATAGCGAGAGAGAAAGAGAGAGATAAAAGAGGGAGAGTATGGAGGAGAAAACACTCCAAGGAACGAGAGTGGAGTTTCAAAGTGGAAAAGAGCAGGAGTGTGGCCCACACGAAAGAGTGGAGGGATAGCAGAGGAGAGAGAAAGAAGGGAAACGCTGGTGTTCATTCACACACAGCACGGCTCCTCATTTCACCCACTCCAACCATAACCACCCCCCAACACTGAATGCTTGTGTTTTAGGGAGGCAAAACATGAAAGAGAGAGTGATACTAGACGAAGCAAGAAAAAAGAGGACTTACAGCTCCATCTATTGCACTGTTGTCACATTCCTCAGGCCCCAAACTCTCAGTAAAGTGACTCGGAGATATCTGCAGAGAAAGACGGCAAGACAAAGCCCAAGCAGACACAAATCATTTTTATAAATATGATATAACAAACAACAGCAGGAAACAGCAAATAAACACCCCCCCCATAACCCAAGTGTGTCACCTTTTTTAGCTGTATTGATTTGATACCTAGAGATATCACAATAACTCTAGGCAAATGTTTTCCCGGATCACTCACAGGTCCCACCGTCGAGGAGACCCTGCCAGCCCGTACTTTGTGAACTCTGGCTACATTTTTGCCCCTGCCACCAGTGCCAACGACAGCGAGATCTCCAGCGATGCCACAACAGATGATTCCATGTCGATGACAGACAGCAGTGTGTAAGTGTTTGCATTTAAAAAAAAAATTGGAATCAAAACCCGATCAGTTTCATTTGAAACCCAGCTGGCTCTGAAGATGTAGCAGCTTCAAAAAGCTCATTTCCTTTCAACTCACAGTGGCCAAAGGTCTGGGAATTTTCTTATTTCCACCAGTATCTGAACGTGCCTGGTCCAGATTTCACTCATCAACTTTCCAGGAAAAAGTGTAGGGGTGTGAAGAAAAATATTTGGCCTTGTACTTCAACAGAATCAGCTTTTCTTGGGGCCAGGGGACTGCACTGTTGCAAAATAATGGTCTGTAATGTATTTCAATTATCCTCTATGATTGACTCCAGGTAATTCTATTAATGTGCAGTTGTTGCTGTGGCCTCCAGGGAGATAACTCTGGGAAAGTCATTATGTCTGAAGACCTTTTGAAGTTTATTCTGATGTGTTACAGGCTGTAGAGAGGAGAGGAAAAAAATGAGAGCGTCTTGATGTGGGTGGGGGTGTTGCCTCATTTTCCTCAAAGTTGATATGTATCCATCCCACCCACCCTTCTGCCACAACAGACTTGTTTTTTTATATTATCTAATCGCTTTTTCCCTTTGAAGAGCTGAAGGAGAGGGGGAGGGAAATGGCCATTCGGGCCTCAAGACAAACTCATTGAAAAATGTTGGCACCAAATGAAAGAAGGCTTACTCACATGGTGGGTCGGTTTCCTGCCACTGGCCTCTGTGGCGTGCTGAGATCATGTGTCTGCGAGGCTTTCACAGGGGTTACTCATTTCTAGACCTTGGGACAAGACATAAGGAACCCCCCCCACCCTCCCGGCCAGGCAGGGACACCCCTGAAAAAAAATCACCTCCCAACCCTCCACAGCTTCTCTCCTCCACTCTCCAGAGCCAATAGCAGGAGTGGTGAGGCTCGAAGTGCAAGGGAGTGAGAAAATAAAGTGCACGGAGTATAAAGGGCTTAACTGAATCGCTTTCAGCCTATTGTTAGGTGAGGGGAGCTTAGCGGGATAAGAGGGTGGCTGGCTGCTTTGAAAATGACTTGCACAACTGAATAGGAGATCCCCATAAAGTAAGGGCCCATGAAACCATGAAAGAGTATGTTTTCTCTTCCCCAACCTGGACAAAGCGCTCAGCCATCACATGGTTTGCTGGGGTGGGGACAGTTTGGATTGTTAAAAACATAGTTAGCGAGGGGGAAGTTGGCGAGCTTTGTTTGGGATGTTTTGCCTCTAATTTGGGGGTTCTTGTTAGCTCACGAGTTCCTCTGGGCTGTTGAGTTTTACTTTTGAAGAGTTTCCTGTGTTTCTTCCTGCGCCTTGAGGGATGATGGCTTGTAGTCTCAAGGGTACAGTTTGTGAAGCATTGATTTTGGAAGCAGGCCCCTCTTACAAGACGTTCGCTGGAACACAGGTGATATTGGCAGCCTGGCTTCACTGTCTGACTCTTCTTGACAATGTCACACTGAAAATCTTGCTCAGAAATACAAAAAAATGTCTAATTGTTGAACAAGGATATGTGTCAAAGTCATCGCCTTTTAACAGTTCTTTACACAGTCTTTGACATAGAGATCTTTCTCATTCTTGTCCTGAGCTCTTGTCTCTCCCCGGCTCTCATTCGAGGGAACAATTTGATTAGTGTGTCCTTTTATAGTGGTTAAAAGACACACTGCAAATTTGAATCTCATTTCCCAGATAAAGAACAAGAAGAGAAGGATTTGGAAGGGGGTGGAAGATGGGGTGGGAGGGGGATTTTTTTCTTCTCTTTTTGCTTATATCTTATTTATGGATTTACTTGGACGCTGGGGAATGCTGCAGCACCAACTTCAAACATTACCTTATCTTACAAACCAGCCTTTTGATGTTGCTGAGATCAGAGGCTCACAGCAGAGCGCTTGCCAAACGAAGATGGCAGCGGGTGCATATGTGCATGAGTGTGAGATTTCAAAGAGGCAGCAGAAAAAGTAGCGTTTGGGCTAGGTCAGGCACTTCTGAGCAGCCAAAACGGCCAAGATAATTGGCCCAGCTTAAGTGGCAACTGACTGGAAAAGCAGACAGAATGAAAAACGGAGAATGAGATTCCCAGAATAAATGCCTAATTGTCCCGAGACTTCTAGCATTCCTGGCTCTATCTTTATTTTCATGTTAATATATCACAGTTTTTGCTAGGCTGCTTTAGTCTGATGTACTTTCTGACTCTTAACCAGTTGCTCAGTTTGGTGATAATTGTTTTGCTTTTTGAATAACCACAGTCAGGGCTGACACGAGCCAATGTAATCTTATCAGTGGGGCTCTTCTTTTGAAGCCTACAGTGAGATGTTTTGCATATCCCTGCCATTGTCCTGGTGTGTTTTGTTATGTGTTTTTTTATTTGTCTTGGCTTCAAGGGATCCCTGGCCTTTTGATTTAGCAGTACTTTGCCCAGTGAGTGATTTCTGGGTGGTGTCGGTAACTTCCATGATGAGCTGCTGCCAAATGGCCCTCCTTTGCAAAGACGGCTAATAGTGCTAATGCACCAGTGGTTAATGTAGAGGTAGTGTGACGTGTGATGAGTATCGGCAAACTATCCAAAACCGGGTGGATGATTGTAGTCAGCGACTTCAAAATAAGGTCATTTCATGTGGTCTTCATTGTCTTTTATTCGTTAACGTAAATGTATGCCGTCTTTTTGTGTTACAGAGATGGAATCCCTCCTTACAAGCTGGGTACCAAGAAGCAGCTTCAGCGAGAGATGCACCGCAGCGTCAAGATCAATGGCCAGGTTACGCTACCCCACTTTCCAGTAAGTCCTACTTCCTTAAGTTTCGCTTCCTGTCTTAGTGTTTCTTTTTTCGTAATCTGGTGAACTCAAACTTTTACACAACTGACAGACAACTGGGTCCTAATCCCCTCAAGGAGTTGCACTTTATTTATGTATTTATTTTCAGAGCTCGCGTTGTGACAGAATACTATATTTCATTCCCTCGCTAGTTTCACATTAAAGGCGGGTAAATGAAAGGCTGGGTTTGCCTATTACTTTGCTTCTTCTTCTGCTGTTTCAAATCCCCCTTCTTCCCCCGTCTAAAGTCACTTCTCTGGGGCTGTTAATGTAAACGCTGTCACGTCTCTGTCACTGTAGGTCACAAAGCTGATAGTGTTGTATGTTTTCTGGAATAGTAATAACTGTACGGCTATTGAAACTACTATTTAAATTCCAGCACATGAATAGGAGACACATCACTATTCAGTTCCAGTTTGCTGTATTCCCATCTTGTCACATCAGTATTTGGGTCAGGTTGTGTATGCTCCTTGAATTCAAGATATATTTTTTTGACCTTCTGAAGTTGTTGTGAAAAGGTTTAAGGAACTGGGTCAAAACAGATTGACACAGGTTAGGAGAGGCAAGAAAATAAATATTAAATTCTTTTGTCTTCATATCCAAACACAGGTGTATGTGTGTGTGTGTGTGTTTGTGCATGCATTTGACAGTAATGTCCCCCCCCCCATACACACACACTTTTCTCTCTTCCTCTCTGTCTTTTTTCTCTCTCAGTCTCTCTCTTTTCCTTTCCCACTTGCACTCCTTTAATGTCTCCCTCCTGATTTGGAGATGGCTCTGTCTCCCATGATGCACCAGCCCCAGGCAGCGGGGGCCCCGTGCAGGGCTGGCGCTCCTTTGCCAGCAGCTCCGCTTGCCTTTCTTCTTCTTCCCTTCATCGTGTCTACAAAGAGATGAGAGGAACAACAAAAAAAGAGTCAAAATCAAGAAAGCCAGTGTGCCAAATAACAAAAAAGTAAGAAAGGGAGAGAGAGAAGCCGGCGCATATAGTTAAAGAAAAAGGAGGATAATGTGACTAGAGTACCTCTGAGCTGCCCTGCATGCAGCCGGGAAATAAATTACTACTTCCCCTCAGATCTTCCCAGTATTTGACTCCTCTATCCTCTCCCTCCCTCTTTTCCCTCCTTCTCTGTCTCGCGCTCTCCCTCTCTCTCTCTGCCACCATTGCCACTTCACGAATGTACGTCTCAATCCTCTTCTTTTTTCTCGCTGTTAATTTTGTCCCCTCTCCCTTTTCTTCCCCTCTCTCCTCGCTCTCTCTTCTCTGTCGATATCTGGCTTTTATTCGGAGATTTAAAGCTGCATGTCCCTCCCACCCCTAGTGTGCGTTTGATGTTTGACAAGGGCCCTTTGAAGTGTGCTGACTTCAGAGGCTGCCTAGCTGATGGCTTGGTCGGGCTACAGAGGGTGCAGGCAGGGGGCCTCCCCTCCGAGCGAGACCAACTGCTACCCCGCCATTGCTACCCCTTTCTCTCCCCCTCGCCCAGCAGCCTGGCACTGCCAAGGGCACTGGGCATGAGAAGATCTAGGGAGGGATGGGCAGCGGAGAAGGTTCAGGTTAGCTCGAGGGCAAGGGCATGTGGATTAGGCCTTTGGAATAGTAGCAGGATTTTTGGAACAAGATAGGATTAGGGCAAGGGCAGTGGATTAATGCACCATATTGCATCCATCAGAAACACTAAGTAGTTACACTAGCACACACTTTAAAGTGTCCTCTTCTCTCTCTTGTGTACCCTGCAGAGGACACACCGGCTGCCTAAAGAGATGACCCCCGTTGAGCCCTCGGCCTTCGCTGCCCAACTCATCGCCCGGCTGGAGAAGCTAAAGCGAGAGCAGGAGACTATGAGCTCACTGGAGGAGAGGCTGCAGCAGATCCAGGAGGTATGGATGCTCTCAAAAATGTTCTAAGTAGTCTGACACTTCCACTTACTTCCAGTTAGTAATGGTTGCTATTTGGAAATTCTATCTTGTATCCAAGTTAGCTCAGGCAGTGGTTCTGTGCTGCACTACAAAAGCCTTTACTCCAGTTTGAGCATGTTGAAGAACGGGGTACAGACCAAGGGATTTAAAGTCTGTCTTGGTTTAGTTGCTACTTCGCTTTTCCTCCATGTCCTCCCCCATTTCATCTGGAGGAACTTTCAAACTTATGTTTCTAGACACACTTGAAGTTCCTTCAAATAGTTAGTACTTAGTTACTCTCCAGTGGCACGTTTGCTGAATAGTGTAGTGCCAGTCTCTTTGTGCAGCACAGGCACACTCTGCATTATAGATGAAGCGCACCCAAAGCCTGTTAGCGAAGATAACAGTACGGCAAAAAGGAAACTCAAATCAAGTTATCCAGGCGTTTGCTCTCACTGACTTCAGAGAACGATAGATATAAGTTGGTGTAAGCTGAGACATGAATTTCTCTGCTGGCTGCATTTCCCACATGTGGCTGTATGAATGTTTTGTCAATTGCTTTAAATTGTAAAAAAATTCTCTTTTCATTGTCCAGGAGGAGGAAAGGGAGGAGGGCAACGACCTTGTCAGCAGCACCTCCCTCCAACACCCCCTGCTCCCATCTGCGAGCCAATGTGAGGAAGATCCTCAAGCTATCCTAGACGAGCATCTTTCACGTGTCCTCAAGACACCTGGCTGCCAGTCACCAGGAGTGGTTCGCCACTCGCCGCGCTCACGCTCGCCAGACCGGACGGGTGCTGTGGTGTCATCTGGCCACGGGCCCTTCTTTGGTGCTTATCCTGGGGCTTCTAAGGTGCTGATGACTGGCAGGCAGTCTACAAAGCACATCCACCACCACTACATTCACCATCACCACGCTGGGCCAAAGACCAAGGAGCAAATCGAGGCCGAGGCGGCTCAGCGTGTGCAGTGCCTCTGCCCTCAAGGGGGCGCCAATTATTCCGACTTCACACCTACGTGAGTTTTACTTCTAAGCCATCCCTTAAATTTTTCCCGTGATGAGCTGCTCTTTCTCTGATCCTAATTTGCCTTCTTCCTCCAGTCGCTGCAGCACTTTGTCCAAACGGCCAGTGAAGGCCTCCGATGAGGGCGTGTCTTCACCACGCCTTCCTCTAGTTGCCACCGACCGCTCTCAGAATGTTTGGCAGTGGATCCTAGAGAGTGAGAGGCAGGGAAAGCACAAGCCACACAGGTAAGTGTCTGTTTGCACAAAATGATCTTTAGAAAAGTGCACTGAGTTCTCAGCTCAAGAGACTGACCCTTTTTTTGTTTTAACAGCACTCAAGGCCTGAAGAAGTCCAACCCGCTTGACTCCAAGACCCTGCCTGGTCGAACTTCCTCATCTTGGGGTGGTGGTGGCATCGGCAACGGGGCTCACCTCCGTGGCCATCACCCAGGCCACCCTTTCATTCAGGACCCAGCAATGCCACCCCTACCCCCTCCCAACACCCTGGCACAGCTAGAAGAAGCCTGTCGCAGACTAGAAGAGGTTTCCAAGCCACCAAAACAAAGGTAGGAAAACTTGTAGACAAAACAGTTGTGCGATTGATTTGCTACTAGGGCTGCCACGATTAGTCGACTAATCACGATTACGTCGACTATCAAAATCGTCGACGACTGATTTAATAGTCGACGCGTCGTTTGAAGCTTTGTAAGATCACAAAAGACGCAGGAATAAGTAGTAGGATTTAAGAGTGTAATAACGGACTGAAACAGAAGATGGCAGCACTGCATGTACAAGGATGCCAGCTGCCGTTAAACCACGAAGAAGAAGAAGAAGGAGGAGTAGCTCCGTCCCAGAATTCATAGCGCAGCCCAGCTCAGTTTCCAACAATGGCGGCAGCTAGTTAGTTTTAATATTACTCTTATTATTCTTTCTGGGTCACAAAATAACTTTAACATATTTAACATGTTTTCAGGCGAGAATGTAGCTGTGTAAACCGCAAATATCTGCTCAGTTTATCAAGACACCACATATTTTCAAAAGCGCTCCGACGTCTTCAGAGACGTCTGTTACCCACTAGCTCGATAGCTAGCCGGGGGCAAGGCTCACTAGCGCCCGTGAGAACACCGGACTCCCGGCAAATCGTTTTCAAACCCACCGCGGTCTTTCGCTACTCAGGTTAAACGTATATGAGTCACTTAGATAACTTACAAATGTTATTGTTTGGCTTTTTTTTAGTATTTTATTTGTTCCTGAGTAAATCGGTTTGGCGGAGATTAAAGTTATAGGTTTTACACAGCAGCTAAATAAACGTCAAGCAGACAACTGATTATCAGAGGTGTGAGATGCCTGAGAATATACTCCGGGGTCCCGTTATATTTTAGATAGCAAGGAGCAGACAGCTGAGTTTATTAAACTCCACCGAAACAATCTGCAAATGTCATTAAAATTTAATAAACTATCATCTTGTCTTTATTTTTACTTGGCACATACCTTAAACACTTAAAGCTGTAAGCTAATGATAGTTATATAAGAGCAGATGCATGCTGGTGCAATAAGCTGTACGTTTTACGTCCAACGGATGCATGATCTGATTAGTCGACTAATCGCAAAAATAATCGGTGACTAGTCGACTATCAAAATAATCGTTTGTGGCAGCCCTATTTGCTACAACACAACACTCTATAAATGAAGTCCCGTTTCTTTTCTTTGTGTTTATATGAAGAATATTGATTAGTCATTAATCTTGTGATTTTCACAGACATTCAGCTGGAGCCAGCAACCTTCAGAGAGACAGGAACCACCCGGCAGCTGTCTTCCCCACGGGAAGCAACTCTTTAGCCAGCCCTGGAGTCCAAGCAGACGAGTAAGAGCTCTTTCATTTCTACTTTTGCTAAATCCTTTGTTTAAAGCTCAGTCTTTATTCCTTTCACAATTACTTTCTAGTTTTCCAAACACCATTACTCACTTATTTTGTCATTCTGTCATTTATGAGTTTTCACCCTCAGATTTTCATTCTCCTCTCTTCTTAGAAAGTCAGCTTTGCTTTGTCTTTGAACTTTTTTCTTAAAGAAAAATAGGATTAGATGTGACATTCTACCTCTCTCCCACATTGCCCAATAGCCCCTGGTTCTTCAAAATAATCAGCCCCCTTCATATGTTTGTCAGTGAATGTGATGGATTTTTAAAGCCAACTGAAAACAAGCAAGTTTTAAATTTTACAATTTTGATTTTGCATGTTCAGGTCTAAGGAGCTGGTGGTCACCTACTTTTTCTGTGGCGAGGAAATTCCTTATCGCAGCATGATGAAGACCCACTGCCTCACCCTGGGCCACTTCAAGGAACAGCTTAGCAAGAAAGGCAACTACCGGTAAGCATGCGCCACTGGAAAGTGCGCACAGATCACGCTAGCAGATACATGCTCGGATGTGTTTAGCGTCACGGCAGGGTTAGTCATCTGTGTTTGGATGTGCATTTGTTATTGTGCTTTTATGTGTTTGTCTGCTAAGTGGGAGTGTGAAATACTGGAGCCTGATAGTTGAAAAGAAACTGATCTGCTGTATTCGAAGCTTACAAAAATCGGGGAGGGGAGCAGAGGGGATATTCTGCAGCAATTTTTTTTTCTCACATCTGGTACTGATTTCCATGCTTAGGCAGCCTTAATAAATATGGCTTTGAAGCCTGGGCCATTTTATTTTGTGCACAAAGACCATTGCAAGGCCCTCAAATTCCTCCTCCACACTATTGCATCAGGCATTAGAATCAAATGCTGGAGGCACCTTCTTCTTCTAATGACAGTTAATGCGGGAGAAATACCTCCCGTGTGAAATGATGAGGGGAAATTCCTTCACATAGTGAAAACTTTTAAGGTAGTTTCCAAAGTAATAGACAGTTAAAAAAAAATCTGAATCAGGGGTTCACAGTAATTTATCAAAAAAGTTGTTCCAGTGCCTCTGAAAACAAATGTAGCCTTGCATGCCGGTGACATCAACATCAGGTTTTAGTCACATCTGCTTGTTAGGCAAGAGAGAAGAAGAAGGCCTGCAAAACACAAGTCGTTGCACCCCTGCTATCCCATAACTCTTCAGCTAGCGAGTGAAAAGGGGGGGAGGTGGGGATGAAGCGTCTGGCTTCAATGGCAGCAGAATGTGTGGAGTTGGTTAATTTGGACATGGCAGCAGTACAGCTGAGAACAGTACGCCGCAGCTCTGCCAGACGATATTGGTGCCAGATGTTGTGAAGAGAGAAAAATCCTGCCACATAAAACATGTTCCAATGGAAAGACTCCTGTGTCTCTCTGTCTCACTCTCTGCAACAAAGTGATGACTTTGAACTATTTGTGAGTGAAAATGTAGCGTTTTCTTCTATTAATAATTTAAAAAAAGGGTAACACGCTTCGAGAGCTAGGAATGAAACAACGTATTAAACCAGAAAGTTAAATCAACAGAGGAAAAGTGTGCATAAATGTCAGATGATTAAAGAAAACTATATCACTGCTGTCGCACCTCTGCACGCTGTAGTACAGTTTTAAGTTTTGCAGCTGTGATAAAGCGGGCCCCTCTCTCTTTTATTTGTGTGTAACAATCAACATGGAAAGTACGGCTGCATGTGTACATTTTTGTACGCCCCTCTGTACATGTGTTGTTTGAATGACTCTAAGCGGAGCTCATAAAACAGTGAGCCGTTTCCCCCTTTTTTCTCCTTTTTTATATTCTGAACGCAGGCACACATGGGCAAAATGAGGCATTTTTCCATTACAAAGCTTATCATTATATCCCCTCCTGCTGATCTTTTGCTGGGTTTAAAGTAGAGAGGAGAAATCATTAGGAGCTCCAGGAGACTTCACAGTCACTGGAACCAAGCTATACCCTGTGAGTTATCTCTGCTTGAGAGAAGAAGAAGAGTGGGTTAGCTAGGTGACCCCTTGACCTCCAGGAGCCCGTCTGAGCAGTCGCCACCCTCCCTCCCCCTTCTGGGGTAAAGCCCCTCAGACTTGGCACGCATCCAACCCATCACACCCACTCACCGAGCCGGGGAAGGCCTCCGCTCTGCTTCCCCCTGCTTTCTTCCCTTCCTGTTGCCTCTTTTTTCCTCTGTTCTCGGCTGGTGATCGGAAAGCTGCCCGAAGTGTGTGTGCGTAACAGAGAAACATAGTACATGTGTGTGTTTATGTGCAGACAGCAGAGCGCAGTCTTGCAGTCACAAGCAGACTCTCGGGCACCTGAAATGTCAACCTGTGTGACAGAAATGCCCTTCATTTGACAGCCAGCCCAATTATAAGCCATGGAGACACAGAGAGGGAGGGAAGGCACTGAAGAAGAGAGAAAAAGAGAGAGAGAGAGGCTAGAGGGGGCCTTAAGACAGCCTCTAATTAACCCTTCAACTTTAATAAGACCTTACAGGACAGAAAGGCATCTGCAGAATGGCTAGCAGTCAGGATGAACAAGTGGATGAGCACACATAGATGAACACGCACACAAACAGGCTTTTTCTAGCAGCTTGAATTATCACAGGGAGTGTGTAAACGGAGGGTTCAACTCTGTTTGCGCAGCGGTGTGATGTGGAGTCAGGCTCTACCTTTGAAGTGAGCAGGGATGGCATTGAAGGCTATGACTAAGTTGTTTTGAGCAGGATCCATTTCTGGCTCTCAGAGTGTGTGTGTCTGTGTTTGATTTGGACTAAAGGGAGCTGTGCGCGAGCGTGTATATGTAAGTAGTCGTGTAGGTGCCTCAAAGCGCTTTAAAACGCGATGAAATACATCAGATGCACTCCTGCTGCCACTCTGTCAGGTTTTGTTTGAGTTCTCACCTACGCTCCACGTTTTCTAATCACAAACCTCTCTTTTTTGTTTTTCCCTCCTCAGGTACTACTTCAAGAAGGCGAGTGATGAGTTTGAGTGCGGTGCAGTGTTCGAGGAGGTGTGGGAGGATGCCACTGTGTTGCCCATGTATGAGGGCAAGGTCCTGGGCAAGGTGGAGAGGATGGACTAAAGGCCACTTTGTGCCAACCAACTAATGCCCTTCCCCCCGCCCAACCAAAAGCTAAATCACTTGAGCAAGAGACTGTAATTTACAAGAACACTCTGGACTCCTTTTTTTTGTTTGTTTGTTTTGTTTGTTTCTTTTTCTTAATATTAAGCTAAACAGAGTTAATATATCCAGCACAAGAGGAGCGATTGAAGGAAGACGAGCCAATGAAGTATGCCGAACACAGAGGAGGCGCTGCCCCTCCCCGACTTTCTCAACCAATCAGCCTTAGAAACACAAGGGAATGACAGACCAATCCAAGGATGACGATGATGACCGGAGGCCAGTGGTGGGCGCGAGACCCCGCCTCTTCTTGAATATAACCACTGAAGATGTAGATGACTGTTGTCTTGTGATGTGTGACAGACTGATGGACTTGCAGGAGGCGAATACGCAGCGCCACCGACCTGCTCTTAACATTACACTCCAACATCGTTACAAAAACGTCCATACGTGTGCATATACATACATGCATATATGTATATATACATGTATTATATATATAGATGCTTTTTGTCATGAGTTGAAAGTTTTTATTAAGTATTTATTGAAAATGACCTTCCCCCTGTTGTCCTCTCCCCCGAGTCTTCTTAAACCTGTGTTCCTCACCCTCCCTTTTTACAGCCAATGGGTAAGCTGCTTTGAATGTTGGGAGAATACTGTGGTGATATAGTTTAGTGTTTTAAGTTACACAGAGGACGTGACGCTAGCCTAGCATTTCCTATAGCCTTGTAGCCACGTCTGACCCAAACTTAGCGGTGGTCTTGTCCGAGGCGCACTCCCTCCACTCTTCTAATGGTCAATCCCAGTCTTATATGCTGCTGATAGTTTATAATAAGCAAGTTTGTCACACTAGCATTTCCTCTCCCTCGTCCTCTCGGCCTCCCTCCCTCCCCCTCCTTTTCGCTTTGTCTCGAGCGACAAAGTTCAATCTTTTTTTTTGTGCCTTTGTTTGTAAACCAGGCATTGCACAGGGATGGGGGGTAGAAACCGTTGTAGATTACACACAGAGACGAGACCTGGAGCACAAGTTGCACCACCTAATAATGGCAGTGTTTACAGCCCCCACACCAAAATAACTTGTGCTAACGAGAACCAGTTTGGGTCACCAAGAACGACTTCTTTGAGGAGTTCAGCTAGCGTGTCAAAAAACACAAAAAAAAGACAAAAAAAAAAGTGAACGTTGAAGAATTATGGCTCCAATATCTTTTGAATGTTGTTACAATAACACCGTATATAGCAGAGCTCCTGTATACATTGTAATTATGCATTCTGAAGTATGGATACCGACACATGTGATGCACGCATACACAAACAAAACACGTACAAACACACGATCGCTGGTGTTTTATGAGTACAGCACCTGTGCCTACATGGATGCCATACCATGTGCTACCCTGTTTCAGGGTTTTAATATATATCCCTTGGTTTTCAGAAGGGTTTTATGTTGAAAAGATATTTTTATGCTTTTAATATCTTGTAATCATGTATTTGTGTTTTGTTTTTACACCACAGCCTTTTTTTTTGTTGTTTTGGTTCATTCTATCTAAACTGTAAATTATACATTATATAAAGAGTTTCATTTAAAGATTTACATGGACCTATAATTATTGTAATTATTGAGAGATGTAGCCTTTATTAAAGTTTTATATTTTTCAAATGAAAACTGATGTGCTTGGAACTGCTTCTTTCCTGACTCAGAATAGCTTATTTTTATTGCTGCGCTGTGAAAATGACTTATTTTCACAGTGCAGCCATATTTTTCAGACAGTTATTTAGACATGATACAAGTTGACTGGAGTGTTTTGTCCACTTAAAGAAAATTACAGTGCTACAGTCGGTCTGGGGCATGTGGTAATGCATAAACAGGGGCTGTTTTTACACATGAGCCTCGGACAGTGTGAGGGGAATTAGGTCGGGACATTGTCCAAGTTGCTTTTTCTCATGTGTAGCGCACAGCAGGAGAGTGTCTGCTTCTGATGCGGGCTATACTATTTGTAGTCGAGTATACTACTAGAAATACTCTGTGTTTTTTCTGTGTTTTGTTTGTTTTTTTCTCAGTGTGTGCTGAGTAAAATGTGCAGGAGGCAGCACGTTGCAGGCCTTCTCGCTCGATAAGAAGTCAGTTACCTGCTCTATTCTCACATGACCTTTGTACCTGAAAGCTGGCGGGTCAAAGAATGTGTAATAGGCGTTCCCATTGACTCAGACATTTAGCATTCTCACAAAGAGATCCTCCTCTTAATGTCTTTAAAATGGCCTTATGGGTACAGCTTAGACACCGAGCTTCTTCAAGATGTGCTTATCGAAAAACTCAGTAACTCGGCACCTTTATGTTTTTAAATAGTCGTATAGTTTACCATTTCTACCCCGGAGACCCCTTGGTAAATGGTAAATGGCCTGTATTTGTATAGCGCTTTACTAGTCCCTAAGGACCCCAACGCGCTTTACACAACCAGTCATCCACCCATTCACACACTGGTGATGGCAAGCTACATTGTAGCCACAGCCACCCTGGGGCGCACTGACAGAGGTGAGGCTGCCGGACACTGGTGCCACCGGGCCCTCTGACCACCACCAGTAGGCAACGGGTGAAGTGTCTTGCCCAAGGACACAACAACCGAGACTTTCCAAGCCGGGGCTTGAACCGGCAACCTTCCGATTACAAGGCAAACTCCCAACTCTTGAGCCACAATCACCGGAAACCTTCACAGAAACCAGGCAGTAACTGTTAAGAAAGTGCAACCACTCCAAGAGTTCTACTGTAAATAAAACGGGTGTAGCATTTGTTATGCTTCATTTCGGTTGAATTAAATTTTGGCATTGTTGCAGTCGAGAGTTGTGAGAACTGGTTAACATCAGTGTTCGGTTCAAAGTTCCCCCACGCCCAAAGTTCTTCATTTTGGCCTCACAGACATGAAGCAGTCACCATGTTTTTGAGGTGACAAGGTCAAAAAGTAGCCTTAGGCTCAAGGTTTTAAAATCACCCTTCAGGGTGTTTGAGTCACCTTGTAGTTTAACACTTAACAGATTCTAGTCAGAGACCTTTGTTGCGTGTCATAGCTCTAGATGTGAGGTCAGGTCAAATGTCACACTCAGGTCTTGGTAGTTTTCCTTCCTGCTTTTGCTCTTCAACTAGAAATAGAGCAAATGTAACTTAAATAACAACCAGTGCTGGATAAAAGAAAATTTCACCTCATAGTACCGAACAGTTAAATGATGTACAATGATGATGGCAGGATTCCAATAAGTAGGCCAAGAGTGTGGAACCTGTTGTTAAATACTCACAAAAATGAGTCTTGACAGTTACCTGCCTTCTCTGTAACCTTCACGTCTTAGTAATGAAGAACATAAAATGTTGTTATCACCATCAAAGAAGTACAGTATCGTAGCGCTGTGATCATAGCGCAGTGCAGACTGAAGGTGGAGAGGTGACTGAATTTGAGCCGAAAGTAAAACAAAATAAACGAGTTATTCTTGTAGTCTCTTCTCAGACGCATCACTTCCAGGAGTTTCAAAAACCTAAAAGACACAACTTTGTGCTGAAAATAAAATGCAACTTTAAATTCACAGATGCCAGCTGCTAATTCACAGCGCAAACAGAAATCTCTGAAAGCTTGTAACCTTTTGATGTGCTACAGACCCTCGGTGGTTAAATGTGTGGGTCCCGTATTCAGCACTTAAATGGAAGACATTAGGCATGGAAATGAGGGCATGGGCTAATTGGTCCTATTAAAGAGCAATGAGGACCAGCGCTACTCTCTGACAGTCAACACAAACATTAATGAAGCACCCTGCATCCTGCATCAGAGGGCCTAGTCATGTTTGCCTCAATTAACTAGCGTTATTTCAGCAGTGGGGGGAAGGAAAAAAATCATTTAACACCAGGAATAACTCGGTGGTGGGAAGCGCGTCTGCTATGTGCACACTCACTCACTTGTACAACTAAGTTGAAACTGTTGACATAAGCAGAGACTTGAAATGGTCAGAAAGGTAGCCACATAACAAAGATAACAACAGTCATTACTGACAAGCTTTCACTTCTCACAAAATGATCTTCTCATTTCTTCCCCCCCGCAGAAGGAAAACAGACAAGCCGCCAATGCTCGCCACATCTTTCCTCACCATTTCTTTAAACGACATTTCTGCAGCTGAGCAGTTTGTATTTTTAACACCGCAAATAGCAGATTAATTCTCCAACCTCATCAAAGGCACTGAGCTGTGAAACTTCAATACATAATCAATGCATTGCATACTCGCCCAACCTTGAAATCAATTCCTCCATGCTCGAAACTCCACAATAAGGAACTGTCTGGAATGGGGCAGGTGTAGGCCTCCGCCCTTCTGCCCCCGCCTCACCGACTCTTCCCAACTCTATTTTTACAGCTTCTTGGGGCTCCGGCTTTGAAGGAAAACCTATCCAGGAAAATTGCTTGCATTTTTCCCCACTGAAGCGCTGATAGATGGACATTGACTGTCGCATTCCCTCTCCTGCCCATCAGGAGCCCCTGCTTCTCTTTTCCCTCCCTGTCATCTTCGCTCAGCCTTTCTATGACATTCCAGTCCTAATAGGTGCTTTGTTGAAGTGCAATGCAGGTTACATACAGGTTCTGAAGCTTCTGCTTTCACAGAAACTCGCCTTTCTTCTGCTGCTTCAGACTTCTTTAACTCAAATTTTAATTTCGTTGAAGCGTGCAACTCTTTCGGTATCTTTTCATCAGGGGAAACTTTTCTGAGTTGTAACTTTGATTTTGGTTGGCAGCATTGCTTTTCTTTCCCGCCACCCTGTATGCCCCATATGTCCCATACGCTGCTACCTTCGTCGCCGTCTTTTCTCCAAACACTGGCATTCATTTCTCCTTGCATTGTGGTAATTGGCATAGCACGGTCGGGGCTATTGTAAACATGCCTGTGTGAGACTGGTATAAAGAGGCACCAGTCACTCCCCAGGCTAAGCTAGTGTGTGAAGCAGGCAGGGGCTGCTGCCTATTGTGCTGGTGAAGCCTTTGTAGATTTGCAGTGGGCCCCATTTTAATCGCCTTCTCATACACCGCCTGCCGACTCGCTTTGCATATTTAATTGCCAGGTAAAATCATTTTGTCGACAATCCGTTTAATTATTTGATTGTACAGTAACCGTAAAGAGTGAGCGAAGGGAAGTGGAAGGGATAAAGGGGAATAGAGAGAAGGCGAGAGACAGAGCGAGAGAGAGTGAGAGAGAGAGAGCAGCAGGCAGCGGAGAAAGAAAAGGGGTCTGTTGCCAGAATAGACATCAAAGCCGTGCCTTGATGTTGATGTTGAATGGGCATTAATGGTTTCTGAAGGCAAGAGATTGCAGAGAAAAAAAAAAGAAAGAGAGAGAAGAAAAAATAAACCCTCCTTTTTCTCTGACAATCCCGCCAGCCATCTCAGTAAATGCATAAACACTGGAACCCGGTGCCAGATAGAAGGGGTTGAACAGAGAGAAAGAAAGTGAGAGAAGCCAGTTGGCTTGTTCGCTTTCACTTTCATTTCCTGTAATGACTGAAGGGCGAGTAATGAAGAAGAGGTGGGTCAAATGGACTGATTGGAGGTGATTAGGAGGCTGTCAGCACATTAAACCTTTAGGTTAAAAGACCAGGAGATTCAAATCAGCATCTGCTCACTTATCACAAGTCACAAGGACCCGAAAGAACAATACATTGGGTTGTGTGTAATCCCACAGCTAACTAACGTCCTCGCTTTTTCTTTTCCCGTGCACTGATTTTGCAAATCCATAAATGCAGGGAATCTTCTAAGGGAGCACTTTAACTGTTTGATCCAAATTTTAGAACTTCAATAGACTGCAATCAAAGAAGTGGACGTAGCCCGCAGGTCTGAAGAGTGAAGCCAGTGTACACTGCTTTCCACCTGCATCCTTTAAATTCTCAGGAAGAGAATCTCTGATTGCAAAAAGACATCTGTACAGAAAGAGAGCATATTGCCCTTCCTTCTACTAGATTAATTACCACAGTAAAGATTTTCTGTAGAGTTGAGTGCTAATTTCAGAAAGCTAAAGTCTTCTGCAACACAGTTTGATGCGTAAGATTGTTCCCATTTTGACTAAACTGGATAAACAGAGCATGCTTTAGGGTGTTGTTACATTGTGATTGACAAGTCACTCCCACAGCAACCTGTCAGTCAGGTTTTAGGCACTGCAGTGCCTATCATGACAATGCTTACATTTAAAATAGCCCTGAATAATTTTTTGCCTTTTGACTGTGCTTTTGTTTTAAAACTCACAAGTGTGTTTTCAGTTCAGCAGGGTTGACAGAAAATGTCAGTCGCTTGATTTTCTAAAGACAAGCTCAGCATCTTAGTCAATATCACAGCTAATGTAAAATTAGATGTAGGTGTATGTATGTAAAATGCAGTAGAGTATAATTCAGAGGGATCAGGTATGGCAAAAATGTTGCACACCTGTTGCAGAAGAGACTACAGTTGTGCCTCCTAACTTCAGTCAGCTGCAAAGCCACACTGACACAAACATAAGCCCAGGAATGTCAGCTAGTTTGCTTTGTAAGCGACTGTAATTGTGTTTCACTGGTGATAGGGCTGGTATGAAATAGCAGCTACAGCCGCAAACTGTAACCTAATAGGGTTAAAACAGTTCTGGCATTTTTAGATTAGAGTATTAAGCTCTTTCTTTAAGCATTTGACATTACACCTGATTTCAAAAAATCAAACAAGCAACAGCCACTTATGTGAACTCACTGCTGACCATCACAGCTACTTAGAATATACAAGGCCCTCTTATATCCTTCAGAACAACCTTAATTGTTCATGGCACAGAAAGGTGTGTTGCGCCATAATGACTTTGATATTGTCTCACAGTTGTCGGCTGCACATCCATGACGGCAATCTTCCATTCCACCACATCCAAAGGTGCTCGATTGGACTGAAATCTGCTTACTGTACAGCAAAGTTAAAGTTTTGTTGTTGTTGTTTTAAAATTTCATTTAGGTTTTTTGGTTTTAATTACTGTAGTAAACTGGTAATTTCTCAAAAACTCTATGTGTGACCTGTTTAAAACTAAACCTTTTGGAGGAGTTTACATTAAATAAGTTACATTTTTTTCTATGCTTTACTGCTTCAGCTTAGAAAGTGGGTGAACTGAGAAACCACCAACTGTGCAGCAGCAACAAATTTAAAATCTTGCTTTACTCATTTAGAAAAAGCAATCAAAATAAACAAATACGATTTGGGGATTTTTGTTTCTACAGTTGGCAACATTTACACACTAGAAATGATATGAAAGTAGGAAGATTTTGGCATCAAGTCAGTGGAGAAAAATATGAGACTACTTCCTCTGCAGGACTTAACAATGCAACATTTGCATTCGTGAAACACACCCCAAACAGTGGAAGCTGTCCTCGCTGCTGTCACCAAACACCTGAATGCTGTCTCGTGTTTCATGATGTGTGCGGTGGGACTTGGCTTTTGCGTGTGAACGGTCCAAGCTAGCAGCTTTAACTGCAGCTTACCTCTGAAATTCATCCAAGACCACCTTGATCCTCTTTTGGCTGGCACTGTCGGAGATCTCTCTCTGTCTCTCTTCCAGTCTGGCTGTCTGTCTGTCTCTCTCACCCACTCTCCTCTTTTCTCTTGTGTTGTCAGGTTTGCTTATCTTCCCAGCTTCCCTGAACTATCTTGTTTCTCTGTCATTCTACTGTGAGGGTGATGTGTATGTGGGTGATGAGGGTGTATCTGTTATCTGGAGGGAATATTTAGATTCAACATAACCTTGACTAGCAAGTATGCCTGCTGAGCAAGTACACAGCCCTACTTTATTTACTGACTTAACCAGACCGGTATGTACTGTCGATACAATCCTTTTCTTCTAGTTAAATGATAAACTGGTAGCCCAGTGACACCTGGATGTAGTTCATTAACCGCCTGCAAGCAAATACATTTCCAGGAAAATACAGAAGCTTTAAAGCAATCTGTCAGCAAGGTGGAGGTGTCAGATTCCACTTCAACTGTGTTGATGTTTTTCCTTGGTACATCCAGCCCCATTTCTAAATAATCTATCTAATTAAAGTGATAATAAACTTTTGACAATTTTGGGGAGAATCAGGTCAGGATATTTCACATAGTTGTCCTAATCACGTGGAGCACAAAGCGGGAAATAATAACTTTAGATGCACGACTGGAAATACTCTTTGTGCTTTATGCGAGGATGCTGTCAGGATAAAGCATGCCTACAAAGCCCAATTGCTAGTAGTGAATGCACTATTAGCTGCCCCACTCACACATTGCAGCAAACTGACATGCCCCGGCCAGAGAAAAAGAGCAGCTAACATTTCACATGCACCTCTGTCAGAAAAGTCCCAGAAAAGTTCAGGAGTGCATGAGGTAAAACATTTTGTCAGACAAATTTGCTATCCACAAAGTCATATTCTGATCTAAGAAAATCAAAAAGCTGATTCAACAGTTCTACAAAACAGCAAATGATTAGTAGCTTGATGGACCAAAAAAGCTACTAACCAACTTTTCTGGAAGTTTGGGCCTCAAAGGATATCCTTTATTGGCTATTGGAAAAGATACAAGTATGGAACTTTTTGTCCTTGTAGGAGGAACTTGATATATTTCTTTTCTCAGAATTTCTGGAAGCCTGAACCTTAAATGCAATTACAAAAATTCTCCAGAATTTTTTTGATGGCATTAATTATCTCTTTCTGTGCCTACAGTAATCACAAACTCAAAGAAGTGTATAGCAGCTTTCCGGCCCACTCGGCTCTGATTTAAGAGCATTCTTTTTGGACGGCATTCGTTCATTTATTTTGGGCTCATCCATCCGTCTCTTTCCCTTTCTCTCTACCTGTGCCAACTCTGTGTCAGCGGTGGATAGGCATTGTCTATTTTGTCTAACTATCCCCTGTTGGGTCTCAACCACCCCCAAGGGAAGCCTGTGTTCTTTGGGCAAGATAGAGCTTCGGGCCAAAACCACTGTCAACAAGGGGAACAATTTGGCTGGCAAGGGCCATATTTACAGATTGGTGAACCACAGCTCCATTTAGCAGTGTTCTTTCGTCAGTAAACACCACAGGACGGTATCTTTCTCAGATCTCAAAAGCAGAAACAGATAGAATTATGCCATGCGGCCCAAAGTTGGTCTACTCTGACCGCTGCTTGGACCGCCATTGTTTAGAAGTTCAGAATGGCCAAATGATCCGATAACACAAGTTAGTCATGGCACGTAACTTTGTCCACATTCCTCAGTGACCAAGGAATGCAGTCCCTCGAAAGGCTTCGCCTGTGGCCTCAGTTTGGAGGGTGTGTGGTGTATTTTGAATCCGTCGGACTCTTTTCTTGTACCGTCCTGAATATTGGGAGGCACTTTTCTAAAAATACAATGATTAAGGTGTTGTGGTTTTTCACATGAACGCTTGACTCAAACTCCCTTAGGGACATTGTACATGTACAAAGTATGTTAATGTGTCAATACATGGCAACCAAGAGTCTTGTTATCACATTGGCCTACATTACACAGTGGGAAGATTGGTATGCAAACAGAGAACTGGTTTGGAGTTTGGGGTCAGAAAAGGCTTTGAAGCTAAACATATTCTTACCATAAAGATATATTTGGGATAGATGCGACCCATAAACCAGTACCAGTCTGTCGCCTATGAAGTCTGGTCATGAATTGGTGGTGTAGACAAGAAGGAAAATGTCAATCCTTTACGGATAAAAGCTGCTTCTGTGATTCTAGCAGCCTTTTTGGTTGACAAGTAATTGACAAGTAATCACTTATAGAAAATTGTCTTTGCTGTAAGTGTAGCAGAAAAGCTGACTCAGATGTCTGTGACACAGTTCTCATTCACTTGTCAAGAAGCCATTAAACTTAAGCAACAATAAAACTGCGGTCTCTCGGACAAGACTCGCTACATTGTTGCTGTTGTGGTTGTTGTTTTGTTTGTCTTGCAGACAACTCACAATGTCTTTTTTTTCTCTTTTTGTTTCTCTTGCTCTTTTTGTACAAACAATAGACTGTATATAAAAGATGGACACAGCCCACTGGTTTGATGACCTGCTTGAAATGATCATCTTGGCTGTTGGCATCTTGCTCATAAGATTTTTTTCTTTTCTTTTTTTTCTGGCAGTTATGTTTGAAAAAGCTGGGGTGGTCTTGCATTTGAGCACTAGATAGAAACATGTTGACAATTATGGTCAGAGCACTGGTGTCATTAAAGATTTTGCATCTTTTATAGCCACAGAGGAAATAAATGAATCACAAGTGGAAACAAGTTTATAGAATATCTTCAGCTCATGGAGCAAATCTGTCAATAGCCATAAAACCCAAACTTTCATACCAAAAGCACCAGACTTACTCGATAAGTCTGAAAAAAAAAAAGTTAACAGCTTGAGAAAACAGCTTCAAGGCAGAGGAGGTGTGAGAGGCGTGTATGGCTGAAAACAATAAAAATTTATTCAGGTTATGAAAACCCATATATTATGTTTCACTTGCATGAGAGAAAAGGGGTCAAAGATGTGGACTCTTCCACTCCTCTATAGATATGGCAGTCCAAACTGGTTTTCTTCTGCTATCATCACATTACTACTATGGTTTTGCTTACCTTTACCAAAAGTGCAAAAAGCACTCAATGAAACAGCTTGTATATGCATACGTATACTCACACATTGGTGGTACTTACCTGTCACCTTGTTTCTGTTTTCCTGAGCTGTTCAAGATGGTCAGCAGAGTTGGCTAAAGTTACTTTTAAAAGGTAACTTGTTACATGGTAACAGTTCTGACAGTTAAAAATAATCTGTTACATTGTTGCCAACTGAGAAAGAAACTAATTGGAGTTACTTCTGAATTACCAACAGTCAATACCCCTTCATCTGTTGGTGGATTTTGTTTTCATCCATCCGTTCTCTTCCACTTATCCGATTCAGAGTCATGAGGCGGCTAGAGCCTATCCCAGCTGCCATTGGGGGAGAGGCAGGGTACTCCCTGGACCAGTCGCAAGTCTATGGCAGGACTAACAAAGAGAAACAAACAAACATTCAAAGTTCCATTGGTATATATTGGACTGCAGGAGGAAGCCAGAGAACCCGGCGAGAACCCACACAAACATGGGGAGAGCATGCAAACTCCACAGTGTTGGTGGATTCGAACTCAGGACCTTCCTGCTGTGAGACAACAGTTTTAAACACCGCCCCATCGTGCTGCTCTTTGATTTTTTTTTATTTTTTAAATTAATTTAAACTATATTATTTTATGAATTGTGCTCCGATACTTGTTATAACCAAAAAAGTAATTCCAGTACACTTATATATTATGTTGTAATACTGTTGTATGTAATACTGATACGCAGAAAGTACAAAGTACAAAGAAGCAATGTTGTTACAAGTTCTGATTCACAGATTACTCTTCAAGCAGTTAAATACTTTATTCATTTGCCATCTATCCATCAGTTCTATTCCACTTTTCCATTGCCGGACATGGAGGTGCTGGAGTGCATCCTGGGTGTACAGAGCGAGAGACACAGTGTACTCTGGACAGGTTGCTGCGCTATCATTGGGCTAACATACACAGACAGACAACCATTCATACCTATGGCTTGTTTAGAATCACCACTTAATCTAACATACATGTCTTTGGACTGTGGGAGGAAGCCACAGTACCCACAGAGAACCCACACCCACACAACAAGAACATGCAAACTTGACACAGAAGGGTCCCAGCCCACCAGTAAACCAGCAAACCGGCAACACAGCTTACCACCATTCGGTTGTTTTATTTATCAGTTGCACATAAAGGAGGTTACCATGTTGCTTTTGCTCTTAGAGCTTTGATGTTGTGTCCGCAGCAGTGGATTGCTCTTCCTCGACTGAGCACAGTTTGCTCTTTAATGTCATGTTCTTGCCCCTTTGTACAAAAAATTAACAGTAATTGTCTCTCTCCCCAAGACGAGGATTATATACTCGGTTGGGGGCATGGACAAAGACCGCTGCAGTCACCATGGACGAGAAGTCATTCCTGTTATCGTTCTTTGAAGTCCACATGAAGGACATATATTTGGTGTCTCTGTGGATGAGTCCTCATGGTGGTAGAAATTAGTAGGCACCATTTGATGAGGAAAATTTATGTCCCGCAGGCCCAAGCAAACCTTGGCATAGTCATACATGCAAAAATGATTGAAGTTGTAGATGACTCTGTCATTTTTGTCGTCTCTTACATGCCGTAAGGTCAAGCGATGGCTGCAACAGTGTACACAGAACGAAACAAGGGGTCTTTTTTTTCTATTGATCCATCATGCAGAAAACCGAAGAACACAGCTCATCGATAATGTTACTGCAGTAACACCTCCCTTGAACACTGTTGATAAGTAGCATAGAACAAACTAAACACTGATGCGCTCACGTTCTAGATTTACAAGTCAAAAAAGTTTGTGTTCCAAGACCCTGAGAAAGAATCTGCAGCAGCGACCAAACATTGTTGTCCGTACATGTTGTCTTGCTTGGGTGTGGCTGCCTCAGACAATATTGAACTGCGCTTGTTTTTAGAAACTGGGGAATTTCTTTGCTTTCATCCTAAGACAGCCATAGTCCTTCAGTGTTGTGCCTCACACATACCTTCAGGTCCGCAGTCCATTCCCCAGACGGCTGTGGGAAATGTGGTGAGGCCACTCTGGGTTTGGAAGCCTCCCAGACACCACAGGGATTAAAAAAAAAAAAAAAAAACCTCTGTCATGTGACACAGTCACGTGATTCTTGCGGAACTAGTGTCCAGTGAAGAGGGGGAAAGAACAGGCAACAAGTGATTTTCATCAACTTGCTTAATATTATAATCTACAAGAAATTCTAGCGCACTCAGATTTGATTCTTGTTTAATAGTTCCATGGCACTTTCATCTTCTGTCTTTTGCCTCACACTTAAGATTTAACTTGTAAAATATATAAACTTACCTTTTTAAATTTATTTTATCACTGATTTTCATCATCCAAAACAAGTTAAGCCACACTAAGAGTTTACACATGCCTAAATGAACCTCTGAAAGCCACCTGCGTTGCAAGCCCTCAAGCCTGACTGTTTCCCACCCTAAACACTCTGCCTGGCAAAGCTCAGGGCTTAGCCACCATTGTTTACTCTTTACCCACAGAGCCCAGCACCTGTTAGAGATTGAGTTCTACACAACCCAGCTGCAAGCCATTTTCATCTAACACCCAAGAAGATAACTACCCCTGAAGCACAAACGATTAGGCTAATCGGCCTTGATGATGGGAAGGGACTAAGTTGGATGAGAAGGTAGAAAGTTGCGTGAACAAAATGGCTGTCTCTGAGGGAATCTGTCTTTGTCCAAACTAGACAACAGTCTTTTAATGAGGATTGCAGTGGTGCTGTCTTTTCTGGTCTCTCGTGTAGCTTACTGATGGACCAGCATGGACTCCTTAGTTTAACGAGAGGCCACCATAGTGAGGAAATGGATCTGCAGTCAGCAGGAGCCCAGAGCAGCCCTGTGTTATTTTTTTTTTCTCCTCTCTGTCGCCACTTTGTCCCTCTTCTCCTTTGCTTTTCACACACAGGCAGTTAAGTCAGTTTCCCAATGCTGTGATTCCTCTACCAACATTCTTTGTTCTTGTTTTTTCCCTTTTCCTTTAAGTTTATTCTCTCTCGTCCGCTTTCTTGCGGGTTGGTTTTGTTGGGTGAGGAGGTCGAGGCTGGGGGTGGAAAACAGAGAAGGGGTGGGAGCGGGGGCTGCATTTCCAGCTTTATGACTAACCACATGTGTTTCTAGGTCTTAGTATTTACATGTTTCTCATGGAAAAGAGGGCGGTGGAAGAGGATGACGGAAGAAGAAAGACAGCCATATGGTTCTTGTTTGTTCAATTAAATTCAGAGCCGGACTGTTTGTTTCCTGCGATGAGCAGAGGGAAGTACGTTGGCCTAATCATCTTCAAATCTGACTCTTCCCCTGGCATTTGATAGGGTTTTCCTTAATGTGGGATATTTGGATTAGATCATATACACGTATGTATATCTTGTTGAAAGCACAAAAAATTTAGGTTGTCACTGTTGAAAGACATATTTTAGTTTTACTGTGAGGTCAACATGTTTTCTTATCACGAACTCTCATTGCTTCAGTGTCTCTTTTTCGTTCTCTGGCTCAAGTTCAGCAGTTCACACTCCCCTGCTGTAATCCTTTCACTTGCCTTGGGCACCTCAAATTGCTGGCACTGGCCTTGCCATTAAGGAGCCTTCATGAGAACCACACACTTTTCTCCTCCTTCTTCCTCTCCTGTGTCTGAGGTGTACCCACACCAGTCGGTGGTGGTCCAGTTGCCTTGTAGGAGAGGTAGTGAGAGTCGGGGCGTGGGAGGCATTACTTTCTCCCTTTGTGCAATTGGCTTGTGATCTGCCGAGGACCAGACTTTACCTACAATGAGATCCTTTAAATCGATTGTGGGAGGTAAAGATCTTGGATGCCTGGTTTCATTTGGAAGTGCAGCCTTGAGCATTCCAGGTGTTAGTGTTGCAACAGTGTTCGGAAAGCTGCGTGATTTACCCTTTTCGCCTTTACCCACTGCACTTCACCTGCAGCAGTTTATGATTCAAGTTCAAGATCCTTAAATCAAACCAGATTTCCTTTTTAAGTCGTAACCTCTCTTAACCGTGTGGCTGTTTTGCATCATTTATCAAAATCAATACTTTTATTGCCTTTTATTGAGTTCTCACTTTATCATTGTTAGACATCAAAGCACAAATAACAGTCAACAAAAGTCATCCGTTCTTGATTATGTGGGACTGACACTAAATAATTTCACTACACATGGTTTTGATGTCTGAAAAGCTTTCATTTGTACAAGTGGCTTTCAGATGAAGTGGAAATATGGCAACAAAGTGTTGTGTCATGTTTTTGGACCTAAGCAAGAGAAAGTGTTTGTAATTAAGAAATCATTAATATATCCATCAGTGTGTCAGGAGAACTAAAAAACAAAAAAATGTGGTATATTTACTGTTTCAGGAGAGTCTCTTTCTTGAGAGAAGTGTTGATGGGCTTGTTCTGGCAAGTCTGGTTACGCCTGTCTTTGTTGCCTTTGTTAGTAAAGCTTGTTCAAAAGAGGGCTAGCACACTTACAAAAAAGCATATGTTTCTTTTTAAGATACTGGTGAGAAGCAAAAGCTGTATGATGCATGGCAAAGCTGCTGTCACATTTATCAGAACTGTATGCATGAAATTATTGCAAAACTTCTAATTCGAGATGACAATAAAATACAGATTTCACACCTGCTAAAAATATAGTTCTTTAAGCAAGTATTTCAGTTTGGCTTCAAAATTTAGACAGTATAAAATATGGATTTATAGCTTCTGATACTGAAAAGTTTCTGTGTTATCTTTAATGACCAGCAGGTGGCCTCTTTTAATTTTATTCGTTTTTACTAATTAGCAGGTGTTTGTGAAATGCACATCTACATCCATCCTTTATATACAGTCTTTGGCTGACTATTTTGGGAAAAGCCCTAATAGGTCATTGCCGATTAACGGTACATTGTTTCCAGGTGTAAAATACTTACTGTAATTTGAAAATGATGTACAGTCTACAATCAGTCTACACTCAGTTAAGCTCTAAATCTGCAATCATTTCAACTCGTCAAAGTTTCAGTTTTTGGCAATGACAGTAAAATCTTTTGGACCTGATATGGAACCAACCTGGGACCTATTTCACTAAATTTGCAGCATGAGATGATTCTCCTCATCTTGACACATTCACAAATCAAAACAAACACCAGAAATGCAAAGACCACAGTGCAATCAGTCATTTGTGAACAGTGATTTTCATCCATGCACATGCGATGCCTATTCTGCTGTTTTTAATGACTGTTTTTGGGAATCTGGCAGGGCTAAACATCTCCGTGCTCACAGCTGGAAGAACGCGAGCACGCAGAAAGATCCATCATGATTGAAAACAGATGATGACATGTCAGGCTAACAAATGTGGTACCAATAGATGTAAAAGGGAAGAAAAAGAAGAAGAATTTTGAGCTTCTCACTGATAACAGGTGAACGATTTTGCCTTGTTTGAATTAAAGTTGTGAAAATTCATGTAGTGTTGGTTTATAGCAAATATCTCTTTCATTACTTTAACAGAGCCGGTACAGAAAATTTCAAGAACTTTCAAAGTTTCCTCAAGTTGAATGTCAGAAAAGGATGAAACAGTGGGATGAAGCTGGCTGAAGGGCCACAACTAAGGCCAAGTGTTACCTCTGATGAGGAGAAGTAAACACCTCAGATTACAGCCCAAATCAGCTTTTCACAGTTAAAGTAGTCGACACATTAACTGTTCAGAGGAGACTGCACGGATCGGGCCTTCATGGCTGAAAGACACCACTGCTGAGGAAGAACAAAGAAACTGGAGTGGACATCTGTGCAGGGGAAACATGCACTTTGGTCTTTTGGTCTAATTTGAGACTTCATGTTACAGATGCTGTGTCTTTGTGAGACGTGGTGAAAGTTAACTTTTGAATATGTAGAAGCATGAGGAGCTGTGACTGTTGGTTAAGAACAATTTAAGGCAGCATTTAACCAGTATGGCTTCCACAGCACCCCTTAGGGATGCACAATCCCATCTAGTCTGAGCTTAATGGGACCATCATTAGTTTTCCAGCACTAAATCAACTCTCAAGGCTCTGTTATGGCTATTTGTGTAAGAAGCAGAGTATTGAGGGCTGCATGAGATGACAAGGCCTCCAGGATTACCCAGCCTGAATCTAAGTGAGATAGTTTGGTCAAGAGTATTAAGTCATTATTATGAGTGAAGCACCAAAATTTGGGAAGTATTATACTGCTTTAACTAAATTTAGAAAGCAAAAAAATTACATGTCCAAAGTGATACTTTCTTATTTGAACTACAGTTTGGGATTATTTAAAATCAATTTGAAAGACTGAAAGAAAAAAGTAATAAATCCTCAAACAGTGATGTGAAAAAATTTAATTTAAAAAGTAAGTACATCGCGTGATTTAGCAGCAAGTGGAACCACCTTCAGCAGCAACAACTTGAGGTTATTGTTTTCTGTGTGATTTCATCGGTCTCTTACATTATTGTGCAGGAATTTTGACCCACTCTTCTTTACTACATTGTTTCGGTTCATTGAGGTTTGTGGGCATTCGCCTATTTACAGCCCATGCCAGAGGATTTCAATCAAGTTTAGGTCTGGACTTTGACTGGGTCATTGCAACACCTTGTTTCCTTTCATTTTAAGCCATTCTGTTGTACTTTTGGTGGTGTCTATGGGATAATTATCTTGTTGCATGATATCCTGTTAAGCTTTAGCTGTTCCGGAATACTTTGATACTGAGAGGAGTTCATAGTCAATGGCTGCGAGGTGCATAGCTCCTGTGGCTGCAAAACAAGTCAAGTGTGTTGATATGCTTGTATTAAGCTTTCACCAAAGGCAGGAGGGTGGGGCAGTGGTTACTACTGTTACTGTCGAGACGGTTTTTGTAAAGAGCCAATAGTGCTAAATTTTCCAATAGCATTTTTTAGTTCCATTATATTTATGAAAAGGCAGACATGTCTATAGCTGATGGCTCCAAATAAGGCCTAACCCTTATTGGGGGGGACACCAAAGAAATCTCAAGTCATCCAAGAGACTTAATCTCTACAGCATGTCTGCCTTTTACCTCTTAGTCTCCTGCTAGCTGGAAGTCCTTCTCCACCGGGAGGTGTTATTCTGCGGCAGGTACAATTTGACTGTTTCATAAGTGTTGCTTGATCTCTACCTTTGAAGGAATCATGCCTGTCCTCCTGTGTTTGTTGGGTGCTTCAGCTGTAACTCAGCGAAGCAGCAAGTCCTCTAATCAGGACTAGCTGCCCTGTTCTAAGACGTACAGGCATTTAAATAGAATTTGTCTTGCAAACTGAAAAGTTGTCTTTAACTCACTATCATATTGCTCTAACCTGCACTGTGGGAAAATGTTACTGCAGTCTGAGTCATTTCTTTGTGATTCACTCAATTTCTTAAGTTTCCATAGTTTAAAAAAAGTGTCTTGACTGGCAACTACATTTACACATGAGGACAGAAATGTGCAAAAGTTACTAACTTCAGTTATTGCAATATGTAATATTCAACAAGTTTGTTCAAGATGCTTGCTTGTCTGGTTGTTATTGTTTAAATGACTCCAGTCACTGGAAAATTACTGTATAAAACAATAGAACTATAAAGGCATGTCAAAACTCAGCCGAACATCAAAGAGACGTGTTCATTCAAAACAGTTCAGCACCAAATGAGTCACAGGCATCTTTCAGGAGGGATGGCCTGCGGTTTGTCGAAATGGGATGCTGAAAAGGCAAACAGATTATTTATTCATGTGTTGATTTGGTGGTTGTTTTTGTCCCTCTTGTCACACTTCCACTTCAAATGTCAAAGGACCTCATTTGGGCTGTGTCAAAATGCACCATGTGGAGACAGGGAAGAAGTTGTCAGTCGCTCTCGTGGATAGAGACGGCATTTTCAGAGGATCCAAGTTTAGCATTAGCCTTAGCTGTAAACTCTTTGGGATCCCTTCATGAATATGGACCGAGCTGAGATCCTATCCATCGCTTGGGATTGTTAGAAGTGGAAAATGAAAGTGAATGAGAGCATGTGCAGCGAGCAGAGGTGGGCGGTCATGTGCGATGGCGGACGAGCGCAAGCCAGGAAAGATATTCAACAGTGTTTTATTTGCCTGGGTGTAGGCTGATGTAAACAAACACAGAGCTTATGCGAGCTTTTGATCTTGTGAACCGTGAAATCTTCCTGCTGAAAACAGGAAAATTAGGCCTCACTGTAGGGAGGGAGGAGGGGCACAGTGGGCAAAGGCTCATGGGAAAAGATATTTAATCTTGAGTCTGGAGTTCCAAGCTATTAAATGAACTTCCCCCTTCTGACTTAATTTGATACAGCTTAACACTGTTTTCCCAAAATGTTTAACCCGGAGGAACTCATAAGGATTGGTATTGGCAGAATTATTGTTCCCTCATCAAAGTGGTACAGTTGTAATCGAGCCCTTTGTAGTTTAATTGTCTTTATTCAATGGCATGTCCTCGTGGCAAAAGACCATTCAGAAGGGGCAAACTGTGGATAACGCGGCCAATAACCCGGCGATTAGTTCAGTTTTGTGATAGATGGGGCTCATAAAGAGAGATACGAAAATCTGTGCTCAGGCACTGATCTCCTTTTTTTATATGAAGATCTCATGGAGCAAAGCTGATTTTCATCAGACGGCCATATTCTCAAACTCAATTTTGTTGACACTGCAGTAGCAGCTCAAGGGCATGGGGGTGGCGTGGGGCAGCTGGGTGATAAAAGGAGATGGAGGGGGGCTATTTGAGAGACAGAAAAGAGGGAATCAGTTGGTTTGCCCATGAGCTGCGCTTTTAATTTTTTCCCCCTCACGTAGCTCCCTGGTAGGATGTGTGAGTATGGTACAGAGGTGAGCAGGCTTCCCTCCCTCCCCCCTGGAAAGCTTGTGCCCAAGAGCTATCCATTTGAACTTCAGTGAGAGGCAGCCTTCTTGTGAGGACTTGAAACAGGCATCTTTGGGAGGCTGTTAGAAGTGCCCAGGCATGCCTTCTTTATCTGATGTGATGTGAAGCTCACTTTTGTTTGATGATTCCATACATAGATACAAACTGGTATCCTTGGCTGGAAAAGAGTGAGAAAAGGAGCAGAGAGGGGAAAGGAAGATGGAAAGACAAGACAGGTCTGACATTATAGCTGCACCACACCTGTTACAGAGTGTTGTGGAGCCAAGAGTAGAAGGCAAACAAGATGTAGAGGGAAGGTTCTGCTCCCCCCCACCAACACTCATATATGTTGAAAGAATTACTAATCATTATAGTCATTTGTCATCTCCACATGGGCCTTCAAATACTCCTTTACTAATGAAATTACACTGTAAAATAGCTGAATACAAATGCTTTGTTCAGATCAGGCAGCTGCAAGACTTTGTGAGCTTTATCGATGACCTCCCCATCCATGGACCGACCAGGAAGTTTGCTCCTTCTCCGTGGCTTTGTAAGGAAACACTGTGACTTAAAAAGGAAAGGGGAAAGGAAGTGAAAGATACCCTGCTCTCAACAAACCCTAAAACCCTAACCCTGTTTCTAACCCTATGTAGTTTTTTCTTCAACAGTTCTCCCAAATCCTGAAAATCAAGGAACAAATAAAATGATTCTAGGTAAGATAAAAACTACTCACATTTAGGACCTCACTGGGTTTAAAATGAGAGATTAATCTCTCTACTGCTATTAAGGAGAAAAGTCTGATTTTTCAGCCTCCACAAAAGATTATAATACATCTACATCTATTGTGTGAGCATTCAGTCTTCACATTGTGGTTGGATAGAGTTATGGAAACTGTGAAAGTTTGATGTGCCTTTCTCTGTTTCAACATCCATATTTTCCTCTGATACTGAGATGATTTCTCTAGCAAATGTGCGGCAGATGTCTCAACACTCCATGCTGAATACCTAAAATTTCACAGCGCATTTACGGTTTTTTTATGGCCTTTGTCTGCAGCGGTTGCTGTTCAACTTTGCATGATAATATATCAAAGGTTTCCCAATCTAAGTTTGTTTGCCTCTTGAAATGCAGTGTTTGTCTGTGCGCTTTGTAAAAATTCCTTTTTGAGAGGAGAAAAAGTAGCCCTGGGATGACAGGCATCATGTTAAAATGGCCAAGTAGCAAAAATGTCACCAAAAAGCGCTTTCTGCGTTACTTTTGATGGAGATCCGCCTTTTAACAAGTTCTGCTTTTAAGCTTGTTTCATATCATAAAGAGAGAGAGAAAGGGCAGAAGACAGCAGACAAAAGACCCAAACGCAGAGACTTCACTTCTCTCTTGAAGATGTTAAAATTAGTGTCTTAAAAAAAATCAAAGGCTCAACATTAAACGCTGAAAGATGCTTGAAATGTCGACACTGCAGTGTTTTAGAAAAAAGGACATAAGATGAGAGATACTTGCAACAGACTTTGGTGTCACTTCAAAGCCTGCGCTTTAAGAAAGTGGGCTAATATAATACTGATAGGAGAATCTTTACCTGGCTCTGCTGACCCCGTCTGAAGCTTCTGACAGCCAGCCGCACATCTCGGGACAATGCCTTCACACCATGAGGTACGGGAGGAGGTGGGGGGGATCCGCAAGGGTCTCTGGGTCGAGGGGGCTAGGTTTGACGTGTAACCCCGGAGGTCGTTTTTGGTCTCCTGCTCTGTGATGGCCTCTTTCTTTTCTTGTTATGCTTAGAAAAAGATGGCCGCCTTTGAACTCCACAGTAGCTATAGAAACGGCTGGAGTTCCTCCACTTTAGCGCTTGGCTGTCAGTGTCTGACTGGGCTATCGTGATGGGCCAGCATCATTAGAAGCTGCCGCACATAGGACACACATTGACACATTTGCTGACACAGGGTGTATAAACAAGGCCCCGTGGACGTGTGTATGTGCGAGTGTGTTTGTTTTTAGGGGGGTAGGGGGGTCACTTTAATTGGCTTGGCCTACGAACTTACGAGCATCAAAGAACCTATGAGCAACAGAGGCCTGATGTGTTTGGACAACTGAGAACTCACTTTTTCATGTCAGAGATTTAAGACTTTGCCAACAAAATAAAAGTTTCACATCTCTTGTTAGCGTTGAATCATGCTGAATCAGGGACAAAAACCCGTGGCAGCATATCTAAGCCCCCATAGTTTAGCTCTGCTGCCATAGGTGGAAGATCAAAGGTTATCGTCTGCTATACGGCACGATTATGACAAACAAGATGAATAAATTCATCCAACATAACTGTAAGTACTTGACATCTTCAGCTTTGTGTTCCTTTGCCAGCCCACTGAATCATAAAACCTTTCTCCTCCTCTAATTTTTTGTAAAGACTTTAATTTTCCAGTTTCTGGAACTTCAAAGAACTGACGATTCGCAAGTCCACATCCCTCTGAGCACTCTGTGAATCTCCATTCTTTCATTTCGACGGCCCCTTCAGTAAATATGTGCAATCGCCCCGCTTTTCAAACAGATTCGTTTCCCATGTATTTATTTTAAATGAATATTATTAGCTGGCCTGGCAAGAAAAGGTTCTTATGCTAATCCACAGGAATCGCAGGCATTTCCATTTAATGCCTACTTATAGGCCATTCTTTAACGACTATTTGCCTCACAGTCTTAGCAAATGAGCTCTGCACCCCAGACTCCACTGCGCTCCTAATTTCATTGGAAAGAAGAAGACCCCCCCCTCCACACACCCCCACCCTCCCTTTTTACTTTGATCCTAGAATGTGTTTTTGAATTTGCTGGTTGTGTATTCGAACATCAATGGAGCCACGGTTGCAAGTGCTTGCTTTCATTATTTTTCACAGAGATAAAACGAAACAACAGAGGGATGGGAGGGACGTGGGGGGTGGAGTGGTGTGTGTGTGTGTGTGTTGAGGGGGGGTGCATGATGGGAGGAAATGAGGGAGGGTAGGTGACTGTCCAGGACGAGCAGGACATCACCCGAGAGACTGTGTGAGTGTGTGCGTCAATGTGGAGTTGCATCCTTATCAGATTGTGTACCCTGCTTATTAAAAGCGCTGACCTTCCTGCCAATGCTGCTGTTGCCTTCACTGTACGTCTCCGTCTCTCTTTACAGCCTCATCCATCTCCCTGAGAGAAGAGACGGAACTAAGCCATTATCTTACCTATACTGTCGATTTGTCAAACTCGTTCTAATATTTTCCTAGATGGCATATTAAAAATGGAAGTAGCCATCATGCTGTGGCTTTATGATACAGTTTCATCATTATGTTTTCCCCATTCTTTTCTAATGAGCAAAGGGTGAAGTTTACTGGGTAGGGATAATAATAATAATAATAATGGATTGCATTTATGTAGCGCTTTTTGAGACACTCAAAGCGCTTTACAATTCCACTATTCATTCACTCTTACATTCACACACTGGTGGAGGCAAGCTACAGTTGTAGCCTGGGGCAGACTGACAGAAGCGAGATTGCCATATCGCACCACTGGCCCCTCTGGCCATCACCAGTAGGCGGTAGGTGAAGTGTCTTGCCCAAGAACACAACGACCAAGACAGACGGAGCAGGGGATCGAACGGGCAACCTTCCGGTTACAGGATGAGCTTCCCAACCCCCTGAACCACGGTCGCCCCCAATAATACACAGATGCAGATAGCTGCCAATAAGTGCTCAGTAAAGTACACATACAATATTAGAATTTCACCCATTAATCATATGTATACTGTTGACACAGATATTTGTCAGAAAATTGTATCAAAAATGATCAAAAGACAGAAATGCAACAAAACCAGCTGAGGAGACAGTTTACTGAAATTTGTTGAGACTGAGGTAGAAGATACCCATCATCTTCAGCTGCCTGTGTAAGAACCTGGCTGTCAAAGTGACTGTGTCCATAATGATGCATAACTTTAAGGTTTGATTACACTTAAAAGAGCAGGGAATTTAGCTATAGGGACCAAAACTGTTATTTACGCTGTAAATTTGTAATTTAATATTTGAAGTGTGACACATTTCCATTCTGACATGGAAGTCTGCATGAGTTGACTCTTTTTGGAGGGAACCTCAAGTGGCCATTTGAAGAACTACAGTTTTTGATATTTACACATGGGGCTCGTCTTTCAGCCCAGAGGTTTCTGGGTATTTTTTAGCCTTCCAGTCTAGCAAGGCTTCAATTCTCTGAATTTTAGTACCTAAAGGCATAATATTTGAGATGCCCTCTTTGTGTTTGACAGATTTCAATAATTTTTGACCTCCACCTGGAATCCTCTGTCCACCTAGCGTGGTATTCGGCACCGTGACTGCGGTGAATCTGGACTGAAGCATGCCCACCAAGGTAAAGATATAATGAGTGATGGGACTTCTTTGATTCCTCGAAAGCTTTCATCTTCAGTCAAGGCTTCCACTGGAGGACGGCACTTTCTCCTTTCCTGTTCTTCTTTGTCTCTTGCCTTGATGTTTGATGGAGAAGACGGAGGGAAAAAGATCTTTAATATGGTCCCCATTCGATTACCACTCTCCTCTCTGTGATTCTCACATCATGCATCCTTTCTCCCTGTCTTCATGGTTTCATAATTGGGATGCCATCACTGAACGGCAGGAGCCAATTTTGCCTGTTGTCAGTGTGCGCTAAAAAGTTAGCAAGGCAACCTTTTTGTGTATGCAACAGCTCAAAATCATTACTGCCCGAGCTCATAACAACCCTCTGAGAGAGGCTTTTTGGGGGGCTTTAAGAGCACAGCAAGTCTCTAGGAGGCAAAAAAACAAAAAAAGATTTGCAAGATTTGTGGTAAAAAAGAAGCAAACTTGAAAGGAAAACAACAAAGAAAGCATTTGTTCTTTCTCTGTGCTTGCACCCTCAGTCTAGGGTTCTAATCTCTCATTGTTTCAGACCCAAACAGAGACAAAGGAGTCGCAGATCAAAACAAATGACTATCAAGCTATCAAACAAGCACCACCCTGCTATGATTCCAAACGCTGACTGCGGGAGAGCGAGAAGAGAGTCAGAGTCAGGCGGGTCGCGTATTGTTTCCAGTCACTTTGATGCAGAACTTAAAACGCTGGCAAAAAAAAAAAAAATCAAACGTCTGCCATAAAAGAAGGAAAGAGGAAAAGGAGAAGAGGGAGAGAGGGGAGAAGAGAAAGAGGGGGCGATGCGAAACATGCTAACACCGCTTGCATATGTGCACTCGCCTTTGTTTCATTAGTGGTCTGGCTGATAACCTTTATTAAGCCTGATCTGGAATTAAACTCACAGACCAGCGGCGCTTTGAAGCCACTACTGGCTCTTTTCCTGTTTGTGCTGTAAATGCAGGTTGTGGTGTGAAGATAAAGCACTTCTGAAGGATATTAAGACTTGAAAGTCCCTTGGCTATTCACTGGTACATATTTGATGTTGTTCTTTTGCTCCTTGGCTAAATTAGCATATCTCTTTCAAAGCCCCCCACCACCTCCCCCACTGACAAATGTAATCCTCTGCCATCATGTGTTCACTAAAAGTCATAAATGATAGAAGTACATTGTGTACGCCACTGACACATCAAAGTATGATAACACGATTAGCTGTGATGACTTGGGTTTGTTTTCTCCCCTCCCCTCCTCTCTCTTTCTTCCTCATCATTGTAATCAGCACCCGTTTGCTCCCTCCTGTATTTTTGTCTCTTTCATTTTAGCGTGCATCATAGTCACTGTTTCAAAGTCATCTTACCAGTTGCGGTGGGGTGAGACAACCTTTGCCTCAGTGCGTTCACTTTCATTCAGGCTCTCTCTCCAGAAAATCTTGCCACTATCTAATTTTAGTACGAGATTGCATCGTCTCTCTGTGTGACAGCTCTTTCTTATCCCGCTCCTTCCTCTTCCCAAATCGAGTCATGTGCGGCGGGTGATAGGGCAAATGTGCCACACTACTGTAGATGAGCAGTAGTCTGTAAGTTAAACTGCAAGGCACATTCTCTGGCTCATCACAGTGCACACATCAGAACAAAAGACAGTGACAGCCCCATTGTGATCTATTATTTAGCCCCCTCCGTATTTGATCACTAGCGCGTGCCATAGTGATGATCATGCAGATTAGGGCCTGTTTCTTGCAGCCGCCCTGCTAAACTTCTTTGCTTTTATTGTTAAGGAATTTTCATTTTTGCCTCTCTTGGAGGTGTCGATGAGCCAAAGCAGCGATACTTTATAATACCCAAAGAAAGTCTGAAAGTCACTGTAGGCCATCAATAACAAAGCACTGCTTAAGCTGCATACACAACAACAACAAAAGTTATTGCCAGTGTGCTTATTGGAGCCATGGAATGACCACATTTGGAAGGAAGGACAGAGTGCTTAGCTATCAGCTAACGCTAGCAAGGCTGGTTACCACGCTGCATCCATAAGGTGTATGGGTGCATCCCAATTCTATAGTGATGCTATTAATCACACAGCAAGCCATTTCGAATATATTACTTATCGATATGGAATCAACAATACTAAGTTCAGGTAGCAGCAACAGAGTGTGTATTAAAGATTTGGAGGTGAAATCCCAATGTAAAGGCACACGCTGAATATTTGACATAATAATGAAATGAACATAATGTATTCAGTAAGACTTAAAACTAGTGGCTTAGACCATAAAGGCATCAGCTATTTACTGAGGTCACAGACAAAGTAGACTAATAGACATTTTCCATAGACTGCTATACCAGCGCTCCCCAACCTTTTTTGCACCGGTTTATGTCCGACAATATTTTCACGGACTGGCCTTTAAGGTGTTGCGGATAAATACAACAAAATAAAACCAATACCGCTACAAAAAAAGAAGATTTATTCATAACAAACGGGAAAAGACCCAGGGAAACCACGTTAATGCTAAAAACCGGTAAAAACCCTGAAAACCATGAATTTCACACCTGAGCCTCAACTCTCGCGGCCTGGTACCAAATGGGGGTTGGGGACTGCTGTTCTATACAACCAAGTGTTGTTTTGAAACCAAAGGTTTTGCGCCCTGCTGGCAGGTGTAATGCACTTCTGCACTGGCCTCAATTTCAGGTCTAGAAGCTGCATTCATCAGTAAATATATCTATATCTGTAACTGTAACTATCCAGCAAAAGAAATTAAGCAAAAGAAGAAACAAAGCAAGGAAAGAAAGCTGGAAATATAAGTTGTCTAATATGGCTTTAAATAAGGTTACATCGAATTTGCAGTGGTTTTATTTGTTCCTACCAGCTGTCCTGTCTAACAGAGGAACAAACTAGAACTTTAAAAAAAATGTCCTTATCAGTGCCTCTAAACCAGATCTGTGAGTCAGCTTGTGAACAACACACAGCAACACAAGATGAACGTATTCTTATATACTCTGAACAACTTAAATGCTTGCCAATAAAGGAGGGCTTGTAATGTCAGGGCATACTTGAATGTATCACTAAGACGAATTGGTACGAAATCCTATGTTTGCAGTCGCATTACACACAGACACAAACACACACAGCATGAGACGTGCTGCTTATTTCAGGATTTGAAAGGACATTTTCACTCTGTGGTAAAACGAATGAGCTGATTCCCCACCAAATTAGTCCAGCAACACGTCTTGGAAAGCAGTCAGCATTAATATACAGTGTACACCATTTGTGGTTAATGGTTTGTAGATTCAAAACCACAGTTTAGAAAAAGAGAGGGACTGTTTAAACATTTCCCGTCTCAGTTCCTCCTTTGTCTCTCTTTTGCTGTGTTCCTCCCTTTTATTCTCCCAACTCCTGATGATATCAAGTCACTCGTTATTTAGACATAAACACTGACAAAACAGAGACTGTGAGCTTTTTACTTTGCGCCAAATTAGAAATAAAATCCTTCACTTTAAGCCATTTTGCTTAAATCCAAGTTTGGAAAGCATCTAAATTGCAAAAGAGAATTTGCCTTCATCCCCCCCTCCTCCTTTCAGGCTGACTCCAAGAAAAGAAAGCAGTAATTCAGGTACTTTATTAGGTAAATTATTCCTGAGAGGGCTGAAGGGACACACCAATCAGAGCTAATCTCGTTTGATTCCAAACATGAACGCTGCTCCCTTTAACCTTAACCACTCAGCTGTGCAATTGTTCACTCAGTAGAGAGAACAACTCTGTACGTAATTAGCGGAAGACCCCTTCATGAATGGAATTAGCATCATCTTTGTACTCTCACCAGGAGTGTAGCCCTAATTATCCATCTGCATGTTCCAAGGGAGGCTATACACAAGGCAGAGGAGGACAATTGTATTCCGGCCCTTCTGGTGGCTCTCGTTTACTGAGTTGAAAAAAAAAAGATTTTGAAAAAAAGGACAGACTTTTTGTCCAGTGAAATGAGGGCAAACTCTCGAGTGCTAATTGAAGTGTGACTGCAGATGGGTCTTGTTAATTTTCCACCACCAGGCCACTCTGTAACCTTAGACATGGCCCTTTATGCCAGCGAATATGTGTGTTTGTCTAAATGTAGCGATGGTCTGTGTGTGTGTTCGATGAGATCATTTTAAGGGGAGAAGAGGGGGCGCCCAGAGATTAAAGTAACAATCCAGTGCTGGGTGCCTGCACAGCGTCCAGCCTCTCCCCTGATTAAAAATGCTAATGTGCCTCCTTTGTGCTTTGATGTGGGACGAACAATGGTGGCGGCACTGGCGGGGGGGATGTTACCATGAGACGATGTAATCCTTTATTTGTCGCCATGCAGTGACACCCAGCTGAGCGCTGTGACAGTCCAAATCAATCATGTCACAGGGAGCCGCCATGAGTCCGCCAGCTAACTATCCCCCCTACTCCTCAACTTCCAAGGCTGCGCAACTCTAATTAGCTTCCCTCTCTCAACATGGTTCAGAAGGGAGGGAACTAAGAAAGATATGAAGAAAGTTCTTCAGCATCGGTGTGAAGTGCGAACATTAAATACACTCACAGGCAGCACAAACATGAAACACACTAACAAGTATCACTCTATCACACAACAATCAGATGTTTGAGAATAAATGGGAGCATTACTACAAAATGTTTCTGGTTGAGTGCAAAGAGAACAAATGTTCCTTTTAGAAACTCCAGTTATCCACATGCTCTCATCTGAGATGGTGAGCTAAATGCTAATAAAGCTACATGCAAAAAGCTACCTATTGAGAGGAAATACATACCTGTGAGCAATCATAAAGTTAATATATCAGAGACATTATAAGGCAGACACGTGGTTCCTAAATAACCCTGAATAGAAATCTGTAGGACAGCTCTACACTGTCAAAGATGCTGATTATCCCCATTAAATTGTTATCAAACTATAACGTGAGCTTGAACTTATAAAGCCAGTGACAATGGTCACATCAACACTGTGCTCAACAGGAAAGGTAGAAATACATAGTTTTAAACGTATTTGGGGGGAAAGCACTCTTCTTACAGCACTAGCATTATGTCTGGACTCCTAATAATTCTAAAATAATAATAATAAGCAGCCAGCTCTGTAATTTGTAAAGCAGAAATGGCAAATTATCAACTACCCAACATATAATTGATGTGATTGTTTTAGTCTGTGTGAATTGAAATCTTAGTGATTTGTCTCTTTTATTTTTTTAGTGTGAGTGCATGCATAATCTGTAAGCATACTAGCATTTATGTTAGGTCTGTAGTCTTTGATCAAATTTTAGTAAAACGGACCACAGGAAAAACACACAAGAGTAATTTCTAAATTACATGAGGTTACTGGCTATAGCAGTCCCATGCAAACAGGACTAAAAGTTTTTAAATTATTTTTTAAAAATCCTTAAAAAGTTTCGATAGCTATGGCTTTTTTTTTTTTTATTCATTTGGACAGTGGCTTTTAAAGTAAATTGCTCAGAAGCCTTCCAAGTTTAAGACTTCCTTGTAAAAGCTTTTAGGCAGGTTAAACCCAAAAGCTTAAAACAAAAGTCTTCTTCTTTCGGCTGCTCCCTTTAAGGGTCACGACCTCACCATCTCACCAACTATTACATTCTGTGATTTAACCACCGCACAACAAAAGTTCTCTGTTTAGGTCAGCTTTTGTATGAATCTTTTGCAAAGCATAGGCCAATACTAAAAAACTTTAAAAAAAAGTTCATATTCAGTGTAGTAAAAGATTTTTCTCCACAGCCAGTCAAGTCTTTAACATTTTACAACTTCACTTAACCTAAAAAACAAAGAAATCTGAGCCCATTTTAATATTAAAATTTTATGCCAAATTCTGATCTTTTTTCAGTGAAGAAAAACGTGAGGAACATTTCCAGAAGCCCTAAATGTAAGTTTTGCACTAAACCCCCACTGAATAAAAAAACACAAGTTTAATCCCTGATTTACTGCCTGTTTCTACTTGCTACCATATAATTCTCATGTGATATTTATTGATCTAAATTTTAGTTTTGCAAGTAAATTATGTGCATTTTAAAACTCTATATAAAAAAACAGTACAGGTAAAAAATATTGAAATATAATAAAGTAAAGAGTAGCTATTGTTGCCTCTTCTGTAATTACAGAACATTGTTTGTGTCACTGTACATGATTTTCAAAAAACATCACATTTCTATTTACCCGCAGACTCCTCCTGAGATACAGTGTCACTGACACTGTCATTCTGACTGTGGATAGAGACTGTTTCACTTTTCAGACGCTCACGTCCACCCATTGTATTGCTCGCTTTCAGAGTTTTGACCAAAATTTCCTGGCATGTTTACCATGTTTACTCTACTTTCATCACACCACGATCAGGATGTGACACTGCCGTGACTCTGTTTCAAGACGTCTCCTCAGCTTGAAACCGTCATCGTTGTCACACCCTGGCGATCTGTCGCTCAGCTGCACGCGCACAAAGCTTGAAGATATTCTCTTCAGAGAGAAGTGTGTGTGTATGTGTGTGTGTGTGTGTGTGTGTCTGAGAGACAGAAAAGGGGGTGCTGGGATATGAAGTAGAAGGGCTTTTATCAGCCTCTGAGTTGGAAGTCTTTGAGGGCCTTCTCAGAAGCTCAGCATTTCTTCCATTGTTCTATTTCCATCCCTCGCTTCGCTCCTGTCACATGTAAAATTACAAAAGGCCTCCTATACCCCTCCACCCCCCAACCCGTACACCTCCCCTTCACTCATATTCCACCCCTTTCCCCATGTTCCAACGTCAGAGAGGCATATAACCCACTTAGATTATTCTCAAAATACTTCACAACTTTACAGTCTTCCTGCTGCAAATTGGAGTTCAGGCAAAGAACTGGAACTGGAAAGCTGAGGTTGTGAACCTCTTTTGGTTTGAAGCATGAAGCACATCTCCCAATTTAAACCAAGACATTCCCACATACTGAAAACTACTGTAGCTCCACTGTGCCACACACTGTGTACACATGATAACTGTGTTATGGGAAGGTTTTGTCATCTTGAATCCCCCACCCTAAACTTTGATTCTGTTATTGTAAATATGTGCAGCTATAACAGGAAACCTGCAGCTCACACAGTCTCAATCTAACCCAAGGGATGGGTGGACAGAGTTTACTTGGTTTGTGCGTGTGATCCTTGGGCAAGACGGCGTATTTACTGTACATGGTAAGTTGAAATCCTATCGCAATGATAGCTGACTCCGTCTTTCTCTCACAAACATGCATACAAACACTGATATCTGAGACCTTGAGAGGCCTGCCTGCAGGCCTGCACCCATTAACAGGTGATTCTAGCATAACATCTCATCTACAAGCTACAGAGGTCTTCCCCAGCTCTCCTTTCTCTGTTCCTATTATAGTCACATTTTTTCTTGCCTTATCTCAGCCATATTTCCCCCTTTCCTGACTCTGTCCCTTCTACTTTCCTTTCTGCTTGTGATCATCCCTTCCCTTCTTTCCACCCTAAGGCAAGAGGTGACTTCAGGTTTCAGTGGCAGTTGCAGGGAAATAAAAGGATTAGTTGGCCATTTCCCTAAACATAAACTGCAGCAGGTGCATTGGAAATACCCCATCCGTGCCTTTGTGTTGCAGAGATCACCTTTGATTTTTGAGACGCATCGCCTGAGAGCATGTGAATGCAAATAGAGTTATGTTTCCGTCACTGTGCACTAAACATTAACTGCCCATCGCCGTGGGGTGCAATGTCTCCAGCATGCACCGCTGATCCTGCCTCCCCCCCTCTTCTGTGCGCCAACACAGCTGATCCTCTGTCCGATGTAATCAAATATGACACCAGCTTGTGCAAACAACAACTTGGCTATGTAATCTGTGCCATTTTCCTCCCCTCTCTCTCTCTTTCTCCCCCTCCTTCACCCCTTCTCGCCCAGCTACTTTTTCTTCCTCATTCCTTCACCATAGATAACCAGAAGTGGCTCTCCCACAACATATGAATGTTGTGGGAGAGCTCGTTCTTCTGCATGTCGGCATGTTGTCTGAGAGTTCACACGTGTGTGTGTGTGTGTGTGTGTGTGTGTGTGTGTGTGTGTGTGTGTGAGGCGAATAAAGGTATCATTGTTGGTTGCAGGTGTGTGCTTGTGCCAGGCAGGCTTCAGCAGAGGATCCTGAGAACAATGGCTCTCTGTTGGAGAACACACCTGAGTCACAGAGGGGAGGTGAGAGGGCCCGATCACAGTAAGATTACACAAGAGCAGACTTCATTAAACGTGAGGGGGGCAATGGAGGGATGGAGGGAGGAAAAGATAAAAAGGTGCAGGAACGTGGAGGAGAAAAGGAACGTGGGGGGAGAAACGAATGAGGGGAATGTGGCGAGTGGAAAAGGAGCTTGTAGTGAGCTCAATGATGAATGAAAACTAATGTAAGAATATGAGGACAAAGGAGACAAGGTTACAGTGGATGCACAGCAGGTGCAAGTTCACATGGCAGGCAGTTGCCTCCATTTATTTTCTAGGAGAAGAAAGTAGTCCTGTGTGCATATGTCAACAGATATGGCCATGGACAGACTGGGATATAAAAGCAGCACTGGAATTTGACTCACAACAGTCTCACAACCTGCTGAGGGGTTGTCTCATAACCTGATTATACCATGCTGTATTTGTCCATTTGTAGCTGCTCATTCACTACTAACTAAACACTGTAAACTACACCATAGATCCACAACACTAACTGAAATGACCACCACAAGACCAAACAACAATTTGGATGTGAACAACAGTCGGATTTGTCTCAAGTTTTAAATTAACTGAGAAAGATTAAAAAAACCATAAGACTGTAAACCAGCTTTCTGTTCTTATCCAGGCTTATTTCAGTCATTTTAATTCCAATGTACTGACATTTTGAGATGTCATGGCAAGTGTAATTAAAGCTGCAAGTAGCGATGATTGGGCCCTCGCGTCTCGGCACACGTTGAGGCATGCTGCGGTGAAAGTGTGCTGAGGGTCGGGCGTGGTGCATTCGAGGCATTTCATGCAGTCAATGAGATGTCTTACGCCCTCAATTCTAATTTGACTATTGCACAAACAAGTTGCTCAGGACATCTTGTGCCCCATGGATGGTTTATTAGAACACAAACATGAAAACATGTATGAAAATTTCATGTAGATCGGACACGGTTTATTGCCTGTTGCTGATTTCCCCACATATACAGTAGATATCTCCAGATTCTGATTCTGATGAAGCATGTAAAGTTTTGTGTAGATAGGCAAATGTATGAATGACAGCAAATCAGAATTTTTGATTTTGAAAACCAAAAGTATATCTTACATTCAGACTTCCTCTGAGGTTTAAGTTTAGGCTATGGGGCTTTTTTGCACATCTTGAGACACACCAAGGGTGGCAACCTGGTCAGTGAGCTAGTGAAAATTGCCCTCTTGGGTACTAAGTAGTAACATATTCCCAGTATTATTCATATAAATATTAACAGTGGCTTCAAATAAGGTTGAAATCACTATATCTGTAAAGAAATAAAACAGAATGTTACTGAGCTGCTATCATCATTACTATCTTCTAAACTTTAAAGCGTCACTTTGCGAATAAAGCAGACATAAAAAACACATGTATGTATGGGAGGAGGGCACAATCCCCCCACCTCATCTGTCTAGTCAACGTTTAAAGAAGAAACACTGCAGCACCGTGCTTTCAACTGTATAGCAGGTCACTTATGGACTAAAGGGATCTCCTTTGCGACTGTCTGTTGATGAAAGTCCATCTACAAACAGCTGGAGGGATATAAGCAGAACAGTCACTCCATATGGAGAACGTACAGAGCCAGCTCATAAATGGCAGGCTTTGCAACAACACCAGAGCAGCTTAGGTGCAAAGCAAGATGAGGAGTGAGCACGTCACAAGAGACAAATCAAGATTCATGAGGAAACCTAGAAATCTTCTCCTGTAATTTTTGTTTGATCAAAATGAATCCAAAAAAGAGCCTCATGTGCAGCTGGATGACGCTGCAGGTCACTGATAATATGACCAGACACTAAGGCAGACTTATCACATGCATATACTGAGGTCAAAGACATGCATAATGCAGAGGTCTTTAAGAAATATTTTTTAAGAAATATTTTTTGAGAAATATTTCAAAAGCGATTAATTTTTGCATGCTGCTCTAATTTTGTAGGCATCCTGTAATTTTTAACCCCAACTCATACGTTAGTCAGATAAAGATACTGCTAATGTGACTGTACTAGACATGAAGAATGCTCAGCTCTGTTAGATTACAAATGATTAGAAAGAAAAAGAGGAAATCAAATTCAAAGGCTTTTGTCACTAATTTATGACATGTTCACTCTAAAGTTGGATAAGAGGGAGGAGAAGCGGTGACAAGATGACAAAAGAAAATTGTAGCGAAAAACTTTGAGAGTTATTTCACTCTTCATCTCCCTTCCTCCTCCTCTGTCCTTCAATCATCCCTCCCGCCTCTCTCTCTCTCTCTGCAAAAAGTTCAGAAAGTCAAAACATCCCTACTTTCACACAGGATGAGAGCTGTTTCTGTCTAAACTCCTCAAACATGAAACACAAATGGTATGTAAATGTCGTCTTTGATTCTGTTTAATGTATCCGGGGTACAAGGTGCAAAGAAAAAAGGAATCTTCTCCTCTCTGCCTATAAAGCATTACCGTACACCTTTACAGGACAGTGGACCACCTACTGGGAGGATAATAGGAAGAAATTGTTTTGCTATGAGATGAAGCGATAAAGGAAAAAGTATGATTTTTCAAAGAGTTTTCTTCCCCTCTTCAACATTCTCCACGCGTTCCTTCTGGAGTGCATTAGACAAAAAATTGTTGAGCACTAATTGAGTGATAGCTGATTGCTGAAGTGTTCATCTTTGATGTTTTTTTTTTCTTTTTTTGCCCGTGTAAATGAAACATCAAGAAAGTGGCAGGTGTTTTCAAGGAATTAAGACGAAGTTTGAAAGGGGATTTTGTGTGTGTGTGTGTGTAAGCATCTATTAACGTGCATGTATGGGTGTAAAGTTTTGAAATCAGGTGGGAAAGTGTGTTAAAGACGGAACATCCAGAGACTGTATATAAACAATGGACTAACCACTGTGATGCATTACTGCCATCTTGGTTTTCAGCAGCCTGAAGTTACCGTATTTGGACATGAGGTTAGCGTGTTAAATTATCAGCTATTCTTGACTATATGAATGCAATGCAATATCACAGATACCTATAGTGAGAAAGAAAAATCACCTGCTAAGATTTTACTCACCAAAAACTGGAGCATAGAATTCTTGGATGGTTTAATCAGCATTCCGTTTATAGTAGGAATAGATGGAAAAACACATTGATGGAGAATCTTTAAAATCTTGGCTGTTTACAGAACGGTTTTACAATCCTGAAGTTACAGTGTTTAAATGTCACCACTAGATGGCAGTAGATTGCAGATTGTGGTCAACTTTCAAGTGTATCCTCTTAGCTACGGCGGACGCTATACAACAAACAATGTTTTAACTAGCCAAGACCATAACCTCATAACAGCCGCGACCAGCCAGTGTGTTTCTACTTCTATTTATGTACAAAGAACATTTGTACACACTATCTCCTAACAAATATGTTAATAATATCAACACTGAGCAATAACTTAGGAATAAAAACAGATATATATAAACTGAATATTGTATGGTATTTTACACTTATGGTATGGTATTTTACACTATCCCCGCCTTTCAAAAATCTGTCCACCATTCACCTGTAGTGAGTGAGTTTTCCCTGTCTGTGTAGGCTGTCAGCTTACTGTTTACCTCAGTTGTCAATATGCTGGGTGAGAAGCATCCATATCTCTGGAGGAGGCCGTGAAACTTTGTAAAAGGAGTTTAATACGAGTTGATAAATCAGTGAATCTCAGTTGTGACTGATGATAGATATGTGCTAAGGTGAGTTGTTGAGGATATCCTGAACTATTCTGTTGGTAAGCACTGCTGTTCTTACCATTGTTAGCTGCTGTTACCTGGTATTAGTGAAGCACATCTAACGTAGTTGGACATTTAGGGATAGATTCTTATATGATGAGAGAATGTAATCAAACTGTTTATCAAAGGGAAAGTATGATTTTTAGGACACTAACTAGCAGCTAACATTAGATGGCATAGTGTTAGCTTATAACCAGTAGCTTAGCTAGCTCATTATCAGCCATATGAAAATGGGAGAGTCCCATGTCTCATCTGCTGTCAGTAAGCATGCTTATGCAGATTTTCGTGTGCTGGAACCCTGACTTCAGATCAAGAGATGAGGGTTGAGTCAAGGAGGAACAGGATGATGTTTTATGGCTCTAGCCACACACACAAAACAAGACGAGGCAGAACAGTGGTGTCCAACACGGTCACTGTATTCAAGATGGTGGTGCAACACAGCGGTTTCCACAAACTGGAAGACGTAATTACACATTAACCATTGTATGTTCATAAATACATTTTTTTTCTTTGAATAAACCGAACAAACAACTGACTGTACCTTTAAATTATAATGACAATAGTTGGACAAAATGTGAAAAAAACATTTTGCCAGTTGAAACCAGAATTTATCTAGTTCATCCAAAAAAAAAGTATACTGTGAATGGTTGCCATGGTGTCCTCATGGGTAGGCACCGACTTCCTTACACACAATGATACAACAGATGGATGTAGTTTTGTAGAAAGTAGTCCCTAAAACTGTTCACAGCTAGGTGTTGCTGACCTACATGTCTGCATACAACGCACTAAAGTAGCTTTGAATAAAAAGTTTCCGTTAGTTGCGCGACTCGGGAAATTTGATTCAGTATCAGCAAAAACACTGACCTGTGTGATACTTCCCTTGAAGACTGTACAGAAAGATTTTTTCTCAGCCCAAACTTGCCGTTTATCATAAATAAAAAAAGAAATGAAAATATGTCTATTATGCACCCTGTTAGTATCATTTTAACATAAATGCTAATGTCTTACATAAATGCTACAGACATAAAAGGCCTTGCAAGACATGGGTTTAGCACTGCCTGTTTCAACACCAACAAAGACTGCATGTGACTAGACTGGCAGGCCTGATCCAGCTGGGCTTGACAGCAGAGCACACATGAAAGAAAGGGATGGAGGGATGGAGTGGTGAGCGCAGGGGAGAAAAGCGAGGGATGAACAGAATCACACACTGGGATCCTGCTGTTCACAGCAGCAGGTGCAAGGGGAGAAGGGAAGGGGGTAGAAGTGATGGGGAGGGGGGGTTCAGTGGTTTTGTGGAATGGAAAAAAGAGCATGTGATGGGTTCGTGGGTAGGGGGGGTAACATATGGGTAGCATTCACTAAATCATACTCACTGCTTATAAGCCAATGAGACGGAGTCCCCACATGGGTTCCAATAAATAGAATCCCTGTTTGATTTTGTGCTAGCGTGAAGCTTTTCATTATGATCCATTGAACTTCTGATGACGCTCCGGACTGCGAGCGGCATTCGAGCCGACACCGCCGACAGCAGGAAGGCACACGCTTTGCTGTCTGCTGCCCGCTGTGTGAAGGTAAACAGCGGCTGTCAAAAGGCACATCAAGAAATATCTTTTGACCTAGCTGAAGATTGTAAGTGCAGTCTTTTTTTTGTTGAATCACATGCCATAAATCTTCCATGGTGCTTGAAATATGTGAACCATGTTGCCACAAAGGTCCTTTTGCCTTTCTGCAAAGCATGAAGCTCTACAATTTGGTTCTGAAACATGGCTTTGAACCTTTTTAAGGCATGTGGAAATTAGATATTTAACCTTTAAACAAAAAGAATTTCATATTTTTGTGAAAACAGACCACGTTTGCGAGAGTATTCAGCAGGTAACGAAACCAACTGCAGGGGTTTTTTGTGTTTTTTTTAGTTACTGTTGTCATTAAAAAAATGATAACTAACGGATTGAACCAGTGCTAACGTCTTCGTCTGTGCTCCCCTGAGCTAGTTTGTGCCCTAACAAAGATTTTTTTTCAAAAAAGTAGGGGAGGTGGAGTGGGGGTGGGGGTATATCAAATTACAGTACATCAGTCTTGAGGAGAAGCATCTTTCTTGAAGACTGGGCGTTGACAGACAACAAGCGAACAGGCAAGGGAGGATAGCTGAAGATCTCTGCCTTTGATGAGACGTAACAATATCCAAATCCCCGACCGCCTCTTATTTAAGTTACTGAGGACTCTAAAAAAAGGGAAGTTATTCCAAAGTCGCTCAGAAGCTTGTGCGCTTTAGGTGAAGGGAGGGAATGAAGGGAGGAAGAAGTAGAAGAGGGGTGGAAGTGGGGGGAAAGAAGATAATGTTTATGCATTAGATTTTCAAAGTGCTTTTTTCTGCAAGGAAATTCAGATTCAAAGGTGTACTTCTTGCAGGAAGATCTAAAGGATTCTTTCTCCCTTTCCCTGTTATTGCTTGAGTGACAAAGTCTCTCTGTAGCTTAGCCAGGACTTTGTATGCACATTGTAACTGAGCGTGAGAAGGCCCTACATAGCTACAGTATATGCACCAAGAGGACCGAGTGATGTATAACTGTATATTTTTTTATATAATATTCTCTACGCTCGAACTACATATTTGACATCAAAGAGAAAAGTAAGTCTAAAGAAGCACCTGTGTTAACTCAAGTCAAGCACCCTGCCGCCCACAAGCAATGCGACCGTGCCCACAATGGAGCCTGAACTGTGTGCCCACAGTTATCGCTCTAAATTCAAACTCATCGGAGCAATATTAACTGAGACTTTTTCTAAGTGGAAGTTTGAACTCCAAAACTTCAGAGGCAGAGCACTTTGAAAGAGCTGAAGGAGCGGAGATGAGAGCGCGAGGGTGTGTATGTGCATGCTTGCGTCGGATAGTTGCTGAGCGCAGCACTCGTACATACGTGTGATTAAAAATTCAAATGAGCGCCTTTAGAATCGATGGAAGGCTTTGAGGCTCCGTAATGAGGCTGATATATGAAGTTTAAACATTCGAAGCTGCTGGAAGTGCCACCGTAGAAAAAGAGACAGAGAAAAGGGGAGGGAGGCAAAGAAAGAGGGGAAGATTTGTGGCTTTGATGCAGGGATATCACCGTGGGGCATGGCTGGTTGGCTGGGGCTGGCTGGTACCGGGATCCGGAGCGCTTTCAGAATGTCTGCAATGCTCCCCGAGATACCATTTCGAGCAATCTCTCGCCAACAGTTTAGGACAAACCGGGAGCGAAGCGGAAGAAATGCAGAAAAAGAGAAAGAAAAGTGGATGGAAGAAAGCAGAAAGGGAGATGGGTGGATCAAAGAGGTAGAGCAGAGGAAGAGGAAGAATTCCCGCCATCAGTTCTCCGTATACACCTGTCAGTCACACGCACACTTGTACACTCAAGTGCATGCACAAACACACACACAATAGGGTTTGGTGTGAGAAATTCGGACAGAAGAGGTAACAGTTCACATGCTACACTGTGTGTGTGTGTCCACATAGGGATGCGGTCTCACACACACTGTTCTACTTCTATCTGTGGAAGCAGTGGGAGTCTAGTGCCACTTTGAACTTGCCTACCATTAAAAGCCTGACAGAGTTTTGAAGAGGCCTATTGAAAGGGAACCTGTGCATTTATGATGTAAATGTATTTTTTTCCAGCCCTTTCTTCTTCTCCCCCCCTCCATTTTTTTTTATTTTGACAGCCTTTGAAATTTGTCATATGCACATCCAATTTAACAGCCAGAAAAGACTTCTTTGGCCCCCTTTTTTCTTTTTCGCAACAATCCATTTTCATATCAACTTGAAAGGAATTGGCTGAATATTTTTGCTTGATTTTCTTTAATGTGATCATCACTGTTCCAGTCGCTCAGCGTGTTGGAGTTATATTGTTTTAGTCAGATAATTTTCTGTCAGATTTACTCTCATAACCAATTCTTCAAAAGGGAGAAAACAAGTGATTTTCTCAAAAGGACAACAGTACCTTCAGTACTTGCGTATCGCCTTTTCTTTCACTTTAAACCAACTCGGGTAACCTTTTCTTTCATATGTGGCACGAGACTTCTTCAACTGCTCCGAAAATAAGTTTCCGGGTTTCTTTCAACCCTATTTTTACTGGGTCAAACAGCTCCGGCAGTCTCCATTTAATTGTCAGTCAGCAAAGATATTTAAAAATGATGAGGCCTGTGTTGTGATAAGCCTACATGCTGACCATCTCTGGGTCTGTAGGAATTATATATGCTCATACTAGGAACAGACAATTTATTTCCAGCACCAACAGTTGCTCTGCTGGAAGTAGTCTACCCTTCATTTTTCAAGGAAAGAGATGGTGTCGAGAGGTTCTGCAAACTTGTGACTTTTAATGAAGATGCCTCCTTCACAGCGAATCCTTGCCACTCAAACTGCAACCCTTGGGGCTGAAACGTGAATCCAACACAGAAAAATTGCTGTTCCACTAATGGCCACTTGAGGCTAGTTGCGACAGAGAGTAATTCCCCATAAACTTTTAGGCAAAAAAATAAACATGTTTACAACCTGGCCTGTATTCGATTTGTCATTGAGATCAATTGATTTGTTCTGCAGTCATGAATCAACCATCCTCACATTTAAGTGCTTAATACAGGCACAACAGACAGCAAATAAGCATAATATAAAATACTGAAAATGAGAAAATGACCATCATGTAACTGATAAAGCAATACAGATATAAATTGTTCATCGGCGTGATGGATGCTGGAACAAAGCTGTTTTTAACTTTGTGCTGAACATTGTGGACGATCTCTGTCTAAATAAATAAATAAATCTGGTTAAATTCCCAGATGATTAAACATGCAACTATTTTGCTGGTAATACCTGAAATGAGTAAAGAAAATAAACAGCCTATTTATGCAAGATAATTCATTATATTATATTGGTTATATTGGTTGGGTCTGATTATTGGGTGGGGGTCATAACCCCTTAACCCCCCTGGAAATTACGCCCCCGGTTTTGGTACCAGAAACCTTCATCCAGGAGGAAAAAAGTGAAACTCACTGTGCAAAGTGTGTGAGTCATCAAAAAAAATCAAAATAGCCAACTGCTATAACTGTGTGGTGCACAGGATTGCTAGGCTCAGCTGTATTTTTTTCATTGAGTATAAACTATTGCTTTATTTTTAACAACTAAACAGGAGGTTATTATTTGTAACTCATTCACTTTTCAACTTTATGGAGTTTTAACATAAGTGGCATGGCTGCGTTGATTGGTGGGTGGATGTGGACATAGCAGCCCTCCATTAATTGGGGCTAATTTGCCGGCATCGGGACAATCTTATAAAATATGGAAGCAGCCTGCTAACCAAGCTCGCTAGCTGGGGAGTCCACTCATTCATCTAAATATGGTCACTACTGGTTCCCAAAAAGCTACATGGTGGTGACCAAGAAGCAAATGCTGAGGCCTCGCAGTGGTGAGTCAAAATCATGGTGACAACATCGACCTTTACTCAAATTTACCCCAGACCACTAAATGACAGTTCTAATCATCACAGATACAAATCTCTGTCTACAACTCTCTTACTGTTCATGAAATAGTGGAACAGGCTTTGAAATAAATTTCTTCTTTAGTTACTCGTTTGATCTTTTGATCAGTCTGAACAGATCTCTACTCAACTTTTTTCAATCCATCTGTGTGTGCGTGTGTGCGTGTGTGTGTGTGTGTGTGTGTGTGTGTTTGGACCAGTTCAAAGCTTCCAGCTGGACGCAGCAGTGGTTGGACAAGAGAGGATAGTTAAGGCATGAGAGCAAAGCTGGGGGAAGGGGGTGGATGATGTGGATGTGTTAAAGAGTGTTTGGGAGGCGTTTCACGACAGCTGGAGCCTGACAGTGCTTCGCTTGCTTTCCCACCTGTCAGTAAGTCCCCATATCCACCCACACGCACACGAAGAAAGTTTTAATATGAAAATATATGCAGTGTTGGCTCATTCACAAACGTACGCATATTGATCACAAAGGGCAAAGGGCAACTCAGAGCTTCATCAGAGTCAAGTTATAACAGAGTTATTTCAAGTATGGGTTTTGGACTTGCAAATTGTGTCCATATCCAAGCTGTATTCTCTCCTGGGAGACTCTGATTTGTATACCCACCGTGTACGTCTCAGTGAAATTCTTGTAAAATTGAGCTCAAAACAGGACGTTCAGATAAGAGATCCTCTTCAGCATTTCTTTTCCACAATAATCACACAAGTAGCACCTAAAAATACTTTTCATTTCTGCATCCAAAGGTTCTTTATAAATCCCAAAGCATGTTAACAGCAGATTAAGATCAGACTTTGTGGTACACACCAACAGTTTTCCTGTTGTTACAGAGTGGGATTCCTTTGTGTGGTTGAACTTGATGCAGTTTTATCAAAAAGGAATTGTAGAATTTCAAAATCTAAATTTAATCAAAAGGAATCATCCAGCAGCACCGTACAGTACTCTTTTTTTCATCAAGAAAATTGAACATTGTTTGGAAAAGTCTTTGCAGTGTTGCTGAAAAAGTGCAAATGTTTTATACTCGTGCATCGCAGTTCATCCCAAACCATCTTCATGGCCGTAGCAGTTATCACATGAAGGGTCTGCAGCATTTTCCTTTTGTTGCTTTGGGATGAACCTTTTTCTCCACCCAGATTGTCAGTCAGGCTTCTTCCATCCATTCTAGTTGGAATATTTCTTATTGCAGTACAGTATTGCTGTAATAATGTTACACCGTACAGCACTTTATCACAGACAGGTTTGACAGCCAACAGATGTTTGTGCTTTTATTGATTTTTTTTTCCTCATATGGGATTGTTGCATTATTGGCTCCCATCTGTGATGGTGTAGGGTCTTATACACTCAAAAATATTTATGCTCAAAATGCTGACTTTAAGTAATTTAATTTCATGAAAATTTCCTGTTATTTCTGTTTAATGAGTAAAATGTAAAACAATAGAGTTTATATTTGCAGTAGTTATTTAGTCAAAATTATTGCTTTGTGTTTATGAAACCCATAATTTTCTTTTTCTTTTCTTTTTTAGGGCAGATGAGGCGACTTCAAGAAGCTAATTAGGTTATTTTCTTATTGTCCATGAAACCTATCATACTTTGCTTTAAAAAAAATCACTTATCTTCTCACTGAAGGTTATTCATCATCGCTAAACTGTTATCTTGGACAAACTGGAGTGTTCTTAAATTTTTCACTTGTACTGTATAAAGTAATTTAAAACAAAGCTTTTCCTTTGTTAACAATACACTCCAAATGGCATTAATGAAGCATTGCTCAAAGTGTTAGAGGCCTCACAAACTAATGGATGGATATTTTCCTCGGTTTGGCTGTCACCCTGTTTTGATGTAGGCAATAAGATGTGCTCTAGGCTGTATTTTTTTAATGCTTTCTTTAATTTTTTTTCATGTTCTGCTATTTAAATAAAAATAAGTATGCATCACAATTTTAAGTATTATGAGACTTAAAAAAATAAAAGTAAAAATTGCTAACAGAACACACAAATCCTTTACAGGCCTATACATAATGAGAAATCACCATATACTCCATATATACTGTCAGTATATGCTGGTGAACAATGTAACAGTACAGTTTGGAAACATTCTTCAAGAAAGTAGCGAACACTTTTAGACATGAGATCCCTATTAGAGCTGATGTGTATCTTTCTTCACTGCCGACCACCTATAGGTTGAGAAAGATACTTTGAGCTGTATATCCTTCACTTATTCGCTCACACACACACCTGCATGTTGTGTTGTTGTGCCTATGAGTGGTGGCTGAGTCTTAATAAAGCCTAATCCCCGCCGTGCATCCTCTCTCTGTACCTCAACTCCTGCTGCTCGTCTGTCTCAAGAGTGCTGTAATTTACTGTCACAGAACTCCTCAAACCGGCCACCACACCGTGCACTGAGGGGGACAGGAGACTAGGTAATACAGATCACCGTCAAAAAGAAAGAAAAAAAACATTTCTACTTCTCCTTCTGGAAAAAAAAATCGAATAAAGTCTTAAAAAAAAGAGAAACTGTTTTTCTCAGACTCAAACACACACAGCAGTTCGCCCAGCTTTGTTTAGGTTTCTGAGAAGAGAAAAAGGAAGGGGGGAAAAATTGCTAGGTGGTTGTCAACAGTTGAAGCTACAGCCGCACCTGGCATCGTGCTACTGGTCTTTGATCACTTGTCGAGTGAAATTCTGCCACTGGATTAAAGTGAAGGAGGGGGCAACCAAGGGTGGGAGGACTAGAAAGAGTGACAAAGGAGAAAAATACAGAGAGGACGACTTGTCTGAAACGTAGCCCTGTGTGTTTTGTGCCTTTAATGTTGCATGCAGTACCCTGTTGGCTTTAATTAAAATCAGCGTGAATTGTTGAATTTGTCCAAAGGCCCCCCCCACTCTATTCACACCCTAACATACTGCACGAGCTTTGTTTTTTGGATTTGCATGCAAAGTAAAGAATGTCACCTTTGAAAGTACAGAATCCAACCAAAGACACATTTGTGATTAGCAATTTTATCCTCAGTGATATATCGGACAAATCAACACAACCCAACACTAATCAAGGGCAGCCAGAGTTTCAAAAACCTAACTAAGGCAGCTTAAAGATTCAGCAGTGTCTGCTGTTTTGTGCAGACAATGCTTTCAGTTGTGCTTTGTTATTAGGAGTAATATTTATTTATTAGCACTAACTGATTATTTTTTTTTAAATCTACCCTTTACTGTTTGCTGCTTTTCCTTAAATAAAGCTGCAGATGCCTTTGCTGCGACCTCCCGTGTGGTGCGACAGGTGCCGATCGCACACTGTAGCCCTGCTGTGTAAATGTAAAGCAGCAATTAAGTCTCTCTTAGAAATGCCAGGACGTCCAAGCTAAACTGTGAGCGATACCAAGTTAACACCTTGCGTGGGAGTCCTGGCAGAGCACCATTACTTTGAATGGTGGGAGCGACCTTGAATGAAGCACTAGGAATTCCCTCCACTTGACAGCTGGCTCTCACGTACGCCCTACACTGAGCATGTGCTAATGCTGTCAGAGATGTTTGGGAAGAGAACTGCTGGCATGCTAATCTGTGCTATGTTTGCCACAAGGCTGAGCTGAACTGAGCAGTCCATGGCATATAAAGCGAGGTGCTGACAGTAGTGCTACCAGTTGTTCAGGCTTCACCACTGGGGTGGTACTGGGAGATAAAAGGGAGCTGTGATTTCCCAGGTTACCATGGATGGTCACAACAACTGGGTGAGTCTAATAGAAGGGGCGGTAGCTGCGGCAGCTGCTTTATGAGTGATATCACCATGGGGGTCCACCAGCATGGAGCATGCAAGCTACAGTAATTCAGTCATATACCCACATGTGCTGCATGTCATATAATGAGGGTTTGTGTGAAATACAGACGTCATCATTGTCTGGAGAGCACATTAATAAAGTTAGCTCACACTTCAGCTGTCAAGGTGATGAATCTGTTTCTGTGACAGTTTACTTTAATCTCCAAACCAACAATGTGTTCGTTACTGAAGGTTTGCGCTCCGTTACACAGCATTGACAACATTCATTCATTCATTTCCACACGCGGAAACCAGAAGCTTTTTGTTTTCAGTCCAATTGTACTATTAATCAAACCTGGGAGTTCATGTTGGTTGCATGTGGCAACCAAACATTATTTTTATTCATTTATTATTTCTCTATTTAGTTTAATTTGATTTTAGTAAATAAAATATAAATACCCTGCAGAGGTTAAATCTACAGATAATTTGATGAGTTTGTGCTTAAAATAAATATGTATGTTCTTATAAATTCCTTTTATTTTGGTATTGTTTTAAAGACCATTCAAAAACTTAAAAATATGAGTTTTAAAACTTAGAAACAGTAAAGATTAAGTTAGTTTTTATTAATCTCTGATTCTCTTCCACAGCGTGTCTGTGTCTTTCTCCTTTCAGCCCCAACCGAGCAGCAGGCCAGCAGATGGCCACTTCTCCTTGAGCCTGGTTCTGCTGGAGGTTTCTTCCTGTTAAAAGGGATTTTTTTTTCCTTCCCACGGTCGCCAAAGTGCTTGGTCATAGGGGGTCATATGATTCTTGGGGTTTTTTCTGTTTTGTCTATATTATTTCTTTAGATTACAATATAAAGTGCCTTAAGGCAACTGTTGTTGTTATTTGGAACGAGAAAATAATTTTATCATTTTATAATAATATAAAATTGAATTGAACTGAATAAGATCATCTTGTCAAATCATGATTATCCAACCAGTGGCAGCAGATGGCTGACCTCCCTAATCATGGTTTCCTGGACGTTCTTCCTCCCCACTGTCCCCTTGTATATAGGGGATTGTCTTTAGCTTACAGCAGTATAAGATGAATAAATAAATAATAAATTCACAAGTAAAACTAACTTATTCAAATATTTAACATATAATCAAATAATTTAAACTCCACACTTACTTTACATGATTTATGCATTTAAAAAACAGACATACTGGAAAGTAGCTCTGTGTCTTTAACACATGTTAAAGTAAATCATGGTTATTTATTTTCATAACAATGGAAATAATTTTAAAATACACTTTTTTTTAGTTGAAAGAAATCCAACTCTTCATAAACTGATGGTATTAACATGCCGTCTTTGTTAAACACAGGGCATGCTTTAACTGGGGTTAACTGAGTTAGCAGGATTAATCAAAGTACTTTAAAAAGCATTTAAGATTTTCAATTTAAATTAAAAATCACAGTTACATTAAATTAGAAATACAGAATGAATTTTACCTAAATATAATATATGAAGTTTCTTTCTGTTTTGATAAGCTTTACACAGCAGTAAGTTTAAGACCAACACCACTCTTTCTTGGTGTGCTAACTGATTAAATCAGGATTCAAGCAAAACTATAAAACTCATTTGCACAAAAAAACCCCTAATTATTATTTTTTAAAGAAATTACATTTAAATGCAATAAAAGATGATGTACCAAACATTTACTTCAGATTCTTGGTACATGGGCAATGAAAATACATTTGGCACCAGCAGATGGCAGCAGCTGCATCATCAGACCAACAGTGACCTCCTCGTCTTACTGCAAACAGTCTGTGAGAACATTGCTTCTACACTCGTCCCACTCAGAAGAGCACAGCTCTCACCACTGTTTCACTTCTGCTGACCAAGTGATTTCAAGAACAAGAGATCATCTGCCATATTTTTATCATGTGAAGTACGCAGTATAAAATGTTCTTTGTCCCCAAGGTGAGAAGTTATAATATTTTTATCTCAACCGAAAGGCATATTTATTGAAGTAGAAAAAAAGCAAATCAACAAATACGTAGATTCAAGAAACTAAAGAGAGTGATCTTTTCTCATAATTTACTTTAATTTTGCAGGTACAGCTAGATACAGTAGAAGTGATCAAAGGTCTGCAGGTGGAAAATAACACAGGATGTTGTGTTTCTCTGTGTAGGCCATAAAATACTGTAAACAGAGACATTACAATTAGAATTACAAAGGACATCCGAAATCTAGAGTCTGGTCACAAACTCTAAGTTAATGAAACCAACTAATTAATCTTTCTTTCTTTTTTGCTTGAATTCTTCTTGGTGGAGATCACAGCTCATGGTGGGAATAGTCTGGATATAAAGGAATTTTTGCTTTTTTCTAAAAAAACAAAAACAAAAAACAAACACAAAAACATATCAGACATTTTGACTTCTCATACCATAGTGTGATGCATCACTGATGTAATAACTAAAACCTGATAGGACTAGTAAGCCACTACAGTCTGAGGAAGAATTCACCAAAGAATAATCCTCAAACCAGGCAGCAGCACAGTCACAAGGTTTCTTGTTTCAAACTTCCTGGTTGAGTGGGGTCTTTCTGTGTAAAGTTAACTTGTCTTCTTCGGCCTGCTTGCATTTCCTTGGTGTTCCCACAGTACCAATACATGCATGTGATTCAAAAGCTGACTATAAGTATGGATGTGATGGTTTTCAGTTCCCCTGCAGTGGAAAGGCAGTTTGTCTACGGTCTACCTTCTCTGTTGCCCTGTGATAGCTGGAATAGGCAGTGACCCCTGTGTTGGAAAAGCAGTTAAGAAAATGGATGGATAATGGTAAAACCGAAGCAGCTACATGGAACTGTAGCTTATCAGCAAGAGCAGCTTTAGATTGCATAAAACTTCCATTCACACTGTCCATGAACTGATTCCCTGGCTGCAGAATGATTTGTGGTATTTTCTAGAGAACATGGAGACAAGTTCTACTAATTTTTTGTACTGTAATTTGTACTGTAATTTGGGATGTATTTATGAAAATATGAAGCAAAATGTCTCTTCAAAATTCCTGATACAGGATACAAATACAGAAAACCAAAAAGTTAGTTGCGCTGAGACTCCAATTCTTTTAGAATTTTCTCACAAATTTGTTTATAACTGTGTGAAACAAACTAACAAACACATAAATCAAACTAGGTACTTAACCTAGTTTAATTGTGGTTAACTATAGTTCTACCAGATATTAAATCCTGTACTGGGAGTTAAGAAGGACCAGAGTGAAGTAAACAGCAAACCAGCCTAGACAAGACCCATCTACTTACTTACTGTTGCTGTGCCCATGGGAATGTACTTTGAGGACAGGTGCAAAATCTTGCGTGCTGTTCATATCTATGTTTTTGTTCACGTGTGTGTACATGCATGCATGCATATCTAGTCAAGTGGGGGTGTGGCGACCTCTAAAAGCCCTCTCCATCTCGCTGTGGTTCCATGGGAACCTGTGTGCAGCTAATCCCCCTTTTGGTTGGAGAGGGCTTCTCCAAACAAATCATCCAGCTCTAAGACCCGCTGCTCGTCAAGTGGGCTCCTGACTCTCTTTGCCAAGCCTCACCAAAAAAACTCTTTTTTCATATGCTACACATAAAACAGCTACCTACCGTGAGGCAAATCCCCTCGTCTCTGTCTCTTTTCTTCTAAGAGCAAAGGAAGGAGGAAGGAATGGGGTGTGGATAAGCCAGACCAGCAGGAGACTGTCAAGTTGAAGAACTAAGATGACCTGTTTTGGAAATGGGAGTGAGTCTGAATAATGGCTGCTGGTAAAGGGGTCATTGTTTGATAGCAAGTTCGAAGAAATTGAGGATAAAGGCATAGATCTCAGCACTTTGATGTACTTTCCTTTATTATACATAACAGAACTGTACTGTGTAATGAACTCTGTGTCAAAGTATTTGTCTGGACTGGACTCATTTTCTTTATATCTGCACAGTCTGAGAGAAATGAGTGTATCACTCTAGTAAACCCGCTGATTCTCACAAAGATAAGCAGTAAACCCATCATCCTTTATTTATTGTCAGTTACTTATACTAATATACCCATTCGACAGTATCATTTGGTCTATGATTTTAGTCCATTGTGGTTGGTTACTAGTAAACATGATGATGTATCGCGCGCCTTTCAAATTTTGGGTAAATGCTATTGTTATGAAATGAAAATGATAAAATGCTCCAAAAAGCATTGTATCATATTAAGTTTTAGATTTGGATTACTAAGTTGTTACTAGGCAACACGACCATATCATCACCATCATCACCTCTGATACAGGTTAGACCCTTCACGGTCCTAAAATATACATGTGTGCCAATTTTAGTTGCTCAACTCCTCATCTTACCTCCAGCAAAGAGCTCATGTGCTTGGTTCTGATTGTAGGAGGAGTTTGTGGGCAAACAAAGAGATTTTGTAAATTATATTAGACCAAATCACCCATTTCAAGGAAACATGAGTATAGTTACTCTTAATAATACACAATATGTACTGATTTAAAATGGATTTAATCTGAACCAATTAAATTTTCAGTGGACAACCTACATGTTGCTGTGACTGTGCTTATTTTTATCAGCTAATACCACTTAGGTTGGTTAGCAAGTTACATATCAGTTGTAGTCACTACTAATTACATTACTATTTACTAATTGCTAAATAATGTATTATGAAAATACGAGAATTTCACCACATTAACTGAAATACTTCTTGGATGGGTTGACCGAGCAATAATCTTAGTCATATATTCCATTAAAAAGGGTTCAACAGTGGAAAGCTGCTTTCCAGGTAGCTCACCAGATAGATTACAAAACTCACCCCCACTGTTATGAAGAGGACAAACTATGCATGGAGGTCAAATTTGTCATTTGTACCATTCTCTAAATATCCATTTAATTCCATAAAGTTTAACATTTAAATGTTGCATTCTATGAGAACTGCTTTTGTAAATAAATTCCTGTTTTCTTATTTTTTTTCTTCTGTATTGTCTTGCAGTCCTTGTTGCAGATTGCGTAAAATAATTAGATTATTTATTACTGACTCTTTGATTTGTGTAACCATCCACTTAAGTGTCTGGAATAGGGATTTTAATTCCACAGATTTATCAAAACCAAAACAGATGGTAGTGTTGTATGAATCTGGAAGTGCACTGGCAGACTCTTCTGGTTTTACCTCTTCATTTACTGGTCTGCTCGTTATTGTTCAGCAATGCAGATTTTTAAAAGGTACTTATTCTACATATTCTTGTGGCACTCCTTTAGGACAAGCAGGGCAAGCAGTGCTAAAATGTACCAAAGTAAATCTGTGTATAGCCACCAACAGTTCCTAAAACATGGAAAAGTACCACCTTTGAAATATAAAATCTGCAGTAGGCTGAGATAACAGTCCAGCTGACTCCTGCACCACAGCGTAAACACCAATGCTGAAACGGTCCTTTAGGCATCTGTTGTGTTCTGTGCCATCTCACGCTAGCTCCAAAATCATACAGTGGGAAGTTGCCTAGAAATATTCAACATTACAAGCCCTAGCGGGAAAGGTTCCTGATCCTTCAAATACTACCACATGATCAGGGACTTTCTTGGGGTAAAACAATGTCCCTAGAGCTTCATTTGGACCCTGGTCCCTCTGGTTGAAACAGGAAGACGATCTGAATTCTTCAAAAGCTTCTTGGTCCCTGGGGGAAGTTGCTTCAGTGGCAACACATCACCTCATGTTTTAGATTCTGAAGTTATGACTGTCAGCACCGAGGACAACACAGAGTGTGCACGCTTGATGCATGCTGCTACTCTATATGGTGCAAAAGCTTTGATGGACCTTGAATACACACAATTGTAGTCCTTGAAACCCAGTCTCTTTCAAAGCCTGCAGCACAGAGGTTACTGCCTGCCCTGACTGCTTAATGGTAACAGACTAAAGCTGCTGGTATCTGTGCTATTTATATGTGAAAGTAGGAGTCACGTCTGCAAGTGTAATCTGTTTATACTTAACAAACTGCATTCACACATTTTTGTATTTATTTATTTTAAAGTATTTAAAGATGGGATCCCTTTGTTGAGATGATGCTCTGTAAAGGAGAAGAAAGCTAAAAAAAAAAAAAAAACTTTTTTAGTTCTTTTAAAGAAGGCTTAAAAGGGTCTTTGATGTTACATAGTAACATTAAAGGATGGTTTATATTTAAAAGTTAATGCACCACAAAGCTGGTGTTTTATTTTATTTTATTTTTACTGTTTTCCTTTTTCTTGATTCTTTTTCAAGCCTGTTTGTTATGATTGAGGGACAGTTCATTTGGTAGTTATCAAGCATCCACAAGATCCTCAAAACTGCAGTTCATCTCATAGCAGGCTGCAAAAATGTACAAATACCGTAGACGTCATATTAACGATGGTGGCAGTGGTGATGCTAAAAGCACTGTTGTAGCAAACGTATAGAGAAAGGTGTTATTCTACTACACAGCACACTTACACAAACACACAAGAAGCTGAGCACAGTATGAGAACTAACTCTAATATGAACCTGTTTAGATTTACTTGTTTAATCTTTTGTTGTCATTGTGTAAAAAAGCCAAATGCCATGAAGCCTGTCAGAATCTTACTGAATATTTTAACACAGTCTTTGTTGTAAACATGTCTTTATTTATTAACTAAGTCTTTGTTTATTTCACACGCAGTAAGACATTCTGAATGCAGTAAGAAAAATAAACCTGTAACCTAACACTGGTTGGTACGCTGTCTTAAATATCCTGATCATATCAGCCTATCTCTTCCTTTTATTATTAGTTACTTCTGCTCAGTAATCAACAGGAGCCATAAGCCAATCAGAATGCAGCCTCAGTCTCGCTTGCCTTGTTAATTAAGGGTTTCAATCTAACAGATGCTACACACTGTAAGTTTAGTGGAATACTTGCTCGTTGAGCCCAGAAATCCCACTTTTAGACAGAGCTGACCTAATGCTGGTTGTTATTGATGCATTGGACCATTTAACAAAGCCGACCGTGACTGTGGAAGGCAGAGCTGTATCAGAAGCACTAACGTCCAGAATCACATGTCCAAGTGACCGGTTCAGTCCAGCAGAGGGAAGTGTTAACTGTCTAACGACTGATGTCTGAGGTCTCGGTTATAATTGTGTGCATTCAGGTTAGAGTGTTTATCTGTTGTTTTTGTTTTGTATTATACTTTATGTTCTTTATATTCCTGGTGTTTCCTAAATACATATACTTATAGAAGAAAGTGCACAGCTAATGGACATAAAGTATTTAATGCACAATAATAATAACTGAATTAATACTGTAGTTTGTAGTGATGAAATAAAATCTATAGATGAAGTACTTTGTTGTGAAACCATGCACAATTATTATTTTTTTTTAATATATATTAGAAAACAATATATTCCGCTTCAAAATGAGTCTTACAAAACTAATAACTAGTGCTTAAGGTTAATAATAATACATATTTTAACATAATATTATATTATATTATCTGTAACACTGCGTTTCACTAGGCCTGTTTGCCTTAGCTGTTAACTTAGTGCTCCACTCTCTTATGTTGAAAAAAGGGGGTGAGTTGTAACTTCACTGTGGACACTGGCTACATATTCAGTGATCAACAGTTTTAGACAATGCTGAGCTTAAGCAGTTAAAACAAGACCCATCTGCAGGCTATTAAGTTAGTGTGCTATTATTAGTAAAAACATTTAGCTGTGATTTGGCAATATTAATAAAATAATTGCACTGAATAAGACAAATCACACAAGAGCAGCGCTGTCTTTGTCGGTGCTTTAATTTGCAAATTTTGTAACACTGATAGTACAAAGAAAAGCCTGAAAAAGAATCAACAATGCTTTTCATAAAGCTGCCTGTGAATGCATTTGATGAATTGCAAAGATATGTTTTTACATAAAAAACAAAGCAAAATTAAAAAGCAAAGAAATCACATCAAAGGTTAATGAAACGTATTTATGGTGAAATCAGATTTCGGTATCATCATTCAGTCTTTTAGCATAAATCTTTCCTGACTCTATAACGAGCATCTCATAGCTGTTTGCGAAGGCTTCCATCAAAAAGGGACTAGAAGGTACCGGCACGTAATCTCGACAAAGCCTACCACCAAGATTTGGCGCACACTCCACTTTGTATGAAAAGAAGAAGGTTCCATGCTTAAACATGCAGCTGTCGGTCACGTTTCCGCTACGCAGGTCAATTGAACACTTGCCAAGCAGATCACTGTTCCAGTATGTGTCTTCATCATAAACCATAAAACTTAGTTTATTTTTACTGTTGAGATTGATGGGTCCAAACTCAAATACCTCTGACCATTTGGGATTATCATTGTTCAGTATAATGGCAGTGCGCTTTACCTGTTTACCATATTTAACCATCACTGAACCATCTGTCTTAGTACAGCAGTCACCATACAGACCCTTTGCATAAAGTTTGAACACCTTCAGTGTTGCAAGACCTTTCCCAGCAGGACAGCAGTTTGCCTTGACATTCTGGTTACTGTTGCAGACACAAGCACAAGGATCTCTTTTGTTCACTCTGTGGCCAATCTTACAAGTTTCTGAGCAGTTTTTCAGCAGAGCATTTCTCTTAATGTACTTCTCCACCTCCAACTTCAGTCCGGCAATGGCGGAATGATTAGTTGGCAGTATGGTGTGCAGCGGCTTTAAGTTGTATTGGACCACATCAGGTGTAGTTTTTAGTGAGTTGAGCCATTTCTTATAAACAGAAGCGTCTGACTGCGCTTGAAAGAGTACATCAGCTCCATCGATGTTTCCACCAGTGACCTCTGTGAACCGCTCATGAAATTTACCACTAAAACTTGGCATGGACAGCTTTTTCTTCATTGAGTTACAGTACTGCATCATTGACTTAATGCTACTAGAATGAGCAAAGCGTCTCGAAGCCTCGACTAACAAACAATCATTGATTACTGTTGCTGACAGGCCGTTCATGGTCGCCTCGCATGTCCTGACAGCAGTGATGGCCTTCATGTCTCCTCCTAGAAGCACTTGTGTTATGTAATGTGTACCATAGGTATCGATCAAAATGCGATATGATGCCTCTGTTTTTGGTGAATAAGCAGGAAGGGAGTTCACAGCTGATTCAAATTCATGAGTCAGTGGAGGTTTTGCTGCCAGTCTGTAGCTGTAAAAGACATGGATCACAAACAGTGGTTATAACTTCTTAATTCAAATCTCAATCAAAGAAAAAGTTAATTCATTGTCTTTTTTTAAACCAATTCGCTTTTTAACTGCTTTTGCTATAGATTTTAAAAAAATGGAAAAATTCAAGCTAAGGATAAGTTAACCAAAATACACATTTGGTTAAGAGCAAACAACACTCACCGGTAAACATTACAAGAGAGAGAATGACGGAAGAAGGTGTAACGGTCTTTCTTTGACTTTTGCATGGCAAAGGTGCATTCTTTTGACCGGGAACCTCCATAAATTGGCTGAAAAGGTAGAGTGGGGTCTACAGAGAAATTAAGGCCGCTTTCCCAGTCATTGGAGACAGCAGACACAGAATCATTGGCAAACTTTTCAACGGAGTCGTAGACTATGCCGTAGACCTTCAAATCACACATGGGGATGATTCTCCAGTCCACCACAGCGACAGGCACCTTCTGCTTTTCTTTTTTCATGAAGGGGTTTCTCTGCAGCTTACAAGAGCCGTTCCCAGTCTTCCACGTTTCAGTGTCGATGATGGAGGCTCCTTTCCTCTCCATTTTGACAATGTCAAAACCTTCTCCACCCAGATTGTAGCCGGGGATGAAATGAGCCTTTTTACACTCTTCTGGTGTACCAATGAAGCTGACGCTGGAAGGAAGGCACGGAGGACTCCAAGCCCAGCACAGGAGCAGGAAGTGCCACAGCATAAACATCTGTGTAGATGAAATAAAAAATAACAGAGGAACAAAAATGAAATGGTAAAACAAAGCAATCTTTAAATTGACACTTTCAGCCCAGAGCAATAGTTTTATAATGACTATGAAGAAGGCCTTACCTTGACTGTGAACAGCAAACTCTGATCGTGCTGTGAAAGTCCGACTGACTGTATACTGTAACATTAATATGCTGGAGGTGGAGTCGATACTGTCTCATCTAATTATCAGCATTCACACATTATGTGCACGTCACACTATGTTAAAAAAGTCTTACAGAAGACTTCTTTAAAACACACGGATTTTTTTTGTTTTTTGTTTCACATGAAGAATTTTCTGAAATTATCAATCTGAACAAAAGCAAAAAGAAAATTTTTACTTGTCAGACTGAGTCCCAAATAAATGGATTCATTTAGAAAATAAATACGAAGGCAAAACGGAAGCAAAATGCATCTTTCAAGACATCTTTTGTTTTAAGGTTTGCTTTAACTTTGCTTTCATATGTCCTGTATCCCAACCCAAAATGAACAAATGTGAAGTCCAGAGAAGTATTTAATAAATAACAAATGTGAAGAGTATTGATTGTGGCTGTCTATTTGACTACAGAATAAAAAAAATTTATGTCAGGAACTTCGAGCTACTGGATTCTGCATTTTTAAAGCAGTTGCTCGTATAAAAACTACTAAACACAAGAACCTAAAAATGTGAGAGTGAAAAGTTGAAAACGGGTTGAGTTAACACCACTATGGCTCACCTCGCCCTTACACGCACACAAACAGCCTGTTTGCAATCACAGGGCGTAGTTCTGTTTCTGAGAAAGTAATGTGATACTGTGTTCTTTAAATGTGGTGCACAATGTTAGAGGAAAAACTTCCTATCAATGTAACATGTTTGTTCATAAGCTTACAGGGTCCTAATCCTGTGTATATATACTTTTTAAAAGCTGGTGAGATCAAGTAAGCTTTTGACATCCTCAAACATCTGAGAGTTAAACAATTTCCACTCCACCTTTACTTTGATCTTTTTGTAAAAAATTTTCACAATAAAAAACAAAAATGAGTCCAAACAGATTCCTTCCATCAAAAAACCAAACAATAAAACAAACAATAAAACCATCCATCTGTCCATCCATTTTCTTTTGTTTCTCTAGTTTGGAGATACAGGTGTGCTGGAGCCTCAGGTGTCATAAGGTGGGCTTACACACCTATAACAAATTTAAAATCACCTGTCGCTCAAGCATGTGTGTCTTTGCTCTGGCTGAAAAAGCCAAAAAGCCCCAAAGATTTTTTTAAAATTACCAGTACCTTGACCAGCTATATTCCAATAGTTCTAATGGTTTTCTTTTTTTCGTTTGTTTGTTTTCGTTTTTGTTTGTTTTTTTTACAAATTAGTTATATAATATATGCATTCCTTCATTCATCCATCCATTTCTTCATTTTCCTTCATCTTATTTTATTCGAAAAATTTGTGGATTGGAGGAATGTCTCTGTATTTAAATACATATATGGACATAATAGTTGCTAAAACAGTGTGTATGTTCAGATCATGACAGGCGCGGTTTGTACAGTGAAATATCTGGAACTTTGCACATGTGCATTTAGAACAAAGGTTTCCTTTATTTGCATAAATGTGGATGTTTGGTTTGCATAAAGATGTTCGGCTTCTTCTGCTGCTGTCCATCCTGTGCTGCAGGGTTACTGCGCACATCCATACTGGATTTCTGCTCAAGTGCTGTAATAAGTTGCAGTTCACATATGTACCACAAAGAGGCGCTAGTTTCATGTAGAAATAATGAAAAACACAGACTTTAATCTTTTCCATAGCAAAGCGCAAAGTTTTTTTTGTTTGCTTTTTTTTTTTTTTTTAGATTTTCTGTATAACTTATAAACCTTCCATGTTTCTGTGCAGGAATAAATAATGTTATCAATATTTCAATGCAAAATCAATGATTGGTCAGGATCCTGCTGGCTGCATAACAGTCAGAACTATAAACATGCATTTTACGCTTCATTATGCAGTTAGCACATTATAACTGTGACTCTGTAATAGCATTGTTACACTGTTTACCAGCTACCGTCTGTCTTTGTGGAGTGTGCCTTTTCCCTTCTGTCAAAACAGCCAGATGAAGTTTTTGAACTTGAGCTGTTTGACCCGAGGGAATTGATGCATCTATTCTCTATTTATAACGTAGACAGGAGGTGTGCCATCACACTGAGGCAAAGTGATTGGTCGGGATCCTCAGAGGACTCTTTGTGCTTCTGTAAATACGCAATACACATGGGAAACATAGTTGCATCTGCTCTGTGGAAACATGTATGCATGCAACCATCCACGCATTGATCTACCGAAATGAATTCTTTGGAGATTGCAGATGTGTTCATGCATGCCCTATATGCATACAAGAAGGCAAACAAATTCACATGTATGCTTTAATGGTACACTTTCACAATGAAAGAGTTACAGCTTGCTGCTGGCACTCCCACATTATTGAAGCATAAGTACGTATTTTCAAGATGTTCTGCGCAAAATGAGCTTTTTCTTCCTTAAAGGTTCAAATAAGCTCAACAAATACACACGTATCACACGTATCATCCTAATATAAGTTTCCTACGTTAAGCTTTAAACTTCATGTTAACAGATACTCACGGAGAGAACTGCCTCAGTTTTCTTTCATTTAAGAGTGAAAAGCGGCACATGTCAAATCACTACCCACAGACCTTTAATGCCTTAAAACTGGCTCATGGATAGCTTTTAGTCTGACATCTACTGACACAATAATTCAGATAGATAATGTAGATTTTATTGGACAAACAATGCAAGAGATGCATGCAAATGCACGCAATGATGTTGTTTTACAGAGTACAAGAATACTGGGATTTGAAGGTGGTGCAAATATGTTTGTCATTAATAAATTAAACAACAATTCTAAAAAAAAAAAAGTGATGCTGTGTAAAATCTAAATAAAAATAAAGTGTGATGATCTAAAATCTCATGAACCCATATTTTGTTCATAATAAAACAAAGAAAATATAAACAAAACATTTTAATGGTGTTTTGAATTTGATGGTAGCAACATATCACAAAAAGCTGAGACAGGGTCACGTTTACCCCCCTTTTTTAACATCGGCCTGTAAATGTCTGGGAACTCAGGAGACCAGCTGAGAGTCTTTTGAACTTCTCATACAAGATTCTAGCTGCTCAACAGTCCTGGATCTTCTTTTTCTTATTTAGCTTTTCACAATGTTTTCAGTCAGTGAAAGGTGAAATAGACTGTACCAAAATCACTCGTACTTTTAAACATCAACACAAATGAAGCAAACGCACAGACACCGAGGTTGTTTTTGTGACTGCTTTACTGGCATGTTTTTTAATAAGAATACATGAATGCAGTACCAATATATTTGCGATTACTATATGAGGCAGGAATGGTTCCACATCACAAGCAGTTAAGCAGAAATGAGAAGCAACAATATAAAAGTAATGTATGCATCACATAGTCTCCCTTTGTCCTACTTCAACTCCTGGCTTGACTAATTTGCCATGCTGCTCACCAGTTTCTCCAATAAGGATACCGTTTCTGGTATGAAAGACTCTGGCCAAAGAGGGACTCATGGGTGAGGGGATATACTCGTCACAGTAGTCACCACCTAGGCTTGGTGCACACTCCACTTTGCAGGAAAAGAAGAATGTACCGTGATTAAGCATGCAGCTGTAATTCCACCAGCCTTTACGTGGCTTAACCTGACACTTCCCAAGATGATCACTGTTCCAGTAACTATCCTCGTCGTATACATTTAACACCAATTTGTCTCTCATGTTAATTGTGATTGGTCCAAACTCAAATACCTCCGACCATTTGGGATTATCATTGTTTGGTATAATAGCAGTGTGCTTTATCTGGTAACCATATTTAAGCTCTACTGAACCATCTGTCTGAGTACACTGGTCTCCATATAGTTTCTTTGCATAAAGATTGAACACCTTCAATGTTGCACGACCTTTCCCAGCAGGACAGCAGTTCGACTTGATATTTTTATTACTATTACAGACACAAGCGCAAGGATCTCTTCTGCTGGATCTGTATCCAATCTTACAGGTTTCGGAACATTTTTTCATCAATGCGTTTTTCTTAATGTACTTTTCCACCTCTAGCTTCAGTCCCGCCCTGGCATAATGGCCGCTCGGCAGAATCATGTGCATGGGCTTTATATTGTATCGGACCACATCAGGTATGGATTTAAGAGAGTTGACCCAGTCCCTCATAACGTATGTTGATTGCCCTTGAAAGAGGATATCAGCTCCGTTAATGTGTCCACCGATGATCTCTGTGTATCTCTCACTAAATGTACTGCCGAAACTTTGCCCATGGTTTAACTTCCTTTTCAGTGCCTCGCAATTTTTGTTCATGGTTTTAATGCTGGCAGAGCTCATGACACTAACTGAGGCCTCCACTGTGAGACAGTCGCTGACATCTGTAGCTGACAGGCCATTCATGGCCGCCTGACAGGTCTGGATAGAAGTGATGGCCTTCATTTCTCCTCCTAGATACACTTGTGTGATGTAATGTGTGCCATATGTCTCAACCAAATTCCGGTATAAATGCTTGGTTGCAGATGAATAATACGGAAGGGCCTTCACAACTGACTCAAAATCGTGACTCAGTGGAGGATTTGCTTTTAGTCTGTAACTGTAAAGGACAGAAATAAAACATAAAATTAAAAAAAGGTAAGCAATAACATAATATAGGTAATAAAATTTTACCCATATGATAAAATACTGTGGATGAGTTTGTCTGTCTGCAAATAACATAACTACTGGAATAACACAGAAGGAATTGCATATATATGACCATTTACTATTTGTAGTTTTTAGGAATTGAATAAATTCTGTTCAAATACTCACCTGTAGAAGTTACACTTGACAGAATGGCGAAAGAAAGTGTAGCGATCTTGTTTTGACTTTTGCATGGCGAAGGTAGATTCTTTGGAGTGGGAGCCTCCAAAACCAATCCCAAGTCCAACGCTACCAGAAACAGGAATTTCAAGGCCAACTTTCCAGTCATTGGACACAGATGATGTGGAATCATTAGCAAGCGTTTCAGCAGAATCATAGAGTGTACTGGAGACTGATAAACTGCACTTGGGGAGCATTCTCCAGTCCAGCACTGCGACAGGGACCTTCTGTTTTACCTGATTCATGTAGCTGTTTTGGTACATTCTGCAAGTGCCATCTTGAAGTTTCCACGTTTCAGTGTCGATGACATATGCGCCTTTTCTTTCCATCGTCACAATGTCAAAGCCTTCTCCAGCCAGGTTGTAACCAGGGACAAAGTGAGCCTTTTTACACTCCTCTGGTGTACCAATGAAGCTCACACTGGATGAAAGGCACAGAGGGCTCCATGCCCAGCACAGGAGCAGGACGTGCCACAGCCTTGCCATCTATATGAAGGAAATAAAGAACAATAGAAGGAAATATAATAAAAGGCAATAGAAGTTAAAATCCTGGGAAATTTAAAGCCATGAAAACTGGAAAATCTCAGAGTTTCACAGAATGAAGGTTTTGGGTGTCTTACCGTCAGCATTAACAGGAAGTTCTGTTTGATGCCTCAAAATGGACAGCTGAAGATACTGGTGTCCAGGAGGTGGAGTCTTAAAAGGGTATGTAGAACTAGGTTCCAACAAATTTCTAACAAGTTTTATATTGAATCAGTTTTGTTCACACATTTTTACACACCCCACACCCTCCATTAGGCGCTGATGATAATTAATTAAACTTCTGCAAAGAACTAGAAGAAGAAAGAAGGCGACTCGTGAAAGACAAATAAATAAATAGCCAGAGGGTCAAACAGAGACCAGAATAAGAGGTTGGAACATTATGTGTCAAGCGTAAAGTGTAAAGCGAATTATGATGATGTTGATGATTATGTTTTGTGTGTTTGATCTTCATGTTTGATCTCCTCCTGACAATATTTTTTAGTTATATATTCTTTAAAATATTTATTACATTTAACCTTAATGTTTTATAACATTAATTCTTTATATCTACTTTATATCTAGAAACAGGAATTCAAGCAATTTATCATCCTGGAAGCAAAAGTGAATGTTAAGTTGTAAATCTAACTGTAATTGTACAATTTTGAATTCTGAACAGCTGTATTGTAAATGGTTTTTCCCCCTTCGGTTAATACAAAGACTCATTGAAATTCAATGGCTGACAGCACTATACTGTAAAACTTATATTGTCTTGACCACACAGCACCATAACCCAGTAAAAAGCTTTGCTCTTGCAAACCTGTTCTGCAAACCATGAAAACAGAGTTTATTGCTGGCAAGCTCAGCTGCCAGAACTCTGTTGCAATTTGATCCAATTTCTAACAATATGATTTTGAAAGAATATTAATAGCTTACACACAGATGAGTGTTATCATTCCTTTTCTTACTGTACCTAATGTTTGATAAAAAATACAGAAGCATTCAGGCACAAGTAAATTCCAACATGCCTACCAGGATACGTACAAAGAAGTTCGAAATATAAAACTGCTTGTCCTGTTTATGAAGTACAATAGGAAAGCATATTTTTATATATAAGAAACATTGGTGTTTAGTGGGGTGCGTCAGCTAGCTCACAGTGGGTTAGGCATTCAGCTGGAGCTAGTTAGTGCCGTAATCGGTTTAAATAAGTTTCTGTTAGCATATTGTAGTAATAGCCCTCGAATCAGAGACTCGGACCCTTTGAACGGAGAGACACTCAGGACTTCTGTCCGGAGGTAACTGGGTTGAGCAGATGTTATTATAACATTGAATATTAAATAAACAGATGCAAGAGCAAGAATTCACACCAGCACTTCACACCTCTCCCTTACAAGTTCTTAAACACGCTGTTTATGTTTACAGAGCGCCGTTCCGTTGAAAATTAGTCCTTCATTTTTTTGATGGTTTGCAAATGTGTTGCACAGTTAAAGTCTTTTGCAAAAGTTTTGATCTGTGTTTTCTTGTTTATGCAAAAATGACAGTGTTCGATACTCATCAGACAGTGTGGACTTCACAGGAGTTCCACATCAAGAACACACTTGTTTATTTGTTTGTTTGTTTTTCCATGTGCAAAACTTCAAGACAGGAAATAATGCTTCTGCATTAACGAGTGGCATATAATTAAAAACAATGATATAAAATCGCAGGTCAAATGATGCCAAGTTTCAAAAAATGTTAAGGATGTTGTCCTGGGAAGTGGTGGAACGTCGCTAAGCAGAATCACTGCTGAACAGTTCAAAGGTACACTTGAGTATTTTATTTTCAAGCCACTTCATACTTACTTATCAAAAAAATATAAGGAGGAAAAATACGCTTTACTGAGTTACATGTACGTGTCTTTTTTCAGCTCTTTGGCTTTTTACTTCTTGAAAATAAGATTAAGAAACTTATATAACTGGTGACTTAATAAGAACTGTCTAAAAAGTAAAGGCTTTACAAACATTTTGTGAAAACTGCAATAATATTAGTATTATTACAATATTTCTCTGCTGTAATAGAAAAACTCATTGCTATAGGATCTTGCATGCTCCAGGCTGATATGAGTATGAAGAATATATAAATGGCAATAACCAACTAGACGGTTTTAACCTTTCAAGATCCTGTATCCTGATGTTGGGAAATTTGCAACTTTGCTTTTCTGAATCTTATATATTGTTTTGTTTAATAGAATGTTTAATACTTTCAAACAATGGGGACTAAATTTTGTTATGCTGTTAAAAAAACCCCCACTGTCACTATGTGAGGATGTACTTGTTTTGTATCTTGTTTTGACTTTGGAGGTTATAGAACATCTGGCTAGTATTGTTCATTAATGCTGGTTTCATATACCTGTTCCGAGTAGTACACTGCGCACGCACGCAGTGAGAAAGGTCTAAAGCTGGACCCGCCCCCAGGAGTCGAGCTTCTTGCATGTAATGTCTGCTCAGTTACATAGTAAACAAAGCTTGTAAGAAATCACGAATCCAGCGTCATTACTGAACATCAAACAGAGGTTTTAGGGGATTAAAGACTCCTACGAGTTTTGTTTTTCAAATATGAGTAAATGTAAAATTGGCCCTTTCCTGTTCCAACATGATTGAGCACCAGTGGACCAAACAAGGTCCATAAAGACATGGATGATGGTTGGTTTGGAAGAAACAGTCCTGACCTCAACCCAACAGAACACCTTTGAGAGGAATTAGAGTGGAGACTGCAAGCCAGGCCTTCTGTAACATCAGTGTGTGACCTCACAAATGCACTTCTTGAAGAATCAATCAATCAATCAATTTATTTATAAGCACATTTAAGAACAACACAGGTTGACCAAAGTGCTGTACATAATAAAAAAGTAAAAGGTAGATCAAACACAAACAAAGAACAAAACAAAACTCAGTCACAATTAAAATCTAGAGAGTAAAAATGTGTTTTCAAACAGGTTTTTAAAAATGTCAAGAGTTGGAGAGATCCCAATTTCAAGAGGCAGACTGTTCCAAAGTTTGGGCGCAGCAATCGCAAAGGCCTGATCTCCTCTGTTTTTTAGCCTGCTTCTAGAGACAACTAGAAGCAACTTATCAGCTGACCTGAGAGTTCTATTAGGAGTACTTTTAGTTTAGAACGGTGAAAAATTCCCATAAACACATAAATTCCTCCTAAATCTCTCCAGAAAAGTTGAATCTGTTAGAGGTGGAAAGGGTGACATCATATTAAACCCGTTGGATTAAGAACAGGATCTTACCCAAGTTCACATGTGTGTGAAGGCAGACGAGTGAATATTTTTGCCAATGCAGTAGGAATCATCTTCTCATCTTGTTACTTTAATGAGTGTCCAGCAGGGGGCGCTGTTGATATAAATTTGCACTTTATGCTGATCTTATTTCCCAGTTATGGCATATGGATTACAAGGCTAGTGCAATATTTAACAACTTTTCCTGGCTTTTTAAGAATAGTAACTTTGTTTTTAGTTAAATAAAGTTTTACATTTTTCAAATGTAAAATAAATATAAAATATATGTGAGTATTTGATCACAACCATATGTTAACTAAATGATATGACACATACTATATATATCTGTTTATGCAAACTCTGTAAGACAAAGTGATGACTGCCAAATGCATCAACAAAATTTGATTTTTCCTGCTGCCATGTGAGGGTAAAATATTCTGCTTCATTTTCTAAAAACATTATTAAAATTACGGAAGGAGCTCATTTGAACTACCACATTTTTTTATATATAATATGACCACAGTGGGTCACCAAACACAAGTAATATGTGCAGATTTATTTTATTTTATTTTATGAATCAGTTTGGCTGAGGCCATGCAACTAATTCACATGAGTCATCTTAAGGGGTGTATATTATAAGGTTAAAAAACACACACACATACCATATTAGATAGAGAGAATCCCAGTGATCAGATGATTCCCTATGAGTCAAACACTTGGCGATAGTAAGAAAGAAGAAATCCCTTTGTGACGGAGGTGTGGTTTGCAGGCTCGAGGGACAGTGCCAAGAAGGCTGGCAGGGCAGCTGAAAACCAGTAATTGTGGTCTCTCTATTTCAGTTATGCCGGGACCTGGATGAGCGGGAGAACAGGTGGATAACACAGGGCAGTGGAACAAGAACTGTAAATAAACCACATGACAAGCAATGCTAAGTGATGTTACAAATTTTAATGCTGGCAGCACTCGAGGCTTTACTGGTGTTTACATCCTTTTAACAGGAAGATCTGTTATGAATGGGTGCAGGCCAGGGAATAGAAAAGCACAAACAACCAATGGAAAAGAAAGGAAAACACAAACTGTAGCAAAGTTTAGATACAAGTTAATGGCGTGCAGTAGTGGCATGTAAACACAGCAGGACAAAAAGTGGTGAATGGAGAAGAATTTAATGCTAATAGATCAATGGAAGTCCTCCAGCAGGTCTGAGTCTATAGCAACATGACTAAGATATGTTTGAGGGTGAGCTTAATGACAAAGGATGGTTTGAAGCCTAATCTTAAACCCAAACTGGAAACTAGGTCAACAAAAGAGCACTCTGGTTGTTTTTTTTTTATGTCAGATGGAGTTCAATTTAACTCTGGATTTAACATTTAAATCAACATATTTATTAAATAATGCATTATTTCTGAACAAGAACACGAAAACTGTGAAATATTGTATCAGGATAACTTGCAACAAGCCTGCAGACCAGGACCACCCGACACAGGAACAGTTTCTTTCCCCTCGCCATCTCCCTTCTAAACAGTTGAACTGTCACACTGCTCCCACTGCCAGACTGCAACTGCACCTTATGTACATTCTGTAGTATTCATTCCACCTCATTTCATTTCTGTATTTTATGTATATAAGTTTAAATTAGTTATTTATAGTTGGTTTACACAGCTTTGTGTATGTATGTGTAATGTATATGTAACATAGTTAAATAGAGTCCCGCTAAATGGGACATTGGCGCCACCTATTGTTGTAAAAGTCACCCTGCAACATTCACAAAGGGCAAGGGATTCTGGGTAATCCTCAGAATAATGGAGGATTCCCGCGAAGTAAGGAATGCGCAAATGTCGTGGGGAAGAAAAATCATATTGCAGGTTGTTAAAGTAATACAATCTGAGCCGATTATTTTTTGTTGTTTATACATCATTTGTTGCGGGTCATTTCTCCAGTCTTTATGTTGAATTGAGTGCACGTTTATGTGAGATTTCTTTATTGGGAAGAGAGGAAAAAAATGGGAGCATAGTTAGCTAACTCTGTTGTTGCTTTCCCATTTAGATCTTGTGCTGCTTGCCCACGCCATTAAAAGAGAGCATTCTAACCATTGCCTTTTTGTTGTGAATGCAGGTATGTGACTGTGCCACACTGTTTAGAGGATTTCAAATTGTTTCATGTACAGTTTTGAAATATATTTCTGTATTCCTTTCATTTCGGAAATTTAACATGCAATGTTAATGGTGTTGAGCTTTTTCTATTTTGGTTGTATAAATTTATCACTATACGATCGCACTGCAAGTGGAAATGTAATCCTCAGAATAATGGAGGATTCCCGCGAGATCTTGTGCTGCTTGCCCACGCCATTAAAAGAGAGCATTCTAACCATTGCCTTTTTGTTGTGAATGCAGACCAGAGAAGACACTACACAGAGGTCACATATATATAGACACGTGTGTGTGTGTGTGTGTGTGTTTTACATTGCTGTGCTTGAGAGCCACCATCTACCGGAACCAAATTCCTTGTATGTGTCTGCACATATACTTGGCCAATAAACACGATTCTGATTCTGATCAATGCATTAAACTGGGTTGAATGGAAAACCAGGTGAAAATCCAGTATGATTAAGAGGATGTAACAGTCCATAAAAATGCATGACTCTAATATCGATCTATCTTGCATGTGTAAGTGTGTGCACTTGTCTTTATTGCAGCTGAGAGCTTCACATGTTTAATGTGTTTTTATCAGGTGTGTTATCTGAAACAAGTGTGTGACTAAACAGATACATATTGTTTCAAATTTGTGACAGAGCTCTGATGGTGAGTTTTTAAGGGCTTATAAAGGCAGACAGCTTCCAAAAATGTGATTGTGCACAGGGAGAATATGCAAACTCCACACAGAAAGGCCCCACCCAGTTTGTGGATTTTAGCCCCGGACCTTTTTGGTGTGAGGTGTAAGGCGCTATTCACCCCTCCACCCCCTCTGGTGCTTTTCTCGCCATGCCTTTATCTCTGTAGCTATATTGTTTGTGGTTTGTCACATTTGCTGTGTGTCATTTTTCTATTTTCATCTTTTCTTTCTCTTAGCTTTTCCTCACTAGAACACGTCCCTGACTCTTGTTCTGCTGGAGCTCTCCCCATGCTGAAATGGACTTATTCACTCTCCACTGTCACCAAGTGCTGCTCATAGGCGTTTTCTCTATAATCTTGCAGGGACTTTATCTGTAAGTTGGCACTATGTAAATAAATAATAGTTTTAGTGAAATAAGTTTATACTTCTCAGCAGTGGCTGTATTTCCTGAGGAGGCTGAGGAAATTTGGTATGTCGGCCAAGATCCTCAGCAGGTTCTACAGCTGCATTGTGGAGAGCACACTGACCAGCTGCATCACTGCACGGTACGGCAGCACTAATGCTATGGAAACGCCTGCAGAGAGTGATAACAACTGCAGAGAAGATCACCAGGACCTCACTGCCCTCTCTGCAGAGCATCTACCATAGCAGAATCCAGAAGAGAGCTGCCTCCATCCTCAAAGACACCACACACCCCCAACACGGACTGTTCACACTTCTGCCCTCGAAGGTGCTTTAGCAAAAAGGAAAGTTTTAAGCCTAATCTTAAAAGTAGAGATAGTGTCTGTCTCCCAAATCCAAGCTGGAAGCTGGTTCCACAGAAGAGGGGCCTGAAAACTGAAGGCTCTCCTTCCCATCCTACTTTGAAATACTCTAGGAACAACAAGTAAGCCCGAAGTGCTCTAATAGGGTGATATGGTACTACAAGGTCATTAAGATAGGATGGGGCCTGATTATTTAAGACCTTGTATGTGAGGAGCAGGATTTTGAATTCATTGATTTTCATTGCACAGAGAAATGCTTTTCTTTGTACACATGACAAGAAACGCTTCTTTCGACCTTTTATTTCCTTTTAAAACATTACCCACCCTCTTGGATCCAAATGTGTTCTCTTTACTTCAGGTTAAATTTACTCTCGGACATCTCTGCTTGATACGTACATTTGTTTAAATGTCGTCTTGATATAGTATGTTATTTATAGGTTATTTATATAATTCATGTGTACTTCAATAATTAGGAAGAGGCAAAATCCCCTTGGGGTTAATTTCAGGGGTGCACAATAGAAGTTAGTGTTTCTCTCCATGCTGAAATGGACTTATTCACTCTTCATTGTCACCAAGTACTGCGCATAGAAGAGTGTTGGGTTTTTGTCTAAACTCTTGCAGGGACTTTTCCTGCAAGTAAGTATTGTGTAAATAAATAGTAGACAAGGGGAAATGAGCTCATACTTCAGCACACCCTCGTGGGTTCAAATATGTTTATTTCAGGCTTCATTTCCTTTGTGAGACCTCTCTTCAATATGCATTTCCTTCAGATGTCATTAATGATACAATTGTTGCTGTTAAAGTTGTCCAATTATTCATGTGTACTTCAATAATTAGGAAGAGTTGAATTTAGAGGTGCACTGGTTCAAATACATGACAGACTTTAACACATCAAAAGTTAAGATAAAAGTGTTCATTGCCAAGTTTCACCACATCCATAAAGTGACACATTCTGAATATTACAAAGTAAGACACGTGTTGTCTTTGCAGATGCTTTATTGCGAGTATTTGGAACAGGCAAGAAAAAAAAATTACATACTATAAAGATTAGAAATTACAGATTATAATTTTACCAATTCTACGTTCTCGAAAACACATAATTTTTTAATTTTGCAAGAAAAATGCTATACAGTACAAGCAAAAGATATTCAGCATAAAATCAGATTGTTATTTAGTCATCAAGTGATTTCACATCAACAGCTGCTCTTACACTGACTGACTGGCCATACTTCTCCCCTGACGTTCCAAGAAGGACTCCGTTTCTGGAGTAGAAAACGTCGGCCAAAGAGGAGCTCATGGGAGAAGGGATGTACTCCTGACACGAGTACCCACCAAGATTTGGTGCACACTCCACTTCATAGGAAAAGTAGAAAGTCCCATGATTCAGCATGCAGCTGTCGCTCACCTTCCCTGCTCGCAGATCAAATGAACACTCGCCTAACAGATCACTGTTCCAGTAACTGTCCTCGTCATACACAGCAAATCTAAGTTTGTTTTTCATTTTGATGGTGATGGTTCCAAATTCAAATGTTTCTCGCCATCTGGGATTGTCATTATTAGGTATGATAACAGTGCGCATTTTCTGGTCACCATATGTCACCTCCACTGAACCATCTGTCTGAGACCGCCAGTCACCATACAGACCCTCTGCATAAAGACTGAACACCTTTAATGTTGCAAGACCTTTCCAAGCAGGACAGCAATTTGCCTTAATATTCTTGCTATTGTTGCAGACACAAGCACAAGGATCTCTAACATTCAATCTGTGCCCAATCTTACAGGTTTCTGAACACTGTTTCAACATTGCATTTTTCTGAATGTAGTCCTCTATTCCTCTCTTCAGTCCATCCCTAGCTGGATGATTTATTGCCAGTAAGGTGTGAAGGGGCTTTAAGCTGTACTTGACCACATCAGGTGTTTTCTTCAGTGAGCTAAGCCAGTTTTTATAGACAGAAGGGTCTTTCACTTGAAAAAGGATATCAGCTCTGTTACTAGTTCCACCAATGACCTCTGTGTGTCGCTCACTAAATTCACCACTGAAACTTGGGATAGATAGCTTCTTCTTCTTTAAGTTACAGTGCTTTATCAATGAGTTAATACTGTTGGGATGCTTGACACCACTCAAAGCCTCGACTGACAAACAATCATTGATTTCTGCAGCTGACAGGTCATTCATGGTTGCCTTGCAGGTCCTGACAGCAGTGATTGCTTTTATATCCCCTCCAAGATACACTTGTGTGATGTAATGTGTGCCATATGTGTCAATCACATTATTATATGCTTCCACATTATGAACGTTGCAAGGAGGAAGGGAATCCACAGCGGACCTGAATTCATAACTCAAGTGAAGATTTGTTGCCAGTCTGTAACTGTGGAACACAAAAACCAGAAAAGTAATGAACACTCATCACAGTGTGCTTTATTGATGGTATTTTTCTTTAAGTAAACCTTTTGACTGCCAGAAAACACTAGAAAACATATCAGAGAAAAACCCAACAATCAAAGAAACCCCTTTGAGCAAGCATTTGGTGACCGTGGGAAGGAAAAAACCCTTTTAACAGGAAAAAATCTCCGGCAGAACCAGGCTCAGGGAGGGGCGGGGCCATCTGCCATGAGTGGTTGGTGGTGAAGAGAGAAAGAAAGGACAAAAGACATGCTGTGGAAGAGAGCCAGAGACGAATAATAATAAATGATAAAATGCAGTGAGATGTATAAACACAGTGAGTGAAGAAGAAACACTCACTGCATCATGGGAATCCCCCAGCAGTCTATGCCTATTGCAGAGTAACTAAGGGAGGATTCAGGGTCACCTGGTCCAGCCCTAATTATATGCTTTATCAAAAATGAAGTTTTAAGCCTAATCTTAACATATTGAGGCTGTCTATCTCCCGAATCCAAGCTGGGAGCTGATTCCACAAAAGAGGGGCCTGAAAGCTGAAGATTTTGCATCCCATTCTACTTTTAAAGATCCTAGGATTCAGAAATAACCTGCAGTCTGAGAGCAAAGTGCTCTACTGGGGTGATACGGTACTATGAAGTGCACTATGTGAGGGGAAGGATTTTAAATTCTATTCTGGATTTATCAGGTAGACAGTGAAGAGAAGCCACTACAAGAGAAATGTGCTTTCTCTTTCTAGCCCCCGTCAGTACTCTTGTTGCAGCATTTTGGATCATCCGAAAGCTTTTTGGAGAGTTTTTAGGACAGTGTGATAATAATTACGTAAAATAGTCCACCCTAGAAGCAATAAATGCAGCATCACACGACCCCATGCAAAGATTCCTATAGCAGAAAGTGTCAGGCCACACTGCCTACATTTACAAAGTGTTAAATGTAAGAGAAACAACAACCATTGTGTTCCAAGATCCTAAATATAGATAATGACAGTGGTTGTCCAAAATGTTAATTTAAACATTTTCAGAATGTTTTTATGTGCAAAAAAACCTTTTTTCTATGTAAAAGAGAAGGGAACGATTATGTGACATATTAAACAGTGGTTTACTATTCAGACTCACTTAATATTTAATTAGGCTATATATGACCTATTTACTAAAATCTGTTTCACACACGTGCTCTAAACTAAATATTTAAAAGAAAGACAAAAAAATCTCAGTGAATCAAACATATAAAACAGGAAGACAAATATTCATCCAAACACTCACCTATAGTATTGACAGTTGGCAAAATGGTGAAAGAAGGTGTAACGGTCTTGTTTTGACTTATTGATGCCAAAAGTAGATGCTTTGGCGCGGGAACCTCCTAATGCAACCCCAGGCTTTGTCGAAGGGAAATTAAGGTCAGCTTTCCAGTTGTTGAACACTGTTGCTGTAGAATCATTGACAAGACTTTCAACCGAATCATAGACCGTGCTGGAGACTTTCAGATTGCATTTGGGCAGGGTTCTCCAGTCCACCACAGCAGCAGGGACCTTCTGCTTCTCTCCATTCATGTAGCTGTTCTGGTACATCTTACAAGTGCCATTTCCAATCTTCCATGTTTCAGTGTCGATCACATAGGCACCTTTTCTCTCCATCGTCACAATGTCAAAGCCTTCACCACCCAAGTTGTAACCAGGGACAAAGTGAGCCTTTTCACACTCCTCTGGTGTACCAATGAAGCTCACACTGGATGGAAGGCACAAGGGACTCCATGCCCAACACAGGAGCAGGACGTGCCACAGCTTTGCCATCTGTATGAAAGAGTCAAACAAGCAGAGAAGAAAAAAATGATGGAGATAAACAAAGATTAATCAGTATACTAAAGCACTGATTGTCAGACTTCACAGGTTCACATTCGCATTACAGAAGTCACAAAAGTGACTTATTATCAGTCATTGGCAGCGACAGGAGAAACAACGAATACGAGAGTATCCCAAATCAATATTAATAACATCAAGGACAAATAAAGAATCAGAACATGTGCACTAAAATAAGAATGTGCCCAACTTAAAAAATAATGCAAGGCAGGACTTAGCAGTCTCACCTTCACTGTTGACTGCAGGCTCTGACCAGCAGCTTCTGACCTATTTTATAGTTTTAATGTAGGGGTGGAGACCTGATCGCTAATCTCCCAAATATAAACTTAAGAACATCCAAAAAAACAATGTGTGAATTTTACTTCCTTCCTGCCTCACACACAGTATGATGATCACATGATCACACAGTATCATCTTCTTATTTTAATGGATGCCCAGAGGATGGTGCTGTAGACATAAATTGGACTTTCTGCTGATCTTGTTTCTCAATTATGGGATATCCATTGCAAGGGTGAGTCAATGAATTGAAAATAATTTGATTAATTTTCTTAACTGTCTTCAGTTAAAGTACCAAAAAGGTATTTCTTTATTAAAATGTTAAATATATAAAATTAATAATGTGACTGCTCCATAAAACCATATTTCAAGGCTAAATACTGTTTGTGCAAACTTTGCAACACAAAGTGATGATTGCCAACTGCATAAACAAAATTAGATTTCCCCTGCTGGAGATTTAAAAATAATTTAAAAAAAAAAAAACCATACCAAATGGGAAAAAATTCACACAAACTATGGCAAAGTTTAGATACAAGCTAATGACATGAAGTAGTCTCATATACACACATTATGAGCAAAAAGTGGTGAATGCAGAAGAAATTGATGCTAATAAATCAGTGGAAGTCCCTTGAAGCCCACGTCTATAGCAAGGAGGAGGAGACTGAGAGTGCCTCATGCCACCGTTCCCACCTGTCTGAAGGCCTCCACCATCATTCCCATCCCCCAAAAGACTGGTATTGACAGCCTCAGTGACTACTCACCTATAGGCCTCATGTCTGTAGTCATTAAGTGTGTCAAGCGGATAGTCTCTCAGCACATCAGAGATTGTCTACCCCGCTCCCTTGACCCCCACCAGTTTGCTTACAGAGGATGCCATCACCATAACCCTTCACAGAACACTGATCCATCTGGAGAACAGGAAGAGCAATGTGGCGATTCTCTTCGTGTCTACAGCTCAGCATTCAACACCTTGAACTCAGACATCTTCGCCACCTTCAAATCCCTCCCTGCCACCTGCCTCTGGATCAAAGATTTCCTCACGGCCTCAGTCAGTCCGATCCCCCCACCCCCCACCCCCAACTGTCATTCAGAACCGGATCCCAGCAGGGCTGTGTTCTCAACCCCCTACTGCAGGGGTAGGCAACTCCAGGCCTCGAGGGCCGGTGTCCTGCAGGTTTTACATATCACCCTGGGTCAACACACCTTAATCAAATGATTAATTCATTATCAGACCTCTGGAAAACTTCAAGACATATTGAGGAGGTAATTTAGTAATTTGAATCAGCTGTGTTGAATCAAGGACACATCTAAAACCTGCAGGACACCGGCACTCGAGGCCCGGAGTTGCCTACCCCTGCCCTACTGTATGTATTGTACACATATGACTGCACACCAACCCACCCAACCAACATCATCGTCAAGTATGCCGATGACAGGCAGAATCTGGTTTCTGGGCATCCACCTCTCTTTGATCTCACCTAGACCCACAACATCAATGCCCTGGTAAAGAAGGTCCAGCAGCATCTACACTTCCTCCATGTCTCGAGGAAAACTAACCTGGACCGGAAGCTGCTGCTGGCCTTCTGCTGCTCCTCAGTGGAGAGCGTGTTCTCCTACTGCCTGGGTGTTTGCTACGCAGGGGCCACTACTGAGAACAGGAAGACTGCACAGAGGGTAATTAACACCTGCCAAAAAACCATTGGCTGCCCTCTGCCACCCTTGGAGACCACGGCCAGATCCTCTTGTCTCAGGAAAAACAGGGCCAACACAGGTGACCCCTTGCACCCCATCCACCACCTTTTTGACCAGCATCCTTCTGGTCGGCACCTCAAATAGCTTATTCCCCTGGGTCATCGAGACTGTTAACAAACACTATCCCTCCACAGCCCACCCCTGCCCACTCACCTAACCAATCTGAGCCATGGTCTGAGTAACCCCCATCACTCAGGCCACTCACATACAGACCCTATTCAGACCAAGTCTTTTCTTTGCACTACTTCTGAGCACTTTGCAACTATTTTGTTCCCCAATGTAATAAAGGTATTATATTATATTATATTATATTATATTATATTATATTATATTATATTATGATGTGTACATCCCCAACATTGAAAGTGTCCACTGGCCTGTAGGTGTGAATAGACTGCAGAGTCCTGGCCTCACAAGTTAGCTCTTCTGTGTTGTGCCAGCCACTTAATCAAAGGTTGTTTGGGCTTCGCAATGTATAAATCATGGCAATCCATGTGCTGTTGGGTAACTTGCCTATTGACAAACATGCAGAATTGTGTGCATTAATTAAAATCTATTCATCTTTGTTCAAATCCAAAAGAACTTTGAGCATGATATTGATGTCGGTGATGCAAAACCAATCCGGCAGAGGTGCTGACAGCCAGTCCAGTAGGTGGAGCTGACCCAATTATAGATGTGGCACACCCAAGAAGGCCAGTCCCAGTGCATTATAAAGCCACTTTGACTGAACCTCCAGCTTCCCGTCTGTGGCTCATTATGCTCCCTTGGTTATGTCCAGTTATGGCTGTTGTACCATTTCATCTGTGTTTGGCTTTCTTTATTTTATTTCATTAAAATATCTTAGAGCCTTTAAAAGCCTGTGTGTGGTCTCCCACTTACTTGTCACATCCTTTGAGCTGGGTTGTGACATTACAGCTTCTTTTATCTGACCTATTTAATAGTATTAATGTAGAGGTGTTGTTGACCTGATTGCTAATCTCCCAAATTCTACACTTCAGAACATGCGCAATAAAAATGTGTGACTTTTATTTTCTCATCTAATTAAAACTTGGGCCAACTGTTGTTTTTCTGTGCTATCTATTCTGACAAAAAAGCAACCATTTTACTCAGAGCCTACTGTGCTTAGGTAGAGCAGAAAAGTGCTTTATACAACCAGGCCTAATACCATTTAATTTTTCTTTTCAGCTTTAGTTGTATTTAGCTGTTTTTAGTTATAGTAACTTTGTTTTGAGTAAAAGAAAGTATTTGCTTTATGGTGTAAAACATATAGATTTAACAATGGGACTGCTCCATCACAACTACATTTCGAGTAAATGACATGACGCATTCTGTATATCATATATGGACATCTATTTGTACAAACTTTGGAAGGCAAATTGATCAGAAAAATTAGATTTTCCCTGCTGGTGTAACGGGTGTATTAAAAAATAATTTATATTTTACCAAAGATCCATCCTGCAGTGTTATTTTGCTTTGTCAGTATTGGTTATGTATATGTGTTTATTTATATATATTTATTTTCTGTATTTATATTTTGGGAGCTTTTATTTTGTTTGTGTGACCTTTGACTTCCCGCAAAGTCACTTCCTGTAGCTGCGCGCTATTTTCCTCAGTCACCTAGAGGCCCCGCTGAGGAGAGGTGTTCATGCAGAAGTCCAGTAAAGTGAAGTCGCTGTACTGTTTTGTTTTTATTTTAAACAGTCGCCTAGAGGCCCCGCTGAGGAGAGTTATGGGAGAATAAATCCGCCCAGCTGGCAAAGTGAGAGCTGACTCCTCTGGTCATTCGCACAACACAATGCAGAGAACTAACGGCAATCAGAGTTTAAGGCCAGACCGGCTACACTGGCATAAAAGGTAAAGTATTCTGGCTTATTTTTTAAAAACATGCATGGAAGGAAGCTCATGTAAACTGCCACTATCATCCTAAAGGAGGATGGGCCCATGTCGCTTTTTCAGGCTGTTCCTGGCTGGGCTCCATAAACTAAGGCCCGGCCACCAGACGCTCGCCCTCGGGCACCCTCCTTGTGCCTGGCTCCTGGGCAGGGCCCCAGTAACCCTATCCTGGAGGGGTGAACTGTTCCCTTGATTGTACACTCATAGGGGTCTTGTGAATCGCTCTTTGTCTGGTCCCTCACCCAGGACCGATTTTTTTAAAAAACATGAATGGAAATTACAGAAGGAGTTCATGTGAAGTGCCACTATCTCTTTTTTTAATATGACCACAATGGATCTCCAAAGACAGGTCACATGTTTAGACTTAATATATGAAGCAACCTGCGGTTTAAAATTCAGTTCAGCTGAAGTCATAAAAGCTGTTCATACAAGAGTCATCTCAAGCCATTTTTTAATATTATAAGGTAAAAACTGCATACACTATAATAGAGAGAAAGAAGCCCAATGATTGGATGATTCCTGATGACACTTGATGACAGAAGGAAAGAAGAAAACCCTTTTAACAGGAAGAGAGCTAAGGGAGGGTGTAACGTGCGGTGGAGATGAAGCCAGCCGCGGAGGTGTGCAGGTGGATAGCGAATGAGCAACAGCTTCTAACTTTCCACAAGTACTCATTTATTTAAAATATCAAAATAAACCTCTACCACACATTACCCGAGAGCACACTAGTCCGCGTGCACACGGAACAATCCATTACAAGGAGAGTGCGAAGAAGAACAAAAAGGGGGTGACACACGAGTGATGAGACAGGAGACGCTGCCATGTGGTGATATACTGCATTACAACAGCAACTGTTACAAGGGGTAGCCAGGTTTGAGGGATGAGGGAAGACCAGAAAATAGAGACCATGAACAACAACCCGAAAAAAAGGAGAAAAAACAACACAAACTATGGCAGATTTTAGATACAAGTTAATGGCATGAAGTAGTGGCATATGGCAAAAAGTGGTGAATGCAGAAGAAACTGATGCTAATACATCAATGAAAGTCCCCTAGAAGCCCGAGTCTATAGCAACATGACTAAGATATGCGTAAGGATGAACTTTATGACACACTTTGGAGAGGTAAAGCATGAAATTTCTGGCGTCAGTCCATCCCTGGCACAATGATCTAATGGCAGTTATGTGTGCCGGAGTTTTAAGCTGTACTGACCACATCAGGCTTTTTTTTTTTTCAATGAGCTAAGCCGACGTTTATAGACATTACTACTTCCACCAATGACCTCCGTATACTGCTCACTAAATTCATGCCTGAAACTTGGAATAGAAAGCTTCTACTTCTTTAAGTTACAGTGCTTTATTATTGAGTCAGTACAGCTAGGACGCCTGACAACACTCAAAGCCTTGACTGACAAGCAATGATTGATTTCTGTAGCAGACATGCCATTCATGGTTGCCTTGCAGGTCCCGACAGCGGTTGTTGCTTTCATATCCCCTCAAAGAAACACTTGTAATGTGTACAATAAGTGTCAAACAAATTATGATATGCTTTATCAACGGTGAAAGAAGGAAGGCATTTCACAGCTTATTTGAATTCCTGACTCAATGGAGGAGTCGGGAATTCAGACTGTGGACAACCAAAACCATAAAAATGAGTAACTCTCATTACCATACTTAACTTAACATTTAAGAACATCTGCAATAAAAATGTATTACTTTTACTTCCTTCACACCTCATTTGATTAAACCCTGGGCCAACTTGCAGTGATATCTTTGACATCTTGAGCCTATTGTTTTTTAAGTCTGTGGCTGTTTTTCGCATTGTCTTCAGTTTCAGTTGCCCTATGCACACACAGCACACACAGCAGTTAGGCAAGTGAGGATTTAAGGTGAAGGTGAGAAGCAACTCAGTGCAGGAGAGATGTCATGAGGTGTAAAAGATGTCCAAGCATAAAATAATGTTACTTTGATGTACATTACCAAGTAGCATATAATTAAAATAAAGGAGACAAAATAGCAGGTCAATATTAATTTTCAAACATGTCAGGCATGTTGTACATGACAGCGGTAGAATATAACTGTCGCGGGGTCCTCTCTTAAACTTCTCCTGAACAAATGCAGGCATAGTCAGGAAGCGTTCAGTGTGTATAGTTTATTCTGCCGGCCTCCCAGGTGCACAAAAGAATATTAACAAAGAAAATAAACAACTGACTTAATTCAAAATAAAACAAAAATCTATATACAAAACACAAGCAGCTGAGCCAGTCTATATGTTACCCTCCCTGTAACATCTCACAGAATGCCCAGGTAGGCCCTGACGGCCTCCTTTTATACCCCATTGCCCCTCCCACTAGGCATAATAATCATCTGTTTATTATTTCTTTTCCCAAAACACTCTTTTTTCCTCAGCTTATTTCCAGCTGTATTCCTACAATACATATATATATAAAAATTCCCCGCTCGCCCCTGTGGGCGGTCAATCCTTCAAGCTCGGGTCCTCTACCAGAGGCCTGGGAGCTTGAGGGTCCTGCGCAGTATCTTAGCTGTTCCTAGGACTACGGTCTTCTGGACAGAGATCTCCGATGTTGTTCCCAGGATCCGCTGGAGCCACTCGCCTAGCTTGGGAGTCACTGCACCTAGTGCTCCAATTACCACTGGGACCACCGTTACCTTCACCCTCCACATCCTCTCGAGCTCTTCTCTGAGCCCTTGGTATTTCTCGAGCTTCTCGTGTTCCTTTTTCCTGATGTTGCTATCATTCGGAACCGCTACTTCGATCACTACGGCCGTCTTCTTCTGTTTGTCTACCACCACTATGGTCTACCACCACCATTTTGTCCGTGTGTATCTGGAAGTCCCACAGGATCTTAGCTCGGTCATTCTCCATCACCCTTGGTGGCATCTCCCATTTTGACCTCGGGACTTCCAGGTTATACTCGGCACAGATGTTCCTGTACACTATGCCGGCCACTTGGTTATGGCATTCCTGCTAGCATCTTGCACCCTGCTGTTACGTGCTGGATTGTCTCTGGGGCATCTTTACACAGCCTGCACCTGGGGTCTTGCCTGGTGTGATAGACCCCAGCCTCTATGGATCTTGTACTCAGAGCTTGTTCTTGTGCTGCCATGATTAGTGCCTCCGTGCTGTCTTTCAGTCCAGCTTTGTCCAGCCACTGGTAGGATTTCTGGGTATCAGCCACCTCTGCTATCTGCCAGTGGTACATACCGTGCAGGGGTCTGTCCTTCCATGATGGTTCCTTGCCTTCCTCCTCTTTCTTGGGTTTCTGCTGCCTGAGGTATTCACTGAGCACGCTGTCAGTTGGGGCCAGCTTCGTGATGTATTCATGGATGTTCCTTGTCTCATCCTGGACTGTGGTGCTGACACTCACCAGTCCCCGTCCTCCTTCCTTCCACTTAGCGTACAGCCTCAGGATGCTGGACTTGGGGTGAAACCCTCCATGCATGGTAACGAGCTTTCTTGTCTTGATGTTAGTGGCTTCTATCTCCTCCTTTGGCCAGCCTATTACCCCAGCAGGGTACCTGATCACAGGTAGGGCGTAGGTGTTGATAGCCCGGATCTTGTTCTTACCGTTCAGCTGACTCCTCAGGACTTGCCTGACCCTCTGCAGGTACTTGGTGGTTGCAGCTTTCCTAGCGGCCTCTTCATGGTTCCTATTCGCCTGCGGGATCCCCAGGTACTTGTAACTGTCCTCTATGTCTGCAATGTTGCCTTCTGGTAGTTCGATCCCCTCAGTTCTGACTACCTTCCCTCTCTTTGTTACCATCCGACTACACTTCTCCAGTCCGAATGACATTCCGATGTCATTGCTGTATATCCTGGTAGTGTGGATCAGTGAATCGATGTCTCATTCACTCTTGGCATACAGCTTGATGTCATCCATGTACAGGAGGTGGCTGACAACTGCTCCATTCCGTAGTCTGTATCCGTAGCCAGTCTTGTCAATGATCTCACCGAGGGGGGTCAGGCCTATGCAGAACAGCAGTGGGGACATCTCCTTGGTAGATCCCGCACTTGATGGTGACTTGTGCTTGGAGTTGGCCTCCAGTGTTGTACGCCACATCCCCATTGAGTTCCTGATGAGGGCTCTTAGGGTCCTGTTGATCTTGTACAATTCTAGGCATTCCAGTATCCAGCTGTGGGGCATTGAGTCATAGGCCTTCTTCAATCCAGGCAGTGCACAAGTTGGTCAGTCTGGTCTTGCAGTCTCAGCTGACTGCTCGGTCTACCAGTAGCTGGTGTTTTGCGCCTCTGGTATTCTTGCCCATCCCTTTCTGTGCCCCACTCATGTATTGACCCATGTGCCTGTTCATCTTAGCTGCTATGATGCCTGACAGGAGCTTCCACGTGGTGCTGAGGCAGGTTATTGGTCGGTAGTTGGAGGGGACCGGTCCCTTCTGGGGGTCCTTGAGGATCAGGACTGTCTGGCCTTCGGTTAGCCATTCTGGGTGTCTCTCGTCAACTAGCAGTTGGTTCATTTGTGGAGTGTTACGGCCCTAGCTTTGCCTCCTTGACTCCTTTTTCTGACCCGGAAACTTTTTGTTACTTCCTCCTCGCCGCCTAGACCCCTCAGGGGAACGTAACAAGTGGGGGCTCGTCCGGGATATTTGAAAAGGGAGTTTCAAGTTGGATTTGGTTTTTGATTATCTTGCTTTGTCACCTTTTGAGTACCACAACTTCCCAGTTAAGTTAGGTGAGTGTCCAGCTGAGCTTTTTAAGTTCTTCCATCGGGCACTCTTTTGTTGTTTTGCCTTTTTTATTTTCGGAGTAATCCTAGGTGGGGATAAGTTCCCTGTTGGGGGTAGGCAATTCAGGGCTCTGGTCACTGAAGTTCTGCCTTTCAAGTTGCCTCGAGCCCAGCACGCTCCAGAAGATAGGTAGGTATAGTTTGGTGTGCTTAGGAACTGGGTAAGTTTTGTTTGTTTAACGTGTATGCTGTAAGAGGTAAGTTGGTCATGTGGCAGCACGAGGTGGAAATAAAGTAAATACTCTTCACAGTTTTAAAAAGACAACACCACCCTGGGAATTTCACCCAGAGAATACTGGAAGTAACACTGAATCACCAAAAAGGCACTTAGGTTCGCTATACTCAGTACAGAGACGAGGTTCAATGATAAACAAATTAACAATTAATAATTATTTAAAACACCATATAAAAGCACAATCATAAATATTCATGTACAAATATGCTTAAAAAGGTATTCAGAGCTGAGGCTTACCAGTGGAGGGGCAGGGATGCCACACACAAACTAAAAGAAAACACACCAAGACACAAGTGCAGCACACTATCACACACTCACACTAATAAACTAAACAAGGCAGGTGTGTACACGCAAAGGATCCCACCACCAAGGCACCCAAGTCTCCTCCACGTCGGCGCTCCGCATCTGAATAAAAGAAACAAAGAAAATTTTAATATATCACAACAAACTAATGTGTAACGCTGGGGGATAACCCAACTGCAGGACCACACTGGTGATCTACAGCTAGAAAAAGGGCCTCCCACCAGTGGCGTAACAAAAATCCAAACTACAAATCAAAAACAGTAAAACAACATACAGTCTGGATAAAGCTCTAAAATCAGGAGCAAACGGAATCGCCGTATTGCTCCAACTTGCCGTCTGCACAACTACAAGTTAACGGTCAATCAATATGCACGCCAGCTGACTCCCATAACCGGCGGGCATATGGCTGCTGTCCACGCCGACATCCACAGTAAAAGCTGGCAGCAGCAGGAAAAGAAATCTCGCAACGGGAACAGACGGTAAAAGCACAGCAAAGCAAAGCAAAGCAAAACAGCAGCACTTCAGTTCACGTAGCTTGGCGCAAAACTCAGGCCCACACTTCCTGCAAAGCATTATAAATAATTACTATAAAAGAAGAATAGAAGGCAGAGAGCGTAACAAAAGTTGATTACGTACCAAGTAAGCCGTGTCATAGAACGTGAGCAGAATGGCTCAGAGGAGGCTTCTACAGCTACGACCTACAAACAATAGCCGTTTACCACCAAGTAAGGTAATATACACACTACAATGAGTAAACACCTACCAGCCGCGATGGAGGCTTCAGAAGAGTAACCCGCAAATGATCTCGGCAACACCAAAGGGAAGTCAGGTGACCAAAAAGGAGATCACAGGTAAGCGATCCAGGGACACTCAAATGGCCACTATTTATACTAGCGCCCCCTAATGCACCAGGCTGAAAGTGGGTTGGACCGAGGGATAACATTCATCCTGCCACAGTCAGTTAAGTTTTGTAGTTTTCCATTAATTGGTTAATTGTTGGGTAGTCTGATCGATTTGGCAGAGGGGTGTGGTGGTGTCCTAATTAGGGTGTGTTTGCTGAGCCTTCTCCGCCCCCAAAATGGATGACACAACTATTAGTGCACAGGTGTCTAGAGGCTCGTTTGTGGGCAATAACATCCACCTGGTTCCAGTTTTCTGTGAATCCAGTGTTCAAAGCTTTTTCAGTGTATTCGAACGCGTAGCAACTGCACTGCAGTGGCCTCAAGACGTGTGGGGGGTGATGTTGCTGTGTAAATTCACAGGTAAGGCTCAGGAAGCTTGTTCCAGTCTGTCTAGGGATGACTGCCTAGCTTATGAAAAGATTAAAAGTGCTGTCCTCCAGGCCTATCAACTTGTACCTGAAGCCTATAGGCAGCATTTTCAAGGTTTGGAGTTGGCACAGGGTCAGTCCTACCTTGACTTCGCAAGGGAGAAGGCAAAGCTCTTTGATAGGTGGTGTTCTGCAAGCCAGGTTAACAATATGGGGTTGTTACGTGAGCTTGTGCTGGTGAAGGATTTCAAGAACGTGGTGCCTGAGTGTATTGCCCTTTATTTAAGTGAACAAAGGGCCATCACTTTACAGCAGGCTGCCACACTGGCAGATGAGTTTACCCTAACTCATAAAACAAATGTTGTAGAATGTGACATCCTTTCTCACCATAATACATCTTGGAGAGCTAGGAGTGAGCCAGCTAGAAAGGCTGAAAAAGTGGTGGTTTCAAGTTCAAAAGCAAAACTGTGTTTCTTCTGTCACAAGCCTGGCCATGTGGTTGCTGATTGTGTGAAACTGGCACTTAAGCGGAAAGCGCATCCAAAGGGAGGAAGGCCTGATTTGAAAACAGTCAGTCGTGGTTCTCAAACTGACAAGGTTGTCAGGCCCATCAAAGGACCACACTTGGGGCATAGTTGCTTAAGGGGCTCCTGTGGTCAGTGTAAGGGGTCAACTAACCCTGAGCTGCCGCTGGTTGACCATTTCTCAGGTCCTCAAAATGACTTGCAGGGAGACAGATCTTGTATAAAACCACCACTCAGACCTGCACCCCTTGCTAACAAACATGTCTGTGTTTCAGTAAAGCCTGCTAGCTGCCTGCTGGGTTCTTCACATGTGATGGTTCGAAGCCCTGGCTATCACATGGGACACTGTTTCGAGGGTCTGGGGCCACTCTCTGTCAATGTTGTGAACCCACTGAGATGGGATTGGCAGCTTCCACAGGAAATGCCTAACCGTTGCTATGGGGTTTGGTAGGTGGAAAGCCTGCAATTTGGTTATGAAACGGTTCTGGACCTGGGTTGTTTTGGTTATCATAATCATAATGTGACAAACCACGGGTTTGTATTTATGGGAGGGGGTGTTACGGCCCTAGCAGGGCTGCCTCCTGAAGTTGTCTGTGTGGGCGTGTCTGACCATCTCTCCTGCCTTAGCTGCCACCTTTTTTCTTTTGTGCAGCTGACTCTCGTCAGTAATTAAAAGTATTTAAGCCCAGGGAAAGGTGAGCTCTGGGCCAGTGTGCCATTAGCTCGGTCGCAGCTAGTGAGCAGCTTGGTCGCAGCTAGTGAGCAGCTAGTGAGCAGCTCTCTCTTTTTGACTTACTTTTTCCTTTATTGACCAACGCTTGAGTTTTGTTTGTTTTCCTTAAATGGTGATAGCGGCTTGTCCGTCTCTTTTAGTTGAGCTACCTTAATAAAATTATTTAATTTAACCGCTTTGCCTCCTTGACTCCTTTTTCTGACCCGGAAACGTTTTGTTACTTCCTCCTCGCCGCCTAGACCCCTCAGGGGAACGTAACAGGAGTGCAGTCAGCTTCTTCAGCCAGTAGGCGTGAACCATGTCAGGGCCTGGTGCTGTCCAACTCTTCATACTGGAGACCCTTTCTGTGGAGAACAGCTGGTTTATTCTCCTGCCTTCTATCTCTCTGGTGTACCTCCTCAAGCGGTCGTTGCTTGGTTTCCAAGTTTCCAAGGCCTCAGGTACTTCCAGGCAGCCTACAGTGTTTCACAATAACAAAGAAAACACAAACAAAAATAATGCAGTTCACGTGACCTTTCCAAGCGCGCAAACCCACTATACCATACCATCGGCTTGCAAAATCACGGAGAGTCTACGCGACCAGCTTTATTAAAGGTAAGCAAAAAAAAAATATGTTGGCCACCCTCTGTGCCGCTCAAAATATACCTCTCACCCCGCAAGTCTGCGGGCCGGGACGGTGTAACTCCGTCACAATAACTAAGCAACCTCCTTCATTTGATCCTCGGAGGACACACAAATTTATTGTGGGTTGCATCAGCAATGGCAAATGTTGTAAAACTCTACCAAATCAAACATGCAGCTGAAGAACATTTTCTGTGGTTACTATATGAGCAGTCATTATTAACATGTCCAAATTACATTTATTGTTAAAATGTATATTTAATTGACAATTAAAAGTTAGGGCATTTGAGTCAAGCATGTCTTATGTCAGATTCCTGCTGGTTCAGCTCCTCTATAATCACATTGTTTCTTCACCGTTGCTTTTTGCAGCTCAGCACACCTGTGGCTCCAGGTCCCAGCATCACTGATATAGGGAGAGCATGATTAGCTTGGATCCAATTCTCCTGCCAGCCACACTCGCACTGCCCCCTGATCCCACTGCACCACCTCTCCTCTACAGCAGAGCCGCAGACTACACTACACTCACCATTTCCTGATCATTGTCCCAGTACTTATCATCATCAGTGTTTATCAGGGTTTAGTTTGTTTTTTCTGATCACCATATGTCACCTGCACCTACTGTTGCAGACACAAGCACAAGGATCTCTTAAATTTGATCTACATCCAATCTTACATATTTCTTAATGTGCTGTAGTGTGCAGGGACTTTGAGACGTATCAGACCACATCAGTTGTGGGTTTAAATGAGCTTAGCCCATTTTTGAATAGAGATGATTCTAATTGGATATCAACTCCATTATTGTCTCCACTAATGACCTCTGTGTGTTTCTCATTAAATTTACTCATTAAACTTGATAACTATATAAATAACAGGAATAAAACACACAAGAAATGTTCTTAGTTTTAATTGTGATCAGTTTGGTGCAAATTATGATTGTAAAGGCCGTCATCTTGTAGATATCGCAATGTGTTGCCGGTAATAACTTTTTTGCACCAGACAAATGTTCACTATATTATAAAACTAAATAAAAACAATAAAAAGTAAAACTAATACTGAAACCAGTAAACACTGAAAGGTAACTGAACAGTAAAAAACAAACAAAAAAAAAAAACAGAAGTAGCTATCTCATTGTGACATCTAGAAAACTTAGCACACATACTTGTAACATGATTCAGTGACCACAGACGACGCCTTGTTCCCACACCACATTAACCAAACTGTCTGTTTTAGTTTATCTCTCACATATTTAAATACTTCACACTGAGACTCATGCCTGACTCATTTACTTGAATGAGGAAGCTTCATTTTGCAGGAGATCTTATCAATTTTCTAATAAAATGCTTTTATGTGTGACGGTATTAAAAACATCATCATATGTTGCATATTAAGGTTTTAACTATATGTCCTTCTACAATAAAACTGCTGAAACCACTTCCATGTCTCAAACGCATTTCCTGATAAGGAAGCAACCTTCGGTAAATTGACATCTGATTCAGATTCCAGACTAATGCGTTCTTTTGTCTGTAAGGGCGTTGTGCATGTGTTTTGTTTTGAGGCAGCTGTTATGATTTGGCACTATATAAATAAAATTAAAATGAACTGAATTTAAGCTGTGCACTATATAAAACAGCTCACATTTTTAAAAAAATGCGTCACTCTTTTAAAGGTTGGTACCACTTCCTCTGTAAATTTCTTTCACTTCACAATATTGTTTGCATACATTTTTGCTGTTAAGTGTACAGAACCATTGTTATTTCTATTCAGTAAGCAATAAAAGTGAATGAAGTCTGCTGTCTTTTCTACTGTTAACACTGCACTGGTTTCGGTGCAGGTTTATTGGAAAACACTGCACTGGTTTGTGTCTTGATAATAGAAAAAGGACTTTTCAGATTTACATCTATCAGTGCTTTGAGCATGAGATTCTCCAGCAAATCCCTATTGATGACTTGCATATGACACTATTTAGCAGTAAGTATGTAGTCATTCACAGTTTATCATCCAGGGCAGTGGTCGCCCCATGATCGGGAGGTCAGGGGTTCGAATCCACTGAACGGCTACCCTGAGGTACCCCTGAGCAAGGTACTGTCCCTACACAGTGCTCCCCTGGCGCTGGACTGGTGGATGCCCACTGCTTCACTGAGTGAATGGGTTAAATGCAGAGGACTAATTTCCCTATGGGGATTAATAAAGTATACATTACATTATTGCAATGAAGTGCTAATAGCATTCAGAGTTAAAAGTAAAAAGGCCCATGACAGTCATCTTAAGGGAACGCCCTGTCTTTTCTGTTAATACTGAAACTGTTGAGTCAAAACTTTATCAGCTCTTTATCCTCTCAAAGATAATTGGGGGTGCATGGGAGTTTTGCCCAACCAGTGTACGGTGTACAGGAAAAAGCATTTGATTGTGTCCCTCAGGTGTCCTTTATGGACAGGATTTTTAGGCATAGCCAAGTGGTGGAAGGCTTTCACTTGGGTGGTCTCAGAAACTCATCTCTGCTTTTCGCGGATGATGCGCCTCTGTTGCCGAGTGTGAAGCGGTGGGAACAAGAATCAGCACCTCCAAATTGGAGGCCATGTTCCTCAGCCGGAATAGGATACCTCCTGGGCACCTCCTGGGTGAGGTATTCTGGGCATGTCCCACCAGGAGGAGGCCCTGGGGCAGGCCCAGGACACGCTGGAGAGATTTTATCTCTTGGCTTGCCTGGGAATGCCTTGGTGTTCCCCCGTACAAGCTGGAGGAGGCGTCTGGGGACAGGGAGGTCTGGGCTTCTCTATTTAGGCTGCTGGTCCCCACAACCTGGCCCCAGAAGAAGATTAGCGGAAGAAGAAGGATGGATGGACGGTCTTTGACTTGAAGAAATTTATTTAAGATTTAAACCTATTTTCTGCATATTCCAGCATATAAAATAAAATAATTTTTTATGTTTACACTCACTCTTTCAAATAGATGCAAGTAAAACACAGCAAAAAATAAATAAAATCAAAGAGTCAGCGGCACTACGTCCTGTTGCTCTTAAATCTATTTTCACCTGTTTAGAAGAAGTGGAGCAGTCGGAGATTTGCCCAGGGGGATCCAGGGGTTTCTCGAGGAATTTCACATTCCTGTGGCAGCATGCTATGTGTTTGCTCACATTTGCAGTTAAATTTTTCGCTGTAGAAAGAAGTTTTCCTCCCAAGTAGAGTGTACAGTGGATGCTAATGTTTTTGTCACTTTTTACGGAATCAGGCTCAAAGTATGGTCAGTACTTCCACACATTAAACGCTACATGGTCATACTCTCTCCCACACTCCATATTTGTTGATCTGCACTGTCTGTTACCACAGACGTCGCACGCGCTTACGCCATGGTCACGAGACACTGACAAACAAAATCACGGTTTAGTAATGCAGTAACGCAGCATGCTTATGGGAAAGTAGTAGTAATCCAATTACTTTTTTGCAATAGTAATCCCTTACTTTACTTGTTACTTGAAAAACGTAATTGGATTACAGTAATGTGTTACTTGTCTTGCGTTACTGCCCATGTCTGCTCCTGACACTGGTTATCACTAAGACTTGCACACGCTAAAATGTAGGAAAAGAAGAAAGTTCCATGATTCAGCATGCAGCTGTCACTCACCTTCCCTGCTTGTAGATCCAGATTAAATCGTCTGTCCCAAATTGAGTCAGAATTATCAACATTAAAGGAGTCACTTCTCCAAACTAATACTGAGGATATCTTTAGTTCTGTTCTAAAACTAATCACATTCCAAGCACATTTGGCATCCAAGTCGGAAGCGATATTATTAACTTTGAATTAGGAGATAAACCCCATAAATTACTTGCCAGACAATTAAAAGATGTCCAAGCCCAATGGACCAAACATAAACTTGCCTCCTCTACCGGCATATTAATTCCTGACCCAAAGAATCAAAGTTTGGGGGTCTTGACTCTGGTTTTATCTCCTGCTTGCCCTTTAACATGGCCACTAGTCACTTTAAGTACTTCGATATCAATATTCCCAGAACGGCAAGCTATTATTTAAATGTAACTTTCAGGACCTCATCGATAGTATTAAATGGTAAATGGCCTGTATTTGTATAGCGCTTTACTTAGTCCCTAAGGACGCCAAAGCACTTCACACGTTCAGTCATCCACACACTACATTGTAGCCACAGCCGCCCTGGGGCGCACTGACAGAGGTGAGGCTGCCGGACACTGGCAACACCGGGCCTTCTGACCACCACCAGTGGGCAACAGGTGAAGTGTCTTGCCCAAGGACACAACAGACTGTCTGAGCAGGGGCTCGAACCGGCAACCTTCTGATTACAAGACAAACTGCCAACTCTTGAGCCACGATGGCACGATTAAAGCTAAGATAGGTAAATGGAAACTTCTTCCACTTTTTTTAACCGGACATGTCAATATAATTAAAATCGTCGTACTTCCTAAGTTTATTTATCTTTTCCAAAAGACACCCATCTTTCTAATGTCATCATTTTTTAAAACTATTGACTCTATCATTATGCCTGTCATCTACGCAAATAAACCCTATATAATTGTGGAGGTACATTTGCAGAAACACACCTCTGAGGATGGATTAGGCCTCCCAATTTTCAGGAACTATTGTTGGGTTTGCAACATCAGAACAAGGGTTTTCTGGAATAATGTTTCAGCTGTTCTTCCTGTTCAGAAGGGAAGCGGTCCTTCCTGGCCTTTTATGGAGTTGCACAATACTAAATCCATTTTTGGTACCTCACTTGACACTCTTCTGTTTTCTACACTTAACATACCCACCAAACTTCTTAGCAAAGATTTTGTCCTAGGTCATTCAGTTAGGATCTTAAAGCAAGTTAGGGGTGCTTTGTGCCTTCTAGACCTATCCATTTTCCCCCATAACTCACAACCTTTCTTTTTCACCTGGCTTGGCAGACCCTGTGTATAAGCATTGGTCAGATTTAGGTCTTCACACTATGAAGGACCTCTATATCGACAACTGTTTTGCTTCATTTACTCAGCTATGTGAGATGATTGCATGTTTGTATATTGAAGAGGTTCGCTATCGTCTGTCTCACTTTAAATTTGTTGAAATCTGGGGCGCTTTTCTCAATCATATAAACAGGGATTCAGCCTAATCTGTAACCCATTTGACTGGACTTTGTGTTTATGTGAAACTACACCTCTGCCGGACCCTGATTCTTTGCTGAACTTGTTCCCCACATCCTTTGGACTCTGTGAACTCTCTGTTGGCCTGTCTAACGTCACACAAAAGATCATTTTCTTCGGACTCTAGCATTTCTCTTGAACTTTTGATTTGGACTGACTAAGTGGTGTTTGTTTTTATGTTTGTTTGATTTACTCTTTCTCTGTGCACGGATGTTGTTGTTGTTGTTTTTTTTCCTTTGTCCTGTGGGATTTCATGTAATTTGGAACTTAAAATCTTGTAAACAAAAAACTCTAATCAAATAAATAAATAAATAATCTGGAGCGAATAATGGCCCAATTTCATTTGCGGGGCAGATGTGTGCCGATGATGGGTGTCCTACCCGGAGTGGTGAACAAGCTGGCCTTTCCTAAAGTGCCTTGGGGCCCACTTTACTTAATGGAGGTCCCATTTGAGTGCATTGGCTTGGACCTCATCACGCCATTTTACCGGACTGCACATGGATATTGCATTGGATTAGTTCTGGTGGATTAAGCAACACAATATGTCAAAGCAGTGCTGCCGCATGCTATTTCTGCAATGACCGGGACAAATTGTTTATTTCTCACAAACTAAATTAAGTTTGTTTTGACCGGCATCTACCACCCTGAGACTGACTGTCTGGTGGAGCAGCTAAATAAGACTTTAAAGTCCATGATTCGTAAGTTCATTCAAGTAAAAAAAAGAAAAATGCTCAAGTCAAGGAATGTCTTTAAACAAAAAACAATTCTGTAATCTTACCCTGACAATTAGCAGCCAGCTCAGATCAGAAGTATGTATCATCTGAAGTATGCTATAGTACTGATGTAGAAGTGGAGACTCTATTGTGCTCTTTCCACAGGTTTTATTTTTAACTGTTCTAACACCCACAGCAACAATGTGCACTAGTTAATTTCCCTCACACCTAAAACACAACTGTGACAACTGTAGCTTGTGGTAACCTCTTGATGCATTACATAAACTGAATAAACAGTATTAAACCGAATAAACAGTTGCCAATATAAACTTCCAATAAAAAGATTGTAAATCCATTAGTTTTATTTTTATGTAAAAATGATCTTATTCAGGGGGGTTGTTCTGATGTCTTTGTTTGTCTTTATATTGGAATTTACTTACTCTGTGACACATTTTTGATCATTCTAATTATCATGTACATTTAGTTTAATTACCACTATGACATTTTGTATATTTTTAATATATGATTACTTTATTTCTTTGTTTCATCTATGTCAATAGCTCAGTAGGTAGAGCGTTTGCCCCATGATTGGAAGATTGGGGGTTCAAATCCACCGAACGGCTAACCTGAGGTACCACTGAGTAAGGTACCCTCCCTACACACTTCTCCTTGGGTGCTGAATTGGTGGCTGCCCACTGCTTCCCTGAGTGAATGGGTTAAATGCTGAGAGTAATTTCCCAACAGGAGATGAATAAAGTATAAGAAAAAATACTTCATAGTCCTTTCCTTTGAAACTTTAATAATTCCAAAGTGGTGAAACCCTGGTAGACTCATTACTGTTTCTGTTTAACCTCCTGATAGCCACAAGGTTATCTATGAGTCTCCTAGTATTAGAGTTAATGATGGGTTGTTTCAATAAGATGCTAAATTGGATGTTTCTGCTTCTGGCTGTTTAAGGTGAATGTTAGATTCAATTCCATATTCTAATCTTTTTATATAGATGACACACTTTTGCACTCTCTATGCAAAACTGGACAGAACATCCTTCATTGCCATGTTGTATCAAAACCCAAAAAATAATACAATATTTTTTTTGAATACTTAAAATAAACACAGGTGTTGTCTTTGCTGATGCTTTATTGCTAGATAGTTGAAAGAATATTGAAAAACAAGCATAGGAAGGGCATTACACTTTTGAGTTCAAAAAATATTTTTTCACATAAAAGTTAAAGACAGAATGCCATGAAGTACAAGCACATAGATATTCAGCATGTCGTCAAATCCACCAACTCAATTCCTAACAATGACATATGGCTTTAAAGTCACTCATTGGCTGGCTTCTCATACTTATTCCCCATCTCTCCAAGAAGAACCCCATTTCTGGTGTGGAAAACCTCAGCCAAAGACGCACTCATGGGCGAGGGGATATACTCCTGACACTGGTTTCCACTAAGACTTGGTGCACACTCTACGATGTAGGAAAAGAAGAAGGTCCCATGATTCAGCATGCAGCTGTCGCTCACCTTCCCTGCTCGCAGATCAAATGAACACTTGCCTAACAGATCACTGTTCCAGTAAGTGTCCTCATCATACACAGCAAATGTAAGTTTGTCTTTCATGTTGATGGTGATGGTTCCAAACTCAAATGTTTCTCTCCATTTAGGGTTGTCATCATTTCTTATAATATCAGTGCGCTTTTTCTGATCACCATATGTCACCTCCACTGAACCATCTGTCTTAGTCCACCTGTCACCGTACAGACCCTCTGCATAAAGTTTGAACACCTTTAAGGTTGCAAAACCTTTCCCAGCAGGACAGCAGTTTGACTTGACATTCTGGTTACTGTTGCAGACACAAGCACAAGGATCTCTTACGTTTGATCGGTGTCCAATCTTACAGGTTTCTGAACATTTCTTCAGCACTGCATTTTTCTTAATGTACTGCTCCACTTCTCGCTTCAGTCCCGCCCTGGCAGGATGATTTAATGGCAGTATGGTGTGTAGGGGCTTTAAGTTGTATTGGACCACATCAGGGATAGTTTTAAGAGAAATGAGCCAGTTTTTATAGACCGAGGGGTCAGATTGGCCTACAAAGAGGATATCACCTCCATCAATATCTCCACCAATGGCTTCTGTGCGTCGCTCATTAAATGAACTGCTGAAACTTTGATTAGACCCTAACTTCTTTTTCTGTCTCTGACAGTGTTCATACTCTGCTTTAATACGGGCAGAATTTGCAAAACAAGCTGAAGCTTCAACTGACAAACAGTCACTAACATCAGTATCTGTTAGTCCATTCATTGTAGCCATGCAGGTCCTGACAGCAGTGGTTGCTTTAATTTCACCTCCAAGAGACACTTGTGTGATGTAATGTGTTCCATAAGTGTCAATCAGATTGTGATATAAGGGCGCAGTTTTAGAGGAATAAGGGGGAATGGAGTCCACAGCCGACTTGAATTCCTGACTCAATGGAGGACTTGTTGCCAGTCTGTAGCTGTGGAACAGAAAAGCATATAAATAAGTTTAACTTAACTGTTTGTACAGTTCCACTTAATTTACATTATTTTTTATGTTGTTTTCTTTAATTCAAATTGATTCCAGCTATCAGCAACAGAGAAATGTCAAACGTTTGACTCATGGGCCAGATCAGGCCAACCAAAAATCTGGTTCACTGGATGGCTTTTCAAAATGGAAAACTGCTAAGAATAAGCTTTAGACTTTTCACATTATTTTGCACCAGGAAGCACTGTGTTGCAAGTGAGGAAAATAATAATTTTAGCTGAACAAGAAACTCCTCCTCATCAGTTTTAAATCCTATTGACAAACACATTACTCATGACTATCTATACCAAATAATAACGGTTAAGCCACAGAATGAAAAACCAAAATATTATCAGCTGTTTTGAAATGTGGTGAACTTAAAAAAGTTTTCAGAATTTATAGTCCCAGTGCTTTTCACTGGGCTAGTAATCGATTTCGATTTCTATAACTGATTCGATTCCAGTTCAATTCAGTTCAATTTTGACTCAGACATTCCAGAATATTCTGATTCATTTATCAGTAATTATCCATATTTTTATATCTAGGTATAAAAACAAAGCTGACACCTGGGAGATAGCAGATACCTTTGTGTCAAAGTAAGTAAGGATAAAACAAAGAGTTTTCTGGTTTGGCTTTTTATAGCAGATAACCTTACAAATGTTCTGCAGTAGATCAAAAATGGAAAAAAAACATGAATCAGCATATGAATATTACCTGATGCTGCTCAAGTGAAGCAGAGCAAAGTTACAGAGCTAAACGTTTTGCAATTTGACAGAATTTGTAAAAGTTTAAATTTCTTCGGTATTGAAAAGCAGAAATTAGGCTTTCTTGTCTGAGGTCATGTTTGAGAAGAAAAAAAAAACAGCAGCCGACAACAGTGAACAGAAGAGTTTTTGAAGTAGTACAGAGAGAGAGAGCTGTACAGGAAATATGATTTTATCAGTAAAGTAAGAGGGAATTTATGACGATTTTTAGCAAGCATGAAGCTTAGTTTTGATCTTCTTTTGCCGCTGGTTCAGTGAATTTTTGGTCAGAGAGTGATGAAACCTGCAGCTTCAGAGTCTGTGAGATGTTGACTTTCAGTACCCAAAGGCATGTCCGCATATGTGAATGAGCTGCGCTTTGTGTTTACATTTTTTTTGCGGAATCCATTTACCTGCTCTCATTTGCTGTTTTAACTGTTTGGGGGTTGTTGAAATAATATTGCGAGTGTTAACCAGAGATTGTTGCATCTCTGCCAAAATTCAGGATTTAATGAATCGATATTCCTTTATTCAAACTAAAATCTTGAATCGGGAAAATCGTTTTTTTAAACGCACTCTTCACATCGTACAACATGTTTATACACAACTTATAAAATGATATGATATTCCAGCACACTCCAGATCTGTGTGTATGTGTTCTGGCTGACCCTTTGGGGGGGGAAAGTGTTTAACATCACTGCAGTAAATGCAATAAATACTTCAGTGACACAGAAACCATTTGATTTTGAATCACTCTGGATGCTAAACTAAAAAAAAATTACATAAAATAAATAAATAAATAAATAATTATCAGCAAATTACTCAGATAAGAAAAATATCCACTGACATACTCACCCATAGTAATGACAGTTGATAGAATGGTGTAAGAAGGTGTAGCGGTCTTGTTTTGACTTTTTCATGGCAAAGGAAGAATCTCTTGAGTGAGAACCTCCAAAGCCAACCCTAACCTTTACTGAAGGATCTACCGGGATGTCAAGGCCAATTTTCCAGTTGTTGGATACAGATGATGTCGAGTCATTGACAAGAGTTTCAACAGAGTCATAGACCACACTGGAGACCTTCAAGCTGCACATGGGCAGGGTTCTCCAGTCCACCACAGCAACAGGGACCTTCTGCTTCTCTCCATTCATGTAACCATTATGGTACATCCTACAGGTACCATTTCCAATCTTCCATGTTTCAGTGTCGATCACATAGGCACCTTTTCTCTCCATCGTCACAATGTCAAAGCCTTCGCCACCCAAGTTGTAACCAGGGACAAAGTGAGCCTTTTCACACTCCTCTGGTGTACCAATGAAGCTCACACTGGATGGAAGGCACAAGGGACTCCATGCCCAACACAGGAGCAGGAGGTGCCACAGCTTTGCCATCTGAATGGAATCATTTAACAATGAGAGGAGATTAAATTACATGAACAAAAGGGAAATTAAACAGTGCGAAAATTCCATTTCAACTTCCTTAGGGCGAGAGGCAGGGTGCACCCTGGACAGGTCGCCAGTCTGTCACAGGGCTAACACATAGACACAGACAACCATTCACACTCATATTCAAACCTATGCACCATTTAGAGTTACCAATTTAACCATTTACTTATCCCCACTAGCTGCATGTCTTTGGACTATGGGAGGAAGCCGGAGTACCCAGAGAGAACCCATGCAAACATGGGGAGAACATGCAAACGCCACACAGAAAGACCCTGGACTAATGGTGGAATTAAACTCGGGACCTTATTGCTGTAAAGCAACAGTGCTAACCACCATGTCACCGTGTTGCCCCCCAGTGTAAACTTAAATACCCCAAATATCCAATATACCTCACCCAAAGTTCTTATCATTTCTGACTGCATTTGATTTGCTTATGTGAAGTATGTGCAGGTAACACTTTGGTGAATTTATAGCTAGCGAGCTGTCAACATATATCCCACCTCCTACTCACTCTATCCAGGCAGCTTCCTCAGGAAAACCAAGCGGAAGGCAAGACAAAAGACTCAATATGGAAAAGAGCCAGAGATTAATAACTAATGAGTGTTGTATAAACACATAAGTGAAAAAAAGTGAGTGAAGAAGAAACACACAATGGATCATAGGAAGCCCCTAGCAACCTAGGCCTATTGTAGCGTAACTAAGGGAGGGTTTTCTTAGATGTTGTCCCTCTGCTTCTGTTTGTTTCTCACCAAGTGTAAATAATCGCTAATCAAATAATCACTTGGATCCTCTCACCATTCTTTCACCACTTCACACGCCTGCCGCCGCAGCCGTAACATCTATTGCTTTGATATGGTACTGTAAGGTCTTTATGATTAGATCGGGTCAGATTATTCAACATCTTGTACGTGAAGAAAATAATTTTTAATTTGATTCTGGTTTTAACAAGAAGTCAATGAAGAGAAGCCAGTATGAGAAAAATATACTTTCTCCTTATAGTCCCTGCCATTACTCTCCAGAGTTGCTCAACACATGGTATAATTTCCGTGAGCAACATCATTTTTTCTCTAATAGCTAAAACTTTATGTGTGAAGAAATTCATGACATGATAAATATTTAAGGTTAAAGGGATGCTTGGCTCGATAGAGTGTGGACTGTTTGTCAGCCTGGCTACAGTGCTGAGGAGAAACCTGCGGTTGTTCTCTGTGTGTGTGTGTGTGTGTGTGTGTGTGTGTGTGTGTGTGTGTGTGTGTGTGTGTGTGTGTGTGTGTGTGTGTGTAAAGCGCTATACAAATACAGGCCGTTTACCATTCAAACACCATGTCCTCTCCAGCTTATGGGTTATCTGCTTTAAGGTGCGAGTACGAGAGTTACACCAGCAAACCAAGTACTTTCAATTCCAGGGTTTCAAATTCTGAGGAGCTACAGTATCCAGAGTGATACACAGTGAGGATGTAACAATATAATTGACCTCTGTGGGAGTAGAGTTTAAGTAGTAGATGTTCTGCACTGTGTTGGCATATGGCACTGAAGAAAATGGAGGGTGAAAGGCAGAGTAAATAAATATGATGTTCAACTAGTAAATAATTTACTAAAAGGGACTTAAAAGAGGATGGACCTAGGACACGCTGGAGAGATTATATCTCTCGGCTGGCCTCGGTACACTTTGGTGTTCCTCCGGATAAGCCACATTTCTAGAAATAAGAGTTGCTCCCTCCAAATGGGATGGATGCTCTCTCTAATAACAAAACGTAAAAAGTTTTGCAGTTATCTATAAAGCCCACATCATTTTTTGGACACCACTCAGGCAGCCAGCAATTTAAGTAGAATATTTGGCTAAACATGTTACTCCTTCTAAACAACTAAGAACCTGTAATGTTTCACGATTTAAACAATACACTGATAAGCAGTTACATTTTGAAATAATTCTTGTTTTGCATAGTTTTGTTGCATTAGCCATCTTATCTAGTTTCCACTGTTCATGCAGTGATTTCATGCACCTCCACTGGAGCATGACCAATATTTTCAGAGCCACTACACTAAAGTATTAAACAAAGGACAAAAAGAAAATCATATGGAACAAAGGACTTGGTGGTCTTACCTTGACAGCTGACAGAAAGCTTTGCTCAGTACCTTCTATTATCTTACCTAGAGTGTAGTAAAAATGAAAGAATGAAGTTTTAGTTGCACCACGCTCTTTTATACCTGACGACTTTAACACCCACAATCCCACAATGATGCGTTTTACTTCTTTCACACCTATTTCACACATGGGGAAGCTGTCTTTTTATGGCTTGTTAATATGTTACAGTAAGTGAAGAAAAATTATACATACAGTCATGTGAGAAAGAAAATGTTCTCAGGAGTGTACAAAATCCTGTGGAAAAAAATATGTACACCCCTTGTAAAACCACATTTAGCAGCAAATTCTTGCAGTAATTGTTCATATATGGCTTTAATGGTCCTTCACATCATTTTGAAAGAATTCTAGCTCACGTTGGAGCCTTGATAATTTTTTATCATGTATATACCCACACACACATATAGTCAAAGTCAAAAGTCAAAGTCAGCTTTATTGTGAAAGACCATATGTACAGTCATACACAGGAATTTGAAATTGCAATGCTCCCATGGCCCTGAGTGTACACTAAAAATATGAAGATAAAAAATAAAATAAAATAAAGAAGTCTTATGTACAACACAATACAATACTTTACAATTATTTAAACAGCAGTGTCCAACGCAATCATAGTGATTGTGGGCAAGTTCGTGTGCAGTGGGAGTGGGGCAGTCAGTGAAAGGGCAATGGTGGTGGGTCAGAGTTTGTATGTTTGGGGGGTTGGGGGGGTTCAGAGGAAAGAGGTGAATGCAGGTCTGGAGCTCATGAGTGTGAGAGCAGGGGAGTGAATTCAGCGTCCTGACTGATGGACGAAGCTGTCTTTCAGTCTGCTTGTTCTGGCCCAGAGGCTCTTCAGCCTTCTTCCTAATGGCAGCAAACTGAAGAAGCTGTTGGACGTATGAGTGGAGTCACCTGTGATGCAGAGGGCTTTCCAGATGAGGCGGGTGCAGTAGATCTCCTGGAGGGAGGGAAGAGAAGTACCCACGATCCTCTTTTTTCAGCAGGACCCAGTGCAGGAGCCACACCACACAGTGATGCAGCTGGTTAGGATGCTCTCAATGGTGCCTCTGTAGAAGGTTGTAGGGGTTGAGGCTCTTGCTCTCCTCAGTTTGCGGAGGAAGTAGAGTCGCTGTTGGACTTTACTGACCAGTGATGCAGTATTTTTTGACCAGGAGAGATCTTCTGTGATGTGCGCACCCAGGCAAGGCAAGGCAAGTTTATTTATATAGAACAATTCAACAGCAAGGTGATTCAAAGTGCTTTACAGAGACATTAAAAAACAGAAACAAATAAAAAGCATGATTGAAAATGAAAAAAAAAGAGTAAGTCTTAAAATTTAAGCTTAAAAGTAAAACAGTGTGGATTTGGTGCTTTATTCAAATGCAGCTGAGAACAGATGAGTCTTCAGCATGGATTTAAATAAACTGAGTGTTTCAGCTGATCTGAGGCTTTCTGGGAGTTTGTTCCAGATATATGGAGCATAAAAGCTCAATGCAGCTTCTCCATGTCTGGTTCTGACTCTTGGAACTGATAAAAAACCGGATCCAGATGACCTGAGGGATCTGGAAGGTTCATACTGGGTCAGGAGGTCACTGATGTATTTTGGTCCTAAACCATTCAGAGCTTTATAGACCAGCATCAGAACTTTAAAGTCTATCCTCTGATGGACAGGCAGCCAGTGTAAAGACCTCAGAGCTGGACTGATGTGGTCCACTTTTTTGGTCTTAGTGAGGACTCGAGCAGCAGAGTTCTGAACGAGCTGTAGTTGTCTGACTGATTTCTTAGGTAGACCTGTAAAGATGCTGTTACAGTAATCAAGCCTACAAAAGATGAATGCATGGACTAGTTTTTCCAGGTCCTGTTGACACATCAGATGTTTTATCCTTGAAATACTCTTGAGGTGATAGTAAGCTGATTTTGTTATTGTCCTAATGTGTTTTTCTAAGTTTAGGTCTGCATCCATCACTACACCCAAATTTCTCGCCTGGTTGGTGGTTTTTAGGTGTATAGATTGAAGTTCTCTGGTGACCTGTAATCGTTTTTCTTTGGCTCCAAAGACTATTACTTCAGCTTTGATTTTGTTTAGCTGGAGAAAATTGAGGCACAACCAGTCATTAATTTCCTCAATGCATTTACCAAGAGCCTGTACAGGGCCTCGGTCTCCTGGTGACATTGTGATATATATTTGTGTGTCATCTGCATAGCTGTGATAGTGTATTTTGTTGTTCTTTATAATCTGTGCCAGTGGGAGCATGTAAATGTTAAACAGAAGAGGTCCCAAGATGGAACCTTGGGGAACTCCACATGTGATACTTGTCTGCTCAGATGTGAAGTTACCTATTGATACAAAGTATTTCCTGTTTTCTAAGTATGTTTTGAACCAGTTTAGTACAGTTCCTGAAAGACCTGCCCAGTTCTCCAGTCGTTTGAGTAATATGTTGTGGTCAGCATGTATATCAAATGCTGCACTGAGATCCAGTAAAACTAAGGCTGACATTTTTCCACTGTCTGTATTCAGACATATGTCATTAAACACTTTGGTCAGAGCGGTTTCAGTGCTGTGGTTCTGTCTAAAACCTGACTGGAAGGCATCATAACAGTTATTCTGTGTTAAGAAGTAATTGAGCTGTTGAGAAACTGCTTTTTCAATGATCTTACTTAGAAATGGGAGATTTGAGATCGGCCTGTAGTTGTTCATTTGTGTCTTGTCAAGACTGTCCTTTTTCAGTACAGGTTTAATTACAGCAGTTTTTAGTGGTTCTGGAAACAGACTTGACATTAAAGAAAGGTTGACGATCTGTAACAGGTCTGACTCCAAAGTCTTTGAGACCTTTTTGAAAAAACTTGTTGGTAGGACATCTAAACAGCAAGAGGAGGAGTTCAGGAAAGTGGTGCTCCTTACCCTCTCTACAGCAGCACCATTGATGGTTAGTGAGGTGTGCAGGGTGTGAGTTCTCCTGAAGTCTATGAGGATCTCCTTGGTCTTCTCCACATTCAGGGACAGGTTGTTGTTGCTGCCAGATGGTTAACTTCACTCCTGTAGTAGGTCTCATCGTTGTTGCTGATGTGACCTACCACAGTTGTGTCATCTGCAAACTTGATGAAAAGGTTGGAGCTGTGTGATGGTGTGCAGTCATGGTTCAGGAGAGTGAAGAGCAGGGGGCTAAAGACACATCCTAGGGGAGCCCCTGTATTCAGTGTTCTTGTGCTGGAGGTGTCTTCCTGTCAGGAAATCCAGCAGCCAGTTACACAGCGAGGTGCTGATCCCCAGCAGATCCAGTTTGTGAATGAGTTGCTGGGGAATGATGGTGTTGAATGCTGAACTGAAGTCTATGAACAGCATTCTAACGTATGAGTCTCTAGTGTCCAGATGTGTGAGGGCTGAGTGAAGGGCAGTTGAAATTGCATCATTGGTTGAGTGGTTTGACAGGTATGCGAACTGAAATGGATCCAGGTTGGGGGGAAGAGATGACTAACCTTTCAAAGCACTTCATAATGATGGAGGTGAGTGTGACCGGACGGTCGTCATTAAAGCAGGAGGGAGATGACTTCTTCGGTACAGGAATGATGGTGGAGGCTTTGAGGCACGTGGGAACAACAGCCTGACTCAGTGATGTATTAATAATGGATTGGATTTCATATAGCGCTTTTCAAGGCACCCAAAGCGCTTTACAATGCCACTATTGTGCCACTATTGTATTATCACATTCACATACTGGTGGAGGCAAGCTACTGTTGTAGCCACAGCTGCCCTGGGGCAGACTGACAGAGGCGAGGCTGCCATATCGCGCCATCGGCCCCTCTGGCCAACACCAGTAGGCGGTAGGGTCAGAGTCAGGGCACCAGGCATCGTTGATGTAAACACAGAGTGAGCTCTGTCTGCTCGAAAGCATGTTAGCCGGTCAAGTTGAATGGCGGTTTTGGTGATGTTATTATTAAGCCAAGTTTCCACAAAGACGAAGACACAACACTCTCTCACTGGCTTCAAGGTGGACTGAAGTAAGCGTACATGATCCAGCGTGTTGTCCAGGGAGTGCACGTTGGACAGTATGATGGTGGGAATAGCGGGTTTGTGTGGATTAGCCGCTAGCCTGCTCCGGATGCCTCCGCGCTTATCCCTCTTTTGTCTCCTCTCACACCGCCTGAGACATTTCCACTGTGGGTGAGATCTTGTGACAGGGGTCGCTGATGGTAGATGCCCCCGACATTTCCACTGTGGGCGAGGTGTGTCAGGTTTACATTATTGGATTGTCATTTATGCTTAGAAATATCTACTCATATATGCTTAGAGTTTTATAAAAGATTGCATAATGATAGAGGTTTGATCCTTAGCAGTCTGTAAAGACTCTGTGTGCCTTCCAGAGTGTTCTGGCATGCACACACAGACCTTAAGGTCATGAGAGAGGTTATATCTTCTCTTACTGATTTATGGTATAGGACGACACCTACTCTGTATCTGGTTAAGTATAAGAGCCTTTTGTTTAGATGGACCGCTAGACTCCTGGCACCAGCTTTGGGGAGTCTTCGCAGGATCACATCTTGACACACACACACACACACACACCTACACAACGCACAGACGAGGTACTCTTTGTTCACATGTATACCTATGTAAGACGTCATGTGTTAATGAATCTATGCATATTCATGTAACCTCAATAAAAGAGCAGTGTTACGAGGGAGCGGACGAGAGCAACTGGGGTCAAGCGAAGGAACGGCGTTTGTCCAGTTGGGTCTTCCTCATGCACGAGAAACATAAAGAGCTCTGCTTGGTGTTCAATGCTTTTTGCTGTTGTAGTTGAATTATCTCATTCCAGTGGCGGGTTTGTGCTAGACAGACCCATCATTAATTGGTCCTTCGAAGCCGTATCCTTAGAATTGACATTCACCGAGGGGAAAAAGAGACACGCCGAAAGACGTCAGCCAGGACTTATAGAAGTTCCTGTAGTAAAGTCCCGAGACGTGAGAATTCGTCATCGGGCCGGTGGATTAGCTGTCTGTTTTTTGTCTCCTTGCTGGATGCTGATTGACGGGATTCGAGATTAATGGAAGAGCAACACCAAGTAAGTACAAAAAGAGCGCTGTAGTTGCGCGTGTTCATGCAAGCAGGGTCGCGCGGTTTCACGTAGACCTGAGCTGTGCGGTTGATCGCAGGATTAATAAAAAAAAAGAGAGCGATGGCTCCTTAATTGCGCGGGTTCACGCGAGTACTGCCGCGCGGTTTCACGTGGGCCTATGCCGTGCGGTTGCACACAGGCTGATGCAGCGCTAGTGAAGCAGAGTGAAGCTGACCCTCCACCCACTTGAAACGTAAAGAGAAATAGGCGGAGCGGTTAGTGCTACCTTTGTGCAGATTTGTGCAGGTAATAGAATAGAATAGCTTTTTTTTTTTTTTTTTTTCTATTCAATAAAAAGCTATTCTATTCTATTCTAAAATTAGCTTTTGTGCTGCTACGGTTTTTGAGATATTAAACTTTATTTCATAGGTCATTCAAAGGTCACCATCCCCACAGACTGCTCCAAAACAGACCAAAATGGTCTACTTTTTTAGTGCTACGTTTGTGCTGATTTGTACAGGTAAAATTAGCGTTTGTGCTGCTATGATATGAGATATTCTGTTATGGTATTGCTGCTGAAAAATGTCTTTTTCAAATGACCTTTCGCTTTGTGTTTTCACTTGTTCAATAAAGTTCTGTTAAAAAAAAACTCTTGTTGTATTTAATCAGCTAAATTTGTAATGAGTGTAGTTTTTTTTTAACTTCAATTTCTTTACTTCAATCACTTTTCGTTCATAAAACTACTGATGCAAATGCTTGAGTATTTATTTTTTTAGAGTGGATTAAAAAAACTTTATTGAAAACTACATTTGAACATTTTACAGTCCCATGAACACTTTTTGAGGAACGAACAAGCTAGCAGTCTTTTGCATCAAATGCACATTTTCTGGCAGAAAAAAGTATTATTTGGCATTACTGTGTCTGAAGGATTCTTAGAACAGCGTGTTACATCTGATTTCTGAACAAGGTAAGCTAACATTTAAAATACTGAGGTTTTAGTTACTGAGTTAATACATGATATAGCTAACTATCTGGATCAAAGGGATTTTTTTTTCAATGTTAAACATTTTCAAAAATACAGCAATTGCAAATTTGCAAATCCAAGAAAAAAGTTTCTAAAGCACTTTAAAAACATTTAGAACACTGGATTAAAGTGCTGTACAGTACATGTTAATGGGTTAAACACTCAGACTCAATTTAATAAAACTCACAAATTCAATAGCTCCATCTTAAAAACAATAATTCCACAAAATATGAAAGTGTAGACTGGTGGAGAACTTGGGGGAGGGGTTGCTCCCGGCTGTATATATAGGTCAGAAATCATGTTTTGCTCCATCATAATCATAGTGTGTTTTTTTTTATTTAGATGCCTCGAAAGCCATCTGTAGACAAGGTTTCCATTTTTGCAATTCTTTGCAATTCAAAAGAGGCCATAGTCCAAAATGGCAAAATAGCCACTCCAGCTGCACCAGTCTGGAAAGAGTTGAGTCAGCAGCTAGAAGACAAGATGTCAGCAAAGGCCCTGTACACTTTTGTGAAGCTAAATAGACACAACATCTGGTCAGCTTTGGAAATCAGTGATCAGGAAAGTAATAGTGAAGGAGAGTTAGATTCACATTGCATTTCTCCTGGACAAGAAAACTGTCAAGCTTTTGAACTAGAAGTCCCTTTTGAGGACTGGGTTAAATTTATTCCTGAAAAGGTTGAATACAATGACAAGTTTCCTCCTACCCAAAAAAGGGAATACACAATTTTGAAGCCTGGCACTTGGACTCATATCATCAACGATCTTATATGGAAGAAGATCAAAAATACATGTACACTTGTGTTCCGAAGAGCAAAGGTCCATCCAACTGTCAACAATAATTATCTGGACATTAGAGGCGACTGTAAGGAGTGTCATGGCCAGTTAGAAATGTCATGTGACAGACAGCCAGCAATTAATAGTCCAATGGTGCTCCAGTGTTTCATGAGAAATACAGATCTCTCCCTGCACACTGGCCACTCCAAGCGGTTCATGTCTGGAAACCTGCGTGAACAGATCACTAAAGAGCTGTGTGAGGGCAGAATGGAACCGGCTGTATGGAGGTCAGCGAAGGCAGCAGATCTGATGGATGTTGGAGATCCTGAGCCAAGCCACCTTCCAAATTTGGCCACTCTGCGAAAAGCCAAACAAGAGAGAAAAGACTTGGAATTAGGAGATAAGGACCCCATTGCATCTCTGCAATTGTTAAAATATAGTGTTCCTCACAGTGGTAGCATCCGAGATATTGGACTGGACAGGTTTTTCTGTCACTACTGGAGTCAAACACAGATGCATGTTTACAAGACATTGTCAAAAAAATCTCCCCCAACTGTGTTTTTTGATGCAACTGGTTCAGTTGTGAAAAAACTGCTGAGACCAAATGGCAAATCTGGCCAGATGAGGCAACAGTGGGATCACTGAAAGTCACAGATGCCAATTCTGGATCCATGACGACTCATAGTGCAGAAAACAAAATAAAAATGGATGCTTACCCGTTTGTGGGATCTGATGCTGCCACAAACATTCTCAAGGCTGAAGATGCAGTTGAGAACTGGAGGGGCCTAGCTGTTCCACCCAAAAAAAGGAAGAGGACTTCCTACCTCTCTCCATGTACCGAATGGCTCCATCCAGATGAATCTTTTGGGGCCAAAAGAGTGAAGGTGGGATTATTAAAAGATGGACACCTTCATCAGCCTATTAGATTAGGGGAATCATCAATCTCTGTGCTCAATACCTGTGCATTTGATGCATTTTTTCAGTGCTTATGTTGTGCCTTCTGTGACAGCTCCACATTTCAAATTGCTGTTCTGAAGGACAGTGAAAACCCAGTCTTGCAGCTGGTGAAAGCCATTGCCACAGATGGTGTGACCCAACAAACCTACAGGAGGAGAGCAGAGCTGCTTAATGTAATGTTTGAAGCTGTCCAGTTGAGGTCTGGTGCGATCCAAATCTATGCTCAGTACAATATCTCCGCTGTAATTGCTAAGACAATGAGGAACATCTCAAGTGTTTATTTTACCAAACACTGCTCTTCACAGCACTGCTACCTCAGCAAAGGGATGACAAGGCAAGTGCCATTTGTTTCTCCTGCCATCTCTGTCCTCAAAGAGTCTGGTATGGCTCATCTTGGCACTGCTGTGGAAGCAGGACTTGGCCTACCTGAGTCTACCTGCCTCAGGCCACTCTCCAATCCATCTCTGTGTCCATCAGAATTCAAAACAGAAGACAGCACCACAGGAAATGAGCTCTGTGCAGGGACGGTTACTCACAGCTACAACATTGGAGATATCGTGTGGATTGATACTGAACTTGCAAACCAAACAGAATTTCCACTGAATGAATTTCCCTCCAACCTGGTTCTCCAAGGAAAGTCGTTCACTTTGAGGGCATTAATTGCTTTCCATGGAAAGATGACCACTGATGGTTTGGGGCATTACACTGCATACTGCAGGAGAGCTCCATGTGTGTGGGAGTTCTATGATGACCTGGGAAATGGAGTGACAGGAGAAAAAAATACAACCCCATGCTGTGTTATACGCAGTATAATGAGTGCTGCCTGCATTTTTCTGTTTTATTTGGTTCTTTACAGTTACATGTGTTCAATATGGCTACTGTGTGTTATCACTAAGTTCAGTTTTGCATATAAAGTTAAAGTTCTAAATTAAAAATCTTGCACTCTTTTCTTTGTCAGTCTGATGCATATTTGCTTTTACACACCCATTCACCTTCACCTGTAACCTTGAAAGTAACCGTTCCATTTTTCTGTCAATAATTTTTCTGTATTTGTTTTGTGTTGACCTTGTGGCTTAAGTCAGGGGTCAGCATCCTTTTCAGTTCAAAGGGCCCCTTTTTCCCCTGCTGCTACAAAACCTGTCTAGAGCCTAAAAAAAGAAAGAGCTTATAAATATCTAGAAAATGAGTTGTTGTATCGTGTAAGCTATGGAAATGTAAATAAAATTGTTTATTTTTAGATTTTATAAGAAAATGAATCATCAAAGCTTTATAACGGAAAAAAGTATTTGTTAAAATGAAGCCAGCTAAGTGAGTCCTTTCCATAATAACTGAAAATTAGGAAAGATGGGCAACCAACTTGAAAATTACAGTAAACGGATTTGAAGCTAAGAAACATTAAATTACTTTTAAAAGCCTTGTACATTCTGTGAATAGTCACTGCAGATATTTCATAAAAAACAAACTGTTAACAGAACCCTTTCTTGTTGTCTTTATAATAAAACATAACTTACTTGGTCTTATAAGAGCCACAGTGGAGGGGCTGGAGAGCCACATGTTGCTTTAGAGCCGCAGGTTGAAGATCCCTGGCCTAGGTGCTGTGGAATATTCAGTTTTCTACACGTAGGTAGCAACCTATGAAAGCAAACACTTTATTTTTTCTGAGACAGCTACATTAATAATAATGAACATATATAATTCAAAACAAAATCATAGAGGCCAACTGGGTATGTAAAAAATAATAATAATTCAGGTATACATGAATCACTTCACATGAAACTCAGTTTTCCACAGAAAAAAAGTAAAAACTTTAGCCTACCTTGTGTACGTTTCTGCACTGGTAACAAAAGAAATATCGACCTTTCCGCTGATTAAATTGTGTTACTAAAGCGTAAACTAATAAACCTTAATATGCAGCAAGCCTAAGAAAACTGGACAGTCTTCTATAAAAGTGCAAAACTCCACAGCTGCTGAAACTCACTGCCACAGACACTGGTGTTATACAGCGTAGGCCGTAAGAATTAAAATCGTTATATCTCAGAAACTGTAGCAGCACAAACGCTAATTTTACCTGCGCAAATCAGCACAAACGTAGCACTAAAAAAGTAGACCATTTTGGTCCATTTTGGAGCAGTCTGTGGGGATGATGACCTTTGAATGACCTATAAAATAAAGTTTAATATCTCAGAAACCATAGCAGCACAAACGCTAATTTTACCTGCACAAATGTAGCACTAAAAAAGTAGACCATTTTGGTCTGTTTTGGAGCAGTCTGTGGGGATGGTGACCTTTGAATGACCTATAAAATAAAGTTTAATATCTCAAAAACTGTAGCAGCACAAACGCTAATTTTACCTGCACAAATGTAGCACTAAAAAAGTAGACCATTTTGGTCCGTTTTGGAGCAGTCTGGGAGGGTGGTGACCTTTGAATGACCTATAAAATAAAGTTTAATATCTCAGAAACCGTAGCAGCACAAACGCTAATTTTACCTGCACAAATGTAGCACTAGCCGCTCCGCCTATTTCCCTTTACGTTTCAAGTGGGTGGGGGATCAGCTTCACTCTGCTAAAGTAATAGGCCTATTTTGTGTTTGTGTGAATGACTGCGGAGCAGGTGTGGTCTGTGACACTGTTGTTGTTGTTATTACGGGTTCCCGAGTAAGTAAGACTGCCTCACAGGGAGACGACACATTCATGCAAGAATTCGCTCCCGGCAGCGCGAGGTATTTATATTCTCATAAAAACTGTGATTTTGAGGATAAACTGGTCGCTGGAAAATGTCAAATGTTAGAAGTTTTCAGACAACACAGCAGCCTTGGAGAGTGTGCAGACAAGGCCAGCCCACATCAGCAGCAGTTAAGCTATGCTCTGATGAATGGCCTCACCCACTCATTGCTGATTTCATTAGGAAACAAAATGTTCATCATTACTCTGGCGGGTCTGCTGAATGCATGAACTGGACCCACCATGCACAGGAAGTAATTAAGGAAACAGAAGAAGTCGCAAAGCTCTGCGGCCGCTGCCTTCTTAGCAGATGAGACCTTTTTCCAGGGGCAGGCTGGAAGAGGGCAGAATAGAGGCAAGAATAGAGGAAGTAGAGATAGGTGGAGACCCAGGGGTGGACAAAAGCGGAGGAATGAAAAGTGTCACAGGTGTGGGGAAATAGGTCACTTCGCCAGAGAGTGCCCTAATCGCAAACCTGAGGAGCCCCAACTGTAATAAATGACTAGTATACACACACATGTTTAGATTGCCCTGATCAACAACAGCCTGTGCTCCAGACCATAGATTTAACCAATTGTTAAAAATAATCTGCATTAAGCTTAGGGTTGCTCAAATTCAGTGCAATGACATATGAGATGAAGAATACAAGGAAAATATTTAAACTAATGAAGTGCATAGAGGCACTTGACCTGTTTGAAAAACTGTCATCCTATTATGAGCCATTATTGAGATATAGAGCACACCTATAAAAACAACTAATATGCTGAACCCTGTATAAAACAGCTAAAACTACATGATGGAGAAGCTGAATTGAATATGAAAGTCTTTATCATTGTGCAAGTCTTTGCCACTGTGTGCGGCAAAGTACGCAACCACTGTGTGAGGTTGCGTTGCGGTCTCTTCTGAGCTGATGAGCAAGCTACACATTATCAGAGCAGGAGCTGGCTGAGAACTCATTAGAGAGAGGGAAACAGAACTATGATAACTCGAGTATATCTTGACTCGTGTGTAGAGTGTTCATAGCATCAGCATCATGTTTTTGCTTATTTGTTTTGTTGGGTTGAAAAATAACTAAATAAACTTGTGATCATAGTTATGGATCACTATGGCACATACCATTGGGCATGTGATTTATTTATGCAGATGGAAAAAAGTGAGTGTGAATGTGCCTGATGTCGCAGAGTGTGTGTGCGCTGTGTAAAAGTAATTGTCTCCAACTGTGAGAGCGGTGATTCTGCAGGTCACCAGCTATCGTTGTGGAAAAAAGAACAAAAAAGAAACAAAATTTAAATTGTAGATGAAAAATAATAATAGGAAAAAGGTTTCGTGTTTCTCAGCCAAGAATAACTACAATCTCATTTTCTGCTTTTAAGAAAGGAGAGTTCAAAAAACAGAGAGAGAGATGTGTGTTGTTTAAGCAGTGATGATAATAATGAAAAAGTTTAGTTTAGTTTGTCACTTTTAGGTGAAAAGCAGACCTGGATCAATTTTCCACATGCAGCGGTCGGAAGAAAGTTATAGGTTAACATCATTGGAAACATTCAGGCCAAGTTTCTGGCTGAATTGTTTACAGCGTCATGTGTTCCTCAACCTCACAAGCGAGCTCTCACTCCTCTCTGAAGACGAGGAATGCAGTTCCAAAGAGCAATAACGTGGCAGTTAAAGAGACAGCAGCAGAGTCCTGAGCAGAGACACCCATTAAGCAGCAGCAGTGTGGACAAACAGCATCAGAGAAGAAAAGAAAACCCATCATCCTGACTGACTGGATGAATGGCACTGTGTTTCCAACAAGCTGCAACTTCACTGTGCCTGCGAAGAGGACTTTTGAGGAGACTGTTGGAGTTTGATATATGCCACTTTTGGAGTAAAATGGCAAGAAGAGACAGTGGGAAACACAGGACAAAGCTGAAAGAGAACTGCCTGCTATTGGACTGTTGAAGTGGAAGAGGACAACGGAGTGAGAGGAGTAGGTGAGAACACAGAGGAATGCTGTTATTTAATATGGGAAATCAAAATTTGGGTTAGCAAACCTGGGAAAAAGAAAACTGACCGCTTAAGTGGGAAAATTGTGAAGGAGTCTGAAACACTGCAAAGAGAAACATATACAAAATCACACACACACAACAGAAAATGTATTAACCCTACTAACACTTACAAATACAATAGAGCTCGTGAAGATTAGACAGCACCTTAAGCATGTGAGTCTGTTTATTATCTTGTCCAAGTCACTCAGTGTGATGAAAAGTGATACAAACACCAGTGGACTAATAGCTAATTAGTTAAAAGTTGATCAAATAATAGCAAAGAAATGTGTAGGAAAGGCAGCTTTAAGAACATGCCCTGCTGGAGGTGCAGCTCCACAGACATCGATTAAACCTGCCTAATAACACAAACACACGTGCAATGAAGATCAGCTTGTTATCTCTCATCAGTGTTAAAATAGTGTAAATTTAACAGACACTTGTTATCAAATGCTGAATTTGAAATTTTGTTGTAAAGTTGAGCCTACCAATTAGGTTTGGTATGATTTACCCTCCTGAGATGAGGAGCATGTGTCATGACTTAACAAGGCCTTTTATTTTGATACTTTCACAGTGCACTGAAAGTTTTATTTGGTAATCTCTGTCGTTTGAGCGGATCTGCACGATTAGAACGAAAGCGCTATACGACACGTCGTCAGGAAAACTGTTGCAAGTGAGTTTCTCCACATTAAAATGGGCTTGGGAGAAAGCCACTTATCTGGGACAATTAGAAAGTGTCATGGTCCTGGGCCACGTTGGCCCAGTATTCTTAGTTTTCATGTATTTTGTTCCTTATTTAGGCCATGCTTCCTGAGTTGCTCTGTTACGTTGTTTCCTTATGTGTTTTTCCCCTTGTGACTCTTACCCCCTGTGTGCCCCTCTGTGTATCTCTGAGCCCTCATCTCTCCTTGTGTTTTATTCCATGTTTTACCCAGCCCGTTATGTCTGTGCTCTCCCCGTGCTCTCTCTCCTCCTGTCTGAACCTCTGTGTACTTCCTGTTTTACTTTGACAGTCTCCCGTCAGTGCTGCGTTCACTCCTGTTGTGTCTTGTTATGATTATCAGTGTCACCTGTGTTCCCCGTGTGCTCCCACTTCCCTCGTTAACCCTCTGTGTATTTATGTCTGCCTCTCCCTCAGTTCTGTGTCGCGTTCTCCCTCATAGCTGTGTGATTCTCCCTGTGGCTCCTTGTGCTTTAGTTTTCCCAGTTTAGTTTTGTATTGTTTATCGTGTCCCCCTATACCAGCAATAAAGCTGTGTTTTTGAGTTTACCTTTGAGTTTTGTGTTTGGGTCCTTCTCTTGCCTACACACAGCCGCACTGTGACAGAAAGTAAGTTCCTGCCAAAAAGGATTCAGCGAGATAATCCGATCAAAAATTCTTCTTTTTCTTTTTGAAATGACTTCATTTTGCTGAGGGTGGAAACCAAATGCGACGATAGGTTCCACTATCAGCAAAGAATGAATGAATGAATGAATGAATAATGGGTGAAATAAAAATGGGGAACTGACTGGCTGGTAAAAGCTGACAAGACTTGACTGACGTCTGTGTGAAGTTAACCCCCACCTGATAAAGGTGTGGATGTATATCTGTGTGTGTCTCTTGTTGCAGGAGCAGGAGGAGACCAGAAAAGGAAACTTGGGTCACATGGCTATGTGGACTCTGCAAATTTAACCTTTTTAACTGTAATTTTTCTGGGTGTTTTGAATTTATCAAGGGTGTTATTCACTACCTTGTGTTGCTCACAGAGATCACTGTGAGAAAGTGTGTATACACCTGCGCAGCGCTAACATTTACATTCTCTTTTCTACAGCAGAGGGTTCATCATGTGATTTGATCATGTGGTTTCTAGCAGGACACAACTGGTTGATGTTTTTTCTACCACAGGATTACTGGGTTTATGTGTGAAGGAACCTGTGCTTACAGGCTATATGTTGGTTATGCAATTACACTGTGTTGTTGGAAAGATCTTGAATATTACAGGGGAAAAATGTGAATACGGTGTGAGACATATACTGTGTTGAAACCAGTGTCACTTCTTTTCACAGCTATGGATGGTTAACTTTAGGGCTGAACGATTATGGAAAATAATCTAATTGCGATTTTTTGCCCCAATATTGCGATGCGATATGCGATTATTTTTTAAGGTCTTTGTCTTCTGTATTATTAAACAAAGACAAGCAATACATCATATAGTATGGCCAATACTATATTACATTAATTTTAAACTGTTCTTTCCTGGAAGACAGACCTCTGTTATGATGACATGAGGTGATGCATGAATTGATGACTGACATTTTTATTTAACTTCTTCAATCACAACAGTATATTTGAACATACACAATAGTTTATTTTTAGCTTACAAACATCTGAGCATAAAGTGCTGACAAGGAACCCTGGTGTAAACATTAAAATGAAAGTCAGTACAATGTGCAGATTGCAGAAATATACATAAAAAAATCAGTGGCTTTACCACACTCAGTTTTTCGACATCTGTGAACTACTAGACAGTCATTAAATTAAAAAATAATATTAAATAAATAAAACTAATAAATAAAAAATACACACATCTTACTGATCTCTGCAGTCAGTAACATTACACATAAAGTGCAAACATAATAGCAATTGTATAAACACACACACAAACACGCCTTTAAATTAAAACTGGCTGAACATCTTGATTATCTGCAGTAAGTAACAGCAACACAGCACAAACTAAAGTGCACAATGAGTATGGCTCAGCTAGCCATAATCATCCTAGCTCACAGGTTTTTTGCTAGGAAGACCAGCATATCTACTTTTGCTGGCTTTAAGGATGAGCGAGTGCAGGTCACTATATTCCCTCCAGTGCTGAACAGACGCTCTGAGGGGGCACTTGTGGCTGGCACACACAGATATTTGCGGGCCATCTTGCACAGTCGTGGAAAGTGAATGTTGTGCACCTTCCACCAGGCTAAGGGATCATCCTCTCCGTCAATGACAGGGGTCAACAGGTAACTATTCAACTCTGCCTCCACGACATCTTCAAGTGGCAGAGGCAAAGCTGAAGAGGCCGCACTGGTTTTAAAAAGACTACCAAGAGTCTTCTTTGCCTTTCCCCCAGAGGCCTGTGCACTTGGAGAATTTTGAGCAGTTTCAGTGCGAGACCTCTTCTCCTGCCAGATGGGAAGAGAGACATTAGTTTTGCAGTTAGCTTATATATAAATATTATGTGTTTGTGGAAATATAATTTTCAAGGATTTACCTGATTATGTGTACGTCTAGCCGATTCCACCATTTCTGTCTTCAATCGGGCCTTAATGGCAGGAAGGTTGTCTGCGCTGATGTATTGCGTTTTGAACCTAGGGTCCATGAACGACGCAACATCCAAAAGCTCCTGGGTGTTGAGGTCACTATACTTGTCGTTGAGGTATGCCAGGACCTTGGTTTTAATTGATCTAGTCAGATCAGTGTCCTCAGCATCTTCAGCCAAGACTGATGTTGCCAGAAGATGGAGAACTGGCTTGAGGTAGGAGATGCTCACATACTCTTCTCCAGAAAGAGCATCAGTAAATTCGGAGAGAGGATGCAGTGCCTTATGAATGGACTTCAACACTTCAGCATCCTGCCAGGTTGGGATGAGGGAGCGTGCATGTCGGTCACCTGTCAATACCTGCGATATGGCTTTCATCTGTTCCAGCACTCTGGCAATCATTTTCTCTTTGGACCCCCATCTTGTAGGGCACTCAGTAATGAGAGAGTGCTCAGGAAGCTTAAGCTCCTTCTGTGCCTCAGTGAGTGCTGCCTTTTTCTTCCAACTGTGTGAGAAGTGCCCCACCAACTTCTTGCACAGCCCAATTGCTCTTGATACTCTACCATCTTTGATTGCATTTTCTGGAGGGAAAAAAAATAAAGTAAAAAGTAAAATTAGTGTTAGACATACAATTGCAGTTATGATGCAAGGTTTCACCATTTCTCTCTCTCTCTCTCAAATTCAAAGTTGCTTTATTAGCATGACTATGGGAACAGTGTTGCCAAAGCTATTGTTACATACGTCATGACATACAAGAACATAAGACCATAAGACAAAAACAAAAAAGAAAATACATAAGAAGAGGTGGGTACATCAGTGTGGGGTTGACATAACATATCTAGAATTAACAGCAGTAAAGAACAAGATAAATAATAGTGTGGTGTGTTTGTGGGAGAGAGTGATACACAGGCTCGCGCATACATGCATGCACACGCACGCACACACACACTCTCTCTCTCTCTCTCTCTCTCTCTCACGGCAGTAACTTACCAATCGCAAGATGTAATCTGTGTCCGAAACACTGGAGCCTGGTCCATTCGTTCAGCTGTGCTGCTTTCACCATATTTGACGCGTTGTCCGTCGTTATGCAGACAAGGTTGTCTTCAGGGAGATCCCAACACGCAAGCCCCTCTCTCAGGCCAGCAGCAATGTTTTCCCCTGTGTGGTCTTCGGGGAAGTAGGCCGTTTGTAGGCTGCGAGCTTTGAGGTGGAGGTCTTCGGTAATGTAATGCACCGTCAGACTTTGATAGGGCTCTGCTGTACGGCTTGACCACATGTCTGTTGTTGCCGCAAAAAACTCAACAGCCTTTAACTCCGCTGCAACCCTCCGCCTACATTGCATATGTAGCTCAGGTATTGCAGTCTGACTGAAATACGTGCGGGAGGGCATTCTGTACCTCTTATCCAGTGTAGTTACCAAATTATTGAACCCAGGCTTGGTCACCGTATTGACGGGTATCATGTCTTTCGCGATGCAGTGGGTTACTGCTTTGGTGATTTCCACGTGCCGTTTTGAAGTGCGTTCATATGGCGTAACACCTTCAAACAGTTCGGTCAGTGATCCTTGCCGAGTAACGTTACTAGGTTTATTCTGCACACTACTAGATTTTTTAGCCATACATCTATCATACTCTGTTTTGTGCTGAGTCTTAAGGTGCTGGTACAAATTCGTAGTGTTTCCCCGAGATGTAGAAACTCTACCAAGACAGGTTTTACACAGTACCTGACTCTGTGCGACATCATCTCTTTTAAACCCAAAATATTCCCACACGGCTGATGTGCAGTTCCTCTTTGGTACTAGCATCCCCGCAGGCTCTGGTTCTGTTGAACCTGAGGCCATTGTGTAGGCTACAGCTTTGCTTGCTAGTTCACTCTCGGTAGACTGTTTCAAAACTTTGCTCCCCGTGTCACGTGACCAGAGTGCAGCCTCTGTGGTTAGACAATCTCATTTGATCATATCACGTAAACAGAGTATAATCGCAGCCTTTGCGGTTAGAAAATTGCACTTGATCATATCGCGATATTATCGCAAATGCGCTATATTGTTCAGCCCTAGTTAACTTTATGACCTTTTTACAGCACCTCAGGAATCTGTTGGCCTACGCCTGACCACCAGGATGAACCGTGTATTTGGCTAATGTTTGTTTTTTCTAAGAGTGCATGTAGAGGATTCAGCAAAGACAGACAAGTGACATGAGAAAACAGATGAGAGGTGCAGTGTTTTTTGGAATAGTTTAGTATGGGGCTCATTAGCTGACCACTATTGAGCTCGTAAGTGATGTAACGTGTGAGTGACATTACTTAGGGAAAAGTCACCGATTACTGTAATGTTAACTAAATACATGGGATGATCCATGTCTGGGGCGAATTATGGCAATAATTGTGGTTTAATGATTTGAGAAGACCTGCACATGATACTTGTCTTTGATGCTGAATACTTTCTTACTCTTATGATACAATTGTTTGAAGTGTGAAGTTTGATTTGACTTTCAGATCTTGTTTTCCAGGCAACGCCGGTGTGTATGCAGGCTCCTGGTGGAGCCAGGTGTTAAGCAACCTTAATATGCAAAACACACTAACATCTTTTATTGCAGGGTTACAGGTCTGGAGTGGGGCTACTCCAGATGAGACGCCCTGATGTTGCCTGGGAAATTATCTAGCTAACCTTTTTCTTTAAGGAAGCAATCTAGTTTTGATGAGTTGACTCATGGGAGTGTCCATGCGTCAAGAGGAGGGGTCCAGAATTAACATGAAACTATGGTTTCTATGTCTTATATGATTTTTGCAGTGATTTGTGGGATTAACAGTTCATTTACAGGTATTAAACCTATACAAGTGGTGCATCCATGTTCAGATGAGGCTTTGATGGCCTATAAGTGAAGTTCACTGCACTAAAGGGAAATGTGGTTTGATGATGGTTGACATGCTTTCCAAATAGAAGTTTTTCCTCCTAGCAAGGAAATACAGGTGCAGCAGTCAGAGTATTACTGGAAGAAATCATCCCAAAGGTTGGAATCTCCTGAGAAATCTTCAGAGGCTCAGTGATAAGCAAGAACCATTCCAGGCATAGCTGACAGCCCAGGCAGTGGTTGAGGTCAAAGGTCGATTGGGGCCCTGCTGGTCATCATGAGAAGATTCCGGAGCCACAGCAATAACCATAAAGCTGCATTGGAATGAGAGCTGTGCCACGGGGCTTTCCAGAGGCCAACAGAGGATATTGTGGACAACAGACGGGCATCTGAAGGATGAGGGGAATGTGCCAAGCTTGAAATCGACAGGGCAGAGGGAGTCCAAGGATGGCATCATGATTCTGTGAAAGCACAGGAACCAGAAGCTATGGTGGTGATGGCAGCAATTTCCTATGAACATCATTAATGCTGTGTCACTGTGCTATGCATACAATGACACTCTGGACAGGGTCTTCCTTTGTGTCATTGTTGTTGTCATTTGCACCATGACCACTTCTACAAGACTGCTGAGATCATAACAGCAGTAAGATAACTGGATCCAACACCCTTTCCACAGAGGGTTTTTTTCTGCAGAGAGGAATGGACAATAGAGGAGTCATAAGTATCCCCCACAGGATAAAGGCCTGAAGTGAGGTGATGGGGGTTGACAGAGGCCATAAAACCGGAGTGCTGATGAGGCCTGCAGCTTTGGAGATAGCTGAAAGCCATGTTGACAAGCAACAAAACCACCTGGCATGTTCGAATTCCTATTCTACATACATTTGGACTTTTGTCCTATGGACAGTGATAGAGACAACCGGAAGAGACACTTATGGCGCCCTGCAGAACTTAAACCACTCTGCAGAGAGACGTGTGATTTACATGCCTAGAGGAGGAGCACCACCAAGCTGGGATGTTTTTGAAAATATTAATTTCTCTTTTGACTGTTAACAATTCATTTGTTCGCTCGTTGGATGCAGTTTACCATTGAATGAGATCAATGAGGAATAAGAGGACTGCTAATACATTTGTCAACTGTGTACAGTAATTTAGGGTGATTAACAGATGCTGAGTATGACAATGTTTGCATTGAAACTGTCAGACAAGAGGTGATCACAACTGGGAACTTTTCTAGCATAAATGTCAAAAAGGGCGGAACTGTCAGGTTTATATTGATTGGCCCGGACAATGATGGTCCTGGTCTCTGTGATGTCATCGATGCATTTTGAGATGTAGCCAATGACAGTTTCCGTATATTCCTGCAGGTCTGTGATGTTGCTGTGTGTGGCGGCCTGTTTAAAGATCTCCCCGTCTGTGGTGGAAAAGCAGTCTTGCAGTGCCTCTGAGAACCCTTCTGGCCACACACGTAACTGCTTACAAACTGGTTTGGTGACTTTGACCAGGGGTCTGTATGCTGGCATTAGCATAACAGTTATGTGATCGGATGCACCAAGGTCGGGGAGGGGGAGGGCTTTGTAATCTCCTCTCTGGGTGGTGAAAACATTGTCCAAAATGTTGTTTCTTCGTGTGGGAAATTCAATGTGTTTGTGCAGTTTGGGAAGCGCAGTCTTTGGGTCTGCATGATAGAACGGTCGGTAGAACGGTCTGCATTTGATGATCATAAGCTCCAGCAGAGGTGAACAGTGCTTGCAAGCCACAACAGAGTCAGGGCACCAGGCATCGTTGATGTAAACACAGAGTGAGCTCTGTCTGCTCGAAAGCATGTTAGCCGGTCAAGTTGAATGGCGGTTTTGGTGATGTTATTATTAAGCCAAGTTTCCACAAAGACGAAGACACAACACTCTCTCACTGGCTTCAAGGTGGACTGAAGTAAGCGTACATGATCCAGCGTGTTGTCCAGGGAGTGCACGTTGGACAGTATGATGGTGGGAATAGCGGGTTTGTGTGGATTAGCCGCTAGCCTGCTCCGGATGCCTCCGCGCTTATCCCTCTTTTGTCTCCTCTCGCCTTAAGTGTTAGATTCATTAAGTGTTAATGAATCTAAGACATTTCCACTGTGGGCGAGATCTTGTGACAGGGGTCGCTGATGGTAGATGCCCCCGACATTTCCACTGTGGGCGAGGTGTGTCAGGTTTATATTACTGGATTGTCATTTATGCTTAGAAATATCTACTCATATATGCTTAGAGTTTTATAAAAGATTGCATAATGATAGAGGTTTGATCCTTAGCAGTCTGTAAAGACTCTGTGTGCCTTCCAGAGTGTTCTGGCATGCACACACAGATCTTAAGGTCATGAGAGAGGTTATATCTTCTCTTACTGATTTATGGTATAGGACGACACCTACTCTGTATCTGGTTAAGTATAAGAGCCTTTTGTTTAGATGGACCGCTAGACTCCTGGCACCAGCTTTGGGGAGTCTTCGCAGGATCACATCTTGACACACACACACACACACACACACACTCTTACACAACGCACAGACAAGGTACTCTTTGTTCACATGTATACCTATGTAAGACGTCATGTGTTAATGAATCTATGCATATTCATGTAACCTCAATAAAAGAGCAGTGTTACGAGGGAGCGGACGAGAGCAACTGGGGTCAAGCGAAGGAACGGCGTTTGTCCAGTTGGGTCTTCCTCGTGCACGAGAAACATAAAGAGCTCTGCTTGGTGTTCAATGCTTTTTGCTGTTGTAGTTGAATTGTCTCGTTCCAGCGGCGGGTTTGTGCTAGACAGACCCATCAAGGTGTAGTAGCAGGGGTCACCGGTGGTAGATGCCTCTGAAGCAGTCCACAGTTTCTCAGTGTGGTTCGTAGCTCTTCCGTTATTAAAAAGTTAGGGGATTTGCTTCTCTTGATTTTGAGGAGCTCACTACTGTATGAGTGTTGTGGAAAAACAAGGAAAAAGAGCAAAACAAAGACAGAAACACTGTTTTGTTGGGACGGGGAGCAGCCGCTGCGTGTGTCCATGCCGCCTATTGGATATGCACATTTGCATGTGTGTTTTATTGCATATTTGCATACAGAAGCAATAAAACATTTTCAAAGCCATTAAGAATTACATGACTGCATGCATGTGACTGCATATTTATATAATTATTAGCTAGGGTTAGGTCTGCAACAATCTGCAACAAGAGTGGGGCACAATCAAAACTCAAGTTCTTTAACAGTGATTAGTGAAAAAGCATTTAGCCAAAATATATAGACAAGAAACATCTGATCTAAGTCTCATCTTTTAAAAATAATTATTAGTCATAGCCTCACGTAAGTGTAAAGTACAACCAAGGTTTCCTGTCTGTACTTTGCGGGTCTTTAAAGGAGGTTAGTGCCTGACAAGAGGCTTTTAAATTAGATTTACGTCATGTTTTAAATTGTTATTTAAATAGTCTTCTGTACTTTGTTCGTAGGACTGCACTAAAATAGCAACCTAACTGCGTTAAGATGGTCTGATTATCTATCACACACTTTTTTTGTCTTCTTCTCTTTTTTCATTTAGCCTCTGACATGATACCTGTATGTAAACATAAACTTATTTAGATTTTACTACCACTAAAATCTAAAACAGGGTAAACCCAACAGCCAGCAGCGACTGTCCGTAACGGGCTGAGAGTCATGTTAACAATATTATAACAAGCAGGAATAAACTGACTGACATCTCCGTGTCTCCACCATTAAACATGTCTCTGGTTGTAGCAAGTCATGAAACGTCTCCCTGTTTCTCTACCATATAATATAGCATAAAATATTCAGATAACCAGAGATTGGTTTGCTGGATATTCCCAGATGTGTGTTATGTCATTTGGATAACTTTCCTACCAGATGAATATAGTGGGAAAACTAGCATTCACTGGCAATTTCTAAAATATATATATATATATTTTAAATCTTAGTTTAACATGCACATAGCTTTTGGCATATTTTTGTATAGTTATTGTTTTTTATTTACTCTTTTCTGTTGATGTCACACTAAGTTGACCTTTCAACTACTAATGTTTCGATGTGCAGTGAAAATCTGATATTGTGAGGCCCTCTGTATCAAATAGGTTTAGCCTACACAGATAACAGTCTGGTGTAACTGAGTTGATGGGAAGGACTCATATTGTTAAAGCTGAGCAACAAAGGCCACAGAAGCCCTTTCTGTGCCAGGCTGACCTGGCTAAATAGACAGCTCTGTACAATCATGTTCTGTATGCATCTAACTTTTTAACACAAAATATACTTAAATGTATAAGTTACATTTTGCCCCTTTACAAAGGCTAATTAAAAGCTCACAAACACAACTGGTTCACATGTGAATGGATTTACTTCATATTTCCATAATAAGTTTCAAACATTTGACCCACAGGCCAACTGCTGGCTTTGTAAAGTGGACAGTTTCGGAGAAGGAGGGCAACAATTTTCGCTTCTCATTGTTTTGAAACCAGGAAGAAATATCTTGCAAGTCATTGTAAGATCACATCATGGGTGAATCTCATTATCAGCTTTACATCCCTCTTACTGACAAACACATTCTCCAAAAAGAAACAGGAAAAACTCAAATATATTCACTTGCTTTATAAAGTATCATTTATTAAATGTCAGTTTTCAGCAATAGTACTTTTTAAAAAACAAAAATAGTTTTTTGTTGTAATTCAATAGTTTGATCCCACTTAAATTCAAACCGGGTTGTATGTGACCCATGAAGTAAAAGTCAAAGTGAACTTTATTGTCATTTCAGCCATGTAAATGTATGCAAATAGACAAATTGTAAAGCTCCGGGTTTACACATACTGCAAATGGCAAGATACTGTACTCTGACATAGAGAATAAGTACACGATACAAAATCTAAATACAAACTCAAATTGTATGGTTAGTCTGCAGTAAACTCCAGCACAGAAAGTATGGAATGATGCTTGTATTGATCAGCCATGTCCTGAGTTTATGTACCGTACTCTGCAAGACACAAATGAAGTGGACAGTTGTAACTTATATGAGCTACACAGTTACAAATTTGCAGTACGTAAAAGTGTAATACACAAGAAGCAGCGTAGTCTGGATATAAAATACAGTGTCTGAAACTTAAGGCGATATGAAATGATATGAACATGACAGATGCAGTTTTCATTCTAACCAGACAGCCCTGCACAGAAGCAGGAGCTGCCACAGCTTTGCCATCTCTATGGAACCATTTAAGAATAAGAAGATATGAAATGACACAGATAAAAAAACAAAAGTTAAACATTCTTACACATCTCACACTGCAGCCCTAAACCTTTTCAGGCATTACTTACTGAAAATACATGTGAGACTATTAACGTACAAAAAATGCTCAAGTCAAGGAATGTCTATAAACAAGAAATAACTCTGTTCTCTTACCCTGACAGTTAGCAGCCAGCTCAGATCAGTACCTTCCATCGACTGAAGTATGCTATAGTACTGATGTAGAAGTGGAGACTTCCTTGTGCTCTTTTCACAGATTGTATTTTTAACTGCTCTAACACCCACAGCAACAATGTGCACTTGTTAATTTCCCCTCACACATAAAACACATAGACCCACTGTAGTTTGTGATAACCTCTTGATGCATTACAAAAACTGAATAAACATGAAATGTTTGGATGTCTTTGTCTTTGTTCTATACGGTGTAGCTCAGGCGGTAGAGCAGGTCATCTACTGATCAGAAGGTTGGTGGTTCAATTCCTGGCTTCCACTAGTCTGTATGCCAAATATCCTTGGGCAAGATACTAACCCCATCCATCTGGAGTGTGAATGTTAGTTAGAAAGTACTAAGAAAATTGTGTGAATGCATAAGTTGTGTAAAGCGCTTTGAGTGCTCAGAAGAGTAGAAAAGCGCTATATAAGAACCAGTTCATTTATATTGCAATTCCCTTACTTCTCAACACATAATTCTACTTATCATGTAAATTTAATTTAAATATTACTATGAAATTTTGTATATTTTTAATGTATGATTACTTCAGATAGTTGTTTTATGTATGCCAGTAGCTTATAGTCCTCTCTTATTAACCTTTATTAGTTCCTTTATTAGTGGCCAAAGGAGACGGAGCCAACAGTGTGGCCAGCCATGCAGACGAAGGAGCTCTGCAGGACGACCTCATGCTGGCGGTGCAGGCAATGGGGATCTGGAAGACAACCAGGAGGCCAGTGACGAAGACAGAGCACAAAAGGTAAAAGACTAAATGAACAAGTAACTAGGAACTAGAAATATAAAAGATTAAATAAGGAAGCAAAGCTCAAGACAAAGAAACCAGGAACTACACAATAACAAAAAATGACGGTCCAAAAGTCCAAAAACACAAAAACAGGGAGCCAAAAAAAACCTGGACCATGACAATTTTTTGAATTACTCAAATGAAACACACGCATTGTCTTTGCTGATGCTTTATTGCTAGATTTTTGAACGAATATGGAAAAGAAGCATACAGAGTGGATTACATTGCCCAGAAGCATGGCTGAATTAAAAAAAATATTTTTGCATATAAAAGTCAAAGATAGAATGCCATGAAGTACAAGCACATAGATATTCAGCATATGGTCAAATCCTTATTCTCCCATTGACTCATCTTACATCACTGACATCTAGCATTAAACTCACACGTTTACTGGCTTCTCATACTTATTCCCCATCTTTCCAAGAAGAACCCCATTTCTGGTGTGGAAAACCTCAGCCAAAGACGCACTCATGGGCGAGGGGATATACTCCTGACACTGGTTCCCACTAAGACTTGGTGCACACTCTACGATGTAGGAAAAGAAGAAGGTCCCATGATTCAGCATGCAGCTGTCGCTCACCTTCCCTGCTCGCAGATCAAATGAACACTCGCCTAACAGATCACTGTTCCAGTAAGTGTCCTCATCATACACAGCAAATGTAAGTTTGTCTTTCATGTTGATGGTGATGGTTCCAAACTCAAATGTTTCTCTCCATTTAGGGTTGTCATTATTACTTATAATATCAGTGCGCTTTTTCTGATCACCATACGTCACCTCCACTGAACCATCTGTTTGACTCCAGTCATCACCGTACAGATCCTTTGCATAAAGTTTGAACACCTTTAAGGTTGCAAAACCTTTCCCAGCAGGACAGCAGTTTGACTTGATATCCTGGTTACTGTTGCAGACACAAGCACAAGGATCTCTTACGTTTGATCGGTGCCCAATCTTACAGGTTTCTGAACATTTCTTCAGCACTGCATTTTTCTTAATGTACTGCTCCACTTCTCGCTTCAGTCCCGCCCTGGCAGGATGATTTAATGGCAGTATGGTGTGTAGGGGCTTTAAGTTGTATTGGACCACATCAGGGATAGTTTTAAGAGAAATGAGCCAGTTTTTATATACCGAGGGGTCAGATTGGCCTACAAAGAGGATATCACCTCCATCAATATCTCCACCAATGGCTTCTGTGTGTCGCTCATTAAATGAACTGCTGAAACTTTGATTAGACCCTAACTTCTTTTTCTTTCTCTGACAGTGTTCATACTCTGCTTTAATACGGGCAGAATTTGCAAAAGTAGCTGAAGCTTCAACTGACAAACAGTCACTAACATCAGTATCTGTTAGTCCATTCATTGTAGCCATGCAGGTCCTGACAGCAGTGGTTGCTTTAATTTCACCTCCAAGAGACACTTGTGTGATGTAATGTGTTCCATAAGTGTCAATCAGATTGTGATATAATGGTGCAGTTTTAGAGGAATAAGGGGGAATGGAGTCCACAGCCGACTTTAATTCCAGACTCAATGGAGGACTTGTTGCCAGTCTGTAGCTGTGGAACAGAAAAGCATATAAATGCATTAATGTCTGAACCATTTTATTTGAATCACTTTAGATTTTCTTTCTAATAATTCAAAACAGAATCACAATACTAAGGAAATGGCAGCAAACTGTTGAGAAACAGGTGTGTCAAACATATGACCCACAGGTGAATCTGACCCAGTGTTTTGCACCAGGAAGCATTTTTTTTAAATCATTATGAAATGATTGCATCTTTACTCAATCTTAACTAGAGGTACATCATCAGTTTTACATCGTCTTACTGACAAATACATTAACCACAGCCAGCAATATTGAGGAACAATAATTAAGCTACAGACAGAAACAGGAAAAACTCAAACTTAATGATCTGATTAGTAAAAGTATGATACAATGAATATGAAAATTTTCAGTATATAATTTCTTTACATTTAAAGATGTTTTTAATAGTTTTTTTAATGAGATAATTTGGCTGCTCCACCCCACATAAAGTGAATTTGGGTTATATATGGCATATACAGTATTGGGAAGGTTACTTTTAAAATGTATTCCACTACAGATTACAGAATACATGCCCCAAAATATATTTTGTAACATATTCCTTTACGTTACTCAATGAGAGTAACATATTCTGAATACTTTGGATTACTTAATATATTATCATGCTTTTTACAACTACAATAATGTACTATTGCTGTGTGATTTATTACTATTACTACCATACCAATACTAACTAGATTTTTAAATCTTAATATAAAATGAGTAACAGTAGGGTGGACATTAGGTAAGGCTGCACTTTTTGCAGTGATCTCGTATAGAAAACTATTCCGCACCTATATAAAACAGGTCCGCGGCTCCAAACCGTAGTAAAGGGACCTCTGGCTAATACGTCGCTTTCCGTGTCGGGCTCGTAGCTGAAAACGTATTGTTTCGGAGGAAAACATGAACACAGTGTACAGTCGAGTCTTAACAGCTTACTTACAACTGCGCTCGTTGGGCACTCTTTTTGGCTGCAGTGGTTAATTTTATATTTACATGCTTCCATGCTTCTGGTCGGTGACAGCTCGTACTTTTTGACTCTCCTTCCCCCCCTCTCCCCTTCCCCCTCGCGCTCACAGACACATAACGGGTATGTCAGTCCATTCTCCCTGCGTCACGAACTACACTACCCATGAGGCTGCATTCTTTAGGGCTATGACTGTAACACTCTGCCTATTGCTTTCATATTAAATACTTTTTTGAATAATGATTTTTAAAAATATGTCTTCACGACATTATGCGGGCCGCAAGTAGGGGTGACATGGGGCGCGAGATTGAGACACAAGATTTTCAAGATTCAAGATTCTTTGTTTGTCACGTGCATGGTTATACAGGTATAACACGCAGTGAAATGTGACCTGATATGCTTCTCGACTGTGCCAAGAAAAAAAAAGAGAGGGACAGACAGAACTTTATATACAGTGAATGAGTATATACAAAGAGCAAGGGGGTGAGTTATGTAAATTATATAAATAGAAATAAAATAAAATAAAACAATCTGGAAATTTACAGCTTGTGTACATTGCGTGGGTAGGGTGTTAAAGTGTCTTGTGCTATAGCGAGGCCAGAAGGATCAGGATGATATGAGAATGTGGTGATGAGTCCTGTCTCACTCACTTAAGGATGATGGGGGGGCTGATTCAACACACAAGCAATAGAGCCTCTTAATGTGTGTTTTGTTTGGGTTTCCACCAGCAGTGGCGGTCCTAGCCTGTTTGACGCCCCGGGCGAACACTCCTATGCCCCCCCCCCCACACACACACACACACAAAACATATTAAGGATTGTACATTAACATAAAACTGTTGTCGGAACCATACTGAATTTCACCAGAGAAACACACACACACACATATGAAGAGAGAGAGAGTATGCATTGTATGCAAACGGCTACCAAACAGCCATCATAATTCATCATACAATGAGAACAGGACAAATCAACAATCAACAATGACTAATTAATATTAAAGTCTGTAACATAATGTATTGTTTGGAGTTTAGTCTGTTACTGTTACTATTTTTACCATTTCTTCTTGGAGCAACTGTAACCCACATTATTTCCTTAGGGATTAATAAAGTATTCTGATTCTGATTGTTTCAGGATGACCTGCCATTATCCAATGACACATCTGCTTACCTGCATCTTTTGCTCGTTTCTCCTCCTCTTCTGTTCTATTTTTTCTAAACTGAGCACCTGATGGCTTTGAACTTTTCTCGTCCATCTTGGTTTTAATTTTGCACTCCAGTATGAACACAAATCCCCCAACCTGAGGATCACCACAACATAACCTAACAGACCTACACCTTAGTTCACAGATTCACTTTTTCTAAGGTGTATTTCTGGGATTTCGCACAACCCAGGATTCAAATCATGAATACATAATGGGCTTAGATTTACAACATTATGAATGAAATCTGCTCTATTTGGAAGCAGCCGGGCCCCCTTGACAGGTTGTGTGTGAGACTTCAAGTCATCAAACTGTGAATTATAAATTTTAAATTGTTATTGCTCCCTTTACCCCGAGTCCTAAAGTGTATATTTATTTTCTTACTCTTCTTATATTTATTGTTTGTTTACTTGCACTGCTGTAACTGCAGCCTCGTCGTCTCGTCTCTCGATATACTGGACTGTATGTAGCGGAGATAACAATAAAGTTTACTTTGACTTCAGCAGCGCGTAGGCGCAACGAGGGCTCTCGCGCTCACTTTTCGGTAAAGAATTTTGAAAAAACATCGGTGCGAATTATAAGTCTGTATCATAATGTCTGGTGTTTTCGTGTTTGTTGTTTTGTTTTTATTTTGTTTTATTTTGCGAGTTGGTTATTAGATGCCGCTCCAACCAGCCAGAGAATCCCCCACCGCCCCGCCCTCTCCTCCCTGTGCCGCAAGCAGCAGGCGCACCTCGCAAACGGAGGGCGCCCTTACTCCCAGCATATGCGCTGTAGAAAACTGCCTGTGCCATTCCCAATATGCGCTGGCTGATGTCAGGGCAGCATGAGTACGAGCATTTTTTGTTTTGTTCTTTTTGCTGATGCCCTTGATGCCGCCCCCCACCGCGATGCCGCCCCGGGCAACCGCCCGTGTCGCCCGTATCAAAAACCGCTACTGTCCACCAGCATGGAATTACCAAAAATAGAGAGGGCACAGCCTAACATATGAAACAGGAAAACACTGCCGTGTACTCCATTTAATTCAACAAAGAAACTGTATTCTGAATACCACCTTTTTAAACGGTAACAGGAACAGAATACAGTTACTCATATTTTGTATTTTAAATACGTAACGGCGGTACATGTATTCCGTTACTCCCCATCACTGGGCATATAATTACAAATTGTTTGACACCTCTGCTGTAAAATCAAAGAAAACAACAATTCTCAGTAAATAAAAAAAATGAGGCAAATATCCACTGACATACTCACCCATAGAATTTACAGTTGATAGAATGGTGTAAGAAGGTGTAGCGGTCTTGTTTTGACTTTTTCATAGCAAAGGTAGAGTCTCTTGAGTGAGAACCTCCAAAGCCAACCCCAACCGTTACTGAAGGATCTACCGGGATGTCAAGGCCAATTTTCCAGTTGTTGGATACAGATGATGTCGAGTCATTGACAAGAGTTTCAACAGAATCATAGACCACACTGGAGATCTTCAAACTGCACTTGGGTAGGGTTCTCCAGTCCACCACAGCAACAGGGACCTTCTGCTTCTCTCTATTCATGTAACGGTTACGGTACATCCTACAGGTACCATTTCCAGTCTTCCATGTTTCAGTGTCGATCACATAGGCACCTTTTCTCTCCATCGTCACAATGTCAAAGCCTTCGCCACCCAAGTTGTAACCAGGGACAAAGTGAGCCTTTTCACACTCCTGTGGTGTACCAATGAAGCTCACACGGGATGGAAGGCACAAGGGACTCCATGCCCAACACAGGAGCAGGAGGTGCCACAGCCTTGCCATCTGTATGGAACAATGAGAAGAGGATAAATGACTTTTTTAATATATATAAGCTTGAATATTTCATGTTTTTTTCTAATACAAAAAAGTAGTTTTCACACATGAACTGCAGCCCTGACCTTTTCTAGGCATTTGACAATTAAGATGCACGTGAGACCAGAAATGAACCAGAAACGTACAACAAATGCTCAAGTCAAGGAATGTCTTTAAACAAGAAATAATTCTGTCATCTTACCCTGACAGTTGACAGCCAGCTCAGACCAGTAGCTTCTGTCATCTGAAGTATGCTAAAGTACTGATGTAGAAGTGAAGACTTCATTGTGCTCTTTTCACAGATTGTATTTTTAACTGCTCTAACACCCACAGCAACAATGTTCACAGGTTTTATTTCCCCTCACACCTCAAGCACATGGGGCAACTGTAGCTTGTGTTAACCTCTTGATGCATTACAGAAACCTAATAAACAGTAACAAATTATTTTTTGAATAATTAAATGAAACACACGTTGTCTTTGCTGATGCTTTATTGCTAGATTTTTGAACGAATATGGAAACGAAGCATAAGAAGTGCGTTACAGTTTTGAGTTCTCACAAGCATGTTTGAGTTCAAAAAATATTTTTGCACATAAAAGTCAAAGATAGAATGCAATGAAGTACAAGCACATAGATATTCAGCATATGGTCAAATCCTTATTCTCTTATTGACTCATCTCTCATCAGTGACATTTAGCATTAAACTCACACATTTACTGACTTCTCATACTTATTCCCCATCTTTCCAAGAAGAACCCCATTTCTGGTGTGGAAAACCTCAGCCAAAGACGCACTCATGGGCGAGGGGATATACTCCTGACACTGGTTCCCACTAAGACTTGGTGCACACTCTACGATGTAGGAAAAGAAGAAGGTCCCATGATTCAGCATGCAGCTGTCGCTCACCTTCCCTGCTCGCAGATCAAATGAACACTTGCCTAACAGATCACTGTTCCAGTAAGTGTCCTCATCATACACAGCAAATGTAAGTTTGTCTTTCATGTTGATGGTGATGGTTCCAAACTCAAATGTTTCTCTCCATTTAGGGTTGTCATTATTACTTATAATATCAGTGCGCTTTCTCTGATCACCATATGTCACCTCCACTGAACCATCTGTCTTAGTCCACCTGTCACCGTACAGACCCTCTGCATAAAGTTTGAACACCTTTAGGGTTGCAAGACCTTTCCCAGCAGGACAGCAGTTTGACTTGACATTCTGGTTACTGTTGCAGACACAAGCACAAGGATCTCTTACGTTTGATCGGTGCCCAATCTTACAGGTTTCTGAACATTTCTTCAGCACTGCATTTTTCTTAATGTACTGCTCCACTTCTCGCTTCAGTCCCGCCCATGCAGGATGATTTAATGGCAGTATGGTGTGTAGGGGCTTTAAGTTGTATTGGACCACATCAGGGATAGTTTTAAGAGAAATGAGCCAGTTTCTATAGACCGAGGGGTCAGATTGGCCTACAAAGAGGATATCACCTCCATCAATATCTCCACCAATGGCTTCTGTGTGTCGCTCATTAAATGAACTGCTGAAACTTTGATTAGACCCTAACTTCTTTTTCTTTCTCTGACAGTGTTCATACTCTGCTTTAATACGGGCAGAATTTGCAAAAGTAGCTGAAGCTTCAACTGACAAACAGTCACTAACATCAGTATCTGTTAGTCCATTCATTGTAGCCATGCAGGTCCTGACAGCAGTGGTTGCTTTAATTTCACCTCCAAGAGACACTTGTGTGATGTAATGTGTTCCATAAGTGTCAATCAGATTGTGATATAAGGGCGCAGTTTTAGACGAATAAGGGGGAATGGAGTCCACAGCCGACTTGAATTCTTGACTCAATGGAGGACTTGTTGCCACTCTGTAGCTGTGGAACAGAAAAGCATATAAATAAGTTTAACTTAACTGTTTGTACAATTCCACTTGATTTACATTATTTTTTTATGTTTTTTTTTCTTTAATTCAAATTGATTCCAACTATCAGGAACAGAGAAATGTCAAACATTTGACTCACGGGCCAGATCAGGCCAACCAAAAATCTGGTCTGCTGGATGGTTTTTCAAAATGGAAAACTGCTAAGAATAAGCTTTAGACTTTTCACATTGTTTTGCACCAGGAAGCACTGTGTTGCAAGTGATGAAAATAATACTTTCAACTGAACAAGAAACTCATCATCCATTTTAAATCCTGCTGACAAACACATTACTCATGACTATCTATACCAATTAATAACGGTTAAGCCACAGAATGAAAAACTGAAACATCATCAGCTGTTTTGTAACATGGTGAATGCTTTTCACTAGGGCTGGTTATCGATTTCGATTTCTATAACTGATTCGATTCCAATTCAATTCAATTCAATTTTGACTCAAACATTCAGAAATATTTCATTTCTGACCATTTATCAGTACATATCCATATTTTTATATCTATGTATAAAAACAAAGCTGACACTTGTGAGACCACATCAGAGGTGTAATCATCACAGCAGATACCTTTGTGTCAAAGTAAGTGAGAATAAAACAGAAAAAAACGAATGAGTTTTTCCTGGCCTGACTTTTTATTGCAGATACTCACCTTAAAAATATTCTGCAGTAGATCAGTAGATCAGGTAATGTGCAACATATGAACATTACCTGATGCTGCTGAAGTGAAGCAGAGCAAAGTTAGAGGTTTTATTCGGTTTTATCATTATTATTGCAAAAGCTTATATTTCTTCGCTACTGAACAACAGAAATTAGGCTTTCTTGGCCGAAAACACCGAATAGACGGTAGACTGGTGCATAACAGAGTAATGCAGAAAACAGAGATTTTTAATGGCAAACTGGTCTTGCAGTACAGAGAGAGAGCCATGCAGGAAGTGTGATTTTTTCCTGGTGGAAGCAAAACAGCAAGAGGGAATTTGTTATGTATGAGCCAAAATATATTGTGTCCTATACAAGCTATCACCAGTAGTTGGCACCACGCCCTGTTATGTGTTGTGAAGTCTGGAAGACTTGGCCGTCTACTGTGCATGTACTGACTGCGTGGCCAAGTGTGGAAGGAAAACGAACAATAGCATGCTTTTTCTCCGACGAGTCAGAAACGACAGTGTTGGCTGTAGACAGTGGATGCATCATGGCTGGAATGATTGGGCAGATGGATCCCTTTGATGATGCTGGTGAGCAGTGGGCAACATATATTGAACGTTTTGAGCATTACATCCTGGCTAATGACATTCAGTCTGAGAAACGAGTGCCAGTGCTGCTAAGTGTGATGGGTCCCAAAACGTATGGTCTGCTGCTTAACCTGGTAGCTCCAAACAAGCCAAACATTGTGAGTTTGGCATGTATCTGGAAGATGCTCTACAGGACAGATTTGTTTGTGGATTAAAGTGTGAAACTGTGGAGAAGCATCTTTTGACAGAAAAGGATCTCACGTTCCGCAAAGAAGTTGACTATGCCATGTTGGCAGAGACAGCAACACGTGAAGTGCAGCAGTTAAGTGGTTCTCTTAAAGTGAACACGGTGCTGTTGCAAAAAGGTGATGGATGCCATCGCTGCGGGAAAATGAATCACACTGATGATGACTGCTGGTATAAGGACCGTGACTGTCACCAGTTTGGGCCACACGAAACACATGTGTAAAGGTAGAGCCAGAAACAGCCAAGACTGGAACAGGAAAGAGAAAGACGGAAAACCTGAACTGAAAGGTAATGCAGTTAAACACAGAGGGAAGGACAAAAAGAGAAGAATTCATCATGTTGATGGTGAGGAAAGTGAAAGTGAAGGAATCAGATCTGACACTGATAGTGAGTTGGAAATGTATTCATTGTCTCGAAAAAAGAGGGATTCACTTATCTCCCTGATGCCTGTAGTTAACGGGAAGAAAACGGAGATGGAGCTGTATACAGGGGATGGTGTGTCTTTGTTCCCATGGGAACAGTACAAAAGTATGCTGAGTCAGTTGCTGCTGCAGCAACCCACTGACATCATACTGAAGACATACACTGGGGAACCGCTAGCACCAGAAGGGTCATCAAGGTGCAAGTTGAACTGAACAAGCAATGTGCAACACTACCCTTGTACATGGTAAAGGTGGATGCCCCACCACTGTTTGGTAGGGAGTGGTTGAGAGTTATCAAACTGAACTTGAAAGACTGAAAGATGTTCATGCCAGAGAGCAAAGTGGAAATGACAATCTGGAGGCTGTGCTAAAGAAACACTCAGCCGTTTTCTCAAAGGAGCTGGGCACAATGAAAGGAATTAAAGCCAGATTGACTCTTAGGCCTGATAGTGTCCCCAAATTCTGTCCACCATGTAACATGCCTTATGCTCTCTGACCTCGAGTGTAGGCTGAACTGAAACGCCTGACTGAACTTGGGGTCCTCACACCAGTGGAGCATAGTGACTGGGCCACACCTGTGATGCCTGTCAACAAGAAGGATGGCTCAGTAAGACTGTGTGGAGATTTCAAGGTCACTCTCAATTCACAGGTCTGTGTGGATAAGTACCCACTCCCACGCATTGAGGACCTGTTTGCTTCTCTGGCAGGGGGTCAGCATTTCATTAAGCAAATGCCTATCTACAGATGGAGGTAGAAGAGGAGTCTAAGAAGCTGCAGACTATTTTGACTCAAAAAGGGCTGTTCCATTTCAATCATTTACATGTGTTGTTTCAGAAGGCTATGGATCAAGTGTTTCTAGGACTGCCATACACCCATTGTTATCCGGATGACATCCTTGTCAGTGGTCCTGACAAAATGACACACCTAAAAACCCTCGAGGCAGTTTTGAGCAGGCTAGAGGACTATGGCCTGCATCTCAAACAGGAGAAGTAGCTGTTTTTCCAGGAGTCAGTGGAATACCTGGGCCACATAATTGAGGGGGCAGGGTTACACAAATCACCAGAAAATATATGAGCCATTATGGGAACTCCAGCACCAGGTGATGTCAGCCAGTTACATTCTTTTCTGGGAATGCTCGACTATTATGTACGTTTCATACCTGATTTAGCTACGGTCCTCAAACCACTGAATGAGCTGCTCAGTAAAGAGAGGAAATGGCAGTGGACATCAGCCTGTGAGTCAGCTTTCCAGAAAGCTAAAGAATGTCTGGCATCACCGGAAATACTCGCCCACTATAATCCTGAACTGCCTCTCCGCCTGGCATGTGATGCTTCACCATATGGAGTTGGAGCCGTGCTCTCACACATCATGCCTGATGGCCAAGAAAGGCCAATTGCTTATGCTTCACGAAGTCTCAGCAAAGCCGAACAAAACTATGCTCAGATTGAGAAGGAGGCGTTGGTTTCACCAGTATCTCCATGGTAACAAGTTCACCTTACTCACTGATCATCGCCCACTGACCTCCATTCTGAGTCCACTGAAAGGTACACCATCAATGGTAGCAGCGCGAATGCAGCATTGGGCACTGCTTCTGCCAGCACATAATTACACCTTGCAGTACCGGGAAGGTGTGCATCATGCCAATGTTGACGGACTGTCACGTTTACCTTTGCCTCTTGCACATAAAGAGAAACGGGGAGCAGTAGAGGTATTCTACGCATCTCAACTAGACACATTACGAGTCAGTGTCGCCGAGATCAGACGTGACACTGTGTCTGATGTCACTTTGTCTCGTGTCCTGGAAATGGTAACAACTGGACGTTTCCCACCTGCAAAGGATGCAGATCATGAGCTGTCACCCTATCTGCTGAGCAGACAGAAACTCATTATACAGCAGAGATGCCTCATGTGGGGCGTGGGAGTGGTTGTGCCACCTAAGCTGCACTCTCATATCCTAAAAGAGCTCCACACAGCACATCCAGGGGTGGTGAAGAGCTTAGCTCACAGTTATGTTTGGTGGCCTGGCATTGACGTGCAAATTGAGCTTCAAGTTAAAGCCTGCCACTCTTGTCAGCGTTTGCAAAAAGAGCCTGGGTTAGCGCCCTTGCACCCTTGGTTGTGTCCTTCCTGTCTGTGGGGATGGATCCATGTGGATTTTGCGGGTCATATGTACCTGGTTGTAGTGGATGCACATTCCAAGTGGCCTGAGGTGCATATTATGGATCGCACCACGGTCGGTAAAACCATACAAGTGCTCCGGGGTCTTTTTAGTTCCTATGGCATTCCTCACATCCTGGTGAGTGATAACGGACCACAGTTCTGTTCTGAGTAATTCAGGGTGTTCCTGAAAGCTAATGGAGTCAAACATATCCGCTCTGCGCCACACCATCCTGCCACTAATGGTTTGGCTCAGCGTTTTGTGCAGACATTCAAGCATGCATTGAAAGCTTCCAGGGGTACAGCACCTGTGCAGCAACGCCTTGACACGTTCCTCTTGACATACCGCAACACCCCCCATGCAACAACCAGAGAAATGCCAGCTATGTTGTTCATAGGACACAAGTTGCATTCTCGCCTGGATTTTCTGAAGCCCAGTGTGGCCGGAGCAGTGCGTCACCGGATGCTCAACAACAGCGCCGACAACAACACTCCAGGAACAGACGGTTCACTGTTGGCAAGCCGGTCTTGGTGCGTGATTGTACGTGCGTGATGACAATAAAGTTTCTATTCTATTCTAAATGTTACCAGCCCAGAGTGATAGTGACACCTTGCTCCACCCTGGTACGTCTCATCAGGAAAAGACTGTTGAACAAGTTCTGCGGACCACAATACCTCCAGAAACACGCCAGTCTATTGAAACACTGAGTGTATACAGGTTACAGCCACCCGCTTGTTACCATGATGGGTGAGCTTATTGAAATAGTTATATGAGAATGTTGGCTTCTAAGACATTATTCTCAACTAACAAGGAATGTTTTCAGGAATGTTGTAAAAAAAAAAAAAAGAAAGAAAGAAAAGAAAAGAAAAGAAAAAAAAACACTTAAGTGAAGGAAAATATTTCTGTGGGTGGTGCAGCGGTCGCTTACCTTAGTGGGGAGAAGATGTTATGTATGAAATATACGGTGTGCTATAGAAGCTATCGCCAGTAGTGGGCAACACGCCCTATTATGTGTGTGTAACTTTCTGAAGTCTAAGGAGGTTGGAAAGAAAAGCATCTTCTTTAGGTTGCTTGAAGATGTTTCACCTGTTTTAGCTATTTGGCAGTTGTTAAAGTAGTTTTGTGAGCTTTAACCTGAGATTCTGGCGTTTATGGCAAAATACATTAATATTTAAATATCGATTCAGGATTTAATGAATCGATATCGCATTATTCAAACTAAAATCGATTTGAAGGGTGAAAATCAATTTTTTTAAACCCACCCTTACTTTTCACATCATACAACACATAAAAACATAACTAAAAACTATAAAATGATTTGATTATTCCAGAACACTGTGTGTATGTATGTGTTCTGAGTGACCATGTGGGGGGGAAAGTGTTTGACACCACTGCAGTAAATGTAATAAATACTTCAGTGACATTTTAAATCACTCTTGATGCTAAACTAAAAGAGAAATACCTAAAAAAATAAATAAATAAAAATTCTCAGCAAATTACTCAAATAAGAAAAATATCCACTGACATACTCACCCATAGTAATGACAGTTGATAGAATGGTGTAAGAAGGTGTAGTGGTCTTGTTTTGACTTTTTCATGGCAAAGGTAGAGTCTCTTGAGTGAGAACCTCCAAAGCCAACCCCAACCGTTACTGAAGGATCTACCGGGATGTCAAGGCCAATTTTCCAGTTGTTGGATACAGATGATGTCGAGTCATTGACAAGAGTTTCAACAGAATCATAGACCACACTGGAGACCTTCAAACTGCACTTGGGCAGGGTTCTCCAGTCCACCACAGCAACAGGGACCTTCTGCTTCTCTCCATTCATGTAACGGTTACGGTACATCCTACAGGTACCATTTCCAGTCTTCCATGTTTCAGTGTCGATCACATAGGCACCTTTTCTCTCCATCGTCACAATGTCAAAGCCTTCGCCACCCAAGTTGTAACCAGGGACAAAGTGAGCCTTTTCACACTCCTGTGGTGTACCAATGAAACTCACACTGGATGGAAGGCACAAGGGACTCCATGCCCAACACAGGAGCAGGAGGTGCCACAGCTTTGTCATCTGTATGGAACCATTTAACAATGAGAAGAGGATAAATTACATGAACAAAAGGGAAATTAAACAGTGCAAAATTCCATTCCAGCTTTCTTAGGGCAAGAGGCAGGGTGCACCCTGGACAGGTCGCCAGTCTGTCACAGGGCTAACACATAGACACAGACAACCATTCACACTCATA